>NC_140519.1:231495-1431495 GCF_964339955.1 Pipistrellus hanaki
CAATGTTCCCTAGCTTCCTCAGTTCATAACAGTGTGTAGGAAGGTGTTTGATAAAGTGGGCAAAGGTTATACTTGGGCCAGAAGGCAGAATATAGGAAACTACATGAAAACATGAATAATTCAGTGAAAATGACTGTAAACAGATGAGAACTTGTTTAGAACTGCTGAAAGAGAATCTCCAAGTCAGTTCTTAGTGTAGAAAAGGTAGCTAAGATAAGGGAAATCCTTAATTCGAGTTAAGATAACATCAAACACTCTATGAATCCTATATTCATTACTTAAAGGAGACTAGAGTGGTAAATGTGTGTTATACAAGGCAGAATACCATTGAAATAGAGAAAGAAACACTTTCAGCAGCTTTGGAAAGCCTTACACTTCACTGAAATATAGTACTACACTCTATAACACAGTTGAGAGACAATGTTCCCTAGCTCCCTCAGTTCATAACAGTGTGTAGGCAGTTGTTTGATAAAGTGGGCAAAGCTTATACATGGGCCAGAAGGCAGAATATAGGAAACTACATGAAAACATGAATAATTCAGTGAAAATGACTGTTAACAGATGAGAACTTGTTTAGAACAGCTGAAAGAGAATCTCCAAGTCAGTTCTTAGTGTAGAAAAGGTATCTAAGATAAGGGAAATCCTTAATTCGAGTTTAGATAACATCAAACACTGTATGAATCCTATATTCATTACATAAAGGAGACTAGAGTGGTAAATGTGTGTTATACAAGGCAGAATACCATTGAAATAGAGAAAGAAACACGTTCGGCAGCTTTGGAAAGCCTTACACTTCACTGAAATGTAGTACTACACTCTATAACACAGTTGAGAGAAAATATTCCCGAGCTGCCACATTTCATAACAGTGTGTAGGCAGTTGTTTGATAAAGTGGGCAAAGCTTATACTTGGGCCAGAAGGCAGAATATAGGAAACTACATGAAAACATGAATAATTCAGTGAAAATGACTGTAAACAGATGAGAACTTGTTTAGAACAGCTGAAAGAGAATCTCCAAGTCAGTTCTTAGTGTAGAAAAGGTAGCTAAGATAAGGGAAATCCTTAATTCGAGTTAAGATAACATCAAACACTCTATGAATCCTATATTCATTACTTAAAGGAGACTAGAGTGGTAAATGTGTGTTATACAAGGCAGAATACCATTGAAATAGAGAAAGAAACACTTTCAGCAGCTTTGGAAAGCCTTACACTTCACTGAAATATAGTACTACACTCTATAACACAGTTGAGAGACAATGTTCCCTAGCTCCCTCAGTTCATAACAGTGTGTAGGCAGTTGTTTGATAAAGTGGGCAAAGCTTATACATGGGCCAGAAGGCAGAATATAGGAAACTACATGAAAACATGAATAATTCAGTGAAAATGACTGTAAACAGATGAGAACTTGTTTAGAACAGCTGAAAGAGAATCTCCAAGTCAGTTCTTAGTGTAGAAAAGGTAGCTAAGATAAGGGAAATCCTTAATTCGAGTTAAGATAACATCAAACACTGAATGAATCCTATGTTCATTACTTAAAGGAGACTAGAGTGGTAAATGTGTGTTATAGAAGGCAGAATACCATTGAAATAGAGAAAGAAACATGTTCGGCAGCTTTGGAAAGCCTTACACTTCACTGAAATGCAGTACTACACTCTATAACACAGTTTAGAGACAATGTTCCCTAGCTGCCTCAGTTCATAACAGTGTGTAGGAAGTTGTTTGATAAA
This sequence comes from Pipistrellus hanaki, assembly GCF_964339955.1. Taxonomy (NCBI): domain Eukaryota; kingdom Metazoa; phylum Chordata; class Mammalia; order Chiroptera; family Vespertilionidae; genus Pipistrellus; species Pipistrellus hanaki. The sequence goes on from NC_140519.1 coordinate 233,223, forward strand.
GTGGGCAAAGCTTATACTTGGGCCAGAAGGCAGAATATAGGAAACTACATGAAAACATGAATAATTCAGTGAAAATGACTGTAAACAGATGACAACTTGTTTAGAACAGCAGAAAGAGATTCTCCAAGTCAGTTCTTAGTGTAGAAAAGGTAGCTAAGATCCGGGAAATCCTTAATTCGAGTTAAGATCACATGAAACACTGTATGAATCCTATATTCTTTACTTAAAGGAGACTAGAGCGGTAAATGTGTCTTATACAAGGCAGAATAGCTTTGAAATAGAGAAAGAAACACGTTCGGCAGCTTTGGAAAGCCTTACACTTCACTGAAATGTAGTACTACACTCTATAACAGTGTTGAGAGACAATGTTCCCTAGCTCCCTCAGTTCATAACAGTGTGTAGGCAGTTGTTTGATAAAGTGGGCAAAGCTTATACTTCGGCCAGAAGGCAGAATATAGGAAACTACATGAAAACATGAATAATTCAGTGAAAATGACTGTAAACAGATGAGAACTTGTTTAGAACAGCTGAAAGATAATCTCCAAGTCAGTTCTTAGTGTAGAAGAGGTAGCTAAGATAAGGGAAATCCTTAATTCCAGTTAAGATCACATGAAACACTGTATGAATCCTATATTCTTTACTTAAAGGAGACTAGAGTGGTAAATGTGTGTTATACAATGCAGAATCCCATTGAAATAGAGAAAGAAACACGTTCGGAAGCTTTGGAAAGCCTTACACTTCACTGAAATGTAGTACTACACTCTATAACACAGCTGAGAGACAATGTTCCCTAGCTTCCTCAGTTCATAACAGTGTGTAGGAAGGTGTTTGATAAAGTGGGCAAAGGTTATAGTTGGGCCATAAGGCAGAATATAGGAAACTACATGAAAACATGAATAATTCAGTGAAAATGACTGTAAACAGATGAGAACTTGTTTAGAACAGCTGAAAGACAATCTCCAAGGCAGTTCTTAGTGTAGAAAAGGTAGGTAAGATAAGGGAAATCCTTAATTCCAGTTAAGATCACATGAAACACTGTATGAATCCTATATTCTTTACTTAAAGGAGACTAGAGTGGTAAATGTGTGTTATACAAGGCAGAATCCCATTGAAATAGAGAAAGAAACACGTTCGGCAGCTTTGGAAAGCCTTACACTTCACTGAAATGTAGTACTACACTCTAAAACACAGCTGAGAGACAATGTTCCCTAGCTTCCTCAGTTCATAACAGTGTGTAGGAAGGTGTTTGATAAAGTGGGCAAAGGTTATACTTGGGCCAGAAGGCAGAATATAGGAAACTACATGAAAACATGAATAATTCAGTGAAAATGACTGTAAACAGATGAGAACTTGTTTAGAACAGCTGAAAGAGAATCTCCAAGTCAGTTCTTAGTGTAGAAAAGGTAGCTAAGATAAGGGAAATCCTGAATTCGAGTTAAGATAACATCAAACACTCTATGAATCCTATATTCATTACTTAAAGGAGACTAGAGTGGTAAATGTGTGTTATACAAGGCAGAATACCATTGAAATAGAGAAAGAAACACTTTCAGCAGCTTTGGAAAGCCTTACACTTCACTGAAATATAGTACTACACTCTATAACACAGTTGAGAGACAATGTTCCCTAGCTCCCTCAGTTCATAACAGTGTGTAGGCAGTTGTTTGATAAAGTGGGCAAAGCTTATACATGGGCCAGAAGGCAGAATATAGGAAACTACATGAAAACATGAATAATTCAGTGAAAATGACTGTTAACAGATGAGAACTTGTTTAGAACAGCTGAAAGAGAATCTCCAAGTCAGTTCTTAGTGTAGAAAAGGTATCTAAGATAAGGGAAATCCTTAATTCGAGTTTAGATAACATCAAACACTGTATGAATCCTATATTGATTACATAAAGGAGACTAGAGTGGTAAATGTGTGTTATACAAGGCAGAATACCATTGAAGTAGAGAAAGAAACACGTTCGGCAGCTTTGGAAAGCCTTACACTTCACTGAAATGTAGTACTACACTCTATAACACAGTTGAGAGAAAATATTCCCGAGCTGCCACATTTCATAACAGTGTGTAGGCAGTTGTTTGATAAAGTGGGCAAAGCTTATACTTGGCCCAGAAGGCAGAATATAGGAAACTACATGAAAACATGAATAATTCAGTGAAAATGACTGTAAACAGATGAGAACTTGTTTAGAACAGCTGAAAGAGAATCTCCAAGGTAGTTCTTAGTGTAGAAAAGGGAGGTAAGATAAGGGAAATCCGTAATTCGAGTTAAGATAACATCAAACACTGTATGAATCCTATATTCATTACTTAAAGGAGACTAGAGTGGTAAATGTGTGTTATACAAGGCAGAATACCATTGAAATAGAGAAAGGAACACGTTCGGAAGCTTTGGAAAGCCTTACACTTCACTGAAATGTAGTACTACACTCTATAACACAGTTGAGAGACAATGTTCCCTAGCTGCCTCAGTTTATAACAGTGTGTAGGAAGTTGTTTGATAAAGTGGGCAAAGCTTATACTTGGGCCAGAAGGCAGAATATAGGAAACTACATGAAAACATGAATAATTCAGTGAAAATGACTGTAAACAGATGAGAACTTGTTTAGAACAGCTGAAAGAGAATCTCCAAGTCAGTTCTTAGTGTAGAAAAGGTAGCTAAGATAAGGGAAATCCTTAATTCGAGTTAAGATAACATCAAACACTGAATGAATCCTATGTTCATTACTTAAAGGAGACTAGAGTGGTAAATGTGTGTTATAGAAGGCAGAATAGCATTGAAATAGAGAAAGAAACATGTTCGGCAGCTTTGGAAAGCCTTACACTTCACTGAAATGCAGTACTACACTCTATAACACAGTTGAGAGACAATGTTCCCTAGCTGCCTCAGTTCATAACAGTGTGTAGGAAGTTGTTTGATAAAGTGGGCAAAGCTTATACTTGGGCCAGAAGGCAGAATATAGGAAACTACATGAAAACATGAATAATTCAGTGAAAATGACTGTTAACAGATGAGAACTTGTTTAGAACAGTTGAAAGAGAATCTCCAAGTCAGTTCATAGTGTAGAAAAGGTAGCTAAGATAAGGGAAATCGTTAATTCGGGTTAAGATAACATCAAACACTGTATGAATCCTATATTGTTTACTTAAAGGAGACTAGAGTGGTAAATGTGTGTTATACAAGGCAGAATACCATTGAAATAGAGAAAGAAACACTATCGGCAACTTTGGAAAGCCTTACACTTCACTGAAATGTAGTACTACACTCTATAACACAGTTGAGAGAAAATATTCCCGAGCTGCCACAGTTCATAACAGTGTGTAGGAAGTTGTTTGATAAAGTGGGCAAAGCTTATTCTTGGACCAAAAGGCAGAATATAGGAAACTACATGAAAAAATGGATAATTCAGTGAAAATGACTGTAAACAGATGACAACTTGTTTAGAACAGCAGAAAGAGATTCTCCATGTCAGTTCTTAGTGTAGAAAAGGTAGCTAAGATCCGGGAAATCCTTAATTCGAGTTAAGATCACATGAAACACTGTATGAATCCTATATTCTTTACTTAAAGGAGACTAGAGCGGTAAATGTGTCTTATACAAGGCAGAATAGCTTTGAAATAGAGAAAGAAACACGTTCGGCAGCTTTGGAAAGCCTTACACTTCACTGAAATGTAGTACTACACTCTATAACAGTGTTGAGAGACAATGTTCCCTAGCTCCCTCAGTTCATAACAGTGTGTAGGAAGTTGTTTGATAAAGTGGGCAAAGCTTATACTTCGGCCAGAAGGCAGAATATAGGAAACTACATGAAAATATGAATAATTCAGTGAAAATGACTGTAAACAGATGAGAACTTGTTTAGAACAGCTGAAAGATAATCTCCAAGTCAGTTCTTAGTGTAGAAGAGGTAGCTAAGATAAGGGAAATCCTTAATTCCAGTTAAGATCACATGAAACACTGTATGAATCCTATATTCTTTACTTAAAGGAGACTAGAGTGGTAAATGTGTGTTATACAAGGCAGAATCCCATTGAAATAGAGAAAGAAACACGTTCGGCAGCTTTGGAAAGCCTTACACTTCACTGAAATGTAGTACTACACTCTATAACACAGCTGAGAGACAATGTTCCCTAGCTTCCTCAGTTCATAACAGTGTGTAGGAAGGTGTTTGATAAAGTGGGCAAAGGTTATAGTTGGGCCATAAGGCAGAATATAGGAAACTACATGAAAACATGAATAATTCAGTGAAAATGACTGTAAACAGATGAGAACTTGTTTAGAACAGCTGAAAGAGAATCTCCAAGGCAGTTCTTAGTGTAGAAAAGGTAGGTAAGATAAGGGAAATCCTTAATTCCAGTTAAGATTACATGAAACACTGTATGAATCCTATATTCTTTACTTAAAGGAGACTAGAGTGGTAAATGTGTGTTATACAAGGCAGAATCCCATTGAAATAGAGAAAGAAACACGTTCGGCAGCTTTGGAAAGCCTTACACTTCACTGAAATGTAGTACTACACTCTAAAACACAGCTGAGAGACAATGTTCCCTAGCTTCCTCAGTTCATAACAGTGTGTAGGAAGGTGTTTGATAAAGTGGGCAAAGGTTATACTTGGGCCAGAAGGCAGAATATAGGAAACTACATGAAAACATGAATAATTCAGTGAAAATGACTGTAAACAGATGAGAACTTGTTTAGAACAGCTGAAAGAGAATCTCCAAGTCAGTTCTTAGTGTAGAAAAGGTAGCTAAGATAAGGGAAATCCTTAATTCGAGTTAAGATAACATCAAACACTCTATGAATCCTATATTCATTACTTAAAGGAGACTAGAGTGGTAAATGTGTGTTATACAAGGCAGAATACCATTGAAATAGAGAAAGAAACACTTTCAGCAGCTTTGGAAAGCCTTACACTTCACTGAAATATAGTACTACACTCTATAACACAGTTGAGAGACAATGTTCCCTAGCTCCCTCAGTTCATAACAGTGTGTAGGCAGTTGTTTGATAAAGTGGGCAAAGCTTATACATGGGCCAGAAGGCAGAATATAGGAAACTACATGAAAACATGAATAATTCAGTGAAAATGACTGTTAACAGATGAGAACTTGTTTAGAACAGCTGAAAGAGAATCTCCAAGTCAGTTCTTAGTGTAGAAAAGGTATCTAAGATAAGGGAAATCCTTAATTCGAGTTTAGATAACATCAAACACTGTATGAATCCTATATTCATTACATAAAGGAGACTAGAGTGGTAAATGTGTGTTATACAAGGCAGAATACCATTGAAATAGAGAAAGAAACACATTCGGCAGCTTTGGAAAGCCTTACACTTCATTGAAATGTAGTACTACACTCTATAACACAGTTGAGAGAAAATATTCCCGAGCTGCCACATTTCATAACAGTGTGTAGGCAGTTGTTTGATAAAGTGGGCAAAGCTTATACTTGGGCCAGAAGGCAGAATATAGGAAACTACATGAAAACATGAATAATTCAGTGAAAATGACTGTAAACAGATGAGAACTTGTTTAGAACAGCTGAAAGAGAATCTCCAAGTCAGTTCTTAGTGTAGAAAAGGTAGCTAAGATAAGGGAAATCCTTAATTCGAGTTAAGATAACATCAAACACTCTATGAATCCTATATTCATTACTTAAAGGAGACTAGAGTGGTAAATGTGTGTTATACAAGGCAGAATACCATTGAAATAGAGAAAGAAACATGTGCGGCACCTTTGGAAAGCCTTACACTTCACTGAAATATAGTACTACACTCTATAATGCAGTTGAGAGAAAATATTCCCGAGCTGCCACATTTCATAACAGTGTGTAGGCAGTTGTTTGATAAAGTGGGCAAAGCTTATACTTGGCCCAGAAGGCAGAATATAGGAAACTACATGAAAACATGAATAATTCAGTGAAAATGACTGTAAACAGATGAGAACTTGTTTAGAACAGCTGAAAGAGAATCTCCAAGGTAGTTCTTAGTGTAGAAAAGGGAGGTAAGATAAGGGAAATCCGTAATTCGAGTTAAGATAACATCAAACACTGTATGAATCCTATATTCATTACTTAAAGGAGACTAGAGTGGTAAATGTGTGTTATACAAGGCAGAATACCATTGAAATAGAGAAAGGAACACGTTCGGAAGCTTTGGAAAGCCTTACACTTCACTGAAATGTAGTACTACACTCTATAACACAGTTGAGAGACAATGTTCCCTAGCTGCCTCAGTTTATAACAGTGTGTAGGAAGTTGTTTGATAAAGTGGGCAAAGCTTATACTTGGGCCAGAAGGCAGAATATAGGAAACTACATGAAAACATGAATAATTCAGTGAAAATGACTGTAAACAGATGAGAACTTGTTTAGAACAGCTGAAAGAGAATCTCCAAGTCAGTTCTTAGTGTAGAAAAGGTAGCTAAGATAAGGGAAATCCTTAATTCGAGTTAAGATAACATCAAACACTGAATGAATCCTATGTTCATTACTTAAAGGAGACTAGAGTGGTAAATGTGTGTTATAGAAGGCAGAATAGCATTGAAATAGAGAAAGAAACATGTTCGGCAGCTTTGGAAAGCCTTACACTTCACTGAAATGCAGTACTACACTCTATAACACAGTTGAGAGACAATGTTCCCTAGCTGCCTCAGTTCATAACAGTGTGTAGGAAGTTGTTTGATAAAGTGGGCAAAGCTTATACTTGGGCCAGAAGGCAGAATATAGGAAACTACATGAAAACATGAATAATTCAGTGAAAATGACTGTTAACAGATGAGAACTTGTTTAGAACAGTTGAAAGAGAATCTCCAAGTCAGTTCATAGTGTAGAAAAGGTAGCTAAGATAAGGGAAATCGTTAATTCGGGTTAAGATAACATCAAACACTGTATGAATCCTATATTGTTTACTTAAAGGAGACTAGAGTGGTAAATGTGTGTTATACAAGGCAGAATACCATTGAAATAGAGAAAGAAACACTATCGGCAACTTTGGAAAGCCTTACACTTCACTGAAATGTAGTACTACACTCTATAACACAGTTGAGAGAAAATATTCCCGAGCTGCCACAGTTCATAACAGTGTGTAGGAAGTTGTTTGATAAAGTGGGCAAAGCTTATTCTTGGACCAAAAGGCAGAATATAGGAAACTACATGAAAAAATGGATAATTCAGTGAAAATGACTGTAAACAGATGACAACTTGTTTAGAACAGCAGAAAGAGATTCTCCATGTCAGTTCTTAGTGTAGAAAAGGTAGCTAAGATCCGGGAAATCCTTAATTCGAGTTAAGATCACATGAAACACTGTATGAATCCTATATTCTTTACTTAAAGGAGACTAGAGCGGTAAATGTGTCTTATACAAGGCAGAATAGCTTTGAAATAGAGAAAGAAACACGTTCGGCAGCTTTGGAAAGCCTTACACTTCACTGAAATGTAGTACTACACTCTATAACAGTGTTGAGAGACAATGTTCCCTAGCTCCCTCAGTTCATAACAGTGTGTAGGAAGTTGTTTGATAAAGTGGGCAAAGCTTATACTTCGGCCAGAAGGCAGAATATAGGAAACTACATGAAAATATGAATAATTCAGTGAAAATGACTGTAAACAGATGAGAACTTGTTTAGAACAGCTGAAAGATAATCTCCAAGTCAGTTCTTAGTGTAGAAGAGGTAGCTAAGATAAGGGAAATCCTTAATTCCAGTTAAGATCACATGAAACACTGTATGAATCCTATATTCTTTACTTAAAGGAGACTAGAGTGGTAAATGTGTGTTATACAAGGCAGAATCCCATTGAAATAGAGAAAGAAACACGTTCGGCAGCTTTGGAAAGCCTTACACTTCACTGAAATGTAGTACTACACTCTATAACACAGCTGAGAGACAATGTTCCCTAGCTTCCTCAGTTCATAACAGTGTGTAGGAAGGTGTTTGATAAAGTGGGCAAAGGTTATAGTTGGGCCATAAGGCAGAATATAGGAAACTACATGAAAACATGAATAATTCAGTGAAAATGACTGTAAACAGATGAGAACTTGTTTAGAACAGCTGAAAGAGAATCTCCAAGGCAGTTCTTAGTGTAGAAAAGGTAGGTAAGATAAGGGAAATCCTTAATTCCAGTTAAGATTACATGAAACACTGTATGAATCCTATATTCTTTACTTAAAGGAGACTAGAGTGGTAAATGTGTGTTATACAAGGCAGAATCCCATTGAAATAGAGAAAGAAACACGTTCGGCAGCTTTGGAAAGCCTTACACTTCACTGAAATGTAGTACTACACTCTAAAACACAGCTGAGAGACAATGTTCCCTAGCTTCCTCAGTTCATAACAGTGTGTAGGAAGGTGTTTGATAAAGTGGGCAAAGGTTATACTTGGGCCAGAAGGCAGAATATAGGAAACTACATGAAAACATGAATAATTCAGTGAAAATGACTGTAAACAGATGAGAACTTGTTTAGAGCAGCTGAAAGAGAATCTCCAAGTCAGTTCTTAGTGTAGAAAAGGTAGCTAAGATAAGGGAAATCCTTAATTCGAGTTAAGATAACATCAAACACTCTATGAATCCTATATTCATTACTTAAAGGAGACTAGAGTGGTAAATGTGTGTTATACAAGGCAGAATACCATTGAAATAGAGAAAGAAACACTTTCAGCAGCTTTGGAAAGCCTTACACTTCACTGAAATATAGTACTACACTCTATAACACAGTTGAGAGACAATGTTCCCTAGCTCCCTCAGTTCATAACAGTGTGTAGGCAGTTGTTTGATAAAGTGGGCAAAGCTTATACATGGGCCAGAAGGCAGAATATAGGAAACTACATGAAAACATGAATAATTCAGTGAAAATGACTGTTAACAGATGAGAACTTGTTTAGAACAGCTGAAAGAGAATCTCCAAGTCAGTTCTTAGTGTAGAAAAGGTATCTAAGATAAGGGAAATCCTTAATTCGAGTTTAGATAACATCAAACACTGTATGAATCCTATATTCATTACATAAAGGAGACTAGAGTGGTAAATGTGTGTTATACAAGGCAGAATACCATTGAAATAGAGAAAGAAACACATTCGGCAGCTTTGGAAAGCCTTACACTTCATTGAAATGTAGTACTACACTCTATAACACAGTTGAGAGAAAATATTCCCGAGCTGCCACATTTCATAACAGTGTGTAGGCAGTTGTTTGATAAAGTGGGCAAAGCTTATACTTGGGCCAGAAGGCAGAATATAGGAAACTACATGAAAACATGAATAATTCAGTGAAAATGACTGTAAACAGATGAGAACTTGTTTAGAACAGCTGAAAGAGAATCTCCAAGTCAGTTCTTAGTGTAGAAAAGGTAGCTAAGATAAGGGAAATCCTTAATTCGAGTTAAGATAACATCAAACACTCTATGAATCCTATATTCATTACTTAAAGGAGACTAGAGTGGTAAATGTGTGTTATACAAGGCAGAATACCATTGAAATAGAGAAAGAAACACTTTCAGCAGCTTTGGAAAGCCTTACACTTCACTGAAATATAGTACTACACTCTATAACACAGTTGAGAGACAATGTTCCCTAGCTCCCTCAGTTCATAACAGTGTGTAGGCAGTTGTTTGATAAAGTGGGCAAAGCTTATACTTGGGCCAGAAGGCAGAATATAGGAAACTACATGAAAACATGAATAATTCAGTGAAAATGACTGTAAACAGATGAGAACTTGTTTAGAACAGCTGAAAGAGAATCTCCAAGTCAGTTCTTAGTGTAGAAAAGGTAGCTAAGATAAGGGAAATCCTTAATTCGAGTTAAGATAACATCAAACACTCTATGAATCCTATATTCATTACTTAAAGGAGACTAGAGTGGTAAATGTGTGTTATACAAGGCAGAATACCATTGAAATAGAGAAAGAAACACTTTCAGCAGCTTTGGAAAGCCTTACACTTCACTGAAATATAGTACTACACTCTATAACACAGTTGAGAGACAATGTTCCCTAGCTCCCTCAGTTCATAACAGTGTGTAGGCAGTTGTTTGATAAAGTGGGCAAAGCTTATACATGGGCCAGAAGGCAGAATATAGGAAACTACATGAAAACATGAATAATTCAGTGAAAATGACTGTAAACAGATGAGAACTTGTTTAGAACAGCTGAAAGAGAATCTCCAAGTCAGTTCTTAGTGTAGAAAAGGTAGCTAAGATAAGGGAAATCCTTAATTCGAGTTAAGATAACATCAAACACTGAATGAATCCTATGTTCATTACTTAAAGGAGACTAGAGTGGTAAATGTGTGTTATAGAAGGCAGAATACCATTGAAATAGAGAAAGAAACATGTTCGGCAGCTTTGGAAAGCCTTACACTTCACTGAAATGCAGTACTACACTCTATAACAGTGTTGAGAGACAATGTTCCCTAGCTCCCTCAGTTCATAACAGTGTGTAGGAAGTTGTTTGATAAAGTGGGCAAAGCTTATACTTGGGCCAGAAGGCAGAATATAGGAAACTACATGAAAACATGAATAATTCAGTGAAAATGACTGTAAACAGATGAGAACTTGTTTAGAACAGCTGAAAGAGAATCTCCAAGTCAGTTCTTAGTGTAGAAAAGGTAGCTAAGATAAGGGAAATCCTTAATTCGAGTTAAGATAACATCAAACACTCTATGAATCCTATATTCATTACTTAAAGGAGACTAGAGTGGTAAATGTGTGTTATACAAGGCAGAATACCATTGAAATAGAGAAAGAAACACTTTCAGCAGCTTTGGAAAGCCTTACACTTCACTGAAATATAGTACTACACTCTATAACACAGTTGAGAGACAATGTTCCCTAGCTCCCTCAGTTCATAACAGTGTGTAGGCAGTTGTTTGATAAAGTGGGCAAAGCTTATACATGGGCCAGAAGGCAGAATATAGGAAACTACATGAAAACATGAATAATTCAGTGAAAATGACTGTAAACAGATGAGAACTTGTTTAGAACAGCTGAAAGAGAATCTCCAAGTCAGTTCTTAGTGTAGAAAAGGTAGCTAAGATAAGGGAAATCCTTAATTCGAGTTAAGATAACATCAAACACTGAATGAATCCTATGTTCATTACTTAAAGGAGACTAGAGTGGTAAATGTGTGTTATAGAAGGCAGAATACCATTGAAATAGAGAAAGAAACATGTTCGGCAGCTTTGGAAAGCCTTACACTTCACTGAAATGCAGTACTACACTCTATAACAGTGTTGAGAGACAATGTTCCCTAGCTCCCTCAGTTCATAACAGTGTGTAGGCAGTTGTTTGATAAAGTGGGCAAAGCTTATACTTGGGCCAGAAGGCAGAATATAGGAAACTACATGAAAACATGAATAATTCAGTGAAAATGACTGTTAACAGATGAGAACTTGTTTAGAACAGCTGAAAGAGAATCTCCAAGTCAGTTCTTAGTGTAGAAAAGGTATCTAAGATAAGGGAAATCCTTAATTCGAGTTTAGATAACATCAAACACTGTATGAATCCTATATTCATTACATAAAGGAGACTAGAGTGGTAAATGTGTGTTATACAAGGCAGAATACCATTGAAATAGAGAAAGAAACACGTTCGGCAGCTTTGGAAAGCCTTACACTTCACTGAAATGTAGTACTACACTCTATAACACAGTTGAGAGAAAATATTCCCGAGCTGCCACATTTCATAACAGTGTGTAGGCAGTTGTTTGATAAAGTGGGCAAAGCTTATACTTGGGCCAGAAGGCAGAATATAGGAAACTACATGAAAACATGAATAATTCAGTGAAAATGACTGTAAACAGATTAGAACTTGTTTAGAACAGCTGAAAGAGAATCTCCAAGGTAGTTCTTAGTGTAGAAAAGGGAGGTAAGATAAGGGAAATCCGTAATTCGAGTTAAGATAACATCAAACACTGTATGAATCCTATATTCATTACTTAAAGGAGACTAGAGTGGTAAATGTGTGTTATACAAGGCAGAATCCCATTGAAATAGAGAAAGAAACACGTTCGGAAGCTTTGGAAAGCCTTACACTTCACTGAAATGTAGTACTACACTCTATAACACAGCTGAGAGACAATGTTCCCTAGCTTCCTCAGTTCATAACAGTGTGTAGGAAGGTGTTTGATAAAGTGGGCAAAGGTTATAGTTGGGCCATAAGGCAGAATATAGGAAACTACATGAAAACATGAATAATTCAGTGAAAATGACTGTAAACAGATGAGAACTTGTTTAGAACAGCTGAAAGAGAATCTCCAAGGCAGTTCTTAGTGTAGAAAAGGTAGGTAAGATAAGGGAAATCCTTAATTCCAGTTAAGATCACATGAAACACTGTATGAATCCTATATTCTTTACTTAAAGGAGACTAGAGTGGTAAATGTGTGTTATACAAGGCAGAATCCCATTGAAATAGAGAAAGAAACACGTTCGGCAGCTTTGGAAAGCCTTACACTTCACTGAAATGTAGTACTACACTCTAAAACACAGCTGAGAGACAATGTTCCCTAGCTTCCTCAGTTCATAACAGTGTGTAGGAAGGTGTTTGATAAAGTGGGCAAAGGTTATACTTGGGCCAGAAGGCAGAATATAGGAAACTACATGAAAACATGAATAATTCAGTGAAAATGACTGTAAACAGATGAGAACTTGTTTAGAACAGCTGAAAGAGAATCTCCAAGTCAGTTCTTAGTGTAGAAAAGGTAGCTAAGATAAGGGAAATCCTTAATTCGAGTTAAGATAACATCAAACACTCTATGAATCCTATATTCATTACTTAAAGGAGACAAGAGTGGTAAATGTGTGTTATACAAGGCAGAATACCATTGAAATAGAGAAAGAAACACTTTCAGCAGCTTTGGAAAGCCTTACACTTCACTGAAATATAGTACTACACTCTATAACACAGTTGAGAGACAATGTTCCCTAGCTCCCTCAGTTCATAACAGTGTGTAGGCAGTTGTTTGATAAAGTGGGCAAAGCTTATACATGGGCCAGAAGGCAGAATATAGGAAACTACATGAAAACATGAATAATTCAGTGAAAATGACTGTTAACAGATGAGAACTTGTTTAGAACAGCTGAAAGAGAATCTCCAAGTCAGTTCTTAGTGTAGAAAAGGTATCTAAGATAAGGGAAATCCTTAATTCGAGTTTAGATAACATCAAACACTGTATGAATCCTATATTGATTACATAAAGGAGACTAGTGTGGTAAATGTGTGTTATACAAGGCAGAATACCATTGAAATAGAGAAAGAAACACGTTCGGCAGCTTTGGAAAGCCTTACACTTCACTGAAATGTAGTACTACACTCTATAACACAGTTGAGAGAAAATATTCCCGAGCTGCCACATTTCATAACAGTGTGTAGGCAGTTGTTTGATAAAGTGGGCAAAGCTTATACTTGGGCCAGAAGGCAGAATATAGGAAACTACATGAAAACATGAATAATTCAGTGAAAATGACTGTAAACAGATGAGAACTTGTTTAGAACAGCTGAAAGAGAATCTCCAAGGTAGTTCTTAGTGTAGAAAAGGGAGGTAAGATAAGGGAAATCCGTAATTCGAGTTAAGATAACATCAAACACTGTATGAATCCTATATTCATTACTTAAAGGAGACTAGAGTGGTAAATGTGTGTTATACAAGGCAGAATACCATTGAAATAGAGAAAGGAACACGTTCGGAAGCTTTGGAAAGCCTTACACTTCACTGAAATGTAGTACTACACTCTATAACACAGTTGAGAGACAATGTTCCCTAGCTGCCTCAGTTTATAACAGTGTGTAGGAAGTTGTTTGATAAAGTGGGCAAAGCTTATACTTGGGCCAGAAGGCAGAATATAGGAAACTACATGAAAACATGAATAATTCAGTGAAAATGACTGTAAACAGATGAGAACTTGTTTAGAACAGCTGAAAGAGAATCTCCAAGTCAGTTCTTAGTGTAGAAAAGGTAGCTAAGATAAGGGAAATCCTTAATTCGAGTTAAGATAACATCAAACACTGAATGAATCCTATGTTCATTACTTAAAGGAGACTAGAGTGGTAAATGTGTGTTATAGAAGGCAGAATAGCATTGAAATAGAGAAAGAAACATGTTCGGCAGCTTTGGAAAGCCTTACACTTCACTGAAATGCAGTACTACACTCTATAACACAGTTGAGAGACAATGTTCCCTAGCTGCCTCAGTTCATAACAGTGTGTAGGAAGTTGTTTGATAAAGTGGGCAAAGCTTATACTTGGGCCAGAAGGCAGAATATAGGAAACTACATGAAAACATGAATAATTCAGTGAAAATGACTGTTAACAGATGAGAACTTGTTTAGAACAGTTGAAAGAGAATCTCCAAGTCAGTTCATAGTGTAGAAAAGGTAGCTAAGATAAGGGAAATCGTTAATTCGGGTTAAGATAACATCAAACACTGTATGAATCCTATATTGTTTACTTAAAGGAGACTAGAGTGGTAAATGTGTGTTATACAAGGCAGAATACCATTGAAATAGAGAAAGAAACACTATCGGCAACTTTGGAAAGCCTTACACTTCACTGAAATGTAGTACTACACTCTATAACACAGTTGAGAGAAAATATTCCCGAGCTGCCACAGTTCATAACAGTGTGTAGGAAGTTGTTTGATAAAGTGGGCAAAGCTTATTCTTGGACCAAAAGGCAGAATATAGGAAACTACATGAAAAAATGGATAATTCAGTGAAAATGACTGTAAACAGATGACAACTTGTTTAGAACAGCAGAAAGAGATTCTCCAAGTCAGTTCTTAGTGTAGAAAAGGTAGCTAAGATCCGGGAAATCCTTAATTCGAGTTAAGATCACATGAAACACTGTATGAATCCTATATTCTTTACTTAAAGGAGACTAGAGTGGTAAATGTGTGTTATACAAGGCAGAATCCCATTGAAATAGAGAAAGAAACACGTTCGGCAGCTTTGGAAAGCCTTACACTTCACTGAAATGTAGTACTACACTCTAAAACACAGCTGAGAGACAATGTTCCCTAGCTTCCTCAGTTCATAACAGTGTGTAGGAAGGTGTTTGATAAAGTGGGCAAAGGTTATACTTGGGCCAGAAGGCAGAATATAGGAAACTACATGAAAACATGAATAATTCAGTGAAAATGACTGTAAACAGATGAGAACTTGTTTAGAACAGCTGAAAGAGAATCTCCAAGTCAGTTCTTAGTGTAGAAAAGGTAGCTAAGATAAGGGAAATCCTTAATTCGAGTTAAGATAACATCAAACACTCTATGAATCCTATATTCATTACTTAAAGGAGACAAGAGTGGTAAATGTGTGTTATACAAGGCAGAATACCATTGAAATAGAGAAAGAAACACTTTCAGCAGCTTTGGAAAGCCTTACACTTCACTGAAATATAGTACTACACTCTATAACACAGTTGAGAGACAATGTTCCCTAGCTCCCTCAGTTCATAACAGTGTGTAGGCAGTTGTTTGATAAAGTGGGCAAAGCTTATACATGGGCCAGAAGGCAGAATATAGGAAACTACATGAAAACATGAATAATTCAGTGAAAATGACTGTTAACAGATGAGAACTTGTTTAGAACAGCTGAAAGAGAATCTCCAAGTCAGTTCTTAGTGTAGAAAAGGTATCTAAGATAAGGGAAATCCTTAATTCGAGTTTAGATAACATCAAACACTGTATGAATCCTATATTGATTACATAAAGGAGACTAGTGTGGTAAATGTGTGTTATACAAGGCAGAATACCATTGAAATAGAGAAAGAAACACGTTCGGCAGCTTTGGAAAGCCTTACACTTCACTGAAATGTAGTACTACACTCTATAACACAGTTGAGAGAAAATATTCCCGAGCTGCCACATTTCATAACAGTGTGTAGGCAGTTGTTTGATAAAGTGGGCAAAGCTTATACTTGGGCCAGAAGGCAGAATATAGGAAACTACATGAAAACATGAATAATTCAGTGAAAATGACTGTAAACAGATGAGAACTTGTTTAGAACAGCTGAAAGAGAATCTCCAAGGTAGTTCTTAGTGTAGAAAAGGGAGGTAAGATAAGGGAAATCCGTAATTCGAGTTAAGATAACATCAAACACTGTATGAATCCTATATTCATTACTTAAAGGAGACTAGAGTGGTAAATGTGTGTTATACAAGGCAGAATACCATTGAAATAGAGAAAGGAACACGTTCGGAAGCTTTGGAAAGCCTTACACTTCACTGAAATGTAGTACTACACTCTATAACACAGTTGAGAGACAATGTTCCCTAGCTGCCTCAGTTTATAACAGTGTGTAGGAAGTTGTTTGATAAAGTGGGCAAAGCTTATACTTGGGCCAGAAGGCAGAATATAGGAAACTACATGAAAACATGAATAATTCAGTGAAAATGACTGTAAACAGATGAGAACTTGTTTAGAACAGCTGAAAGAGAATCTCCAAGTCAGTTCTTAGTGTAGAAAAGGTAGCTAAGATAAGGGAAATCCTTAATTCGAGTTAAGATAACATCAAACACTGAATGAATCCTATGTTCATTACTTAAAGGAGACTAGAGTGGTAAATGTGTGTTATAGAAGGCAGAATAGCATTGAAATAGAGAAAGAAACATGTTCGGCAGCTTTGGAAAGCCTTACACTTCACTGAAATGCAGTACTACACTCTATAACACAGTTGAGAGACAATGTTCCCTAGCTGCCTCAGTTCATAACAGTGTGTAGGAAGTTGTTTGATAAAGTGGGCAAAGCTTATACTTGGGCCAGAAGGCAGAATATAGGAAACTACATGAAAACATGAATAATTCAGTGAAAATGACTGTTAACAGATGAGAACTTGTTTAGAACAGTTGAAAGAGAATCTCCAAGTCAGTTCATAGTGTAGAAAAGGTAGCTAAGATAAGGGAAATCGTTAATTCGGGTTAAGATAACATCAAACACTGTATGAATCCTATATTGTTTACTTAAAGGAGACTAGAGTGGTAAATGTGTGTTATACAAGGCAGAATACCATTGAAATAGAGAAAGAAACACTATCGGCAACTTTGGAAAGCCTTACACTTCACTGAAATGTAGTACTACACTCTATAACACAGTTGAGAGAAAATATTCCCGAGCTGCCACAGTTCATAACAGTGTGTAGGAAGTTGTTTGATAAAGTGGGCAAAGCTTATTCTTGGACCAAAAGGCAGAATATAGGAAACTACATGAAAAAATGGATAATTCAGTGAAAATGACTGTAAACAGATGACAACTTGTTTAGAACAGCAGAAAGAGATTCTCCAAGTCAGTTCTTAGTGTAGAAAAGGTAGCTAAGATCCGGGAAATCCTTAATTCGAGTTAAGATCACATGAAACACTGTATGAATCCTATATTCTTTACTTAAAGGAGACTAGAGCGGTAAATGTGTCTTATACAAGGCAGAATAGCTTTGAAATAGAGAAAGAAACACGTTCGGCAGCTTTAGAAAGCCTTACACTTCACTGAAATGTAGTACTACACTCTATAACAGTGTTGAGAGACAATGTTCCCTAGCTCCCTCAGTTCATAACAGTGTGTAGGAAGTTGTTTGATAAAGTGGGCAAAGCTTATACTTCGGCCAGAAGGCAGAATATAGGAAACTACATGAAAACATGAATAATTCAGTGAAAATGACTGTTAACAGATGAGAACTTGTTTAGAACAGCTGAAAGAGAATCTCCAAGTCAGTTCTTAGTGTAGAAAAGGTATCTAAGATAAGGGAAATCCTTAATTCGAGTTTAGATAACATCAAACACTGTATGAATCCTATATTGATTACATAAAGGAGACTAGAGTGGTAAATGTGTGTTATACAAGGCAGAATACCATTGAAATAGAGAAAGAAACACGTTCGGCAGCTTTGGAAAGCCTTACACTTCACTGAAATGTAGTACTACACTCTATAACACAGTTGAGAGAAAATATTCCCGAGCTGCCACATTTCATAACAGTGTGTAGGCAGTTGTTTGATAAAGTGGGCAAAGCTTATACTTGGGCCAGAAGGCAGAATATAGGAAACTACATGAAAACATGAATAATTCAGTGAAAATGACTGTAAACAGATGAGAACTTGTTTAGAACAGCTGAAAGAGAATCTCCAAGGTAGTTCTTAGTGTAGAAAAGGGAGGTAAGATAAGGGAAATCCGTAATTCGAGTTAAGATAACATCAAACACTGTATGAATCCTATATTCATTACTTAAAGGAGACTAGAGTGGTAAATGTGTGTTATACAAGGCAGAATACCATTGAAATAGAGAAAGGAACACGTTCGGAAGCTTTGGAAAGCCTTACACTTCACTGAAATGTAGTACTACACTCTATAACACAGTTGAGAGACAATGTTCCCTAGCTGCCTCAGTTTATAACAGTGTGTAGGAAGTTGTTTGATAAAGTGGGCAAAGCTTATACTTGGGCCAGAAGGCAGAATATAGGAAACTACATGAAAACATGAATAATTCAATGAAAATGACTGTAAACAGATGAGAACTTGTTTAGAACAGCTGAAAGAGAATCTCCAAGTCAGTTCTTAGTGTAGAAAAGGTAGCTAAGATAAGGGAAATCCTTAATTCGAGTTAAGATAACATCAAACACTGAATGAATCCTATGTTCATTACTTAAAGGAGACTAGAGTGGTAAATGTGTGTTATAGAAGGCAGAATAGCATTGAAATAGAGAAAGAAACATGTTCGGCAGCTTTGGAAAGCCTTACACTTCACTGAAATGCAGTACTACACTCTATAACACAGTTGAGAGACAATGTTCCCTAGCTGCCTCAGTTCATAACAGTGTGTAGGAAGTTGTTTGATAAAGTGGGCAAAGCTTATACTTGGGCCAGAAGGCAGAATATAGGAAACTACATGAAATCATGAATAATTCAGTGAAAATGACTGTTAACAGATGAGAACTTGTTTAGAACAGTTGAAAGAGAATCTCCAAGTCAGTTCATAGTGTAGAAAAGGTAGCTAAGATAAGGGAAATCGTTAATTCGGGTTAAGATAACATCAAACACTGTATGAATCCTATATTGTTTACTTAAAGGAGACTAGAGTGGTAAATGTGTGTTATACAAGGCAGAATACCATTGAAATAGAGAAAGAAACACTATCGGCAACTTTGGAAAGCCTTACACTTCACTGAAATGTAGTACTACACTCTATAACACAGTTGAGAGAAAATATTCCCGAGCTGCCACAGTTCATAACAGTGTGTAGGAAGTTGTTTGATAAAGTGGGCAAAGCTTATTCTTGGACCAAAAGGCAGAATATAGGAAACTACATGAAAAAATGGATAATTCAGTGAAAATGACTGTAAACAGATGACAACTTGTTTAGAACAGCAGAAAGAGATTCTCCAAGTCAGTTCTTAGTGTAGAAAAGGTAGCTAAGATCCGGGAAATCCTTAATTCGAGTTAAGATCACATGAAACACTGTATGAATCCTATATTCTTTACTTAAAGGAGACTAGAGCGGTAAATGTGTCTTATACAAGGCAGAATAGCTTTGAAATAGAGAAAGAAACACGTTCGGCAGCTTTGGAAAGCCTTACACTTCACTGAAATGTAGTACTACACTCTATAACAGTGTTGAGAGACAATGTTCCCTAGCTCCCTCAGTTCATAACAGTGTGTAGGAAGTTGTTTGATAAAGTGGGCAAAGCTTATACTTCGGCCAGAAGGCAGAATATAGGAAACTACATGAAAATATGAGTAATTCAGTGAAAATGACTGTAAACAGATGAGAACTTGTTTAGAACAGCTGAAAGATAATCTCCAAGTCAGTTCTTAGTGTAGAAGAGGTAGCTAAGATAAGGGAAATCCTTAATTCCAGTTAAGATCACATGAAACACTGTATGAATCCTATATTCTTTACTTAAAGGAGACTAGAGTGGTAAATGTGTGTTATACAAGGCAGAATCCCATTGAAATAGAGAAAGAAACACGTTCGGCAGCTTTGGAAAGCCTTACACTTCACTGAAATGTAGTACTACACTCTATAACACAGCTGAGAGACAATGTTCCCTAGCTTCCTCAGTTCATAACAGTGTGTAGGAAGGTGTTTGATAAAGTGGGCAAAGGTTATAGTTGGGCCATAAGGCAGAATATAGGAAACTACATGAAAACATGAATAATTCAGTGAAAATGACTGTAAACAGATGAGAACTTGTTTAGAACAGCTGAAAGAGAATCTCCAAGGCAGTTCTTAGTGTAGAAAAGGTAGGTAAGATAAGGGAAATCCTTAATTCCAGTTAAGATCACATGAAACACTGTATGAATCCTATATTCTTTACTTAAAGGAGACTAGAGTGGTAAATGTGTGTTATACAAGGCAGAATCCCATTGAAATAGAGAAAGAAACACGTTCGGCAGCTTTGGAAAGCCTTACACTTCACTGAAATGTAGTACTACACTCTAAAACACAGCTGAGAGACAATGTTCCCTAGCTTCCTCAGTTCATAACAGTGTGTAGGAAGGTGTTTGATAAAGTGGGCAAAGGTTATACTTGGGCCAGAAGGCAGAATATAGGAAACTACATGAAAACATGAATAATTCAGTGAAAATGACTGTAAACAGATGAGAACTTGTTTAGAACAGCTGAAAGAGAATCTCCAAGTCAGTTCTTAGTGTAGAAAAGGTAGCTAAGATAAGGGAAATCCTTAATTCGAGTTAAGATAACATCAAACACTCTATGAATCCTATATTCATTACTTAAAGGAGATTAGAGTGGTAAATGTGTGTTATACAAGGCAGAATACCATTGAAATAGAGAAAGAAACACTTTCAGCAGCTTTGGAAAGCCTTACACTTCACTGAAATATAGTACTACACTCTATAACACAGTTGAGAGACAATGTTCCCTCGCTCCCTCAGTTCATAACAGTGTGTAGGCAGTTGTTTGATAAAGTGGGCAAAGCTTATACATGGGCCAGAAGGCAGAATATAGGAAACTGCATGAAAACATGAATAATTCAGTGAAAATGACTGTTAACAGATGAGAACTTGTTTAGAACAGCTGAAAGAGAATCTCCAAGTCAGTTCTTAGTGTAGAAAAGGTATCTAAGATAAGGGAAATCCTTAATTCGAGTTTAGATAACATCAAACACTGTATGAATCCTATATTCATTACATAAAGGAGACTAGAGTGGTAAATGTGTGTTATACAAGGCAGAATACCATTGAAATAGAGAAAGAAACACGTTCGGCAGCTTTGGAAAGCCTTACACTTCACTGAAATGTAGTACTACACTCTATAACACAGTTGAGAGAAAATATTCCCGAGCTGCCACATTTCATAACAGCGTGTAGGCAGTTGTTTGATAAAGTGGGCAAAGCTTATACTTGGGCCAGAAGGCAGAATATAGGAAACTACATGAAAACATGAATAATTCAGTGAAAATGACTGTAAACAGATGAGAACTTGTTTAGAACAGCTGAAAGAGAATCTCCAAGGTAGTTCTTAGTGTAGAAAAGGGAGGTAAGATAAGGGAAATCCGTAATTCGAGTTAAGATAACATCAAACACTGTATGAATCCTATATTCATTACTTAAAGGAGACTAGAGTGGTAAATGTGTGTTATACAAGGCAGAATACCATTGAAATAGAGAAAGAAACACGTTCGGAAGCTTTGGAAAGCCTTACACTTCACTGAAATGTAGTACTACACTCTATAACACAGTTGAGAGACAATGTTCCCTAGCCGCCTCAGTTTATAACAGTGTGTAGGAAGTTGTTTGATAAAGTGGGCAAAGCTTATACTTGGGCCAGAAGGCAGAATATAGGAAACTACATGAAAACATGAATAATTCAGTGAAAATGACTGTAAACAGATGAGAACTTGTTTAGAACAGCTGAAAGAGAATCTCCAAGTCAGTTCTTAGTGTAGAAAAGGTAGCTAAGATAAGGGAAATCCTTAATTCGAGTTAAGATAACATCAAACACTGTATGAATCCTATATTGTTTACTTAAAGGAGACTAGAGTGGTAAATGTGTGTTATACAAGGCAGAATACCATTGAAATAGAGAAAGAAACACTATCGGCAACTTTGGAAAGCCTTACACTTCACTGAAATGTAGTACTACACTCTATAACACAGTTGAGAGAAAATATTCCCGAGCTGCCACAGTTCATAACAGTGTGTAGGAAGTTGTTTGATAAAGTGGGCAAAGCTTATTCTTGGACCAAAAGGCAGAATATAGGAAACTACATGAAAAAATGGATAATTCAGTGAAAATGACTGTAAACAGATGACAACTTGTTTAGAACAGCAGAAAGAGATTCTCCAAGTCAGTTCTTAGTGTAGAAAAGGTAGCTAAGATCCGGGAAATCCTTAATTCGAGTTAAGATCACATGAAACACTGTATGAATCCTATATTCTTTACTTAAAGGAGACTAGAGCGGTAAATGTGTCTTATACAAGGCAGAATAGCTTTGAAATAGAGAAAGAAACACGTTCGGCAGCTTTGGAAAGCCTTACACTTCACTGAAATGTAGTACTACACTCTATAACAGTGTTGAGAGACAATGTTCCCTAGCTCCCTCAGTTCATAACAGTGTGTAGGAAGTTGTTTGATAAAGTGGGCAAAGCTTATACTTCGGCCAGAAGGCAGAATATAGGAAACTACATGAAAATATGAGTAATTCAGTGAAAATGACTGTAAACAGATGAGAACTTGTTTAGAACAGCTGAAAGATAATCTCCAAGTCAGTTCTTAGTGTAGAAGAGGTAGCTAAGATAAGGGAAATCCTTAATTCCAGTTAAGATCACATGAAACACTGTATGAATCCTATATTCTTTACTTAAAGGAGACTAGAGTGGTAAATGTGTGTTATACAAGGCAGAATCCCATTGAAATAGAGAAAGAAACACGTTCGGCAGCTTTGGAAAGCCTTACACTTCACTGAAATGTAGTACTACACTCTATAACACAGCTGAGAGACAATGTTCCCTAGCTTCCTCAGTTCATAACAGTGTGTAGGAAGGTGTTTGATAAAGTGGGCAAAGGTTATAGTTGGGCCATAAGGCAGAATATAGGAAACTACATGAAAACATGAATAATTCAGTGAAAATGACTGTAAACAGATGAGAACTTGTTTAGAACAGCTGAAAGAGAATCTCCAAGGCAGTTCTTAGTGTAGAAAAGGTAGGTAAGATAAGGGAAATCCTTAATTCCAGTTAAGATCACATGAAACACTGTATGAATCCTATATTCTTTACTTAAAGGAGACTAGAGTGGTAAATGTGTGTTATACAAGGCAGAATCCCATTGAAATAGAGAAAGAAACACGTTCGGCAGCTTTGGAAAGCCTTACACTTCACTGAAATGTAGTACTACACTCTAAAACACAGCTGAGAGACAATGTTCCCTAGCTTCCTCAGTTCATAACAGTGTGTAGGAAGGTGTTTGATAAAGTGGGCAAAGGTTATACTTGGGCCAGAAGGCAGAATATAGGAAACTACATGAAAACATGAATAATTCAGTGAAAATGACTGTAAACAGATGAGAACTTGTTTAGAACAGCTGAAAGAGAATCTCCAAGTCAGTTCTTAGTGTAGAAAAGGTAGCTAAGATAAGGGAAATCCTTAATTCGAGTTAAGATAACATCAAACACTCTATGAATCCTATATTCATTACTTAAAGGAGACTAGAGTGGTAAATGTGTGTTATACAAGGCAGAATACCATTGAAATAGAGAAAGAAACACTTTCAGCAGCTTTGGAAAGCCTTACACTTCACTGAAATATAGTACTACACTCTATAACACAGTTGAGAGACAATGTTCCCTCGCTCCCTCAGTTCATAACAGTGTGTAGGCAGTTGTTTGATAAAGTGGGCAAAGCTTATACATGGGCCAGAAGGCAGAATATAGGAAACTGCATGAAAACATGAATAATTCAGTGAAAATGACTGTTAACAGATGAGAACTTGTTTAGAACAGCTGAAAGAGAATCTCCAAGTCAGTTCTTAGTGTAGAAAAGGTATCTAAGATAAGGGAAATCCTTAATTCGAGTTTAGATAACATCAAACACTGTATGAATCCTATATTCATTACATAAAGGAGACTAGAGTGGTAAATGTGTGTTATACAAGGCAGAATCCCATTGAAATAGAGAAAGAAACACGTTCGGCAGCTTTGGAAAGCCTTACACTTCACTGAAATGTAGTACTACACTCTATAACACAGTTGAGAGAAAATATTCCCGAGCTGCCACATTTCATAACAGCGTGTAGGCAGTTGTTTGATAAAGTGGGCAAAGCTTATACTTGGGCCAGAAGGCAGAATATAGGAAACTACATGAAAACATGAATAATTCAGTGAAAATGACTGTAAACAGATGAGAACTTGTTTAGAACAGCTGAAAGAGAATCTCCAAGGTAGTTCTTAGTGTAGAAAAGGGAGGTAAGATAAGGGAAATCCGTAATTCGAGTTAAGATAACATCAAACACTGTATGAATCCTATATTCATTACTTAAAGGAGACTAGAGTGGTAAATGTGTGTTATACAAGGCAGAATACCATTGAAATAGAGAAAGAAACACGTTCGGAAGCTTTGGAAAGCCTTACACTTCACTGAAATGTAGTACTACACTCTATAACACAGTTGAGAGACAATGTTCCCTAGCCGCCTCAGTTTATAACAGTGTGTAGGAAGTTGTTTGATAAAGTGGGCAAAGCTTATACTTGGGCCAGAAGGCAGAATATAGGAAACTACATGAAAACATGAATAATTCAGTGAAAATGACTGTAAACAGATGAGAACTTGTTTAGAACAGCTGAAAGAGAATCTCCAAGTCAGTTCTTAGTGTAGAAAAGGTAGCTAAGATAAGGGAAATCCTTAATTCGAGTTAAGATAACATCAAACACTGAATGAATCCTATGTTCATTACTTAAAGGAGACTAGAGTGGTAAATGTGTGTTATAGAAGGCAGAATAACATTGAAATAGAGAAAGAAACATGTTCGGCAGCTTTGGAAAGCCTTACACTTCACTGAAATGCAGTACTACACTCTATAACACAGTTGAGAGAAAATATTCCCGAGCTGCCACAGTTCATAACAGTGTGTAGGAAGTTGTTTGATAAAGTGGGCAAAGCTTATTCTTGGACCAAAAGGCAGAATATAGGAAACTACATGAAAAAATGGATAATTCAGTGAAAATGACTGTAAACAGATGACAACTTGTTTAGAACAGCAGAAAGAGATTCTCCAAGTCAGTTCTTAGTGTAGAAAAGGTAGCTAAGATCCGGGAAATCCTTAATTCGAGTTAAGATCACATGAAACACTGTATGAATCCTATATTCTTTACTTAAAGGAGACTAGAGCGGTAAATGTGTCTTATACAAGGCAGAATAGCTTTGAAATAGAGAAAGAAACACGTTCGGCAGCTTTGGAAAGCCTTACACTTCACTGAAATGTAGTACTACACTCTATAACACAGCTGAGAGACAATGTTCCCTAGCTTCCTCAGTTCATAACCGTGTGTAGGAAGGTGTTTGATAAAGTGGGCAAAGGTTATACTTGGGCCAGAAGGCAGAATATAGGAAACTACATGAAAACATGAATAATTCAGTGAAAATGACGGTAAACAGATGAGAACTTGTTTAGAACAGCTGAAAGAGAATCTCCAAGGCAGTTCTTAGTGTAGAAAAGGTAGGTAAGATAAGGGAAATCCTTAATTCCAGTTAAGATCACATGAAACACTGTATGAATCCTATATTCTTTACTTAAAGGAGACTAGAGTGGTAAATGTGTGTTATACAAGGCAGAATCCCATTGAAATAGAGAAAGAAACACGTTCGGCAGCTTTGGAAAGCCTTACACTTCACTGAAATGTAGTACTACACTCTAAAACACAGCTGAGAGACAATGTTCCCTAGCTTCCTCAGTTCATAACAGTGTGTAGGAAGGTGTTTGATAAAGTGGGCAAAGGTTATACTTGGGCCAGAAGGCAGAATATAGGAAACTACATGAAAACATGAATAATTCAGTGAAAATGACTGTAAACAGATGAGAACTTGTTTAGAACAGCTGAAAGAGAATCTACAAGGCAGTTCTTAGTGTAGAAAAGGTAGGTAAGATAAGGGAAATCCTTAATTCCAGTTAAAATCACATGAAACACTGTATGAATCCTATATTCTTTACTTAAAGGAGACTAGAGTGGTAAAAGTGTGTTATACAAGGCAGAATCCCATTGAAATAGAGAAAGAAACACGTTCGGCAGCTTTGGAAAGCCTTACACTTCACTGAAATGTAGTACTACACTCTATAACACAGCTGAGAGACAATGTTCCCTAGCTTCCTCAGTTCATAACCGTGTGTAGGAAGGTGTTTGATAAAGTGGGCAAAGGTTATACTTGGGCCAGAAGGCAGAATATAGGAAACTACATGAAAACATGAATAATTCAGTGAAAATGACGGTAAACAGATGAGAACTTGTTTAGAACAGCTGAAAGAGAATCTCCAAGTCAGTTCTTAGTGTAGAAAAGGTAGCTAAGATAAGGCAAATCCTTAATTCCAGTTAAGATCACATGAAACACTTTACGAATCCTATATTCTTTACTTAAAGTAGACTAGAGTGGTAAATGTGTGATATACAAGGCAGAATACCATTGAAATAGAGAAAGAAACACGTTCGGCAGCTTTGGAAAGCCTTACACTTCACTGAAATGTAGTACTACACTCTATAACAGAGTTGAGAGACAATGTTCCCTAGCTGCCTCAGTTCATAACAGTGTGTAGGAAGTTGTTTGATAAAGTGGGCAAAGCTTATACTTGGGCCAGAAGGCAGAATATAGGAAACTACATGAAAACATGAATAATTCAGTGAAAATGACTGTAAACAGATGAGAACTTGTTTAGAACAGCTGAAAGAGAATCTCCAAGGCAGTTCTTAGTGTAGAAAAGGTAGGTAAGATAAGGGAAATCCTTAATTCGAGTTAAGATAACATCAAACACTGTATGAATCCTATATTCATTACTTAAAGGAGACTAGAGTGGTAAATGTGTGTTATACAAGGCAGAATACCATTGAAATAGAGAAAGAAACACGTTCGGAAGCTTTGGAAAGCCTTACACTTCACTGAAATGTAGTACTACACTCTATAACACAGTTGAGAGACAATATTCCCTAGCTGCCTCAGTTCATAACAGTGTGTAGGAAGGTGTTTGATAAAGTGGGCAAAGCTTATACTTGGGCCAGAAGGCAGAATATAGGAAACTACATGAAAACATGAATAATTCAGTGAAAATGACTGTAAACAGATGAGAACTTGTTTAGAACAGCTGAAAGAGAATCTCCAAGTCAGTTCTTAGTGTAGAAAAGGTAGCTAAGATAAGGGAAATCCTTAATTCGAGTTAAGATAACATCAAACACTCTATGAATCCTATTTTCATTACTTAAAGGAGACTAGAGTGGTAAATGTGTGTTATACAAGGCAGAATACCATTGAAATAGAGAAAGAAACACTTTCAGCAGCTTTGGAAAGCCTTACACTTCACTGAAATATAGTACTACACTCTATAACACAGTTGAGAGACAATGTTCCCTAGCTCCCTCAGTTCATAACAGTGTGTAGGCAGTTGTTTGATAAAGTGGGCAAAGCTTATACTTGGGCCAGAAGGGAGAATATAGGAAACTACATGAAAACATGAATAATTCAGTGAAAATGACTGTAAACAGATGAGAACTTGTTTAGAACAGCTGAAAGAGAATCTCCAAGTCAGTTCTTAGTGTAGAAAAGGTATCTAAGATAAGGGAAATCCTTAATTCGAGTTTAGATAACATCAAACACTGTATGAATCCTATATTCATTACATAAAGGAGACTAGAGTGGTAAATGTGTGTTATACAAGGCAGAATACCATTGAAATAGAGAAAGAAACACGTTCGGCAGCTTTGGAAAGCCTTACACTTCACTGAAATGTAGTACTACACTCTATAACACAGTTGAGAGAAAATATTCCCGAGCTGCCGCAGTTCATAACAGTGTGTAGGAAGTTGTTTGATAAAGTGGGCAAAGCTTATACTTGGACCAGAAGGCAGAATATAGGAAACTTCATGAAAACATGAATAATTCAGTGAAAATAACTGTAAACAGATGACAACTTGTTTAGAACAGCAGAAAGAGATTCTCCAAGTCAGTTCTTAGTGTAGAAAAGGTAGCTAAGATCCGGGAAATCCTTAATTCGAGTTAAGATCACATGAAACACTGTATGAATCCTATATTCTTTACTTAAAGGAGACTAGAGCGGTAAATGTGTCTTATACAAGGCAGAATAGCTTTGAAATAGAGAAAGAAACACGTTCGGCAGCTTTGGAAAGCCTTACACTTCACTGAAATGTAGTACTACACTCTATAACACAGTTGAGAGACAATGTTCCCTAGCTCCCTCAGTTCATAACAGTGTGTAGGAAGTTGTTTGATAAAGTGGGCAAAGCTTATACTTTGGCCAGCAGGCAGAATATAGGAAACTACATGAAAACATGAATAATTCAGTAAAAATGACTGTAAACAGATGAGAACTTGTTTAGAACAGCTGAAAGAGAATCTCCAAGTCAGTTCTTAGTGTAGAACAGGTAGATAAGATAAGGGAAATCCTTAATTCCAGTTAAGATCACATAAAACACTTTACGAATCCTATATTCTTTACTTAAAGGAGACTAGAGTTGTAAATGTGTGATATCCAAGGCAGAATACCATTGAAATAGAGAAAGAAACACGTTCGGCAGCTTTGGAAAGCCTTACACTTCACTGAAATGTAGTACTACACTCTATAACACAGTTGAGAGACAATGTTCCAGAGCTGCCTCAGTTCATAACAGTGTGTAGGAAGTTGTTTGATAAAGTGGGCAAAGCTTATACTTGGGCCAGAAGGCAGAATATAGGAAACTACATGAAAACATGAATAATTCAGTGAAAATGACTGTAAACAGATGAGAACTTGTTTAGAACAGCTGAAAGAGAATCTCCAAGGCAGTTCTTAGTGTAGAAAAGGTAGGTAAGATAAGGGAAATCCTTAATTCGGGTTAAGATAACATCAAACACTCTATGAATCCTATATTCATTACTTAAAGGAGACTAGAGTGGTAAATGTGTGTTATACAAGGCAGAATACCATTGAAATAGAGAAAGAAACACTTTCAGCAGCTTTGGAAAGCCTTACACTTCACTGAAATATAGTACTACACTCTATAACACAGTTGAGAGACAATGTTCCCTAGCTCCCTCAGTTCATAACAGTGTGTAGGCAGTTGTTTGATAAAGTGGGCAAAGCTTATACTTGGGCCAGAAGGCAGAATATAGGAAACTACATGAAAACATGAATAATTCAGTGAAAATGACTGTAAACAGATGAGAACTTGTTTAGAACAGCTGAAAGAGAATCTCCAAGTCAGTTCTTAGTGTAGAAAAGGTAGCTAAGATAAGGGAAATCCTTAATTCGAGTTAAGATAACATCAAACACTCTATGAATCCTATATTCATTACTTAAAGGAGACTAGAGTGGTAAATGTGTGTTATACAAGGCAGAATACCATTGAAATAGAGAAAGAAACACTTTCAGCAGCTTTGGAAAGCCTTACACTTCACTGAAATATAGTACTACACTCTATAACACAGTTGAGAGACAATGTTCCCTAGCTCCCTCAGTTCATAACAGTGTGTAGGCAGTTGTTTGATAAAGTGGGCAAAGCTTATACATGGGCCAGAAGGCAGAATATAGGAAACTACATGAAAACATGAATAATTCAGTGAAAATGACTGTAAACAGATGAGAACTTGTTTAGAACAGCTGAAAGAGAATCTCCAAGTCAGTTCTTAGTGTAGAAAAGGTATCTAAGATAAGGGAAATCCTTAATTCGAGTTTAGATAACATCAAACACTGTATGAATCCTATATTCATTACATAAAGGAGACTAGAGTGGTAAATGTGTGTTATACAAGGCAGAATACCATTGAAATAGAGAAAGAAACACGTTCGGCAGCTTTGGAAAGCCTTACACTTCACTGAAATGTAGTACTACACTCTATAACACAGTTGAGAGAAAATATTCCCGAGCTGCCACAGTTCATAATAGTGTGTAGGAAGTTGTTTGATAAAGTGGGCAAAGCTTATACTTGGACCAGAAGGCAGAATATAGGAAACTTCATGAAAACATGAATAATTCAGTGAAAATAACTGTAAACAGATGACAACTTGTTTAGAACAGCAGAAAGAGATTCTCCAAGTCAGTTTTTAGTGTAGAAAAGGTAGCTAAGATCCGGGAAATCCTTAATTCGAGTTAAGATCACATGAAACACTGTATGAATCCTATATTCTTTACTTAAAGGAGACTAGAGCGGTAAATGTGTCTTATACAAGGCAGAATAGCTTTGAAATAGAGAAAGAAACACGTTCGGCAGCTTTGGAAAGCCTTACACTTCACTGAAATGTAGTACTACACTCTATAACACAGTTGAGAGACAATGTTCCCTAGCTCCCTCAGTTCATAACAGTGTGAAGGAAGTTGTTTGATAAAGTGGGCAAAGCTTATTCTTGGGCCAGAAGGCAGAATATAGGAAACTACATGAAAACATGAATAATTCAGTGAAAATGACTGTAAACAGATGAGAACTTGTTTAGAACAGCTGAAAGAGAATCTCCAAGTCAGTTCTTAGTGTAGAAAAGGTAGATAAGATAAGGGAAATCCTTAATTCCAGTTAAGATCACATGAAACACTTTACGAATCCTATATTCTTTACTTAAAGGAGACTAGAGTGGTAAATGTGTGATATACAAGGCAGAATACCATTGAAATAGAGAAAGAAACACGTTCGGCAGCTTTGGAAAGCCTTACACTTCACTGAAATGTAGTACTACACTCTATAACACAGTTGAGAGACAATGTTCCAGAGCTGCCTCAGGTCATAACAGTGTGTAGGAAGTTGTTTGATAAAGTGGGCAAAGCTTATACTTGGGCCAGAAGGCAGAATATAGGAAACTACATGAAAACATGAATAATTCAGTGAAAATGACTGTAAACAGATGAGAACTTGTTTAGAACAGCTGAAAGAGAATCTCCAAGGCAGTTCTTAGTGTAGAAAAGGTAGGTAAGATAAGGGAAATCCTTAATTCGAGTTAAGATAACATCAAACACTCTATGAATCCTATATTCATTACTGAAAGGAGACTAGAGTGGTAAATGTGTGTTATACAAGGCTGAATACCATTGAAATAGAGAAAGAAACACATTCGGCAGCTTTGGAAAGCCTTACACTTCACTGAAATGTAGTACTACACTCTATAACACAGTTGAGAGACAATGTTCCCTAGCTGCCTCAGTTCATAACAGTGTGTAGGAAGGTGTTTGATAAAGTGGGCAAAGCTTATACTTGGGCCAGAAGACAGAATATAGGAAAATACATGAAAACATGAATAATTCAGTGAAAATGACTGTAAACATATGCGAACTTGTTTAGAACAGCTGAAACAGAATCTCCAAGTCAGTTCTTAGTGTAGAAAAGGTAGCTAAGATAAGGGAAATCCTTAATTCGAGTTAAGATAACATCAAACACTCTATGAATCCTATATTCATTACTTAAAGGAGACTAGAGTGGTAAATGTGTGTTATACAAGGCAGAATACCATTGAAATAGAGAAAGAAACACTTTCGGCAGCTTTGGAAAGCCTTACACTTCACTGAAATGTAGTACTACACTCTATAACACAGTTGAGAGACAATGTTCCCTAGCTCCCTCAGTTCATAACAGTGTGTAGGAAGTTGTTTGATAAAGTGGGCAAAGCTTATACTTGGGCCAGAAGGCAGAATATAGGAAACTACATGAAAACATGAATAATTCAGTGAAAATGACTGTAAACAGATGAGTACATGTTTAGAACAGCTGAAAGAGAATCTCCAAGTCAGTTCTTAGTGTAGAAAAGGTATCTAAGATAAGGAAAATCCTTAATTCGAGTTTAGATGACATCAAACACTGTATGAATCCTATATTCATTACATAAAGGAGACTAGAGTGGTAAATGTGTGTTATACAAGGCAGAATACCATTGAAATAGAGAAAGAAACACGTTCGGCAGCTTTGGAAAGCCTTACACTTCACTGAAATGTAGTACTACACTCTATAACACTGTTGAGAGAAAATATTCCCGAGCTGCCACAGTTCATAACAGTGTGTAGGAAGTTGTTTGATAAAGTGGGCAAAGCTTATACTTGGTCCAGAAGGCAGAATATAGGAAACTACATGAAAACATGAATAATTCAGTGAAAATGACTGTAAACAGATGACAACTTGTTTAGAACAGCAGAAAGAGATTCTCCAAGTCATTTCTTAGTGTAGAAAAGGTAGCTAAGATCCGGGAAATCCTTAATTCGAGTTAAGTTCACATGAAACCCTATATGAATCCTATATTCTTTACTTAAAGGATACTAGAGCGGTAAATGTGTCTTATACAAGGCAGAATAGCTTTGAAATAGAGAAAGAAACACGTTCGGCAGCTTTGGAAAGCCTTACACTTCACTGAAATGTAGTACTACACTCTATAACACAGTTGAGAGACAATGTTCCCTAGCTCCCTCAGTTCATAACACTGTGTAGGAAGTTGTTTGATAAAGTGGGCAAAGCTTATACTTGGGCCAGAAGGCAGAATATAGGAAACTACATGAAAACATGAATAATTCAGTGAAAATGACTGTAAACAGATGAGAACTTGTTTAGAACAGCTGAAAGAGAATCTCCAAGTCAGTTCTTAGTGTAGAAAAGGTAGCTAAGATATGGGAAATCCTTAATTCCAATTAAGATCACATGAAACACTCTACGAATCCTATATTCTTTACTTAAAGGAGACTAGAGTGGTATATGTGTGATATACAAGGCAGAATACCATTGAAATAGAGAAAGAAACACGTTCGGCAGCTTTGGAAAGCCTTACACTTCACTGAAATGGAGTACTACACTCTATAACACAGTTGAGAGACAATGTTCCCGAGCTGCCTCAGTTCATAACAGTGTGTAGGAAGTTGTTTGATAAAGTGGGCAAAGCTTATACTTGGGCCAGCAGGCAGATTATAGGAAACTACAAGAAAACATGAATAATTCAGTGAAAATGACTGTAAACAGATGAGAACTTGTTTAGAACAGCTGAAAAAGAATCTCCAAGGCAGTTCTTAGTGTAGAAAAGGTAGCTAAGATCCGGGAAATCCTTAATTCGAGTTAAGATCACATGAAACACTGTATGAATCCTATATTCTTTACTTAAAGGAGACTAGAGCGGTAAATGTGTCTTATACAAGGCAGAATAGCTTTGAAATAGAGAAAGAAACACGTTCGGCAGCTTTGGAAAGCCTTACACTTCACTGAAATGTAGTACTACACTCTATAACAGTGTTGAGAGACAATGTTCCCTAGCTCCCTCAGTTCATAACAGTGTGTAGGAAGTTGTTTGATAAAGTGGGCAAAGCTTATACTTCGGCCAGAAGGCAGAATATAGGAAACTACATGAAAACATGAATAATTCAGTGAAAATGACTGTAAACAGATGAGAACTTGTTTAGAACAGCTGAAAGATAATCTCCAAGTCAGTTCTTAGTGTAGAAGAGGTAGCTAAGATAAGGGAATTCCTTAATTCCAGTTAAGATCACATGAAACACTGTATGAATCCTATATTCTTTACTTAAAGGAGACTAGAGTGGTAAATGTGTGTTATACAAGGCAGAATCCCATTGAAATAGAGAAAGAAACACGTTCGGCAGCTTTGGAAAGCCTTACACTTCACTGAAATGTAGTACTACACTCTATAACACAGCTGAGAGACAATGTTCCCTAGCTTCCTCAGTTCATAACAGTGTGTAGGAAGGTGTTTGATAAAGTGGGCAAAGGTTATAGTTGGGCCATAAGGCAGAATATAGGAAACTACATGAAAACATGAATAATTCAGTGAAAATGACTGTAAACAGATGAGAACTTGTTTAGAACAGCTGAAAGAGAATCTCCAAGGCAGTTCTTAGTGTAGAAAAGGTAGGTAAGATAAGGGAAATCCTTAATTCCAGTTAAGATCACATGAAACACTGTATGAATCCTATATTCTTTACTTAAAGGAGACTAGAGTGGTAAATGTGTCTTATACAAGGCAGAATCCCATTGAAATAGAGAAAGAAACACGTTCGGCAGCTTTGGAAAGCCTTACACTTCACTGAAATGTAGTACTACACTCTAAAACACAGCTGAGAGACAATGTTCCCTAGCTTCCTCAGTTCATAACAGTGTGTAGGAAGGTGTTTGATAAAGTGGGCAAAGCTTATACTTGGGCCAGAAGGCAGAATATAGGAAACTACATGAAAACATGAATAATTCAGTGAAAATGACTGTAAACAGATGAGAACTTGTTTAGAACAGCTGAAAGAGAATCTCCAAGGCAGTTCTTAGTGTAGAAAAGGTAGCTAAGATAAGGGAAATCCTTAATTCGAGTTAAGATAACATCAAACACTCTATGAATCCTATATTCATTACTTAAAGGAGACTAGAGTGGTAAATGTGTGTTATACAAGGCAGAATACCATTGAAATAGAGAAAGAAACACTTTCGGCAGCTTTGGAAAGCCTTACACTTCACTGAAATATAGTACAACACACTATAACACAGTTGAGAGACAATGTTCCCTAGCTCCCTCAGTTCATAACAGTGTGTAGGCAGTTGTTTGATAAAGTGGGCAAAGCTTATACATGGGCCAGAAGGCAGAATATAGGAAACTACATGAAAACATGAATAATTCAGTGAAAATGACTGTAAACAGATGAGAACTTGTTTAGAACAGCTGAAAGAGAATCTCCAAGTCAGTTCTTAGTGTAGAAAAGGTATCTAAGATAAGGGAAATCCTTAATTCGAGTTTAGATAACATCAAACACTGTATGAATCCTATATTCATTACATAAAGGAGACTAGAGTGGTAAATGTGTGTTATACAAGGCAGAATACTATTGAAATAGAGAAAGAAACACGTTCGGCAGCTTTGGAAAGCCTTACACTTCACTGAAATGTAGTACTACACTCTATAACACAGTTGAGAGAAAATATTCCCGAGCTGCCACAGTTCATAACAGTGTGTAGGAAGTTGTTTGATAAAGTGGGCAAAGCTTATACTTGGACCAGAGGGCAGAATATAGGAAACTTCATGAAAACATGAATAATTCAGTGAAAATAACTGTAAACAGATGACAACTTGTTTAGAACAGCTGAAAGAGAATCTCCAAGGCAGTTCTTAGTGTAGAAAAGGTAGGTAAGATAAGGGAAATCCTTACTTCGAGTTAAGATAACATCAAACACTGTATGAATCCTATATTCATTACTTAAAGGAGACTAGAGTGGTAAATGTGTGTTATACAAGGCAGAATACCATTGAATTAGAGAAAGAAACACGTTCGGAAGCTTTGGAAAGCCTTACACTTCACTGAAATGTAGTACTACACTCTATAACACAGTTGAGAGACAATGTTCCCTAGCTCCCTCAGTTCATAACAGTGTGTAGGAAGTTGTTTGATAAAGTGGGCAAAGCTTATACTTGGGCCAGAAGGCAGAATATAGGAAACTACATGAAAACATGAATAATTCAGTGAAAATGACTGTAAACAGATGAGAACATGTTTAGAACAGCTGAAAGAGAATCTCCAAGTCAGTTCTTAGTGTAGAAAAGGTATCTAAGATAAGGGAAATCCTTAATTCGAGTTTAGATAACATCAAACACTGTATGAATCCTATATTCATTACATAAAGGAGACTAGAGTGGTAAATGTGTGTTATACAAGGCAGAATACCATTGAAATAGAGAAAGAAACACGTTAGGCAGCTTTGGAAAGCCTTACACTTCACTGAAATGTAGTACTACACTCTATAACACAGCTGAGAGACAATTTTCCCTAGCTGCCTCAGTTCATAACAGTGTGTAGGAAGGTGTTTGATAAAGTGGGCAAAGCTTATAATTGGGACAGAAGGCAAAATATAGGAAACTACATGAAAACATGAATAATTCTGTGAAAATGACTGTAAACAGATGAGAACTTGTTTAGAACAGCTGAAAGAGAATCTCCAAGTCAGTTTTTAGTGTAGAAAAGGTTGCTAAGATAAGGGAAATCCTTAATTCCAGTTAAGATCACATGAAACACTTTACGAATCCTATATTCTTTACTTAAAGGAGACTAGAGTGGTAAATGTGTGATATACAAGGCAGAATACCATTGAAATAGAGAAAGAAACACGTTCGGCAGCTTTGGAAAGCCTTACACTTCACTGAAATGTAGTACTACACTCTATAACACAGTTGAGAGACATTGTTCCCGAGCTGCCTCAGTTCATAACAGTGTGTAGGAAGTTGTTTGATAAAGTGGGCAAAGCTTATACTTGGGCCAGAAGGCAGATTATAGGAAACTACAAGAAAACATGAATAATTCAGTGATAATGACTGTAAACAGATGAGAACTTGTTTAGAACAGCTGAAAAAGAATCTCCAAGGCAGTTCTTAGTGTAGAAAAGGTAGGTAAGATAAGGGAAATCCTTAATTCCAGTTTAGATCACATGAAACACTGTATGAATCCTATATTCATTACATAAAGGAGACTAGAGTGGTCAATGTGTGTTACACAAGGCAGAATACCATTGAAATAGAGAAAGAAACACGTTCGGCAGCTTTGGAAAGCCTTACACTTCACTGAAATGTAGTACTACACTCTATAACACAGTTGAGAGACAATGTTCCCTAGCTCCCTCAGTTCATAACAGTGTGTAGGAAGTTGTTTGATAAAGTGGGCAAAGCTTATACTTGGACCAGAAGGCAGAATATAGGAAACTACATGAAAACATGAATAATTCAGAGAAAATGACTGTAAACAGATGACAACTTGTTTACAACAGCAGAAAGAGATTCTCCAAGTCATTTCTTAGTGTAGAAAAGGTAGCTAAGATCCGGGAAATCCTTAATTCGAGTTAAGTTCACATGAAACACTATATGAATCCTATATTCTTTACTTAAAGGATACTAGAGCGGTAAATGTGTCTTATACAAGGCAGAATAGCTTTGAAATAGAGAAAGAAACACGTTCGGCAGCTTTGGAAAGCCTTACACTTCACTGAAATGTAGTACTACACTCTATAACACAGTTGAGAGACAATGTTCCCTAGCTCCCTCAGTTCATAACACTGTGTAGGAAGTTGTTTGATAAAGTGGGCAAAGCTTATACTTGGGCCAGAAGGCAGAATATAGGAAACTACATGAAAACATGAATAATTCAGTGAAAATGACTGTAAACAGATGAGAACTTGTTTAGAACAGCTGAAAGAGAATCTCCAAGGCAGTTCTTAGTGTAGAAAAGGTAGGTAAGATAAGGGAAATCCTTAATTCCAGTTAAGATCACATGAAACACTGTATGAATCCTATATTCTTTACTTAAAGGAGACTATTGTGGTAAATGTGTGTTATACAAGGCAGAATCCCATTGAAATAGAGAAAGAAACACGTTCGGCAGCTTTGGAAAGCCTTACACTTCACTGAAATGTAGTACTACACTCTATAACACAGCTGAGAGACAATGTTCCCTAGCTTCCTCAGTTCATAACCGTGTGTAGGAAGGTGTTTGCTAAAGTGGGCAAAGGTTATACTTGGGCCAGAAGGCAGAATATAGGAAACTACATGAAAACATGAATAATTCAGTGAAAATGACTGTAAACAGATGAGAACTTGTTTAGAACAGCTGAAAGAGAATCTCCAAGTCAGTTCTTAGTGTAGAAAAGGTATCTAAGATAAGGGAAATCCTTAATTCGAGTTTAGATAACATCAAACACTGTATGAATCCTATATTCATTACATAAAGGAGACTAGAGTGGTAAATGTGTGTTATACAAGGCAGAATACCATTGAAATAGAGAAAGAAACACGTTCGGCAGCTTTGGAAAGCCTTACACTTCACTGAAATGTAGTACTACACTCTATAACACAGTTGAGAGAAAATATTCCCGAGCTGCCACAGTTCATAACAGTGTGTAGGAAGTTGTTTGATAAAGTGGGCAAAGCTTATACTTGGACCAGAAGGCAGAATATAGGAAACTTCATGAAAACATGAATAATTCAGTGAAAATAACTTTAAACAGATGACAACTTGTTTAGAACAGCAGAAAGAGATTCTCCAAGTCAGTTATTAGTGTAGAAAAGGTAGCTAAGATCCGGGAAATCCTTAATTCGAGTTAAGATCACATGAAACACTGTATGAATCCTATATTCTTTACTTAAAGGAGACTAGAGCGGTAAATGTGTCTTATACAAGGCAGAATAGCTTTGAAATAGAGAAAGAAACACGTTCGGCAGCTTTGGAAAGCCTTACACTTCACTGAAATGTAGTACTACACTCTATAACACAGTTGAGAGACAATGTTCCCTAGCTCCCTCAGTTCATAACAGTGTGTAGGAAGTTGTTTGATAAAGTGGGCAAAGCTTATACTTGGGCCAGAAGGCAGAATATAGGAAACTACATGAAAACATGAATAATTCAGTGAAAATGACTGTAAACAGATGAGAACTTGTTTAGAACAGCTGAAAGAGAATCTCCAAGTCAGTTCTTAGTGTAGAAAAGCTAGATAAGATAAGGGAAATCCTTAATTCCAGTTAAGATCACATGAAACACTTTACGAATCATATATTCTTTACTTAAAGGAGACTAGAGTGGTAAATGTGTGATATACAAGGCAGAATACCATTGAAATAGAGAAAGAAACACGTTCGGCAGCTTTGGAAAGCCTTACACTTCACTGAAATGTAGTACTACACTCTATAACACAGTTGAGAGACAATGTTCCAGAGCTGCCTCAGTTCATAACAGTGTGTAGGAAGTTGTTTGATAAAGTGGGCAAAGCTTATACTTGGGCCAGAAGGCAGAATATAGGAAACTACATGAAAACATGAATAATTCAGTGAAAATAACTGTAAACAGATGAGAACTTGTTTAGAACAGCTGAAAGAGAATCTCCAAGGCAGTTCTTAGTGTAGAAAAGGTAGGTAAGATAAGGGAAATCCTTAATTCGAGTTAAGATAACATCAAACACTGTATGAATCCTATATTCATTACTTAAAGGAGACTAGAGTGGTAAATGTGTGTTATACAAGGCAGAATACCATTGAAATAGAGAAAGAAACACGTTCGGAAGCTTTGGAAAGCCTTACACTTCACTGAAATGTAGTACTACACTCTATAACACAGTTGAGAGACAATGTTCCCTAGCTTCCTCAGTTCATAACAGTGTGTAGGAAGGTGTTTGATAAAGTGGGCAAAGCTTATACTTGGGCCAGAAGGCAGAATATAGGAAACTACATGAAAACATGAATAATTCAGTGAAAATGACTGTAAACAGATGACAACTTGTTTAGAACAGCAGAAAGAGAATCTCCAAGTCAGTT
Organism: Pipistrellus hanaki; assembly: GCF_964339955.1. Classification (NCBI taxonomy): domain Eukaryota; kingdom Metazoa; phylum Chordata; class Mammalia; order Chiroptera; family Vespertilionidae; genus Pipistrellus; species Pipistrellus hanaki. The sequence continues at coordinate 272,649 of NC_140519.1, forward strand.
ATTAGTGTAGAAAAGATAGCTAAGATAAGGGAAATCCTTAATTCGAGTTAAGATAACATCAAACACTCTATGAATCCTATATTCATTACTGAAAGGAGACTAGAGTGGTAAATGTGTGTTATACAAGGCAGAATACCATTGAAATAGAGAAAGAAACACTTTCGGAAGCTTTGGAAAGCCTTACACTTCACTGAAATGTAGTACTACACTCTATAACACAGTTGAGAGACAATGTTCCCTAGCTCCCTCAGTTCATAACAGTGTGTAGGAAGTTGTTTGATAAAGTGGGCAAAGCTTATACTTGGGCCAGAAGGCAGAATATAGGAAACTACATGAAAACATGAATAATTCAGTGAAAATGACTGTAAACAGATGAGAACATGTTTAGAACAGCTGAAAGAGAATCTCCAAGTCAGTTCTTAGTGTAGAAAAGGTATCTAAGATAAGGGAAATCCTTAATTCGAGTTTAGATAACATCAAACACTGTATGAATCCTATATTCATTACATAAAGGAGACTAGAGTGGTAAATGTGTGTTATACAAGGCAGAATACCATTGAAATAGAGAAAGAAACACGTTCGGCAGCTTTGGAAAGCCTTACACTTCACTGAAATGTAGTACTACACTCTATAACACAGCTGAGAGACAATTTTCCCTAGCTGCCTCAGTTCATAACAGTGTGTAGGAAGGTGTTTGATAAAGTGGGCAAAGCTTATAATTGGGACAGAAGGCAAAATATAGGAAACTACATGAAAACATGAATAATTCTGTGAAAATGACTGTAAACAGATGAGAACTTGTTTAGAACAGCTGAAAGAGAATCTCCAAGTCAGTTTTTAGTGTAGAAAAGGTTGCTAAGATAAGGGAAATCCTTAATTCCAGTTAAGATCACATGAAACACTTTACGAATCCTATATTCTTTACTTAAAGGAGACTAGAGTGGTAAATGTGTGATATACAAGGCAGAATACCATTGAAATAGAGAAAGAAACACGTTCGGCAGCTTTGGAAAGCCTTACACTTCACTGAAATGTAGTACTACACTCTATAACACAGTTGAGAGACATTGTTCCCGAGCTGCCTCAGTTCATAACAGTGTGTAGGAAGTTGTTTGATAAAGTGGGCAAAGCTTATACTTGGGCCAGAAGGCAGATTATAGGAAACTACAAGAAAACATGAATAATTCAGTGATAATGACTGTAAACAGATGAGAACTTGTTTAGAACAGCTGAAAAAGAATCTCCAAGGCAGTTCTTAGTGTAGAAAAGGTAGGTAAGATAAGGGAAATCCTTAATTCCAGTTTAGATCACATGAAACACTGTATGAATCCTATATTCATTACATAAAGGAGACTAGAGTGGTCAATGTGTGTTACACAAGGCAGAATACCATTGAAATAGAGAAAGAAACACGTTCGGCAGCTTTGGAAAGCCTTACACTTCACTGAAATGTAGTACTACACTCTATAACACAGTTGAGAGACAATGTTCCCTAGCTGCCTCAGTTCATAACAGTGTGTAGGAAGGTGTTTGATAAAGTGGGCAAAGCTTATACTTGGGCCAGAAGACAGAATATAGGAAAATACATGAAAACATGAATAATTCAGTGAAAATGACTGTAAACATATGAGAACTTGTTTAGAACAGCTGAAACAGAATCTCCAAGTCAGTTCTTAGTGTAGAAAAGGTAGCTAAGATAAGGGAAATCCTTAATTCGAGTTAAGATAACATCAAACACTCTATGAATCCTATATTCATTACTTAAAGGAGACTAGAGTGGTAAATGTGTTTTATACAAGGCAGAATACCATTGAAATAGAGAAAGAAACACTTTCGGCAGCTTTGGAAAGCCTTACACTTCACTGAAATGTAGTACTACACTCTATAACACAGTTGAGAGACAATGTTCCCTAGCTCCCTCAGTTCATAACAGTGTGTAGGAAGTTGTTTGATAAAGTGGGCAAAGCTTATACTTGGGCCAGAAGGCAGAATATAGGAAACTACATGAAAACATGAATAATTCAGTGAAAATGACTGTAAACAGATGAGTACATGTTTAGAACAGCTGAAAGAGAATCTCCAAGTCAGTTCTTAGTGTAGAAAAGGTATCTAAGATAAGGGAAATCCTTAATTCGAGTTTAGATGACATCAAACACTGTATGAATCCTATATTCATTACATAAAGGAGACTAGAGTGGTAAATGTGTGTTATACAAGGCAGAATCCCATTGAAATAGAGAAAGAAACACGTTCGGCAGCTTTGGAAAGCCTTACACTTCACTGAAATGTAGTACTACACTCTATAACACTGTTGAGAGAAAATATTCCCGAGCTGCCACAGTTCATAACAGTGTGTAGGAAGTTGTTTGATAAAGTGGGCAAAGCTTATACTTGGTCCAGAAGGCAGAATATAGGAAACTACATGAAAACATGAATAATTCAGTGAAAATGACTGTAAACAGATGACAACTTGTTTAGAACAGCAGAAAGAGATTCTCCAAGTCATTTCTTAGTGTAGAAAAGGTAGCTAAGATCCGGGAAATCCTTAATTCGAGTTAAGTTCACATGAAACACTATATGAATCCTATATTCTTTACTTAAAGGATACTAGAGCGGTAAATGTGTCTTATACAAGGCAGAATAGCTTTGAAATAGAGAAAGAAACACGTTCGGCAGCTTTGGAAAGCCTTACACTTCACTGAAATGTAGTACTACACTATATAACACAGTTGAGAGACAATGTTCCCTAGCTCCCTCAGTTCATAACACTGTGTAGGAAGTTGTTTGATAAAGTGGGCAAAGCTTATACTTGGGCCAGAAGGCAGAATATAGGAAACTACATGAAAACATGAATAATTCAGTGAAAATGACTGTAAACAGATGAGAACTTGTTTAGAACAGCTGAAAGAGAATCTCCAAGTCAGTTCTTAGTGTAGAAAAGGTAGCTAAGATATGGGAAATCCTTAATTCTAATTAAGATCACATGAAACACTCTACGAATCCTATATTCTTTACTTAAAGGAGACTAGAGTGGTAAATGTGTGTTATACAAGGCAGAATACCATTGAAATAGAGAAACAAACACGTTCGGCAGCTTTGGAAAGCCTTACACTTCACTGAAATGTAGTACTACACTCTATAACACAGCTGAGAGACAATTTTCCCTAGATGCCTCAGTTCATAACAGTGTGTAGGAAGGTGTTTGATAAAGTGGGCAAAGCTTATAATTGGGACAGAAGGCAAAATATAGGAAACTACATGAAAACATGAATAATTCTGTGAAAATGACTGTAAACAGATGAGAACTTGTTTAGAACAGCTGAAAGAGAATCTCCAAGTCAGTTTTTAGTGTAGAAAAGGTTGCTAAGATAAGGGAAATCCTTAATTCCAGTTAAGATCACATGAAACACTTTACGAATCCTATATTCTTTACTTAAAGGAGACAAGAGTGGTAAATGTGTGATATACAAGGCAGAATACCATTGAAATAGAGAAAGAAACACGTTCGGCAGCTTTGGAAAGCCTTACACTTCACTGAAATGTAGTACTACACTCTATAACACAGTTGAGAGACAATGTTCCCGAGCTGCCTCAGTTCATAACAGTGTGTAGGAAGTTGTTTGATAAAGTGGGCAAAGCTTATACTTGGGCCAGAAGGCAGATTATAGGAAACTACAAGAAAACATGAATAATTCAGTGAAAATGACTGTAAACAGATGAGAACTTGTTTAGAACAGCTGAAAAAGAATCTCCAAGGCAGTTCTTAGTGTAGAAAAGGTAGCTAAGATCCGGGAAATCCTTAATTCGAGTTAAGATCACATGAAACACTGTATGAATCCTATATTCTTTACTTAAAGGAGACTAGAGCGGTAAATGTGTCTTATACAAGGCAGAATAGCTTTGAAATAGAGAAAGAAACACGTTAGGCAGCTTTGGAAAGCCTTACATTTCACTGAAATGTAGTACTACACTCTATAACAGTGTTGAGAGACAATGTTCCCTAGCTCCCTCCGTTCATAACAGTGTGTAGGAAGGTGTTTGATAAAGTGGGCAAAGCTTATAATTGGGACAGAAGGCAAAATATAGGAAACTACATGAAAACATGAATAATTCTGTGAAAATGACTAAACAGATGAGAACTTGTTTAGAACAGCTGAAAGAGAATCTCCAAGTCAGTTTTTAGTGTAGAAAAGGTTGCTAAGATAAGGGAAATCCTTAATTCCAGTTAAGATCACATGAAACACTTTACGAATCCTATATTCTTTACTTAAAGGAGACTAGAGTGGTAAATGTGTGATATACAAGGCAGAATACCATTGAAATAGAGAAAGAAACACGTTCGGCAGCTTTGGAAAGCCTTACACTTCACTGAAATGTAGTACTACACTCTATAACACAGTTGAGAGACATTGTTCCCGAGCTGCCTCAGTTCATAACAGTGTGTAGGAAGTTGTTTGATAAAGTGGGCAAAGCTTATACTTGGGCCAGAAGGCAGATTATAGGAAACTACAAGAAAACATGAATAATTCAGTGATAATGACTGTAAACAGATGAGAACTTGTTTAGAACAGCTGAAAAAGAATCTCCAAGGCAGTTCTTAGTGTAGAAAAGGTAGGTAAGATAAGGGAAATCCTTAATTCCAGTTTAGATCACATGAAACACTGTATGAATCCTATATTCATTACATAAAGGAGACTAGAGTGGTCAATGTGTGTTACACAAGGCAGAATACCATTGAAATAGAGAAAGAAACACGTTCGGCAGCTTTGGAAAGCCTTACACTTCACTGAAATGTAGTACTACACTCTATAACACAGTTGAGAGACAATGTTCCCTAGCTCCCTCAGTTCATAACAGTGTGTAGGAAGTTGTTTGATAAAGTGGGCAAAGCTTATACTTGGACCAGAAGGCAGAATATAGGAAACTACATGAAAACATGAATAATTCAGAGAAAATGACTGTAAACAGATGACAACTTGTTTACAACAGCAGAAAGAGATTCTCCAAGTCATTTCTTAGTGTAGAAAAGGTAGCTAAGATCCGGGAAATCCTTAATTCGAGTTAAGTTCACATGAAACACTATATGAATCCTATATTCTTTACTTAAAGGATACTAGAGCGGTAAATGTGTCTTATACAAGGCAGAATAGCTTTGAAATAGAGAAAGAAACACGTTCGGCAGCTTTGGAAAGCCTTACACTTCACTGAAATGTAGTACTACACTCTATAACACAGTTGAGAGACAATGTTCCCTAGCTCCCTCAGTTCATAACACTGTGTAGGAAGTTGTTTGATAAAGTGGGCAAAGCTTATACTTGGGCCAGAAGGCAGAATATAGGAAACTACATGAAAACATGAATAATTCAGTGAAAATGACTGTAAACAGATGAGAACTTGTTTAGAACAGCTGAAAGAGAATCTCCAAGGCAGTTCTTAGTGTAGAAAAGGTAGGTAAGATAAGGGAAATCCTTAATTCCAGTTAAGATCACATGAAACACTGTATGAATCCTATATTCTTTACTTAAAGGAGACTATAGTGGTAAATGTGTGTTATACAAGGCAGAATCCCATTGTAATAGAGAAAGAAACACGTTCGGCAGCTTTGGAAAGCCTTACACTTCACTGAAATGTAGTACTACACTCTATAACACAGCTGAGAGACAATGTTCCCTAGCTTCCTCAGTTCATAACCGTGTGTAGGAAGGTGTTTGCTAAAGTGGGCAAAGGTTATACTTGGGCCAGAAGGCAGAATATAGGAAACTACATGAAAACATGAATAATTCAGTGAAAATGACTGTAAACAGATGAGAACTTGTTTAGAACAGCTGAAAAAGAATCTCCAAGTCAGTTCTTAGTGTAGAAAAGGTAGATAAGATAAGGGAAATCCTTAATTCCAGTTAAGATCACATGAAACACTTTACGAATCCTATATTCTTTACTTAAAGGAGACTAGAGTGGTAAATGTGTGATATACAAGGCAGAATACCATTGAAATAGAGAAAGAAACACGTTCGGCAGCTTTGGAAAGCCTTACACTTCACTGAAATGTAGTACTACACTCTATAACACAGTTGAGAGACAATGTTCCCTAGCTGCCTCAGTTCATAACAGTGTGTAGGAAGGTGTTTGATAAAGTGGGCAAAGCTTATACTTGGGCCAGAAGGCAAAATATAGGAAACTACATGAAAACATGAATAATTCTGTGAAAATGACTGTAAACAGATGAGAACTTGTTTAGAACAGCTGAAAGAGAATCTCCAAGTCAGTTTTTAGTGTAGAAAAGGTTGCTAAGATAAGGGAAATCCTTAATTCCAGTTAAGATCACATGAAACACTTTACGAATCCTATATTCTTTACTTAAAGGAGACAAGAGTGGTAAATGTGTGATATACAAGGCAGAATACCATTGAAATAGAGAAAGAAACACGTTCGGCAGCTTTGGAAAGCCTTACACTTCACTGAAATGTAGTACTACACTCTATAACACAGTTGAGAGACAATGTTCCCGAGCTGCCTCAGTTCATAACAGTGTGTAGGAAGTTGTTTGATAAAGTGGGCAAAGCTTATACTTGGGCCAGAAGGCAGATTATAGGAAACTACAAGAAAACATGAATAATTCAGTGAAAATGACTGTAAACAGATGAGAACTTGTTTAGAACAGCTGAAAAAGAATCTCCAAGGCAGTTCTTAGTGTAGAAAAGGTAGCTAAGATCCGGGAAATCCTTAATTCGAGTTAAGATCACATGAAACACTGTATGAATCCTATATTCTTTACTTAAAGGAGACTAGAGCGGTAAATGTGTCTTATACAAGGCAGAATAGCTTTGAAATAGAGAAAGAAACACGTTCGGCAGCTTTGGAAAGCCTTACATTTCACTGAAATGTAGTACTACACTCTATAACAGTGTTGAGAGACAATGTTCCCTAGCTCCCTCCGTTCATAACAGTGTGTAGGAAGTTGTTTGATAAAGTGGGCAAAGCTTATACTTCGGCCAGAAGGCAGAATATAGGAAACTACATGAAAACATGAATAATTCAGTGAAAATGACTGTAAACAGATGAGAACTTGTTTAGAACAGCTGAAAGATAATCTCCAAGTCAGTTCTTAGTGTAGAAGAGGTAGCTAAGATAAGGGAAATCCTTAATTCCAGTTAAGATCACATGAAACACTGTATGAATCCTATATTCTTTACTTAAAGGAGACTAGAGTGGTAAATGTGTGTTATACAAGGCAGAATCCCATTGAAATAGAGAAAGAAACACGTTCGGCAGCTTTGGAAAGCCTTACACTTCACTGAAATGTAGTACTACACTCTATAACACAGCTGAGAGACAATGTTCCCTAGCTTCCTCAGTTCATAACAGTGTGTAGGAAGGTGTTTGATAAAGTGGGCAAAGGTTATAGTTGGGCCATAAGGCAGAATATAGGAAACTACATGAAAACATGAATAATTCAGTGAAAATGACTGTAAACAGATGAGAACTTGTTTAGAACAGCTGAAAGAGAATCTCCAAGGCAGTTCTTAGTGTAGAAAAGGTAGGTAAGATAAGGGAAATCCTTAATTCCAGTTAAGATCACATGAAACACTGTATGAATCCTATATTCTTTACTTAAAGGAGACTAGAGTGGTAAATGTGTGTTATACAAGGCAGAATCCCATTGAAATAGAGAAAGAAACACGTTCGGCAGCTTTGGAAAGCCTTACACTTCACTGAAATGTAGTACTACACTCTAAAACACAGCTGAGAGACAATGTTCCCTAGCTTCCTCAGTTCATAACAGTGTGTAGGAAGGTGTTTGATAAAGTGGGCAAAGGTTATACTTGGGCCAGAACGCAGAATATAGGAAACTACATGAAAACATGAATAATTCAGTGAAAATGACTGTAAACAGATGAGAACTTGTTTAGAACAGCTGAAAGAGAATCTCCAAGGCAGTTCTTAGTGTAGAAAAGGTAGCTAAGATAAGGGAAATCCTTAATTCGAGTTAAGATAACATCAAACACTCTATGAATCCTATATTCATTACTTAAAGGAGACTAGAGTGGTAAATGTGTGTTAACAAGGCAGAATACCATTGAAATAGAGAAAGAAACACTTTCGGCAGCTTTGGAAAGCCTTACACTTCACTGAAATATAGTACAACACTCTATAACACAGTTGAGAGACAATGTTCCCTAGCTCCCTCAGTTCATAACAGTGTGTAGGCAGTTGTTTGATAAAGTGGGCAAAGCTTATACTTGGGCCAGAAGGCAGAATATAGGAAACTACATGAAAACATGAATAATTCAGTGAAAATGACTGTAAACAGATGAGAACTTGTTTAGAACAGCTGAAAGAGAATCTCCAAGGCAGTTCTTAGTGTAGAAAAGGTAGGTAAGATAAGGGAAATCCTTAATTCGAGTTAAGATAACATCAAACACTGTATGAATCCTATATTCATTACTTAAAGGAGACTAGAGTGGTAAATGTGTGTTATACAAGGCAGAATACCATTGAAATAGAGAAAGAAACACGTTCGGAAGCTTTGGAAAGCCTTACACTTCACTGAAATGTAGTACTACACTCTATAACACAGTTGAGAGACAATGTTCCCTAGCTTCCTCAGTTCATAACAGTGTGTAGGAAGGTGTTTGATAAAGTGGGCAAAGCTTATACTTGGGCCAGAAGGCAGAATATAGGAAACTACATGAAAACATGAATAATTCAGTGAAAATGACTGTAAACAGATGAGAACTTGTTTAGAACAGCTGAAAGAGAATCTCCAAGTCAGTTCTTAGTGTAGAAAAGATAGCTAAGATAAGGGAAATCCTTAATTCGAGTTAAGATAACATCAAACACTCTATGAATCCTATATTCATTACTGAAAGGAGACTAGAGTGGTAAATGTGTGTTATACAAGGCAGAATACCATTGAAATAGAGAAAGAAACACGTTCGGAAGCTTTGGAAAGCCTTACACTTCACTGAAATGTAGTACTACACTCTATAACACAGTTGAGAGACAATGTTCCCTAGCTGCCTCAGTTCATAACAGTGTGTAGGAAGGTGTTTGATAAAGTGGGCAAAGCTTATACTTGGGCCAGAAGACAGAATATAGGAAAATACATGAAAACATGAATAATTCAGTGAAAATGACTGTAAACATATGAGAACTTGTTTAGAACAGCTGAAACAGAATCTCCAAGTCAGTTCTTAGTGTAGAAAAGGTAGCTAAGATAAGGGAAATCCTTAATTCGAGTTAAGATAACATCAAACACTCTATGAATCCTATATTCATTACTTAAAGGAGACTAGAGTGGTAAATGTGTGTTATACAAGGCAGAATACCATTGAAATAGAGAAAGAAACACTTTCGGAAGCTTTGGAAAGCCTTACACTTCACTGAAATGTAGTACTACACTCTATAACACAGTTGAGAGACAATGTTCCCTAGCTCCCTCAGTTCATAACAGTGTGTAGGAAGTTGTTTGATAAAGTGGGCAAAGCTTATACTTGGGCCAGAAGGCAGAATATAGGAAACTACATGAAAACATGAATAATTCAGTGAAAATGACTGTAAACAGATGAGAACATGTTTAGAACAGCTGAAAGAGAATCTCCAAGTCAGTTCTTAGTGTAGAAAAGGTATCTAAGATAAGGGAAATCCTTAATTCGAGTTTAGATAACATCAAACACTGTATGAATCCTATATTCATTACATAAAGGAGACTAGAGTGGTAAATGTGTGTTATACAAGGCAGAATACCATTGAAATAGAGAAAGAAACACGTTCGGCAGCTTTGGAAAGCCTTACACTTCACTGAAATGTAGTACTACACTCTATAACACTGTTGAGAGAAAATATTCCCGAGCTGCCACAGTTCATAACAGTGTGTAGGAAGTTGTTTGATAAAGTGGGCTAAGCTTATACTTGGTCCAGAAGGCAGAATATAGGAAACTACATGAAAACATGAATAATTCAGTGAAAATGACTGTAAACAGATGACAACTTGTTTAGAACAGCAGAAAGAGATTCTCCAAGTCATTTCTTAGTGTAGAAAAGGTAGCTAAGATCCGGGAAATCCTTAATTCGAGTTAAGTTCACATGAAACACTATATGAATCCTATATTCTTTACTTAAAGGATACTAGAGCCGTAAATGTGTCTTATACAAGGCAGAATAGCTTTGAAATAGAGAAAGAAACACGTTCGGCAGCTTTGGAAAGCCTTACACTTCACTGAAATGTAGTACTACACTATATAACACAGTTGAGAGACAATGTTCCCTAGCTCCCTCAGTTCATAACACTGTGTAGGAAGTTGTTTGATAAAGTGGGCAAAGCTTATACTTGGGCCAGAAGGCAGAATATAGGAAACTACATGAAAACATGAATAATTCAGTGAAAATGACTGTAAACAGATGAGAACATGTTTAGAACAGCTGAAAGAGAATCTCCAAGTCAGTTCTTAGTGTAGAAAAGGTATCTAAGATAAGGGAAATCCTTAATTCGAGTTTAGATAACATCAAACACTGTATGAATCCTATATTCATTACATAAAGGAGACTAGAGTGGTAAATGTGTGTTATACAAGGCAGAATACCATTGAAATAGAGAAAGAAACACGTTCGGCAGCTTTGGAAAGCCTTACACTTCACTGAAATGTAGTACTACACTCTATAACACTGTTGAGAGAAAATATTCCCGAGCTGCCACAGTTCATAACAGTGTGTAGGAAGTTGTTTGATAAAGTGGGCTAAGCTTATACTTGGTCCAGAAGGCAGAATATAGGAAACTACATGAAAACATGAATAATTCAGTGAAAATGACTGTAAACAGATGACAACTTGTTTAGAACAGCAGAAAGAGATTCTCCAAGTCATTTCTTAGTGTAGAAAAGGTAGCTAAGATCCGGGAAATCCTTAATTCGAGTTAAGTTCACATGAAACACTATATGAATCCTATATTCTTTACTTAAAGGATACTAGAGCGGTAAATGTGTCTTATACAAGGCAGAATAGCTTTGAAATAGAGAAAGAAACACGTTCGGCAGCTTTGGAAAGCCTTACACTTCACTGAAATGTAGTACTACACTATATAACACAGTTGAGAGACAATGTTCCCTAGCTCCCTCAGTTCATAACACTGTGTAGGAAGTTGTTTGATAAAGTGGGCAAAGCTTATACTTGGGCCAGAAGGCAGAATATAGGAAACTACATGAAAACATGAATAATTCAGTGAAAATGACTGTAAACAGATGAGAACTTGTTTAGAACAGCTGAAAGAGAATCTCCAAGTCAGTTTTTAGTGTAGAAAAGGTTGCTAAGATAAGGGAAATCCTTAATTCCAGTTAAGATCACATGAAACACTTTACGAATCCTATATTCTTTACTTAAAGGAGACAAGAGTGGTAAATGTGTGATATACAAGGCAGAATACCATTGAAATAGAGAAAGAAACACGTTCGGCAGCTTTGGAAAGCCTTACACTTCACTGAAATATAGTACTACACTCTATAACACAGTTGAGAGACAATGTTCCCGAGCTGCCTCAGTTCATAACAGTGTGTAGGAAGTTGTTTGATAAAGTGGGCAAAGCTTATACTTGGGCCAGAAGGCAGATTATAGGAAACTACAAGAAAACATGAATAATACAGTGAAAATGACTGTAAACAGATGAGAACTTGTTTAGAACAGCTGAAAAAGAATCTCCAAGGCAGTTCTTAGTGTAGAAAAGGTAGCTAAGATCCGGGAAATCCTTAATTCGAGTTAAGATCACATGAAACACTGTATGAATCCTATATTCTTTACTTAAAGGAGACTAGAGCGGTAAATGTGTCTTATACAAGGCAGAATAGCTTTGAAATAGAGAAAGAAACACGTTCGGCAGCTTTGGAAAGCCTTACATTTCACTGAAATGTAGTACTACACTCTATAACAGTGTTGAGAGACAATGTTCCCTAGCTCCCTCCGTTCATAACAGTGTGTAGGAAGTTGTTTGATAAAGTGGGCAAAGCTTATACTTCGGCCAGAAGGCAGAATATAGGAAACTACATGAAAACATGAATAATTCAGTGAAAATGACTGTAAACAGATGAGAACTTGTTTAGAACAGCTGAAAGATAATCTCCAAGTCAGTTCTTAGTGTAGAAGAGGTAGGTAAGATAAGGGAAATCCTTAATTCCAGTTAAGATCACATGAAACACTGTATGAATCCTATATTCTTTACTTAAAGGAGACTAGAGTGGTAAATGTGTGTTATACAAGGCAGAATCCCATTGAAATAGAGAAAGAAACACGTTCGGCAGCTTTGGAAAGCCTTACACTTCACTGAAATGTAGTACTACACTCTATAACACAGCTGAGAGACAATGTTCCCTAGCTTCCTCAGTTCATAACAGTGTGTAGGAAGGTGTTTGATAAAGTGGGCAAAGGTTATAGTTGGGCCATAAGGCAGAATATAGGAAACTACATGAAAACATGAATAATTCAGTGAAAATGACTGTAAACAGATGAGAACTTGTTTAGAACAGCTGAAAGAGAATCTCCAAGGCAGTTCTTAGTGTAGAAAAGGTAGGTAAGATAAGGGAAATCCTTAATTCCAGTTAAGATCACATGAAACACTGTATGAATCCTATATTCTTTACTTAAAGGAGACTAGAGTGGTAAATGTGTGTTATACAAGGCAGAATCCCATTGAAATAGAGAAAGAAACACGTTCGGCAGCTTTGGAAAGCCTTACACTTCACTGAAATGTAGTACTACACTCTAAAACACAGCTGAGAGACAATGTTCCCTAGCTTCCTCAGTTCATAACAGTGTGTAGGAAGGTGTTTGATAAAGTGGGCAAAGGTTATACTTGGGCCAGAACGCAGAATATAGGAAACTACATGAAAACATGAATAATTCAGTGAAAATGACTGTAAACAGATGAGAACTTGTTTAGAACAGCTGAAAGAGAATCTCCAAGGCAGTTCTTAGTGTAGAAAAGGTAGCTAAGATAAGGGAAATCCTTAATTCGAGTTAAGTTCACATGAAACACTATATGAATCCTATATTCTTTACTTAAAGGATACTAGAGCGGTAAATGTGTCTTATACAAGGCAGAATAGCTTTGAAATAGAGAAAGAAACACGTTCGGCAGCTTTGGAAAGCCTTACACTTCACTGAAATGTAGTACTACACTATATAACACAGTTGAGAGACAATGTTCCCTAGCTGCCTCAGTTCATAACAGTGAGTAGGAAGGTGTTTGATAAAGTGGGCAAAGCTTATAATTGGGACAGAAGGCAAAATATAGGAAACTACATGAAAACATGAATAATTCTGTGAAAATGACTGTAAACAGATGAGAACTTGTTTAGAACAGCTGAAAGAGAATCTCCAAGTCAGTTTTAAGTGTAGAAAAGGTTGCTAAGATAAGGGAAATCCTTAATTCCAGTTAAGATCACATGAAACACTTTACGAATCCTATATTCTTTACTTAAAGGAGACTAGAGTGGTAAATGTGTGATATACAAGGCAGAATACCATTGAAATAGAGAAAGAAACACGTTCGGCAGCTTTGGAAAGCCTTACACTTCACTGAAATGTAGTACTACACTCTATAACACAGTTGAGAGACATTGTTCCCGAGCTGCCTCAGTTCATAACAGTGTGTAGGAAGTTGTTTGATAAAGTGGGCAAAGCTTATACTTGGGCCAGAAGGCAGATTATAGGAAACTACAAGAAAACATGAATAATTCAGTGATAATGACTGTAAACAGATGAGAACTTGTTTAGAACAGCTGAAAAAGAATCTCCAAGGCAGTTCTTAGTGTAGAAAAGGTAGGTAAGATAAGGGAAATCCTTAATTCCAGTTTAGATCACATGAAACACTGTATGAATCCTATATTCATTACATAAAGGAGACTAGAGTGGTCAATGTGTGTTACACAAGGCAGAATACCATTGAAATAGAGAAAGAAACAAGTTCGGCAGCTTTGGAAAGCCTTACACTTCACTGAAATGTAGTACTACACTCTATAACACAGTTGAGAGACAATGTTCCCTAGCTCCCTCAGTTCATAACAGTGTGTAGGAAGTTGTTTGATAAAGTGGGAAAAGCTTATACTTGGGCCAGAAGGCAGAATATAGGAAACTACATGAAAACATGAATAATTCAGTGAAAATGACTGTAAACAGATGAGAACATGTTTAGAACAGCTGAAAGAGAATCTCCAAGTCAGTTCTTAGTGTAGAAAAGGTATCTAAGATAAGGGAAATCCTTAATTCGAGTTTAGATAACATCAAACACTGTATGAATCCTATATTCATTACATAAAGGAGACTAGAGTGGTAAATGTGTGTTATACAAGGCAGAATACCATTGAAATAGAGAAAGAAACACGTTCGGCAGCTTTGGAAAGCCTTACACTTCACTGAAATGTAGTACTACACTCTATAACACTGTTGAGAGAAAATATTCCCGAGCTGCCCAAGTTCATAACAGTGGGTAGGAATTTGTTTGATAAAGTGGGCAAAGCTTATACTTGGACCAGAAGGCAGAATATAGGAAACTACATGAAAACATGAATAATTCAGTGAAAATGACTGTAAACAGATGACAACTTGTTTACAACAGCAGAAAGAGATTCTCCAAGTCATTTCTTAGTGTAGAAAAGGTAGCTAAGATCCGGGAAATCCTTAATTCGAGTTAAGTTCACATGAAACACTATATGAATCCTATATTCTTTACTTAAAGGATACTAGAGCGGTAAATGTGTCTTATACAAGGCAGAATAGCTTTGAAATAGAGAAAGAAACACGTTCGGCAGCTTTGGAAAGCCTTACACTTCACTGAAATGTAGTACTACACTCTATAACACAGTTGAGAGACAATGTTCCCTAGCTCCCTCAGTTCATAACACTGTGTAGGAAGTTGTTTGATAAAGTGGGCAAAGCTTATACTTGGGCCAGAAGGCAGAATATAGGAAACTACATGAAAACATGAATAATTCAGTGAAAATGACTGTAAAGAGATGAGAACTTGTTTAGAACAGCTGAAAGAGAATCTCCAAGTCAGTTCTTAGTGTAGAAAAGGTAGCTAAGATATGGGAAATCCTTAATTCCAATTAAGATCACATGAAACACTCTACGAATCCTATATTCTTTACTTAAAGGAGACTAGAGTGGTAAATGTGTGTTATACAAGGCAGAATACCATTGAAATAGAGAAACAAACACGTTCGGCAGCTTTGGAAAGCCTTACACTTCACTGAAATGTAGTACTACACTCTATAACACAGTTGAGAGACAATGTTCCAGAGCTGCCTCAGTTCATAACAGTGTGTAGGAAGTTGTTTGATAAAGTGGGCAAAGCTTATACTTGGGCCAGAAGGCAGAATATAGGAAACTACATGAAAACATGAATAATTCAGTGAAAATGACTGTAAACAGATGAGAACTTGTTTAGAACAGCTGAAAGGGAATCTCCAAGGCAGTTCTTAGTGTAGAAAAGGTAGGTAAGATAAGGGAAATCCTTAATTCGAGTTAAGATAACATCAAACACTGTATGAATCCTATATTCATTACTTAAAGGAGACTAGAGTGGTAAATGTGTGTTATACAAGGCAGAATACCATTGAAATAGAGAAAGAAACACGTTCGGAAGCTTTGGAAAGCCTTACACTTCACTGAAATGTAGTACTACACTCTATAACACAGTTGAGAGACAATGTTCCCTAGCTTCCTCAGTTCATAACAGTGTGTAGGAAGGTGTTTGATAAAGTGGGCAAAGCTTATACTTGGGCCAGAAGGCAAAATATAGGAAACTACATGAAAACATGAATAATTCAGTGAAAATGACTGTAAACAGATGAGAACTTGTTTAGAACAGCTGAAAGAGAATCTCCAAGTCAGTTCTTAGTGTAGAAAAGGTAGCTAAGATAAGGGAAATCCTTAATTCGAGTTAAGATAACATCAAACACTCTATGAATCCAATATTCATTACTGAAAGGAGACTAGAGTGGTAAATGTGTGTTATACAAGGCAGAATACCATTGAAATAGAGAAAGAAACACATTTGGCAGCTTTGGAAAGCCTTACACTTCACTGAAATGTAGTACTACACTCTATAACACAGTTGAGAGACAATGTTCCCTAGCTGCCTCAGTTCATAACAGTGTGTAGGAAGGTGTTTGATAAAGTGGGCAAAGCTTATACTTGGGCCAGAAGACAGAATATAGGAAAATACATGAAAACATGAATAATTCAGTGAAAATGACTGTAAACATATGAGAACTTGTTTAGAACAGCTGAAACAGAATCTCCAAGTCAGTTCTTAGTGTAGAAAAGGTAGCTAAGATAAGGGAAATCCTTAATTCGAGTTAAGATAACATCAAACACTCTATGAATCCTATATTCATTACTTAAAGGAGACTAGAGTGGTAAATGTGTGTTATACAAGGCAGAATACCATTGAAATAGAGAAAGAAACACTTTCGGCAGCTTTGGAAAGCCTTACACTTCACTGAAATGTAGTACTACACTCTATAACACAGTTGAGAGACAATGTTCCCTAGCTCCCTCAGTTCATAACAGTGTGTAGGAAGTTGTTTGATAAAGTGGGCAAAGCTTATACTTGGGCCAGAAGGCAGAATATAGGAAACTACATGAAAACATGAATAATTCAGTGAAAATGACTGTAAACAGATGAGTACATGTTTAGAACAGCTGAAAGAGAATCTCCAAGTCAGTTCTTAGTGTAGAAAAGGTATCTAAGATAAGGGAAATCCTTAATTCGAGTTTAGATGACATCAAACACTGTATGAATCCTATATTCATTACATAAAGGAGACTAGAGTGGTAAATGTGTGTTATACAAGGCAGAATACCATTGAAATAGAGAAAGAAACACGTTCGGCAGCTTTGGAAAGCCTTACACTTCACTGAAATGTAGTACTACACTCTATAACACTGTTGAGAGAAAATATTCCCGAGCTGCCACAGTTCATAACAGTGTGTAGGAAGTTGTTTGATAAAGTGGGCAAAGCTTATACTTGGTCCAGAAGGCAGAATATAGGAAACTACATGAAAACATGAATAATTCAGTGAAAATGACTGTAAACAGATGACAACTTGTTTAGAACAGCAGAAAGAGATTCTCCAAGTCATTTCTTAGTGTAGAAAAGGTAGCTAAGATCCGGGAAATCCTTAATTCGAGTTAAGTTCACATGAAACACTATATGAATCCTATATTCTTTACTTAAAGGATACTAGAGCGGTAAATGTGTCTTATACAAGGCAGAATAGCTTTGAAATAGAGAAAGAAACACGTTCGGCAGCTTTGGAAAGCCTTACACTTCACTGAAATGTAGTACTACACTCTATAACACAGTTGAGAGACAATGTTCCCTAGCTCCCTCAGTTCATAACACTGTGTAGGAAGTTGTTTGATAAAGTGGGCAAAGCTTATACTTGGGCCAGAAGGCAGAATATAGGAAACTACATGAAAACATGAATAATTCAGTGAAAATGACTGTAAAGAGATGAGAACTTGTTTAGAACAGCTGAAAGAGAATCTCCAAGTCAGTTCTTAGTGTAGAAAAGGTAGCTAAGATATGGGAAATCCTTAATTCCAATTAAGATCACATGAAACACTCTACGAATCCTATATTCTTTACTTAAAGGAGACTAGAGTGGTAAATGTGTGTTATACAAGGCAGAATACCATTGAAATAGAGAAACAAACACGTTCGGCAGCTTTGGAAAGCCTTACACTTCACTGAAATGTAGTACTACACTCTATAACACAGTTGAGAGACAATGTTCCAGAGCTGCCTCAGTTCATAACAGTGTGTAGGAAGTTGTTTGATAAAGTGGGCAAAGCTTATACTTGGGCCAGAAGGCAGAATATAGGAAACTACATGAAAACATGAATAATTCAGTGAAAATGACTGTAAACAGATGAGAACTTGTTTAGAACAGCTGAAAGGGAATCTCCAAGGCAGTTCTTAGTGTAGAAAAGGTAGGTAAGATAAGGGAAATCCTTAATTCGAGTTAAGATAACATCAAACACTGTATGAATCCTATATTCATTACTTAAAGGAGACTAGAGTGGTAAATGTGTGTTATACAAGGCAGAATACCATTGAAATAGAGAAAGAAACACGTTCGGAAGCTTTGGAAAGCCTTACACTTCACTGAAATGTAGTACTACACTCTATAACACAGTTGAGAGACAATGTTCCCTAGCTTCCTCAGTTCATAACAGTGTGTAGGAAGGTGTTTGATAAAGTGGGCAAAGCTTATACTTGGGCCAGAAGGCAAAATATAGGAAACTACATGAAAACATGAATAATTCAGTGAAAATGACTGTAAACAGATGAGAACTTGTTTAGAACAGCTGAAAGAGAATCTCCAAGTCAGTTCTTAGTGTAGAAAAGGTAGCTAAGATAAGGGAAATCCTTAATTCGAGTTAAGATAACATCAAACACTCTATGAATCCTATATTCATTACTGAAAGGAGACTAGAGTGGTAAATGTGTGTTATACAAGGCAGAATACCATTGAAATAGAGAAAGAAACACATTTGGCAGCTTTGGAAAGCCTTACACTTCACTGAAATGTAGTACTACACTCTATAACACAGTTGAGAGACAATGTTCCCTAGCTGCCTCAGTTCATAACAGTGTGTAGGAAGGTGTTTGATAAAGTGGGCAAAGCTTATACTTGGGCCAGAAGACAGAATATAGGAAAATACATGAAAACATGAATAATTCAGTGAAAATGACTGTAAACATATGAGAACTTGTTTAGAACAGCTGAAACAGAATCTCCAAGTCAGTTCTTAGTGTAGAAAAGGTAGCTAAGATAAGGGAAATCCTTAATTCGAGTTAAGATAACATCAAACACTCTATGAATCTTATATTCATTACTTAAAGGAGACTAGAGTGGTAAATGTGTGTTATACAAGGCAGAATACCATTGAAAGAGAGAAAGAAACACTTTCGGCAGCTTTGGAAAGCCTTACACTTCACTGAAATGTAGTACTACACTCTATAACACAGTTGAGAGACAATGTTCCCTAGCTCCCTCAGTTCATAACAGTGTGTAGGAAGTTGTTTGATAAAGTGGGCAAAGCTTATACTTGGGCCAGAAGGCAGAATATAGGAAACTACATGAAAACATGAATAATTCAGTGAAAATGACTGTAAACAGATGAGTACATGTTTAGAACAGCTGAAAGAGAATCTCCAAGTCAGTTCTTAGTGTAGAAAAGGTATCTAAGATAAGGGAAATCCTTAATTCGAGTTTAGATGACATCAAACACTGTATGAATCCCATATTCATTACATAAAGGAGACTAGAGTGGTAAATGTGTGTTATACAAGGCAGAATACCATTGAAATAGAGAAAGAAACACGTTCGGCAGCTTTGGAAAGCCTTACACTTCACTGAAATGTAGTACTACACTCTATAACACTGTTGAGAGAAAATATTCCCGAGCTGCCACAGTTCATAACAGTGTGTAGGAAGTTGTTTGATAAAGTGGGCAAAGCTTATACTTGGTCCAGAAGGCAGAATATAGGAAACTACATGAAAACATGAATAATTCAGTGAAAATGACTGTAAACAGATGACAACTTGTTTAGAACAGCAGAAAGAGATTCTCCAAGTCATTTCTTAGTGTAGAAAAGGTAGCTAAGATCCGGGAAATCCTTAATTCGAGTTAAGTTCACATGAAACACTATATGAATCCTATATTCTTTACTTAAAGGATACTAGAGCGGTAAATGTGTCTTATACAAGGCAGAATAGCTTTGAAATAGAGAAAGAAACACGTTCGGCAGCTTTGGAAAGCCTTACACTTCACTGAAATGTAGTACTACACTATATAACACAGTTGAGAGACAATGTTCCCTAGCTCCCTCAGTTCATAACACTGTGTAGGAAGTTGTTTGATAAAGTGGGCAAAGCTTATACTTGGGCCAGAAGGCAGAATATAGGAAACTACATGAAAACATGAATAATTCAGTGAAAATGACTGTAAACAGATGAGAACTTGTTTAGAACAGCTGAAAGATAATCTCCAAGTCAGTTCTTAGTGTAGAAGAGGTAGCTAAGATAAGGGAAATCCTTAATTCCAGTTAAGATCACATGAAACACTGTATGAATCCTATATTCTTTACTTAAAGGAGACTAGAGTGGTAAATGTGTGTTATACAAGGCAGAATCCCATTGAAATAGAGAAAGAAACACGTTCGGCAGCTTTGGAAAGCCTTACACTTCACTGAAATGTAGTACTACACTCTATAACACAGCTGAGAGACAATGTTCCCTAGCTTCCTCAGTTCATAACAGTGTGTAGGAAGGTGTTTGATAAAGTGGGCAAAGGTTATAGTTGGGCCATAAGGCAGAATATAGGAAACTACATGAAAACATGAATAATTCAGTGAAAATGACTGTAAACAGATGAGAACATGTTTAGAACAGCTGAAAGAGAATCTCCAAGTCAGTTCTTAGTGTAGAAAAGGTATCTAAGATAAGGGAAATCCTTAATTCGAGTTTAGATAACATCAAACACTGTATGAATCCTATATTCATTACGTAAAGGAGACTAGAGTGGTAAATGTGTGTTATACAAGGCAGAATACCATTGAAATAGAGAAAGAAACACGTTCGGCAGCTTTGGAAAGCCTTACACTTCACTGAAATGTAGTACTACACTCTAAAACACAGCTGAGAGACAATGTTCCCTAGCTTCCTCAGTTCATAACAGTGTGTAGGAAGGTGTTTGATAAAGTGGGCAAAGGTTATACTTGGGCCAGAAGGCAGAATATAGGAAACTACATGAAAACATGAATAATTCAGTGAAAATGACTGTAAACAGATGAGAACTTGTTTAGAACAGCTGAAAGAGAATCTCCAAGGCAGTTCTTAGTGTAGAAAAGGTAGCTAAGATAAGGGAAATCCTTAATTCGAGTTAAGATAACATCAAACACTCTATGAATCCTATATTCATTACTTAAAGGAGACTAGAGTGGTAAATGTGTGTTATACAAGGCAGAATACCATTGAAATAGAGAAAGAAACACTTTCGGCAGCTTTGGAAAGCCTTACACTTCACTGAAATATAGTACAACACTCTATAACACAGTTGAGAGACAATGTTCCCTAGCTCCCTCAGTTCATAACAGTGTGTAGGCAGTTGTTTGATAAAGTGGGCAAAGCTTATACTTGGGCCAGAAGGCAGAATATAGGAAACTACATGAAAACATAAATAATTCAGTGAAAATGACTGTAAACAGATGAGAACTTGTTTAGAACAGCTGAAAGAGAATCTCCAAGGCAGTTCTTAGTGTAGAAAAGGTAGGTAAGATAAGGGAAATCCTTAATTCGAGTTAAGATAACATCAAACACTGTATGAATCCTATATTCATTACTGAAAGGAGACTAGAGTGGTAAATGTGTGTTATACAAGGCAGAATACCATTGAAATAGAGAAAGAAACACGTTCGGAAGCTTTGGAAAGCCTTACACTTCACTGAAATGTAGTACTACACTCTATGACACAGTTGAGAGACAATGTTCCCTAGCTGCCTCAGTTCATAACAGTGTGTAGGAAGGTGTTTGATAAAGTGGGCAAAGCTTATACTTGGGCCAGAAGACAGAATATAGGAAACTACATGAAAACATGAATAATTCAGTGAAAATGACTGTAAACAGATGAGAACATGTTTAGAACAGCTGAAAGAGAATCTCCAAGTCAGTTCTTAGTGTAGAAAAGGTATCTAAGATAAGGGAAATCCTTAATTCGAGTTTAGATAACATCAAACACTGTATGAATCCTATATTCATTACGTAAAGGAGACTAGAGTGGTAAATGTGTGTTATACAAGGCAGAATACCATTGAAATAGAGAAAGAAACACGTTCGGCAGCTTTGGAAAGCCTTACACTTCACTGAAATGTAGTACTACACTCTATAACACAGCTGAGAGACAATTTTCCCTAGCTGCCTCAGTTCATAACAATGTGTAGGAAGGTGTTTGATAAAGTGGGCAATGCTTATAATTGGGACAGAAGGCAAAATATAGGAAACTACATGAAATTATGAATAATTCTGTGAAAATGACTGTAAACAGATGAGAACTTGTTTAGAACAGCTGAAAGAGAATCTCCAAGTCAGTTTTTAGTGTAGAAAAGGTTGCTAAGATAAGGGAAATCCTTAATTCCAGTTAAGATCACATGAAACACTTTACGAATCCTATATTCTTTACTTAAAGGAGAATAGAGTGGTAAATGTGTGATATACAAGGCAGAATACCATTGAAATAGAGAAAGAAACACGTTCGGCAGCTTTGGAAAGCCTTACACTTCACTGAAATGTAGTACTACACTCTATAACACAGTTGAGAGACATTGTTCCCGAGCTGCCTCAGTTCATAACAGTGTGTAGGAAGTTGTTTGATAAAGTGGGCAAAGCTTATACTTGGGCCAGAAGGCAGATTATAGGAAACTACAAGAAAACATGAATAATTCAGTGATAATGACTGTAAACAGATGAGAACTTGTTTAGAACAGCTGAAAAAGAATCTCCAAGGCAGTTCTTAGTGTAGAAAAGGTAGGTAAGATAAGGGAAATCCTTAATTCCAGTTTAGATCACATGAAACACTGTATGAATCCTATATTCATTACATAAAGGAGACTAGAGTGGTCAATGTGTGTTACACAAGGCAGAATACCATTGAAATAGAGAAAGAAACACGTTCGGCAGCTTTGGAAAGCCTTACACTTCACTGAAATGTAGTACTACACTCTATAACACAGTTGAGAGACAATGTTCCCTAGCTCCCTCAGTTCATAACAGTGTGTAGGAAGTTGTTTGATAAAGTGGGAAAAGCTTATACTTGGGCCAGAAGGCAGAAAATAGGAAACTACATGAAAACATGAATAATTCAGTGAAAATGACTGTAAACAGATGAGAACATGTTTAGAACAGCTGAAAGAGAATCTCCAAGTCAGTTCTTAGTGTAGAAAAGGTATCTAAGATAAGGGAAATCCTTAATTCGAGTTTAGATAACATCAAACACTGTATGAATCCTATATTCATTACATAAAGGAGACTAGAGTGGTAAATGTGTGTTATACAAGGCAGAATACCATTGAAATAGAGAAAGAAACACGTTCGGCAGCTTTGGAAAGCCTTACACTTCACTGAAATGTAGTACTACACTCTATAACACTGTTGAGAGAAAATATTCCCGAGCTGCCCAAGTTCATAACAGTGGGTAGGAATTTGTTTGATAAAGTGGGCAAAGCTTATAATTGGGACAGAAGGCAAAATATAGGAAACTACATGAAAACATGAATAATTCTGTTAAAATGACTGTAAACAGATGAGAACTTGTTTAGAACAGCTGAAAGAGAATCTCCAAGTCAGTTTTTAGTGTAGAAAAGGTTGCTAAGATAAGGGAAATCCTTAATTCCAGTTAAGATCACATGAAACACTTTACGAATCCTATATTCTTTACTTAAAGGAGACTAGAGTGGTAAATGTGTGATATACAAGGCAGAATACCATTGAAATAGAGAAAGAAACACGTTCGGCAGCTTTGGAAAGCCTTACACTTCACTGAAATGTAGTACTACACTCTATAACACAGTTGAGAGACATTGTTCCCGAGCTACCTCAGTTCATAAAGTGTGTAGGAAGTTGTTTGATAAAGTGGGCAAAGCTTATACTTGGGCCAGAAGGCAGATTATAGGAAACTACAAGAAAACATGAATAATTCAGTGAAAATGACTGTAAACAGATGAGAACTTGTTTAGAACAGCTGAAAAAGAATCTCCAAGGCAGTTCTTAGTGTAGAAAAGGTAGGTAAGATAAGGGAAATCCTTAATTCCAGTTAAGATCACATGAAACACTGTATGAATCCTATATTCATTACATAAAGGAGACTAGAGTGGTCAATGTGTGTTACTCAAGGCAGAATACCATTGAAATAGAGAAAGAGACACGTTCGGCAGCTTTGGAAAGCCTTACACTTCACTGAAATGTAGTACTACACTCTATAACACAGTTGAGAGACAATGTTCCCTAGCTCCCTCAGTTCATAACAGTGTGTAGGAAGTTGTTTGATAAAGTGGGCAAAGCTTATACTTGGGCCAGAAGGCAGAATATAGGAAACTACATGAAAACATGAATAATTCAGTGAAAATGACTGTAAACAGATGAGAACTTGTTTAGAACAGCTGAAAGAGAATCTCCAAGTCAGTTCTTAGTGTAGAAAAGGTAGCTAAGATATGGGAAATCCTTAATTCCAATTAAGATCACATGAAACACTCTACGAATCCTATATTCTTTACTTAAAGGAGACTAGAGTGGTAAATGTGTGTTATACAAGGCAGAATACCATTGAAATAGAGAAAGAAACACGTTCGGCAGCTTTGGAAAGCCTTACACTTCACTGAAATGTAGTACTACACTCTATAACACAGTTGAGAGAAAATATTCCCGAGCTGCCACAGTTCATAACAGTGTGTAGGAAGTTGTTTGATAAAGTGGGAAAACCTATTCTTGGACCAGAAGGCAGAATATAGGAAACTACATGAAAACATGAATAATTCAGTGAAAATGACTGTAAACAGATGAGAACTTGTTTAGAACAGCTGAAAAAGAATCTCCAAGGCAGTTCTTAGTGTAGAAAAGGTAGGTAAGATAAGGGAAATCCTTAATTCCAGTTAAGATCACATGAAACACTGTATGAATCCTATATTCATTACATAAAGGAGACTAGAGTGGTCAATGTGTGTTACACAAGGCAGAATACCATTGAAATAGAGAAAGAAACACGTTCGGCAGCTTTGGAAAGCCTTACACTTCACTGAAATGTAGTACTACACTCTATAACACAGTTGAGAGACAATGTTCCCTAGCTCCCTCAGTTCATAACAGTGTGTAGGAAGTTGTTTGATAAAGTGGGCAAAGCTTATACTTGGGCCAGAAGGCAGAATATAGGAAACTACATGAAAACATGAATAATTCAGTGAAAATGACTGTAAACAGATGAGAACATGTTTAGAACAGCTGAAAGAGAATCTCCAAGTCAGTTCTTAGTGTAGAAAAGGTATCTAAGATAAGGGAAATACTTAATTCGAGTTTAGATAACATCAAACACTGTATGAATCCTATATTCATTACATAAAGGAGACTAGAGTGGTAAATGTGTGTTATACAAGGCAGAATACCATTGAAATAGAGAAAGAAACACGTTCGGCAGCTTTGGAAAGCCTTACACTTCACTGAAATGTAGTACTACACTCTATAACACTGTTGAGAGAAAATATTCCCGAGCTGCCACAGTTCATAACAGTGTGTAGGAAGTTGTTTGATAAAGTGGGCAAAGCTTATACTTGGACCAGAAGGCAGAATATAGGAAACTACATGAAAACATGAATAATTCAGTGAAAATGACTGTAAACAGATGACAACTTGTTTAGAACAGCAGAAAGAGATTCTCCAAGTCATTTCTTAGTGTAGAAAAGGTAGCTAAGATCCGGGAAATCCTTAATTCGAGTTAAGATCACATGAAACACTATATGAATCCTATATTCTTTACTTAAAGGATACTAGAGCGGTAAATGTGTCTTATACAAGGCAGAATAGCTTTGAAATAGAGAAAGAAACACGTTCGGCAGCTTTGGAAAGCCTTACACTTCACTGAAATGTAGTACTACACTCTATAACACAGTTGAGAGACAATATTCCCTAGCTCCCTCAGTTCATAACACTGTGTAGGAAGTTGTTTGATAAAGTGGGCAAAGCTTATACTTGGGCCAGAAGGCAGAATATAGGAAACTACATGAAAACATGAATAATTCAGTGAAAATGACTGTAAACAGATGAGAACTTGTTTAGAACAGCTGAAAGAGAATCTCCAAGTCAGTTCTTAGTGTAGAAAAGGTAGCTAAGATAAGGGAAATCCTTAATTCCAGTTAAGATCACATGAAACACTTTACGAATCCTATATTCTTTACTTAAAGGAGACTAGAGTGGTAAATGTGTGATATACAAGGCAGAATACCATTGAAATAGAGAAAGAAACACGTTCGGCAGCTTTGGAAAGCCTTACACTTCACTGAAATGTAGTACTACACTCTATAACACAATTGAGAGACAACGTTCCAGAGCTGCCTCAGTTCATAACAGTGTGTAGGAAGTTGTTTGATAAAGTGGGCAAAGGTTATACTTGGGCCAGAAGGCAGAATATAGGAAACTACATGAAAACAGGAATAATTCAGTGAAAATGACTGTAAACAGATGAGAACTTGTTTAGAACAGCTGAAAGAGATTCTCCAAGTTAGTTCTTAGTGTAGAAAAGGTAGCTAAGATCCGGGAAATCCTTAATTCGAGTTAAGATTACATCAAACACTGTATGAATCCTATATTCATTACGTAAAGGAGACTAGAGTGGTAAATGTGTGTTATACAAGGCAGAATACCATTGAAATAGAGAAAGAAACACGTTCGGCAGCTTTGGAAAGCCTTACACTTCACTGAAATGTAGTACTACACTCTATAACACAGTTGAGAGACAATGTTCCCGAGCTGCCTCAGTTCATAACAGTGTGTAGGAAGTTGTTTGATAAAGTGGGCAAAGCTTATACTTGGGCCAGAAGGCAGATTATAGGAAACTACAAGAAAACATGAATAATTCAGTGAAAATGACTGTAAACAGATGAGAACTTGTTTTGAACAGCTGAAAAAGAATCTCCAAGGCAGTTCTTAGTGTAGAAAAGGTAGGTAAGATAAGGGAAATCCTTAATTCCAGTTAAGATCACATGAAACACTGTATGAATCCTATATTCATTACATAAAGGAGACTAGAGTGGTAAATGTGTGTTATACAAGGCAGAATACCATTGAAATAGAGAAACAAACACGTTCGGCAGCTTTGGAAAGCCTTACACTTCACTCAAATGTAGTACTACACTCTATAACACAGCTGAGAGACAATGTTCCCTAGCTGCCTCAGTTCATAACAGTGTGTAGGAAGGTGTTTGATAAAGTGGGCAAAGCTTATAATTGGGCCAGAAGGCAAAATATAGGAAACTACATGAAAACATGAATAATTCTGTGAAAATGACTGTAAACAGATGAGAACTTGTTTAGAACAGCTGAAAGAGAATCTCCAAGTCAGTTCTTAGTGTAGAAAAGGTAGCTAAGATAAGGGAAATACTTAATTCCAGTTAAGATCACATGAAACACTTTACGAATCCTATATTCTTTACTTAAAGGAGACTAGAGTGGTAAATGTGTGTTATACAAGGCAGAATACCATTGAAATAGAGAAAGAAACACGTTCGGAAGCTTTGGAAAGCCTTACACTTCACTGAAATGTAGTACTACACTCTATAACACAGTTGAGAGACAATGTGCCCTAGCTGCCTCAGTTCATAACAGTGTGTAGGAAGGTGTTTGATAAAGTGGGCAAAGCTTATACTTGGGCCAGAAGGCAGAATATAGGAAACTACATGAAAACATGAATAATTCAGTGAAAATGACTGTAAACATATGAGAACTTGTTTAGAACAGCTGAAAGAGAATCTCCAAGTCAGTTCTTAGTGTAGAAAAGGTAGCTAAGATAAGGGAAATCCTTAATTCGAGTTAAGATAACATCAAACACTCTATGAATCCTATATTCATTACTTAAAAGAGACTAGAGTGGTAAATGTGTGTTATACAAGGCTGAATACCATTGAAATAGAGAAAGAAACACTTTTGGCAGCTTTGGAAAGCCTTACACTTCACTGAAATGTAGTACTACACTCTATAACACAGTTGAGAGACAATGTTCCCTAGCTCCCTCAGTTCATAACAGTGTGTAGGAAGTTGTTTGATAAAGTGGGAAAAGCTTATACTTGGGCCAAAAGGCAGAATATAGGAAACTACATGAAAACATGAATAATTCAGTGAAAATGACTGTAAACAGATGAGAACTTGTTTAGAACAGCTGAAAGAGAATCTCCAAGTCAGTTCTTAGTGTAGAAAAGGTATCTAAGATAAGGGAAATCCTTAATTCGAGTTTAGATAACATCAAACACTGTATGAATCCTATATTCATTACATAAAGGAGACTAGAGTGGTAAATGTGTGTTATACAAGGCAGAATACCATTGAAATAGAGAAAGAAACACGTTCGGCAGCTTTGGAAAGCCTTACACTTCACTGAAATGTAGTACTACACTATATAACACTGTTGAGAGAAAATATTCCCGAGCTGCCACAGTTCATAACAGTGTGTAGGAAGTTGTTTGATAAAGTGGGCAAAGCTTATACTTGGACCAGAAGGCAGAATATAGGAAAATACATGAAAACATGAATAATTCAGTGAAAATGACTGTAAACAGATGACAACTTGTTTAGAACAGCAGAAAGAGATTCTCCAAGTCAGTTCTTAGTGTAGTAAAGGTAGCTAAGATCCGAGAAATCCTTAATTCGAGTTAAGATCACATGAAACACTGTATGAATCCTATATTCTTTACTTAAAGTATACTAGAGCGGTAAATGTGTCTTATAGAAGGCAGAATAGCTTTGAAATAGAGAAAGAAACACGTTCGGCAGCTTTGGAAAGCCTTACACTTCACTGAAATGTAGTACTACACTCTATAACACAGTTGAGAGACAATGTTCCCTAGCTCCCTCAGTTCATAACAGTGTGTAGGAAGTTGTTTGATAAAGTGGGCAAAGCTTATACGTGGGCCAGAAGGGAGAATATAGGAAACTACATGAAAACATGAATAATTCAGTGAAAATGACTGTAAACAGATGAGAACTTTTTAGAACAGCTGAAAGAGAATCTCCAAGTCAGTTCTTAGTGTAGAAAAGGTAGCTAAGATATGGGAAATCCTTAATTCCAATTAAGATCACATGAAACACTCTACGAATCCTATATTCTTTACTTAAAGAAGACTAGAGTGGTAAATGTGTGTTATACAAGGCAGAATACCATTGAAATAGAGAAACAAACACGTTCGGCAGCTTTGGAAAGCCTTACACTTCACTGAAATGTAGTACTACACTCTATAACACAGCTGAGAGACAATGTTCCCTAGCTGCCTCAGTTCATAACAGAGTGTAGGAAGGTGTTTGATAAAGTGGGCAAAGCTTATAATTGGGCCAGAAGGCAAAATATAGGAAACTACATGAAAACATGAATAATTCTGTGAAAATGACTGTAAACAGATGAGAACTTGTTTAGAACAGCTGAAAGAGTATCTCCAAGTCAGTTCTTAGTGTAGAAAAGGTAGCTAAGATAAGGGAAATACTTAATTCCAGTTAAGATCACATGAAACACTTTATGAATCCTATATTCTTTACTTAAAGGAGACTAGAGTGGTAAATGTGTGTTATACAAGGCAGAATACCATTGAAATAGAGAAAGAAACACGTTCGGAAGCTTTGGAAAGCCTTACACTTCACTGAAATGTAGTACTACACTCTATAACACTGTTGAGAGAAAATATTCCCGAGCTGCCACAGTTCATAACAGTGTGTAGGAAGTTGTTTGATAAAGTGGGCAAAGCTTATACTTGGACCAGAAGGCAGAATATAGGAAAATACATGAAAACATGAATAATTCAGTGAAAATGACTGTAAACAGATGACAACTTGTTTAGAACAGCAGAAAGAGATTCTCCAAGTCAGTTCTTAGTGTAGAAAAGGTAGCTAAGATCCGAGAAATCCTTAATTCGAGTTAAGATCACATGAAACACTGTATGAATCCTATATTCTTTACTTAAAGGAGACTAGAGTGGTAAATGTGTGATATACAAGGCAGAATACCATTGAAATAGAGAAAGAAACACGTTCGGCAGCTTTGGAAAGCCTTACACTTCACTGAAATGTAGTACTACACTATATAACACTGTTGAGAGAAAATATTCCCGAGCTGCCACAGTTCATAACAGTGTGTAGGAAGTTGTTTGATAAAGTGGGCAAAGCTTATACTTGGACCAGAAGGCAGAATATAGGAAACTACATGAAAACATGAATAATTCAGTGAAAATGACTGTAAACATATGACAACTTGTTTAGAACAGCAGAAAGAGATTCTCCAAGTCAGTTCTTAGTGTAGAAAAGGTAGCTAAGATCCGGGAAATCCTTAATTCGAGTTTAGATCACATGAAACACTGTATGAATCCTATATTCTTTACTTAAAGTATACTAGAGCGGTAAATGTGTCTTATAGAAGGCAGAATAGCTTTGAAATAGAGAAAGAAACACGTTCGGCAGCTTTGGAAAGCCTTACACTTCACTGAAATGTAGTACTACACTCTATAACACAGTTGAGAGACAATGTTCCCTAGCTCCCTCAGTTCATAACAGTGTGTAGGAAGTTGTTTGATAAAGTGGGCAAAGCTTATACGTGGGCCAGAAGGCAGAATATAGGAAACTACATGAAAACATGAATAATTCAGTGAAAATGACTGTAAACAGATGAGAACTTTTTAGAACAGCTGAAAGAGAATCTCCAAGTCAGTTCTTAGTGTAGAAAAGGTAGCTAAGATATGGGAAATCCTTAATTCCAATTAAGATCACATGAAACACTCTACGAATCCTATATTCTTTACTTAAAGAAGACTAGAGTGGTAAATGTGTGTTATACAAGGCAGAATACCATTGAAATAGAGAAACAAACACGTTCGGCAGCTTTGGAAAGCCTTACACTTCACTGAAATGTAGTACTACACTCTATAACACAGCTGAGAGACAATGTTCCCTAGCTGCCTCAGTTCATAACAGAGTGTAGGAAGGTGTTTGATAAAGTGGGCAGAGCTTATAATTGGGCCAGAAGGCAAAATATAGGAAACTACATGAAAACATGAATAATTCTGTGAAAATGACTGTAAACAGATGAGAACTTGTTTAGAACAGCTGAAAGAGAATCTCCAAGTCAGTTCTTAGTGTAGAAAAGGTAGCTAAGATAAGGGAAATACTTAATTCCAGTTAAGATCACATGAAACACTTTATGAATCCTATATTCTTTACTTAAAGGAGACTAGAGTGGTAAATGTGTGTTATACAAGGCAGAATACCATTGAAATAGAGAAAGAAACACGTTCGGAAGCTTTGGAAAGCCTTACACTTCACTGAAATGTAGTACTACACTCTATAACACAGTTGAGAGACAATGTTCCCAAGCTGCCTCAGTTCATAACAGTGTGTAGGAAGGTGTTTGATAAAGTGGGCAAAGCTTATACTTGGGCCAGAAGGCAGAATATAGGAAACTACATGAAAACATGAATAATTCAGTGAAAATGACTGTAAACATATGAGAACTTGTTTAGAACAGCTGAAAGAGAATCTCCAAGTCAGTTCTTAGTGTAGAAAAGGTAGCTAAGATAAGGGAAATCCTTAATTCGAGTTAAGATAACATCAAACACTCTATGAATCCTATATTCATTACTTAAAGGAGACTAGAGTGGTAAATGTGTGATATACAAGGCAGAATACCATTGAAATAGAGAAAGAAACACGTTCGGCAGCTTTGGAAAGCCTTACACTTCACTGAAATGTAGTACTACACTATATAACACTGTTGAGAGAAAATATTCCCGAGCTGTCACAGTTCATAACAGTGTGTAGGAAGTTGTTTGATAAAGTGGGCAAAGCTTATACTTGGACCAGAAGGCAGAATATAGGAAAATACATGAAAACATGAATAATTCAGTGAAAATGACTGTAAACAGATGACAACTTGTTTAGAACAGCAGAAAGAGATTCTCCAAGTCAGTTCTTAGTGTAGTAAAGGTAGCTAAGATCCGAGAAATCCTTAATTCGAGTTAAGATCACATGAAACACTGTATGAATCCTATATTCTTTACTTAAAGTATACTAGAGCGGTAAATGTGTCTTATAGAAGGCAGAATAGCTTTGAAATAGAGAAAGAAACACGTTCGGCAGCTTTGGAAAGCCTTACACTTCACTGAAATGTAGTACTACACTCTATAACACAGTTGAGAGACAATGTTCCCTAGCTCCCTCAGTTCATAACAGTGTGTAGGAAGTTGTTTGATAAAGTGGGCAAAGCTTATACGTGGGCCAGAAGGGAGAATATAGGAAACTACATGAAAACATGAATAATTCAGTGAAAATGACTGTAAACAGATGAGAACTTTTTAGAACAGCTGAAAGAGAATCTCCAAGTCAGTTCTTAGTGTAGAAAAGGTAGCTAAGATATGGGAAATCCTTAATTCCAATTAAGATCACATGAAACACTCTACGAATCCTATATTCTTTACTTAAAGAAGACTAGAGTGGTAAATGTGTGTTATACAAGGCAGAATACCATTGAAATAGAGAAACAAACACGTTCGGCAGCTTTGGAAAGCCTTACACTTCACTGAAATGTAGTACTACACTCTATAACACAGCTGAGAGACAATGTTCCCTAGCTGCCTCAGTTCATAACAGAGTGTAGGAAGGTGTTTGATAAAGTGGGCAAAGCTTATAATTGGGCCAGAAGGCAAAATATAGGAAACTACATGAAAACATGAATAATTCAGTGAAAATGACTGTAAACAGATGACAACTTGTTTAGAACAGCAGAAAGAGATTCTCCAAGTCAGTTCTTAGTGTAGAAAAGGTAGCTAAGATCCGAGAAATCCTTAATTCGAGTTAAGATCACATGAAACACTGTATGAATCCTATATTCTTTACTTAAAGGAGACTAGAGTGGTAAATGTGTGATATACAAGGCAGAATACCATTGAAATAGAGAAAGAAACACGTTCGGCAGCTTTGGAAAGCCTTACACTTCACTGAAATGTAGTACTACACTATATAACACTGTTGAGAGAAAATATTCCCGAGCTGCCACAGTTCATAACAGTGTGTAGGAAGTTGTTTGATAAAGTGGGCAAAGCTTATACTTGGACCAGAAGGCAGAATATAGGAAACTACATGAAAACATGAATAATTCAGTGAAAATGACTGTAAACATATGACAACTTGTTTAGAACAGCAGAAAGAGATTCTCCAAGTCAGTTCTTAGTGTAGAAAAGGTAGCTAAGAGCCGGGTAATCCTTAATTCGAGTTTAGATCACATGAAACACTGTATGAATCCTATATTCTTTACTTAAAGTATACTAGAGCGGTAAATGTGTCTTATAGAAGGCAGAATAGCTTTGAAATAGAGAAAGAAACACGTTCGGCAGCTTTGGAAAGCCTTACACTTCACTGAAATGTAGTACTACACTCTATAACACAGTTGAGAGACAATGTTCCCTAGCTCCCTCAGTTCATAACAGTGTGTAGGAAGTTGTTTGATAAAGTGGGCAAAGCTTATACGTGGGCCAGAAGGCAGAATATAGGAAACTACATGAAAACATGAATAATTCAGTGAAAATGACTGTAAACAGATGAGAACTTTTTAGAACAGCTGAAAGAGAATCTCCAAGTCAGTTCTTAGTGTAGAAAAGGTAGCTAAGATATGGGAAATCCTTAATTCCAATTAAGATCACATGAAACACTCTACGAATCCTATATTCTTTACTTAAAGAAGACTAGAGTGGTAAATGTGTGTTATACAAGGCAGAATACCATTGAAATAGAGAAACAAACACGTTCGGCAGCTTTGGAAAGCCTTACACTTCACTGAAATGTAGTACTACACTCTATAACACAGCTGAGAGACAATGTTCCCTAGCTGCCTCAGTTCATAACAGAGTGTAGGAAGGTGTTTGATAAAGTGGGCAAAGCTTATAATTGGTCCAGAAGGCAAAATATAGGAAACTACATGAAAACATGAATAATTCTGTGAAAATGACTGTAAACAGATGAGAACTTGTTTAGAACAGCTGAAAGAGAATCTCCAAGTCAGTTCTTAGTGTAGAAAAGGTAGCTAAGATAAGGGAAATACTTAATTCCAGTAAAGATCACATGAAACACTTTATGAATCCTATATTCTTTACTTAAAGGAGACTAGAGTGGTAAATGTGTGTTATACAAGGCAGAATACCATTGAAATAGAGAAAGAAACACGTTCGGAAGCTTTGGAAAGCCTTACACTTCACTGAAATGTAGTACTACACTCTATAACACAGTTGAGAGACAATGTTCCCAAGCTGCCTCAGTTCATAACAGTGTGTAGGAAGGTGTTTGATAAAGTGGGCAAAGCTTATACTTGGGCCAGAAGGCAGAATATAGGAAACTACATGAAAACATGAATAATTCAGTGAAAATGACTGTAAACATATGAGAACTTGTTTAGAACAGCTGAAAGAGAATCTCCAAGTCAGTTCTTAGTGTAGAAAAGGTAGCTAAGATAAGGGAAATCCTTAATTCGAGTTAAGATAACATCAAACACTCTATGAATCCTATATTCATTACTTAAAGGAGACTAGAGTGGTAAATGTGTGTTATACAAGGCTGAATACCATTGAAATAGAGAAAGAAACACTTTTGGCAGCTTTGGAAAGCCTTACACTTCACTGAAATGTAGTACTACACTCTATAACACAGTTGAGAGACAATGTTCCCTAGCTCCCTCAGTTCATAACAGTGTGTAGGAAGTTGTTTGATAAAGTGGGCAAAGCTTATACTTGGGCCAGAAGGCAGAATATAGGAAACTACATGAAAACATGGATAATTCAGAGAAAATGACTGTAAACAGATAACTTGTTTAGAACAGCTGAAAGAGATTCTCCAAATCATTTCTTAGTGTAGAAAAGGTAGCTAAGATCCGGGAAATCCTTAATTCAAGTTAAGATCACATGAAACACTTTACGAATCCTATATTCTTTACTTAAAGGAGACTAGAGTGGTAAATGTGTGATATACAAGGCAGAATACCATTGAAATAGAGAAAGAAACACGTTCGGCAGCTTTGGAAAGCCTTACACTTCACTGAAATGTAGTACTACACTATATAACACTGTTGAGAGAAAATATTCCCGAGCTGTCACAGTTCATAACAGTGTGTAGGAAGTTGTTTGATAAAGTGGGCAAAGCTTATACTTGGACCAGAAGGCAGAATATAGGAAAATACATGAAAACATGAATAATTCAGTGAAAATGACTGTAAACAGATGAGAACTTGTTTAGAACAGCAGAAAGAGATTCTCCAAGTCAGTTTTTAGTGTAGAAAAGGTAGCTAAGATAAGGGAAATCCTTAATTCGAGTTAAGATAACATCAAACACTCTATGAATCCTATATTCATTACTTAAAGGAGACTAGAGTGGTAAATGTGTGTTATACAAGGCTGTATACCATTGAAATAGAGAAAGAAACACTTTTGGCAGCTTTGGAAAGCCTTACACTTCACTGAAATGTAGTACTACACTCTATAACACAGTTGAGAGACAATGTTCCCTAGCTCCCTCAGTTCAAAACAGTGTGTAGGAAGTTGTTTGATAAAGTGGGCAAAGCTTATACTTGGGCCAGAAGGCAGAATATAGGAAACTACATGAAAACATGAATAATTCAGTGAAAATGACTGTAAACAGATGAGAACTTGTTTAGAACAGCTGAAAGAGAATCTCCAAGTCAGTTCTTAGTGTAGAAAAGGTATCTAAGATAAGGGAAATCCTTAATTCGAGTTTAGATAACATCAAACACTGTATGAATCCTATATTCATTACATAAAGGAGACTAGAGTGGTAAATGTGTGTTATACAAGGCAGAATACCATTGAAATAGAGAAACAAACACGTTCGGCAGCTTTGGAAAGCCTTACACTTCACTGAAATGTAGTACTACACTCTATAACACAGCTGAGAGACAATGTTCCCTAGCTGCCTCAGTTCATAACAGAGTGTAGGAAGGTGTTTGATAAAGTGGGCAAAGCTTATAATTGGTCCAGAAGGCAAAATATAGGAAACTACATGAAAACATGAATAATTCTGTGAAAATGACTGTAAACAGATGAGAACTTGTTTAGAACAGCTGAAAGAGAATCTCCAAGTCAGTTCTTAGTGTAGAAAAGGTAGCTAAGATAAGGGAAATACTTAATTCCAGTTAAGATCACATGAAACACTTTATGAATCCTATATTCTTTACTTAAAGGAGACTAGAGTGGTAAATGTGTGTTATACAAGGCAGAATACCATTGAAATAGAGAAAGAAACACGTTCGGAAGCTTTGGAAAGCCTTACACTTCACTGAAATGTAGTACTACACTCTATAACACAGTTGAGAGACAATGTTCCCAAGCTGCCTCAGTTCATAACAGTGTGTAGGAAGGTGTTTGATAAAGTGGGCAAAGCTTATACTTGGGCCAGAAGGCAGAATATAGGAAACTACATGAAAACATGAATAATTCAGTGAAAATGACTGTAAACATATGAGAACTTGTTTAGAACAGCTGAAAGAGAATCTCCAAGTCAGTTCTTAGTGTAGAAAAGGTAGCTAAGATAAGGGAAATCCTTAATTCGAGTTAAGATAACATCAAACACTCTATGAATCCTATATTCATTACTTAAAGGAGACTAGAGTGGTAAATGTGTGTTATACAAGGCTGAATACCATTGAAATAGAGAAAGAAACACTTTTGGCAGCTTTGGAAAGCCTTACACTTCACTGAAATGTAGTACTACACTCTATAACACAGTTGAGAGACAATGTTCCCTAGCTCCCTCAGTTCATAACAGTGTGTAGGAAGTTGTTTGATAAAGTGGGCAAAGCTTATACTTGGGCCAGAAGGCAGAATATAGGAAACTACATGAAAACATGGATAATTCAGAGAAAATGACTGTAAACAGATAACTTGTTTAGAACAGCTGAAAGAGATTCTCCAAATCATTTCTTAGTGTAGAAAAGGTAGCTAAGATCCGGGAAATCCTTAATTCAAGTTAAGATCACATGAAACACTTTACGAATCCTATATTCTTTACTTAAAGGAGACTAGAGTGGTAAATGTGTGATATACAAGGCAGAATACCATTGAAATAGAGAAAGAAACACGTTCGGCAGCTTTGGAAAGCCTTACACTTCACTGAAATGTAGTACTACACTATATAACACTGTTGAGAGAAAATATTCCCGAGCTGTCACAGTTCATAACAGTGTGTAGGAAGTTGTTTGATAAAGTGGGCAAAGCTTATACTTGGACCAGAAGGCAGAATATAGGAAAATACATGAAAACATGAATAATTCAGTGAAAATGACTGTAAACAGATGAGAACTTGTTTAGAACAGCAGAAAGAGATTCTCCAAGTCAGTTTTTAGTGTAGAAAA
The DNA here is from genome assembly GCF_964339955.1 of Pipistrellus hanaki. NCBI lineage: Eukaryota > Metazoa > Chordata > Mammalia > Chiroptera > Vespertilionidae > Pipistrellus > Pipistrellus hanaki. The sequence goes on from NC_140519.1 coordinate 309,850, forward strand.
GGTAGCTAAGATAAGGGAAATCCTTAATTCGAGTTAAGATAACATCAAACACTCTATGAATCCTATATTCATTACTTAAAGGAGACTAGAGTGGTAAATGTGTGTTATACAAGGCTGTATACCATTGAAATAGAGAAAGAAACACTTTTGGCAGCTTTGGAAAGCCTTACACTTCACTGAAATGTAGTACTACACTCTATAACACAGTTGAGAGACAATGTTCCCTAGCTCCCTCAGTTCAAAACAGTGTGTAGGAAGTTGTTTGATAAAGTGGGCAAAGCTTATACTTGGGCCAGAAGGCAGAATATAGGAAACTACATGAAAACATGAATAATTCAGTGAAAATGACTGTAAACAGATGAGAACTTGTTTAGAACAGCTGAAAGAGAATCTCCAAGTCAGTTCTTAGTGTAGAAAAGGTATCTAAGATAAGGGAAATCCTTAATTCGAGTTTAGATAACATCAAACACTGTATGAATCCTATATTCATTACATAAAGGAGACTAGAGTGGTAAATGTGTGTTATACAAGGCAGAATACCATTGAAATAGAGAAAGAAACACGTTCGGCAGCTTTGGAAAGCCTTACACTTCACTGAAATGTAGTACTACACTATATAACACTGTTGAGAGAAAATATTCCAGAGCTGCCACAGTTCATAACAGTGTGTAGGAAGTTGTTTGATAAAGTGGGCAAAGCTTATACTTGGACCAGAAGTCAGAATATAGGAAAATACATGAAAACATGAATAATTCAGTGAAAATGACTGTAAACAGATGAGAACTTGTTTAGAACCGCAGAAAGAGATTCTCCAAGTCAGTTCTTAGTGTAGAAAAGGTAGCTAAGATCCGGGAAATCCTTAATTCGAGTTAAGATCACATGAAACACTGTATGAATCCTATATTCTTTACTTAAAGGAGACTAGAGCGGTAAATGTGTCTTATACAAGGCAGAATAGCTTTGAAATAGAGAAAGAAACACGTTCGGCAGCTTTGGAAAGCCTTACACTTCACTGAAATGTAGTACTACACTCTATAACAGACAATGTTCCCTAGCTCCCTCAGTTCATAACAGTGTGTAGGAAGTTGTTTGATAAAGTGGGCAAAGCTTATACTTGGGCCAGAAGGCAGAATATAGGAAACTACATGAAAACATGAATAATTCAGTGAAAATGACTGTAAACAGATGAGAGCTTGTTTAGAACAGCTGAAAGAGAATCTCCAAGGCAGTTCTTAGTGTAGAAAAGGTAGGTAAGATAAGGGAAATCCTTAATTCGAGTTAAGATAACATCAAACACTGTATGAATCCTATATTCATTACTTAAAGGAGACTAAAGTGGTAAATGTGTGTTATACAAGGCAGAATACCATTGAAATAGAGAAAGAAACACGTTCGGAAGCTTTGGAAAGCCTTACACTTCACTGAAATGTAGTACTACACTCTATAACACAGTTGAGAGACAGTGTTCCCTAGCTGCCTCAGTTCATAACAGTGTGTAGGAAGGTGTTTGATAAAGTGGGCAAAGCTTATACTTGGGCCAGAAGGCAGAATATAGGAAACTACATGAAAACATGAATAATTCAGTGAAAATGACTATAAACAGATGAGAACTTGTTTAGAAAAGCTGAAAGAGAATCTCCAAGTCAGTTCTTAGTGTAGAAAATGTAGCTAAGATAAGTGAAATCCTTAATTAGAGTTAAGATAACATCAAACACTGTATGAATCCTATATTCATTACTTAAAGGAGACTAGAGTGGTAAATGTGTGTTATAAAAGGCAGAATACCATTGAAATAGAGAAAGAAACACGTTCGGCAGCTTTGGAAAGCCTTACACTTCACTGAAATGTAGTACTACACTCTATAACACAGTTGAGAGAAAATATTCCCCAGCTGCCACAGTTCATAACAGTGTGTAGGAAGTTGTTTGATAAAGTGGGCAAAGCTTATACTTGGACCGGAAGGCAGAATATAGGAAACTACATGAAAACATGAATAATTCAGTGAAAATGACTGTAAACAGATGAGAACTTTTTAGAACAGCTGAAAGAGAATCTCCAAGTCAGTTCTTAGTGTAGAAAAGTTTGCTAAGATATGGGAAATCCTTTATTCCAGTTAAGATAACATCAAACACTGTATGAATCCTATATTCATTACTTAAAGGAGACTAGAGTGGTAAATGTGTGTTATAGAAGGCAGAATTCCATTGAAATAGAGAAAGAAACATGTTCGGCAGCTTTGGAAAGCCTTACACTTCACTGAAATGTAGTACTACACTCTATAACACAGTTGAGAGACAATGTTCCCTAGCTGCCTCAGTTCATAACAGTGTGTAGGAAGTTGTTTGATAAAGTGGGCAAAGCTTATACTTGGGCCAGAAGGCAGAATATAGGAAACTACATGAAAACATGAATAATTCAGTGAAAATGACTGTAAACAGATGAGAACTTGTTTAGAACAGCTGAAAGAGAATCTACAAGTCAGTTCTTAGTGTAGAAAAGGTAGCTAAGATAAGGGAAATCCTTAATTCCAGTTAAGATCACAGAAAACACTGTATGAATCCTATATTCTTTACTTAGAGGAGACTAGAGTGATAAATGTGTGTTATACAAGGCAGAATACCCTTAAAATAGAGAAAGAAACACGTTCGGCAGCTTTGGAAAGCCTTACACTTCACTGAAATGTAGTACTACACTCTATAACACAGTTGAGAGACAATGTTCCCGTGCTGCCTCAGTTCATAACACTGTGTAGGAAGTTGTTTGATAAAGTGGCCAAAGCTTATACTAGGGCCAGAAGTCAGAATATAGGAAACTACATGAAAACATGAATAATTCAGTGAAAATGACTGTAAACAGATGAGAACTTGTTTTAGAACACCTGAAAGAGATTCTCCACGTCAGTTCTTAGTGTAGAAAAGGTAGCTAAATCCGGGAAATCCTTAATTCGAGTTTAGATAACATCAAACACTGTATGAATCCTATATTCATAACATAAAGGAGACTAGAGTGGTAAATGTGTGTTATTCAAGGCAGAATACCATTGAAATAGAGAAAGAAACACGTCCGGCAGCTTTGGAAAGCCTTACACTTCACTGAAATGTAGTACTACACTCTATAACACAGTTGAGAGAAAATATTCCAGAGCTGCCACAGTTCATAACAGTGTGTAGGAAGTTGTTTGATAAAGTGGGCAAAGCTTATACTTGGACCAGAAGGCAGAATATAGGAAACTACATGAAAACATGAATAATTCAGTGAAAATGACTGTAAACAGATGACAACTTGTTTAGAACAGCAGAAAGAGATTCTCCAAGTCAGTTCTTAGTGTAGAAAAGGTAGCTAAGATCCGGGAAATCCTTAATTCGAGTTAAGTTCACATGAAACACTGTATGAATCCTATATTCTTTACTTAAAGGAGACTAGAGCAGTAAATGTGTCTTATACAAGGCAGAATAGCTTTGAAATAGAGAAAGAAACACGTTCGGCAGCTTTGGAAAGCCTTACACTTCACTGAAATGTAGTACTACACTCTATAACACAGTTGAGAGAAAATATTCCCCAGCTGCCACAGTTTATAACAGTGTGTAGGAAGTTGTTTGATAAAGTGGGCAAAGCTTATACTTGGGCCAGAAGGCAGAATATAGGAAACTACATGAAAACATGAATAATTCAGTGAAAATGACTGTAAACAGATGAGAACTTGTTTAGAAAAGGTGAAAGAGAATCTCCAAGTCAGTTCTTAGTGTAGAAAAGGTAGCTAAGATAAGAGAAATCCTTAATTCCAGTAAAGATCACATGAAACACTTTAGGAATCCTATATTCTTTACTTAAAGGAGACTAGAGTGGTAAATGTGTGTTATACAAGGCAGAATACCATTGAAATAGAGAAAGAAACACGTTCGGCAGCTTTGGAAAGCCTTACACTTCACTGAAATGTAGTACTACACTCTATAACACAGTTGAGAGACAATGTTCCCGTGCTGCCTCAGTTCATAACAGTGTGTAGGAAGTTGTTTGATAAAGTGGCCAAAGCTAATACTAGGGCCAGAAGTCAGACTATAGGAAACTACATAAAAACATGACTAATTCAGTGAAAATGACTGTAAACAGATTAGAACTTGTTTTAGAACACCTGAAAGAGATTCTCCAAGTCAGTTCTTAGTGTAGAAAAGGTAGCTAAATCCGGAAAATCCTTAATTGGAGTCAAGATCACATGAAACACTGTATGAATCCTATATTGTTTACTTAAAGGAGACTAGAGTGGTAAATATGTGTTATATAAGGCAGAATACCATTGAAATAGAGAAAGAAACACGTTCGGAAGCTTTGGAAAGCCTTACACTTCACTGAAATGTAGTACTACATTCTATAACACAGTTGAGAGACAATGTTCCCTAGCTCCCTCAGTTTATACCAGTATGTAGGAAGTTGTTTGATAAAGTGGGCAAAGCCTATACTTGGGCCAGAAGGCAGAATATAGGAAACTACATGAAAACATGAATAATTCAGTGAAAATGACTGTAAACAGATGAGAACTTGTTTAGAACAGCTGAAAGAGAATCTCCAAGTCAGTTCTTAGTGTAGAAAAGGTAGCTAAGATAAGGGAAATCCTTAATTCCAGTTAAGATCACATGAAACACTTTACGAATCCTATATTCTTTACTTAAAGGAGACTAGAGTGGTAAATGTGTGTTACACAAGGCAGAATACCATTGAAATAGAGAAAGAAACACGTTCGGCAGCTTTGGAAAGCCTTACACTTCACTGAAATGTAGTACTACACTCTATAACACAGTTGAGAGACAATGTTTCCGTGCTGCCTCAGTTCATAACAGTGTGTAGGAAGTTGTTTGATAAAGTGGCCAAAGCTTATACTAGGGCCAGAAGTCAGAATATAGGAAACTACATGAAAACATGAATAATTCAGTGAAAATGACTGTAAACAGATTAGAACTTGTTTTAGAACACCTGAAAGAGATTCTCCAAGTTAGTTCTTAGTGTAGAAAAGGTAGCTAAATCCGGGAAATCCTTAATTGGAGTCAAGATCACATAAAACACTGTATGAATCCTATATTGTTTACTTAAAGGAGACTAGAGTGGTAAATATGTGTTATATAAGCAGAATACCATTGAAATAGAGAAAGAAACACGTTCGGAAGCTTTGGAAAGCCTTACACTTCACTGAAATGTAGTACTACATTCTATAACACAGTTGAGAGACAATGTTCCGTAGCTCCCTCAGTTTATAACAGTATGTAGGAAGTTGTTTGATAAAGCGGGCAAAGCTTATACTTGTGCCAGAAGGCAGAATATAGGAAACTACATGAAAACATGAATAATTCAGTGAAAATGACTGTAAACAGATGAGAACTTGTTTAGAACAGCTGAAAGAGAATCTCCAAGTCAGTTCTTAGTGTAGAAAAGGTAGCTAAGATAAGGGAAATCCTTTATTCCAGTTAAGATAATATCAAACACTGTATGAATCCTATATTCATTACTTAAAGGAGACTAGAGTGGTAAATGTGTGTTATAGAAGGCAGAATTCCATTGAAATAGAGAAAGAAACATGTTCGGCAGCTTTGGAAAGCCTTACACTTCACTGAAATGTAGTACTACACTCTATAACACAGTTGAGAGACAATGTTCCCTAGCTGCCTCAGTTCATAACAGTGTGTAGGAAGTTGTTTGATAAAGTGGGCAAAGCTTATACTTGGGCCAGAAGGCAGAATATAGGAAACTACATGAAAACATGAATAATTCAGTGAAAATGACTGTAAACAGATGAGAACTTGTTTAGAACAGCTGAAAGAGAATCTCCAAGTCAGTTCTTAGTGTAGAAAAGGTAGCTAAGATAAGGGAAATCCTTAATTCCAGTTAAGATCGCAGAAGACACTGTATGAATCCTATATTCTTTACTTAGAGGAGACTAGAGTGGTAAATGTGTGTTATACAAGGCAGAATACCCTTGAAATAGAGAAAGAAACACGTTCGGCAGCTTTGGAAAGCCTTACACTTCACTGAAATGTAGTACTACACTCTATAACACAGTTGAGAGACAATGTTCCCGTGCTGCCTCAGTTCATAACAGTGTGTAGGAAGTTGTTTGATAAAGTGGCCAAAGCTTATACTAGGGCCAGAAGTCAGAATATAGGAAACTACATGAAAACATGAATAATTCAGTGAAAATGACTGTAAACAGATGAGAACTTGTTTTAGAACACCTGAAAGAGATTCTCCACGTCAGTTCTTAGTGTAGAAAAGGTAGCTAAATCCGGGAAATCCTTAATTTGAGTTTAGATAACATCAAACACTGTATGAATCCTATATTCATTACATAAATGAGACTAGACTGGTAAATGTGTGTTATACAAGGAAGAATACCATTGAAATAGAGAAAGAAACACGTTCGGCAGCTTTGGAAAGCCTTACACTTCACTGAAATGTAGTACTACACTCTATAACACAGTTGAGAGACAATGTTCCCAAGCTGCCTCAGTTCATAACAGTGTGTAGGAAGTTGTTTGATAAAGTGGGCAAAACTTATACTTGGGCCAGAAGGCAGAATAGAGGAAACTACATGAAAACATGAATAACTCAGTGAAAATGATTGTAAACAGATGAGAACTTGTTTAGAACAGCTGAAAGAGAATCTCCAAGGCAGTTCTTAGTGTAGAAAAGGTAGGTAAGATAAGGGAAATCCTTAATTCGAGTTAAGATAACATCAAACACTGTATGAATCCTATATTCATTACTTAAAGGAGACTAGAGTGGTAAATGTGTGTTATACAAGGCAGAATACCATTGAAATAGAGAAAGAAACACGTTCGGCAGCTTTGGAAAGCCTTACACTTCACTGAAATGTAGTACTACACTCTATAACACAGTTGAGAGACAATGTTCCCTAGCTGCCTCAGTTCATAACAGTGTGTAGGAAGTTGTTTGATAAAGTGGGCAAAGCTTATACTAGGGCCAGAAGTCAGAATATAGGAAACTACATGAAAACATGAATAATTCAGTGAAAATGACTGTAAACAGATGAGAACTTGTTTTAGAACAGCTGAAAGAGAATCTCCAAGGCAGTTCTTAGTGTAGAAAAGGTAGGTAAGATAAGGGAAATCCTTAATTCGAGTTAAGATAACATAAAACACTGTATGAATCCTATATTCATTACTTAAAGGAGACTAGAGTGGTAAATGTGTGTTATACAAGGCAGAATACCATTGAAATAGAGAAAGAAACACGTTCGGCAGCTTTGGAAAGCCTTACACTTCACTGAAATGTAGTACTACACTCTATAACACAGTTGAGAGACAATGTTCCCTAGCTCCCTCAGTTCATAACAGTGTGTAGGACGTTGTTTGATAAAGTGGGCAAAGCTTATACTTGGGCCAGAAGGCAGAATATAGGAAACTACATGAAAACATGAATAATTCAGTGAAAATGACTGTAAACAGATGAGAACTTGTTTAGAACAGCTGAAAGAGAATCTCCAAGTCAGTTCTTAGTGTAGAAAAGGTAGCTAAGATAAGGGAAATCCTTAATTTGAGTTTAGATAACATCAAACACTGTATGAATCCTATATTCATTACATAAAGGAGACTAGACTGGTAAATGTGTGTTATACAAGGCAGAATACCATTGAAATAGAGAAAGAAACACGTTCGGCAGCTTTGGAAAGCCTTACACTTCACTGAAATGTAGTAATACACTCTATAACACAGTTGAGAGACAATGTTCCCTAGCTGCCACAGTTCATAACAGTGTGTAGGGAGGTGTTTGATAAAGTGGGCAAAGCTTATACATGGGCCAGAAGGCAGAATATAGGAAACTACATGAAAACATGAATAATTCAGTGAAAATGACTGTAAACAGATGAGAACTTGTTTAGAACAGCTGAAAGAGAATCTCCAAGTCAGTTCTTAGTGTAAAAAAGGTAGCTAACATAAGGGAAATCCTTAATTCCAGTTAAGATCACATGAAACACTTTACGAATCCTATATTCTTTACTTAAAGGAGACTAGAGTGGTAAATGTGTGTTATACAAGGCAGAATACCATTGAAATAGAGAAAGAAACACGTTCGGCAGGTTTGGAAAGCCTTACACTTCACTGAAATGTAGTACTACACTCTATAACACAGTTGAGAGACAATGTTCCCGAGCTGCCTCAGTTCATAACAATGTGTAGGAAGTTGTTTGAAAAAGTGGGCAAAGCTTATACTTGGGCCAGAAGGCAGAATATAAGAAACTACATGAAAACATGAACAATTCAGTGAAAAAGACTGTAAACAGATGAGAACTTGTTTAGAACAGCTGAAAGAGAATCTCCAAGGCAGTTCTTAGTGTAGAAAAGGTAGATAAGATAAGGGAAATCCTTAATTCGAGTTAAGATAACATCAAACAATGTATGAATCCTATATTCATTACTTAAAGGAGACTAGAGTGGTAAATGTGTGTTATACAAGGCAGAATACCATTGAAATAGAGAAAGAAACACGTTCGGCAGCTTTGGAAAGCCTTACACTTCACTGAAATGTAGTACTACACTCTATAACACAGTTGAGAGACAATGTTCCCTAGCTCCCTCAGTTCATAACAGTGTGTAGGAAGTTGTTTGATAAAGTGGGCATAGCTTATACTTGGGCCAGAAGGCAGAATATAGGAAACTACATGAAAACATGAATAATTCAGTGAAAATGACTGTAAACAGATGAGAACTTGTTTAGAACAGCTGAAAGAGAATCTCCAAGTCAGTTCTTAGTGTAGAAAAGGTAGCTAAGATAAGGGAAATCCTTAATTCCAGTTAAGATCACATGAAACACTGTATGAATCCTATATTCTTTACTTAAAGGAGACTAGAGTGGTAAATGTGTGTTATACAAGGCAGAATACCATTGAAATTGAGAAAGAAACACGTTCGGCAGCTTTGGAAAGCCTTACACTTCACTGAAATGTAGTACTACACTCTATAACACAGTTGAGAGACAATGTTCCCTAACTGCCTCAGTTCATAATAGTGTGTAGGAAGTTGTTTGATAAAGTGGCCAAAGCTTATACTTGGGCCAGAAGTCAGAATATAGGAAACTACATGAAAACATGAATAATTCAGTGAAAATGACTGTAAACAGATGAGAACTTGTTTTAGAACACCTGAAAGAGATTCTCCACGTCAGTTCTTAGTGTAGAAAAGGTAGCTAAATCCGGGAAATCCTTAATTTGAGTTTAGATAACATCAAACACTGTATGAATCCTATATTCATTACATAAATGAGACTAGACTGGTAAATGTGTGTTATACAAGGAAGAATACCATTGAAATAGAGAAAGAAACACGTTCGGCAGCTTTGGAAAGCCTTACACTTCACTGAAATGTAGTACTACACTCTATAACACAGTTGAGAGACAATGTTCCCGAGCTGCCTCAGTTCATAACAGTGTGTAGGAAGTTGTTTGATAAAGTGGGCAAAACTTATACTTGGGCCAGAAGGCAGAATATAGGAAACTACATGAAAACATGAATAACTCAGTGAAAATGATTGTAAACAGATGAGAACTTGTTTAGAACAGCTGAAAGAGAATCTCCAAGGCAGTTCTTAGTGTAGAAAAGGTAGGTAAGATAAGGGAAATCCTTAATTCGAGTTAAGATAACATCAAACACTGTATGAATCCTATATTCATTTCTTAAAGGAGACTAGAGTGGTAAATGTGTGTTATACAAGGCAGAATACCATTGAAATAGAGAAAGAAACACGTTCGGCAGCTTTGGAAAGCCTTACACTTCACTGAAATGTAGTACTACACTCTATAACACAGTTGAGAGACAATGTTCCCTAGCTGCCTCAGTTCATAACAGTGTGTAGGAAGTTGTTTGATAAAGTGGGCAAAGCTTATACTAGGGCCAGAAGTCAGAATATAGGAAACTACATGAAAACATGAATAATTCAGTGAAAATGACTGTAAACAGATGAGAACTTGTTTTAGAACAGCTGAAAGAGAATCTCCAAGGCAGTTCTTAGTGTAGAAAAGGTAGCTAAGATAAGGGAAATCCTTAATTTGAGTTTAGATAACATCAAACACTGTATGAATCCTATATTCATTACATAAAGGAGACTAGACTGGTAAATGTGTGTTATACAAGGCAGAATACCATTGAAATAGAGAAAGAAACACGTTCGGCAGCTTTGGAAAGCCTTACACTTCACTGAAATGTAGTAATACACTCTATAACACAGTTGAGAGACAATGTTCCCTAGCTGCCACAGTTCATAACAGTGTGTAGGGGGGTGTTTGATAAAGTGGGCAAAGCTTATACATGGGCCAGAAGGCAGAATATAGGAAACTACATGAAAACATGAATAATTCAGTGAAAATGACTGTAAACAGATGAGAACTTGTTTAGAACAGCTGAAAGAGAATCTCCAAGTCAGTTCTTAGTGTAAAAAAGGTAGCTAACATAAGGGAAATCCTTAATTCCAGTTAAGATCACATGAAACACTTTACGAATCCTATATTCTTTACTTAAAGGAGACTAGAGTGGTAAATGTGTGTTATACAAGGCAGAATACCATTGAAATAGAGAAAGAAACACGTTCGGCAGGTTTGGAAAGCCTTACACTTCACTGAAATGTAGTACTACACTCTATAACACAGTTGAGAGACAATGTTCCCGAGCTGCCTCAGTTCATAACAATGTGTAGGAAGTTGTTTGAAAAAGTGGGCAAAGCTTATACTTGGGCCAGAAGGCAGAATATAAGAAACTACATGAAAACATGAACAATTCAGTGAAAAAGACTGTAAACAGATGAGAACTTGTTTAGAACAGCTGAAAGAGAATCTCCAAGGCAGTTCTTAGTGTAGAAAAGGTAGATAAGATAAGGGAAATCCTTAATTCGAGTTAAGATAACATCAAACAATGTATGAATCCTATATTCATTACTTAAAGGAGACTAGAGTGGTAAATGTGTGTTATACAAGGCAGAATACCATTGAAATAGAGAAAGAAACACGTTCGGCAGCTTTGGAAAGCCTTACACTTCACTGAAATGTAGTACTACACTCTATAACACAGTTGAGAGACAATGTTCCCTAGCTCCCTCAGTTCATAACAGTGTGTAGGAAGTTGTTTGATAAAGTGGGCATAGCTTATACTTGGGCCAGAAGGCAGAATATAGGAAACTACATGAAAACATGAATAATTCAGTGAAAATGACTGTAAACAGATGAGAACTTGTTTAGAACAGCTGAAAGAGAATCTCCAAGTCAGTTCTTAGTGTAGAAAAGGTAGCTAAGATAAGGGAAATCCTTAATTCCAGTTAAGATCACATGAAACACTGTATGAATCCTATATTCTTTACTTAAAGGAGACTAGAGTGGTAAATGTGTGTTATACAAGGCAGAATACCATTGAAATTGAGAAAGAAACACGTTCGGCAGCTTTGGAAAGCCTTACACTTCACTGAAATGTAGTACTACACTCTATAACACAGTTGAGAGACAATGTTCCCTAACTGCCTCAGTTCATAATAGTGTGTAGGAAGTTGTTTGATAAAGTGGCCAAAGCTTATACTTGGGCCAGAAGTCAGAATATAGGAAACTACATGAAAACATGAATAATTCAGTGAAAATGACTGTAAACAGATGAGAACTTGTTTTAGAACACCTGAAAGAGATTCTCCACGTCAGTTCTTAGTGTAGAAAAGGTAGCTAAATCCGGGAAATCCTTAATTTGAGTTTAGATAACATCAAACACTGTATGAATCCTATATTCATTACATAAATGAGACTAGACTGGTAAATGTGTGTTATACAAGGAAGAATACCATTGAAATAGAGAAAGAAACACGTTCGGCAGCTTTGGAAAGCCTTACACTTCACTGAAATGTAGTACTACACTCTATAACACAGTTGAGAGACAATGTTCCCGAGCTGCCTCAGTTCATAACAGTGTGTAGGAAGTTGTTTGATAAAGTGGGCAAAACTTATACTTGGGCCAGAAGGCAGAATATAGGAAACTACATGAAAACATGAATAACTCAGTGAAAATGATTGTAAACAGATGAGAACTTGTTTAGAACAGCTGAAAGAGAATCTCCAAGGCAGTTCTTAGTGTAGAAAAGGTAGGTAAGATAAGGGAAATCCTTAATTCGAGTTAAGATAACATCAAACACTGTATGAATCCTATATTCATTTCTTAAAGGAGACTAGAGTGGTAAATGTGTGTTATACAAGGCAGAATACCATTGAAATAGAGAAAGAAACACGTTCGGCAGCTTTGGAAAGCCTTACACTTCACTGAAATGTAGTACTACACTCTATAACACAGTTGAGAGACAATGTTCCCTAGCTGCCTCAGTTCATAACAGTGTGTAGGAAGTTGTTTGATAAAGTGGGCAAAGCTTATACTAGGGCCAGAAGTCAGAATATAGGAAACTACATGAAAACATGAATAATTCAGTGAAAATGACTGTAAACAGATGAGAACTTGTTTTAGAACAGCTGAAAGAGAATCTCCAAGGCAGTTCTTAGTGTAGAAAAGGTAGGTAAGATAAGGGAAATCCTTAATTCGAGTTAAGATAACATAAAACACTGTATGAATCCTATATTCATTACTTAAAGGAGACTAGAGTGGTAAATGTGTGTTATACAAGGCAGAATACCATTGAAATAGAGAAAGAAACACGTTCGGCAGCTTTGGAAAGCCTTACACTTCACTGAAATGTAGTACTACACTCTATAACACAGTTGAGAGACAATGTTCCCTAGCTCCCTCAGTTCATAACAGTGTGTAGGACGTTGTTTGATAAAGTGGGCAAAGCTTATACTTGGGCCAGAAGGCAGAATATAGGAAACTACATGAAAACATGAATAATTCAGTGAAAATGACTGTAAACAGATGAGAACTTGTTTAGAACAGCTGAAAGAGAATCTCCAAGTCAGTTCTTAGTGTAGAAAAGGTAGCTAAGATAAGGGAAATCCTTAATTCCAGTTAAGATCACATGAAACACTTTACGAATCCTATATTCTTTACTTAAAGGAGACTAGAGTGGTAAATGTGTGTTATACAAGGCATTATACCATTGAAATAGAGAAAGAAACACGTTCGGCAGCTTTGGAAAGCCTTACACTTCACTGAAATGTAGTACTACACTCTATAACACAGTTGAGAGACAATGTTCCCGTGCTGCCTCAGTTCATAACAGTGTGTAGGAAGTTGTTTGATAAAGTGGCCAAAGCTTATACTAGGGCCAGAAGTCAGAATATAGGAAACTACATGAAAACATGAATAATTCAGTGAAAATGACTGTAAACAGATGAGAACTTGTTTAGAACAGCTGAAAGAGAATCTCCAAGTCAGTTCTTAGTGTAGAAAAGTTAGCTAAGATGAGGGAAATCCTTTATTCCAGTTAAGATAACATCAAACACTGTATGAATCCTATATTCATTACTTAAAGGAGACTAGAGTGGTAAATGTGTGTTATAGAAGGCAGAATTCCATTGAAATAGAGAAAGAAACATGTTAGGCAGCTTTGGAAAGCCTTACACTTCACTGAAATGTAGTACTACACTCTATAACACAGTTGAGAGACAATGTTCCCTAGTTGCCTCAGTTCATAACAGTGTGTAAGAAGTTGTTTGATAAAGTGGGCAAAACTTATACTGGGCCAGATGGCAGAATATAGGAAACTACATGAAAACATGAATAATTCTGTGAAAATGACTGTAAACAGATGAGAACTTGTTTAGAACAGCTGAAAGAGAATCTCCAAGTCAGTTCTTAGTGTAGAAAAGGTAGCTAAGATAAGGGAAATCCTTAATTTGAGTTTAGATAACATCAAACACTGTATGAATCCTATATTCATTACATAAAGGAGACTAGACTGGTAAATGTGTGTTATACAAGGCAGAATACCATTGAAATAGAGAAAGAAACACGTTCGGCAGCTTTGGAAAGCCTTACACTTCACTGAAATGTAGTAATACACTCTATAACACAGTTGAGAGACAATGTTCCCTAGCTGCCACAGTTCATAACAGTGTGTAGGGAGGTGTTTGATAAAGTGGGCAAAGCTTATACATGGGCCAGAAGGCAGAATATAGGAAACTACATGAAAACATGAATAATTCAGTGAAAATGACTGTAAACAGATGAGAACTTGTTTAGAACAGCTGAAAGAGAATCTCCAAGTCAGTTCTTAGTGTAAAAAAGGTAGCTAACATAAGGGAAATCCTTAATTCCAGTTAAGATCACATGAAACACTTTACGAATCCTATATTCTTTACTTAAAGGAGACTAGAGTGGTAAATGTGTGTTATACAAGGCAGAATACCATTGAAATAGAGAAAGAAACACGTTCGGCAGGTTTGGAAAGCCTTACACTTCACTGAAATGTAGTACTACACTCTATAACACAGTTGAGAGACAATGTTCCCGAGCTGCCTCAGTTCATAACAATGTGTAGGAAGTTGTTTGAAAAAGTGGGCAAAGCTTATACTTGGGCCAGAAGGCAGAATATAAGAAACTACATGAAAACATGAACAATTCAGTGAAAAAGACTGTAAACAGATGAGAACTTGTTTAGAACAGCTGAAAGAGAATCTCCAAGGCAGTTCTTAGTGTAGAAAAGGTAGATAAGATAAGGGAAATCCTTAATTCGAGTTAAGATAACATCAAACAATGTATGAATCCTATATTCATTACTTAAAGGAGACTAGAGTGGTAAATGTGTGTTATACAAGGCAGAATACCATTGAAATAGAGAAAGAAACACGTTCGGCAGCTTTGGAAAGCCTTACACTTCACTGAAATGTAGTACTACACTCTATAACACAGTTGAGAGACAATGTTCCCTAGCTCCCTCAGTTCATAACAGTGTGTAGGAAGTTGTTTGATAAAGTGGGCATAGCTTATACTTGGGCCAGAAGGCAGAATATAGGAAACTACATGAAAACATGAATAATTCAGTGAAAATGACTGTAAACAGATGAGAACTTGTTTAGAACAGCTGAAAGAGAATCTCCAAGTCAGTTCTTAGTGTAGAAAAGGTAGCTAAGATAAGGGAAATCCTTAATTCCAGTTAAGATCACATGAAACACTGTATGAATCCTATATTCTTTACTTAAAGGAGACTAGAGTGGTAAATGTGTGTTATACAAGGCAGAATACCATTGAAATTGAGAAAGAAACACGTTCGGCAGCTTTGGAAAGCCTTACACTTCACTGAAATGTAGTACTACACTCTATAACACAGTTGAGAGACAATGTTCCCTAACTTCCTCAGTTCATAATAGTGTGTAGGAAGTTGTTTGATAAAGTGGCCAAAGCTTATACTTGGGCCAGAAGTCAGAATATAGGAAACTACATGAAAACATGAATAATTCAGTGAAAATGACTGTAAACAGATGAGAACTTGTTTTAGAACACCTGAAAGAGATTCTCCACGTCAGTTCTTAGTGTAGAAAAGGTAGCTAAATCCGGGAAATCCTTAATTTGAGTTTAGATAACATCAAACACTGTATGAATCCTATATTCATTACATAAATGAGACTAGACTGGTAAATGTGTGTTATACAAGGAAGAATACCATTGAAATAGAGAAAGAAACACGTTCGGCAGCTTTGGAAAGCCTTACACTTCACTGAAATGTAGTACTACACTCTATAACACAGTTGAGAGACAATGTTCCCGAGCTGCCTCAGTTCATAACAGTGTGTAGGAAGTTGTTTGATAAAGTGGGCAAAACTTATACTTGGGCCAGAAGGCAGAATATAGGAAACTACATGAAAACATGAATAACTCAGTGAAAATGATTGTAAACAGATGAGAACTTGTTTAGAACAGCTGAAAGAGAATCTCCAAGGCAGTTCTTAGTGTAGAAAAGGTAGGTAAGATAAGGGAAATCCTTAATTCGAGTTAAGATAACATCAAACACTGTATGAATCCTATATTCATTTCTTAAAGGAGACTAGAGTGGTAAATGTGTGTTATACAAGGCAGAATACCATTGAAATAGAGAAAGAAACACGTTCGGCAGCTTTGGAAAGCCTTACACTTCACTGAAATGTAGTACTACACTCTATAACACAGTTGAGAGACAATGTTCCCTAGCTGCCTCAGTTCATAACAGTGTGTAGGAAGTTGTTTGATAAAGTGGGCAAAGCTTATACTAGGGCCAGAAGTCAGAATATAGGAAACTACATGAAAACATGAATAATTCAGTGAAAATGACTGTAAACAGATGAGAACTTGTTTTAGAACAGCTGAAAGAGAATCTCCAAGGCAGTTCTTAGTGTAGAAAAGGTAGGTAAGATAAGGGAAATCCTTAATTCGAGTTAAGATAACATAAAACACTGTATGAATCCTATATTCATTACTTAAAGGAGACTAGAGTGGTAAATGTGTGTTATACAAGGCAGAATACCATTGAAATAGAGAAAGAAACACGTTCGGCAGCTTTGGAAAGCCTTACACTTCACTGAAATGTAGTACTACACTCTATAACACAGTTGAGAGACAATGTTCCCTAGCTCCCTCAGTTCATAACAGTGTGTAGGACGTTGTTTGATAAAGTGGGCAAAGCTTATACTTGGGCCAGAAGGCAGAATATAGGAAACTACATGAAAACATGAATAATTCAGTGAAAATGACTGTAAACAGATGAGAACTTGTTTAGAACAGCTGAAAGAGAATCTCCAAGTCAGTTCTTAGTGTAGAAAAGGTAGCTAAGATAAGGGAAATCCTTAATTCCAGTTAAGATCACATGAAACACTTTACGAATCCTATATTCTTTACTTAAAGGAGACTAGAGTGGTAAATGTGTGTTATACAAGGCATTATACCATTGAAATAGAGAAAGAAACACGTTCGGCAGCTTTGGAAAGCCTTACACTTCACTGAAATGTAGTACTACACTCTATAACACAGTTGAGAGACAATGTTCCCGTGCTGCCTCAGTTCATAACAGTGTGTAGGAAGTTGTTTGATAAAGTGGCCAAAGCTTATACTAGGGCCAGAAGTCAGAATATAGGAAACTACATGAAAACATGAATAATTCAGTGAAAATGACTGTAAACAGATGAGAACTTGTTTAGAACAGCTGAAAGAGAATCTCCAAGTCAGTTCTTAGTGTAGAAAAGTTAGCTAAGATGAGGGAAATCCTTTATTCCAGTTAAGATAACATCAAACACTGTATGAATCCTATATTCATTACTTAAAGGAGACTAGAGTGGTAAATGTGTGTTATAGAAGGCAGAATTCCATTGAAATAGAGAAAGAAACATGTTAGGCAGCTTTGGAAAGCCTTACACTTCACTGAAATGTAGTACTACACTCTATAACACAGTTGAGAGACAATGTTCCCTAGTTGCCTCAGTTCATAACAGTGTGTAAGAAGTTGTTTGATAAAGTGGGCAAAACTTATACTGGGCCAGATGGCAGAATATAGGAAACTACATGAAAACATGAATAATTCTGTGAAAATGACTGTAAACAGATGAGAACTTGTTTAGAACAGCTGAAAGAGAATCTCCAAGTCAGTTCTTAGTGTAGAAAAGGTAGCTAAGATAAGGGAAATCCTTAATTTGAGTTTAGATAACATCAAACACTGTATGAATCCTATATTCATTACATAAAGGAGACTAGACTGGTAAATGTGTGTTATACAAGGCAGAATACCATTGAAATAGAGAAAGAAACACGTTCGGCAGCTTTGGAAAGCCTTACACTTCACTGAAATGTAGTAATACACTCTATAACACAGTTGAGAGACAATGTTCCCTAGCTGCCACAGTTCATAACAGTGTGTAGGGAGGTGTTTGATAAAGTGGGCAAAGCTTATACATGGGCCAGAAGGCAGAATATAGGAAACTACATGAAAACATGAATAATTCAGTGAAAATGACTGTAAACAGATGAGAACTTGTTTAGAACAGCTGAAAGAGAATCTCCAAGTCAGTTCTTAGTGTAAAAAAGGTAGCTAACATAAGGGAAATCCTTAATTCCAGTTAAGATCACATGAAACACTTTACGAATCCTATATTCTTTACTTAAAGGAGACTAGAGTGGTAAATGTGTGTTATACAAGGCAGAATACCATTGAAATAGAGAAAGAAACACGTTCGGCAGGTTTGGAAAGCCTTACACTTCACTGAAATGTAGTACTACACTCTATAACACAGTTGAGAGACAATGTTCCCGAGCTGCCTCAGTTCATAACAATGTGTAGGAAGTTGTTTGAAAAAGTGGGCAAAGCTTATACTTGGGCCAGAAGGCAGAATATAAGAAACTACATGAAAACATGAACAATTCAGTGAAAAAGACTGTAAACAGATGAGAACTTGTTTAGAACAGCTGAAAGAGAATCTCCAAGGCAGTTCTTAGTGTAGAAAAGGTAGATAAGATAAGGGAAATCCTTAATTCGAGTTAAGATAACATCAAACAATGTATGAATCCTATATTCATTACTTAAAGGAGACTAGAGTGGTAAATGTGTGTTATACAAGGCAGAATACCATTGAAATAGAGAAAGAAACACGTTCGGCAGCTTTGGAAAGCCTTACACTTCACTGAAATGTAGTACTACACTCTATAACACAGTTGAGAGACAATGTTCCCTAGCTCCCTCAGTTCATAACAGTGTGTAGGAAGTTGTTTGATAAAGTGGGCATAGCTTATACTTGGGCCAGAAGGCAGAATATAGGAAACTACATGAAAACATGAATAATTCAGTGAAAATGACTGTAAACAGATGAGAACTTGTTTAGAACAGCTGAAAGAGAATCTCCAAGTCAGTTCTTAGTGTAGAAAAGGTAGCTAAGATAAGGGAAATCCTTAATTCCAGTTAAGATCACATGAAACACTGTATGAATCCTATATTCTTTACTTAAAGGAGACTAGAGTGGTAAATGTGTGTTATACAAGGCAGAATACCATTGAAATTGAGAAAGAAACACGTTCGGCAGCTTTGGAAAGCCTTACACTTCACTGAAATGTAGTACTACACTCTATAACACAGTTGAGAGACAATGTTCCCTAACTGCCTCAGTTCATAATAGTGTGTAGGAAGTTGTTTGATAAAGTGGCCAAAGCTTATACTTGGGCCAGAAGTCAGAATATAGGAAACTACATGAAAACATGAATAATTCAGTTAAAATGACTGTAAACAGATGAGAACTTGTTTTAGAACAGCTGAAAGAGATTCTCCAAGTCAGTTCTTAGTGTAGAAAAGGTAGCTACATCCGGGAAATCCTTAATTGGAGTCAAGATCACATGAAACACTGTATGAATCCTATATTGTTTACTTAAAGGAGACTAGAGTGGTAAATGTGTGTTATATAAGGCAGAATACCATTGAAATAGAGAAAGAAACACGTTCGGAAGCTTTGGAAAGCCTTACACTTCACTGAAATGTAGTACTACACTCTATAACACAGTTGAGAGACAATGTTCCCTTGCTCCCTCAGTTAATATCCGTGTGTAGGCAGTTGTTTGATAAAGTGGGCAAAGCTTATACTTGGGCCAGAAGGCAGAATATAGGAAACTACATAAAAAAGTGAATAATTCAGTGAAAATGACTGTAAACAGATGAGAACTTGTTTTAGAACAGCTGAAAGAGATTCTCCAAGTCAGTTCTTAGTGTAGTAAAGGTAGCTAAATCCGGGAAATCTTCAATTCGAGTTAAGATCACATGAAACACTGTATGAATCCTATATTGTTTACTTAAAGGAGACTAGAGTGCTAAATGTGTGTTATATAAGGCAGAATACCATTGAAATAGAGAAAGAAACACGTTCGGCAGCTTTGGAAAGCCTTACACTTCACTGAAATGTAGTACTACACTCTAGAACACAGTTGAGAGACAATGTTCCCGTGCTGCGTCAGTTCATAACAGTGTGTAGGAAGTTGTTTGATAAAGTGGCCAAAGCTTATACTAGGGCCAGAAGTCAGAATATAGGAAACTACATGAAAACTTGAATAATTCAGTGAAAATGACTGTAAACAGATGAGAACTTGTTTTAGAACACCTGAAAGAGATTCTCCAAGTCAGTTCTTAGTGTAGAAAAGGTAGCTAAATCCGGGAAATCCTTAATTGGAGTCAAGATCACATGAAACACTGTATGAATCCTATATTGTTTACTTAAAGGAGACTAGAGTGGTATATATGTGTTATATAAGGCAGAATACCATTGAAAAAGAGAAAGAAACACGTTCGGAAGCTTTGGAAAGCCTTACACTTCACTGAAATGTAGGCCTACATTCTATAACACAGTTGAGAGACAATGTTCCCTAGCTCCCTCAGTTTATAACAGTATGTAGGAAGTTGTTTGATAAAGTGGGCAAAGCTTATACTTGGGCCAGAAGGCAGAATATAGGAAACTACATGAAAACATGAATAATTCAGTGAAAATGATTGTATACGGATGAGAGCTTGTTTAGAACAGCTGAAAGAGAATCTCCAAGGCAGTTCTTAGTGTAGAAAAGGTAGCTAAGATAAGGGAAATCCTTAATTCCGGTTAAGATCACATGAAACACTTTACAAATCCTATATTCTTTACTTAAAGGAGACTAGAGTGGTAAATGTGTGTTATACAAGGCAGAATACCATTGAAATAGAGGAAGAAAAACGTTCGGCAGCTTTGGAAAGCCTTACACTTCACTGAAATGTAGTACTACACTCTATAACACAGTTGAGAGACAATGTTCCCTAGCTGCCTCAGTTCATAACAGTGTGTAAGAAGTTGTTTGATAAAGTGGGCAAAGCTTATACTGGGCCAGATGGCAGAATATAGGAAACTACATGAAAACATGAATAATTCTGTGAAAATGACTGTAAACAGATGAGAACTTGTTTAGAACAGCTGAAAGAGAATCTCCAAGTCAGTTCTTAGTGTAGAAAAGGTAGCTAAGATAAGGGAAATCCTTTATTCCAGTTAAGATAACATCAAACACTGTATGAATCCTATATTCATTACTTAAAGGAGACTAGAGTGGTAAATGTGTGTTATACAAGGCAGAATACCATTGAAATAGAGAAAGAAACACGTTCGGCAGCTTTGGAAAGCCTTACACTTCACTGAAATGTAGTAGTACACTCTATAACACAGTTGAGAGACAATGTTCCCTAGCTCCCTCAGTTCATAACAGTATGTAGGAAGTTGTTTGATAAAGTGGGCAATGCTTATACTTGGGCCAGAAGGCAGAATATAGGAAACTACATGAAAACATGAATAATTCAGTGAAAATGACTGTAAACAGATGAGAACTTGTTTAGAACAGCTGAAAGAGAATCTCCAAGTCAGTTCTTAGTGTAGAAAAGGTAGCTAAGATAAGGGAAATCCTTTATTCCAGTTAAGATAACATCAAACACTGTATGAATCCTATATTCATTACTTAAAGGAGACTAGAGAGGTAAATGTGTGTTATAGAAGGCAGAATTCCATTGAAATAGAGAAAGAAACACGTTCGGCAGCTTTGGAAAGCCTTACACTTTACTGAAATGTAGTACTACACTCTATAACACAGTTGAGAGACAATGTTCCCTAGCTCCCTCAGTTCATAACAGTGTGTAGGATGTTGTTTGATAAAGTGGGCAAAGCTTATACTTGGGCCAGAAGGCAGAATATAGGAAACTACATGAAAATATGAATAATTCAGTGAAAATGACTGTAAACAGATGAGAACTTGTTTAGAACAGCTGAAAGAGAATCTCCAAGTCAGTTCTTAGTGTAGAAAAGGTAGCTAAGATAAGGGAAATCCTTAATTCTAGTTAAGATCACATGAAACACTTTACGAATCTTAGATTCTTTACTTAAAGGAGACTAGGGTGGTAAATGTGTGTTATACAAGGCAGAATACCATTGAAATAGAGAAAGAAACACGTTCGGCAGCTTTGGAAAGCCTTACACTTCACTGAAATGTAGTACTACACTCTATAACACAGTTGAGAGACAATGTTCCCGTGCTGCCTCAGTTCATAACAGTGTGTAGGAAGTTGTTTGATAAAGTGGCCAAAGCTTATACTAGGGCCAGAAGTCAGAATATGGGAAACGACATGAAAACATGAATAATTCAGTGAAAATGACTGTAAACAGATCAGAACTTGTTTTAGAACACCTGAAAGAGATTCTCCAAGTCAGTTCTTAGTGTAGAAAAGGTAGCTAAATCCGGGAAATCCTTAATTGGAGTCAAGATCACATGAAACACTGTATAAATCCTATATTGTTTACTTAAAGGAGACTAGAGTGGTAAATATGTGTTATATAAGCAGAATACCATTGAAATAGAGAAAGAAACACGTTCGGAAGCTTTGGAAAGCCTTACACTTCACTGAAATGTAGTACTACATTCTATAACACAGTTGAGAGACAATGTTCCGTAGCTCCCTCAGTATATAACAGTATGTAGGAAGTTGTTTGATAAAGTGGGCAAAGCTTATACTTGGGCCAGAAGGCAGAATATAGGAAACTACATGAAAACATGAATAATTCTGTGAAAATGACTGTAAACAGATGAGAACTTGTTTAGAACAGCTGAAAGAGAATCTCCAAGTCAGTTCTTAGTGTAGAAAAGGTAGCTAAGATAAGGGAAATCCTTAATTTGAGTTTAGATAACATCAAACACTGTATGAATCCTATATTCATTACATAAAGGAGACTAGAGTGGTAAATGTGTGTTATACAAGGCAGAATACCATTGAAATAGAGAAAGAAACACGTTCGGCAGCTTTGGAAAGCCTTACACTTCACTGAAATGTAGTGCTACACTCTATAGCACAGTTGAGAGACAATGTTCCCTAGCTGCCTCAGTTCATAACAGTGTGTAGGGAGGTGTTTGATAAAGTGGGCAAAGCTTATACTTGGGCCAGAAGGCAGAATATAGGAAACTACATGAAAACATGAATAATTCAGTGAAAATGACTGTAAACTGATGAGAACTTGTTTAGAACAGCTGAAAGAGAATCTCCAAGTCAGTTCTTAGTGTAAAAAAGGTAGCTAACATAAGGGAAATCCTTAATTCCTGTTAAGATCACATGAAACACTTTACGAATCCTATATTCTTTACTTAAAGGAGACTAGAGTGGTAAATGTGTGTTATACAAGGCAGAATACCATTGAAATAGAGAAAGAAACACGTTCGGCAGGTTTGGAAAGCCTTACACTTCACTGAAATGTAGTACTACACTCTATAACACAGTTGAGAGACAATGTTCCCGAGCTGCCTCAGTTCATAACAATGTGTAGGAAGTTGTTTGAAAAAGTGGGCAAAGCTTATACTTGGGCCAGAAGGCAGAATATAAGAAACTACATGAAAACATGAATAATTCAGTGAAAATGACTGTAAACAGATGAGAACTTGTTTAGAACAGCTGAAAGAGAATCTCCAAGGCAGTTCTTAGTTTAGAAAAGGTAGATAAGATAAGGGAAATCCTTAATTCGAGTTAAGATAACATCAAACAATGTATGAATCCTATATTCATTACTTAAAGGAGACTAGAGTGGTAAATGTGTGTTATACAAGGAAGAATACCATCGAAATAGAGAAAGAAACACGTTCGGCAGCTTTGGAAAGCCTTACACTTCACTGAAATGTAGTACTACACTCTATAACACAGTTGAGAGACAATGTTCCCTAGCTGCCTCAGTTCATAACAGTGTGTAGGAAGTTGTTTGATAAAGTGGGCAAAGCTTATACTTGGGCCAGAAGGCAGAATATAGGAAACTACATGAAAACATGAATAATTCAGTGAAAATGACTGTAAACAGATGAGAACTTGTTTAGAACAGCTGAAAGAGAATCTCCAAGGCAGTTCTTAGTGTAGAAAAGGTAGGTAAGATAAGGGAAATCCTTAATTCGAGTTAAGATAACATAAAACACTGTATGAATCCTATATTCATTACTTAAAGGAGACTAGAGTGGTAAATGTGTGTTATACAAGGCAGAATACCATTGAAATAGAGAAAGAAACACGTTCGGCAGCTTTGGAAAGCCTTACACTTCACTGAAATGTAGTACTACACTCTATAACACAGTTGAGAGACAATGTTCCCTAGCTCCCTCAGTTCATAACAGTGTGTAGGACGTTGTTTGATAAAGTGGGCAAAGCTTATACTTGGGCCAGAAGGCAGAATATAGGAAACTACATGAAAACATGAATAATTCAGTGAAAATGACTGTAAACAGATGAGAACTTGTTTAGAACAGCTGAAAGAGAATCTCCAAGTCAGTTCTTAGTGTAGAAAAGGTAGCTAAGATAAGGGAAATCCTTAATTTGAGTTTAGATAACATCAAACACTGTATGAATCCTATATTCATTACATAAAGGAGACTAGACTGGTAAATGTGTGTTATACAAGGCAGAATACCATTGAAATAGAGAAAGAAACACGTTCGGCAGCTTTGGAAAGCCTTACACTTCACTGAAATGTAGTAATACACTCTATAACACAGTTGAGAGACAATGTTCCCTAGCTGCCACAGTTCATAACAGTGTGTAGGGAGGTGTTTGATAAAGTGGGCAAAGCTTATACATGGGCCAGAAGGCAGAATATAGGAAACTACATGAAAACATGAATAATTCAGTGAAAATGACTGTAAACAGATGAGAACTTGTTTAGAACAGCTGAAAGAGAATCTCCAAGTCAGTTCTTAGTGTAAAAAAGGTAGCTAACATAAGGGAAATCCTTAATTCCAGTTAAGATCACATGAAACACTTTACGAATCCTATATTCTTTACTTAAAGGAGACTAGAGTGGTAAATGTGTGTTATACAAGGCAGAATACCATTGAAATAGAGAAAGAAACACGTTCGGCAGGTTTGGAAAGCCTTACACTTCACTGAAATGTAGTACTACACTCTATAACACAGTTGAGAGACAATGTTCCCGAGCTGCCTCAGTTCATAACAATGTGTAGGAAGTTGTTTGAAAAAGTGGGCAAAGCTTATACTTGGGCCAGAAGGCAGAATATAAGAAACTACATGAAAACATGAACAATTCAGTGAAAAAGACTGTAAACAGATGAGAACTTGTTTAGAACAGCTGAAAGAGAATCTCCAAGGCAGTTCTTAGTGTAGAAAAGGTAGATAAGATAAGGGAAATCCTTAATTCGAGTTAAGATAACATCAAACAATGTATGAATCCTATATTCATTACTTAAAGGAGACTAGAGTGGTAAATGTGTGTTATACAAGGCAGAATACCATTGAAATAGAGAAAGAAACACGTTCGGCAGCTTTGGAAAGCCTTACACTTCACTGAAATGTAGTACTACACTCTATAACACAGTTGAGAGACAATGTTCCCTAGCTCCCTCAGTTCATAACAGTGTGTAGGAAGTTGTTTGATAAAGTGGGCATAGCTTATACTTGGGCCAGAAGGCAGAATATAGGAAACTACATGAAAACATGAATAATTCAGTGAAAATGACTGTAAACAGATGAGAACTTGTTTAGAACAGCTGAAAGAGAATCTCCAAGTCAGTTCTTAGTGTAGAAAAGGTAGCTAAGATAAGGGAAATCCTTAATTCCAGTTAAGATCACATGAAACACTGTATGAATCCTATATTCTTTACTTAAAGGAGACTAGAGTGGTAAATGTGTGTTATACAAGGCAGAATACCATTGAAATTGAGAAAGAAACACGTTCGGCAGCTTTGGAAAGCCTTACACTTCACTGAAATGTAGTACTACACTCTATAACACAGTTGAGAGACAATGTTCCCTAACTGCCTCAGTTCATAATAGTGTGTAGGAAGTTGTTTGATAAAGTGGCCAAAGCTTATACTTGGGCCAGAAGTCAGAATATAGGAAACTACATGAAAACATGAATAATTCAGTGAAAATGACTGTAAACAGATGAGAACTTGTTTTAGAACACCTGAAAGAGATTCTCCACGTCAGTTCTTAGTGTAGAAAAGGTAGCTAAATCCGGGAAATCCTTAATTTGAGTTTAGATAACATCAAACACTGTATGAATCCTATATTCATTACATAAATGAGACTAGACTGGTAAATGTGTGTTATACAAGGAAGAATACCATTGAAATAGAGAAAGAAACACGTTCGGCAGCTTTGGAAAGCCTTACACTTCACTGAAATGTAGTACTACACTCTATAACACAGTTGAGAGACAATGTTCCCGAGCTGCCTCAGTTCATAACAGTGTGTAGGAAGTTGTTTGATAAAGTGGGCAAAACTTATACTTGGGCCAGAAGGCAGAATATAGGAAACTACATGAAAACATGAATAACTCAGTGAAAATGATTGTAAACAGATGAGAACTTGTTTAGAACAGCTGAAAGAGAATCTCCAAGGCAGTTCTTAGTGTAGAAAAGGTAGGTAAGATAAGGGAAATCCTTAATTCGAGTTAAGATAACATCAAACACTGTATGAATCCTATATTCATTTCTTAAAGGAGACTAGAGTGGTAAATGTGTGTTATACAAGGCAGAATACCATTGAAATAGAGAAAGAAACACGTTCGGCAGCTTTGGAAAGCCTTACACTTCACTGAAATGTAGTACTACACTCTATAACACAGTTGAGAGACAATGTTCCCTAGCTGCCTCAGTTCATAACAGTGTGTAGGAAGTTGTTTGATAAAGTGGGCAAAGCTTATACTAGGGCCAGAAGTCAGAATATAGGAAACTACATGAAAACATGAATAATTCAGTGAAAATGACTGTAAACAGATGAGAACTTGTTTTAGAACAGCTGAAAGAGAATCTCCAAGGCAGTTCTTAGTGTAGAAAAGGTAGCTAAGATAAGGGAAATCCTTAATTTGAGTTTAGATAACATCAAACACTGTATGAATCCTATATTCATTACATAAAGGAGACTAGACTGGTAAATGTGTGTTATACAAGGCAGAATACCATTGAAATAGAGAAAGAAACACGTTCGGCAGCTTTGGAAAGCCTTACACTTCACTGAAATGTAGTAATACACTCTATAACACAGTTGAGAGACAATGTTCCCTAGCTGCCACAGTTCATAACAGTGTGTAGGGGGGTGTTTGATAAAGTGGGCAAAGCTTATACATGGGCCAGAAGGCAGAATATAGGAAACTACATGAAAACATGAATAATTCAGTGAAAATGACTGTAAACAGATGAGAACTTGTTTAGAACAGCTGAAAGAGAATCTCCAAGTCAGTTCTTAGTGTAAAAAAGGTAGCTAACATAAGGGAAATCCTTAATTCCAGTTAAGATCACATGAAACACTTTACGAATCCTATATTCTTTACTTAAAGGAGACTAGAGTGGTAAATGTGTGTTATACAAGGCAGAATACCATTGAAATAGAGAAAGAAACACGTTCGGCAGGTTTGGAAAGCCTTACACTTCACTGAAATGTAGTACTACACTCTATAACACAGTTGAGAGACAATGTTCCCGAGCTGCCTCAGTTCATAACAATGTGTAGGAAGTTGTTTGAAAAAGTGGGCAAAGCTTATACTTGGGCCAGAAGGCAGAATATAAGAAACTACATGAAAACATGAACAATTCAGTGAAAAAGACTGTAAACAGATGAGAACTTGTTTAGAACAGCTGAAAGAGAATCTCCAAGGCAGTTCTTAGTGTAGAAAAGGTAGATAAGATAAGGGAAATCCTTAATTCGAGTTAAGATAACATCAAACAATGTATGAATCCTATATTCATTACTTAAAGGAGACTAGAGTGGTAAATGTGTGTTATACAAGGCAGAATACCATTGAAATAGAGAAAGAAACACGTTCGGCAGCTTTGGAAAGCCTTACACTTCACTGAAATGTAGTACTACACTCTATAACACAGTTGAGAGACAATGTTCCCTAGCTCCCTCAGTTCATAACAGTGTGTAGGAAGTTGTTTGATAAAGTGGGCATAGCTTATACTTGGGCCAGAAGGCAGAATATAGGAAACTACATGAAAACATGAATAATTCAGTGAAAATGACTGTAAACAGATGAGAACTTGTTTAGAACAGCTGAAAGAGAATCTCCAAGTCAGTTCTTAGTGTAGAAAAGGTAGCTAAGATAAGGGAAATCCTTAATTCCAGTTAAGATCACATGAAACACTGTATGAATCCTATATTCTTTACTTAAAGGAGACTAGAGTGGTAAATGTGTGTTATACAAGGCAGAATACCATTGAAATTGAGAAAGAAACACGTTCGGCAGCTTTGGAAAGCCTTACACTTCACTGAAATGTAGTACTACACTCTATAACACAGTTGAGAGACAATGTTCCCTAACTGCCTCAGTTCATAATAGTGTGTAGGAAGTTGTTTGATAAAGTGGCCAAAGCTTATACTTGGGCCAGAAGTCAGAATATAGGAAACTACATGAAAACATGAATAATTCAGTGAAAATGACTGTAAACAGATGAGAACTTGTTTTAGAACACCTGAAAGAGATTCTCCACGTCAGTTCTTAGTGTAGAAAAGGTAGCTAAATCCGGGAAATCCTTAATTTGAGTTTAGATAACATCAAACACTGTATGAATCCTATATTCATTACATAAATGAGACTAGACTGGTAAATGTGTGTTATACAAGGAAGAATACCATTGAAATAGAGAAAGAAACACGTTCGGCAGCTTTGGAAAGCCTTACACTTCACTGAAATGTAGTACTACACTCTATAACACAGTTGAGAGACAATGTTCCCGAGCTGCCTCAGTTCATAACAGTGTGTAGGAAGTTGTTTGATAAAGTGGGCAAAACTTATACTTGGGCCAGAAGGCAGAATATAGGAAACTACATGAAAACATGAATAACTCAGTGAAAATGATTGTAAACAGATGAGAACTTGTTTAGAACAGCTGAAAGAGAATCTCCAAGGCAGTTCTTAGTGTAGAAAAGGTAGGTAAGATAAGGGAAATCCTTAATTCGAGTTAAGATAACATCAAACACTGTATGAATCCTATATTCATTTCTTAAAGGAGACTAGAGTGGTAAATGTGTGTTATACAAGGCAGAATACCATTGAAATAGAGAAAGAAACACGTTCGGCAGCTTTGGAAAGCCTTACACTTCACTGAAATGTAGTACTACACTCTATAACACAGTTGAGAGACAATGTTCCCTAGCTGCCTCAGTTCATAACAGTGTGTAGGAAGTTGTTTGATAAAGTGGGCAAAGCTTATACTAGGGCCAGAAGTCAGAATATAGGAAACTACATGAAAACATGAATAATTCAGTGAAAATGACTGTAAACAGATGAGAACTTGTTTTAGAACAGCTGAAAGAGAATCTCCAAGGCAGTTCTTAGTGTAGAAAAGGTAGGTAAGATAAGGGAAATCCTTAATTCGAGTTAAGATAACATAAAACACTGTATGAATCCTATATTCATTACTTAAAGGAGACTAGAGTGGTAAATGTGTGTTATACAAGGCAGAATACCATTGAAATAGAGAAAGAAACACGTTCGGCAGCTTTGGAAAGCCTTACACTTCACTGAAATGTAGTACTACACTCTATAACACAGTTGAGAGACAATGTTCCCTAGCTCCCTCAGTTCATAACAGTGTGTAGGACGTTGTTTGATAAAGTGGGCAAAGCTTATACTTGGGCCAGAAGGCAGAATATAGGAAACTACATGAAAACATGAATAATTCAGTGAAAATGACTGTAAACAGATGAGAACTTGTTTAGAACAGCTGAAAGAGAATCTCCAAGTCAGTTCTTAGTGTAGAAAAGGTAGCTAAGATAAGGGAAATCCTTAATTCCAGTTAAGATCACATGAAACACTTTACGAATCCTATATTCTTTACTTAAAGGAGACTAGAGTGGTAAATGTGTGTTATACAAGGCATTATACCATTGAAATAGAGAAAGAAACACGTTCGGCAGCTTTGGAAAGCCTTACACTTCACTGAAATGTAGTACTACACTCTATAACACAGTTGAGAGACAATGTTCCCGTGCTGCCTCAGTTCATAACAGTGTGTAGGAAGTTGTTTGATAAAGTGGCCAAAGCTTATACTAGGGCCAGAAGTCAGAATATAGGAAACTACATGAAAACATGAACAATTCAGTGAAAAAGACTGTAAACAGATGAGAACTTGTTTAGAACAGCTGAAAGAGAATCTCCAAGGCAGTTCTTAGTGTAGAAAAGGTAGATAAGATAAGGGAAATCCTTAATTCGAGTTAAGATAACATCAAACAATGTATGAATCCTATATTCATTACATAAAGGAGACTAGACTGGTAAATGTGTGTTATACAAGGCAGAATACCATTGAAATAGAGAAAGAAACACGTTCGGCAGCTTTGGAAAGCCTTACACTTCACTGAAATGTAGTAATACACTCTATAACACAGTTGAGAGACAATGTTCCCTAGCTGCCACAGTTCATAACAGTGTGTAGGGGGGTGTTTGATAAAGTGGGCAAAGCTTATACATGGGCCAGAAGGCAGAATATAGGAAACTACATGAAAACATGAATAATTCAGTGAAAATGACTGTAAACAGATGAGAACTTGTTTAGAACAGCTGAAAGAGAATCTCCAAGTCAGTTCTTAGTGTAAAAAAGGTAGCTAACATAAGGGAAATCCTTAATTCCAGTTAAGATCACATGAAACACTTTACGAATCCTATATTCTTTACTTAAAGGAGACTAGAGTGGTAAATGTGTGTTATACAAGGCAGAATACCATTGAAATAGAGAAAGAAACACGTTCGGCAGGTTTGGAAAGCCTTACACTTCACTGAAATGTAGTACTACACTCTATAACACAGTTGAGAGACAATGTTCCCGAGCTGCCTCAGTTCATAACAATGTGTAGGAAGTTGTTTGAAAAAGTGGGCAAAGCTTATACTTGGGCCAGAAGGCAGAATATAAGAAACTACATGAAAACATGAACAATTCAGTGAAAAAGACTGTAAACAGATGAGAACTTGTTTAGAACAGCTGAAAGAGAATCTCCAAGGCAGTTCTTAGTGTAGAAAAGGTAGATAAGATAAGGGAAATCCTTAATTCGAGTTAAGATAACATCAAACAATGTATGAATCCTATATTCATTACTTAAAGGAGACTAGAGTGGTAAATGTGTGTTATACAAGGCAGAATACCATTGAAATAGAGAAAGAAACACGTTCGGCAGCTTTGGAAAGCCTTACACTTCACTGAAATGTAGTACTACACTCTATAACACAGTTGAGAGACAATGTTCCCTAGCTCCCTCAGTTCATAACAGTGTGTAGGAAGTTGTTTGATAAAGTGGGCATAGCTTATACTTGGGCCAGAAGGCAGAATATAGGAAACTACATGAAAACATGAATAATTCAGTGAAAATGACTGTAAACAGATGAGAACTTGTTTAGAACAGCTGAAAGAGAATCTCCAAGTCAGTTCTTAGTGTAGAAAAGGTAGCTAAGATAAGGGAAATCCTTAATTCCAGTTAAGATCACATGAAACACTGTATGAATCCTATATTCTTTACTTAAAGGAGACTAGAGTGGTAAATGTGTGTTATACAAGGCAGAATACCATTGAAATTGAGAAAGAAACACGTTCGGCAGCTTTGGAAAGCCTTACACTTCACTGAAATGTAGTACTACACTCTATAACACAGTTGAGAGACAATGTTCCCTAACTGCCTCAGTTCATAATAGTGTGTAGGAAGTTGTTTGATAAAGTGGCCAAAGCTTATACTTGGGCCAGAAGTCAGAATATAGGAAACTACATGAAAACATGAATAATTCAGTGAAAATGACTGTAAACAGATGAGAACTTGTTTTAGAACACCTGAAAGAGATTCTCCACGTCAGTTCTTAGTGTAGAAAAGGTAGCTAAATCCGGGAAATCCTTAATTTGAGTTTAGATAACATCAAACACTGTATGAATCCTATATTCATTACATAAATGAGACTAGACTGGTAAATGTGTGTTATACAAGGAAGAATACCATTGAAATAGAGAAAGAAACACGTTCGGCAGCTTTGGAAAGCCTTACACTTCACTGAAATGTAGTACTACACTCTATAACACAGTTGAGAGACAATGTTCCCGAGCTGCCTCAGTTCATAACAGTGTGTAGGAAGTTGTTTGATAAAGTGGGCAAAACTTATACTTGGGCCAGAAGGCAGAATATAGGAAACTACATGAAAACATGAATAACTCAGTGAAAATGATTGTAAACAGATGAGAACTTGTTTAGAACAGCTGAAAGAGAATCTCCAAGGCAGTTCTTAGTGTAGAAAAGGTAGGTAAGATAAGGGAAATCCTTAATTCGAGTTAAGATAACATCAAACACTGTATGAATCCTATATTCATTTCTTAAAGGAGACTAGAGTGGTAAATGTGTGTTATACAAGGCAGAATACCATTGAAATAGAGAAAGAAACACGTTCGGCAGCTTTGGAAAGCCTTACACTTCACTGAAATGTAGTACTACACTCTATAACACAGTTGAGAGACAATGTTCCCTAGCTGCCTCAGTTCATAACAGTGTGTAGGAAGTTGTTTGATAAAGTGGGCAAAGCTTATACTAGGGCCAGAAGTCAGAATATAGGAAACTACATGAAAACATGAATAATTCAGTGAAAATGACTGTAAACAGATGAGAACTTGTTTTAGAACAGCTGAAAGAGAATCTCCAAGGCAGTTCTTAGTGTAGAAAAGGTAGGTAAGATAAGGGAAATCCTTAATTCGAGTTAAGATAACATAAAACACTGTATGAATCCTATATTCATTACTTAAAGGAGACTAGAGTGGTAAATGTGTGTTATACAAGGCAGAATACCATTGAAATAGAGAAAGAAACACGTTCGGCAGCTTTGGAAAGCCTTACACTTCACTGAAATGTAGTACTACACTCTATAACACAGTTGAGAGACAATGTTCCCTAGCTCCCTCAGTTCATAACAGTGTGTAGGACGTTGTTTGATAAAGTGGGCAAAGCTTATACTTGGGCCAGAAGGCAGAATATAGGAAACTACATGAAAACATGAATAATTCAGTGAAAATGACTGTAAACAGATGAGAACTTGTTTAGAACAGCTGAAAGAGAATCTCCAAGTCAGTTCTTAGTGTAGAAAAGGTAGCTAAGATAAGGGAAATCCTTAATTCCAGTTAAGATCACATGAAACACTTTACGAATCCTATATTCTTTACTTAAAGGAGACTAGAGTGGTAAATGTGTGTTATACAAGGCATTATACCATTGAAATAGAGAAAGAAACACGTTCGGCAGCTTTGGAAAGCCTTACACTTCACTGAAATGTAGTACTACACTCTATAACACAGTTGAGAGACAATGTTCCCGTGCTGCCTCAGTTCATAACAGTGTGTAGGAAGTTGTTTGATAAAGTGGCCAAAGCTTATACTAGGGCCAGAAGTCAGAATATAGGAAACTACATGAAAACATGAATAATTCAGTGAAAATGACTGTAAACAGATGAGAACTTGTTTAGAACAGCTGAAAGAGAATCTCCAAGTCAGTTCTTAGTGTAGAAAAGTTAGCTAAGATGAGGGAAATCCTTTATTCCAGTTAAGATAACATCAAACACTGTAT
Source organism: Pipistrellus hanaki (assembly GCF_964339955.1). NCBI lineage: Eukaryota > Metazoa > Chordata > Mammalia > Chiroptera > Vespertilionidae > Pipistrellus > Pipistrellus hanaki. Next base: position 343,339 of record NC_140519.1, read on the forward strand.
GAATCCTATATTCATTACTTAAAGGAGACTAGAGTGGTAAATGTGTGTTATAGAAGGCAGAATTCCATTGAAATAGAGAAAGAAACATGTTAGGCAGCTTTGGAAAGCCTTACACTTCACTGAAATGTAGTACTACACTCTATAACACAGTTGAGAGACAATGTTCCCTAGTTGCCTCAGTTCATAACAGTGTGTAAGAAGTTGTTTGATAAAGTGGGCAAAACTTATACTGGGCCAGATGGCAGAATATAGGAAACTACATGAAAACATGAATAATTCTGTGAAAATGACTGTAAACAGATGAGAACTTGTTTAGAACAGCTGAAAGAGAATCTCCAAGTCAGTTCTTAGTGTAGAAAAGGTAGCTAAGATAAGGGAAATCCTTAATTTGAGTTTAGATAACATCAAACACTGTATGAATCCTATATTCATTACATAAAGGAGACTAGACTGGTAAATGTGTGTTATACAAGGCAGAATACCATTGAAATAGAGAAAGAAACACGTTCGGCAGCTTTGGAAAGCCTTACACTTCACTGAAATGTAGTAATACACTCTATAACACAGTTGAGAGACAATGTTCCCTAGCTGCCACAGTTCATAACAGTGTGTAGGGAGGTGTTTGATAAAGTGGGCAAAGCTTATACATGGGCCAGAAGGCAGAATATAGGAAACTACATGAAAACATGAATAATTCAGTGAAAATGACTGTAAACAGATGAGAACTTGTTTAGAACAGCTGAAAGAGAATCTCCAAGTCAGTTCTTAGTGTAAAAAAGGTAGCTAACATAAGGGAAATCCTTAATTCCAGTTAAGATCACATGAAACACTTTACGAATCCTATATTCTTTACTTAAAGGAGACTAGAGTGGTAAATGTGTGTTATACAAGGCAGAATACCATTGAAATAGAGAAAGAAACACGTTCGGCAGGTTTGGAAAGCCTTACACTTCACTGAAATGTAGTACTACACTCTATAACACAGTTGAGAGACAATGTTCCCGAGCTGCCTCAGTTCATAACAATGTGTAGGAAGTTGTTTGAAAAAGTGGGCAAAGCTTATACTTGGGCCAGAAGGCAGAATATAAGAAACTACATGAAAACATGAACAATTCAGTGAAAAAGACTGTAAACAGATGAGAACTTGTTTAGAACAGCTGAAAGAGAATCTCCAAGGCAGTTCTTAGTGTAGAAAAGGTAGATAAGATAAGGGAAATCCTTAATTCGAGTTAAGATAACATCAAACAATGTATGAATCCTATATTCATTACTTAAAGGAGACTAGAGTGGTAAATGTGTGTTATACAAGGCAGAATACCATTGAAATAGAGAAAGAAACACGTTCGGCAGCTTTGGAAAGCCTTACACTTCACTGAAATGTAGTACTACACTCTATAACACAGTTGAGAGACAATGTTCCCTAGCTCCCTCAGTTCATAACAGTGTGTAGGAAGTTGTTTGATAAAGTGGGCATAGCTTATACTTGGGCCAGAAGGCAGAATATAGGAAACTACATGAAAACATGAATAATTCAGTGAAAATGACTGTAAACAGATGAGAACTTGTTTAGAACAGCTGAAAGAGAATCTCCAAGTCAGTTCTTAGTGTAGAAAAGGTAGCTAAGATAAGGGAAATCCTTAATTCCAGTTAAGATCACATGAAACACTGTATGAATCCTATATTCTTTACTTAAAGGAGACTAGAGTGGTAAATGTGTGTTATACAAGGCAGAATACCATTGAAATTGAGAAAGAAACACGTTCGGCAGCTTTGGAAAGCCTTACACTTCACTGAAATGTAGTACTACACTCTATAACACAGTTGAGAGACAATGTTCCCTAACTTCCTCAGTTCATAATAGTGTGTAGGAAGTTGTTTGATAAAGTGGCCAAAGCTTATACTTTGGCCAGAAGTCAGAATATAGGAAACTACATGAAAACATGAATAATTCAGTGAAAATGACTGTAAACAGATGAGAACTTGTTTTAGAACACCTGAAAGAGATTCTCCACGTCAGTTCTTAGTGTAGAAAAGGTAGCTAAATCCGGGAAATCCTTAATTTGAGTTTAGATAACATCAAACACTGTATGAATCCTATATTCATTACATAAATGAGACTAGACTGGTAAATGTGTGTTATACAAGGAAGAATACCATTGAAATAGAGAAAGAAACACGTTCGGCAGCTTTGGAAAGCCTTACACTTCACTGAAATGTAGTACTACACTCTATAACACAGTTGAGAGACAATGTTCCCGAGCTGCCTCAGTTCATAACAGTGTGTAGGAAGTTGTTTGATAAAGTGGGCAAAACTTATACTTGGGCCAGAAGGCAGAATATAGGAAACTACATGAAAACATGAATAACTCAGTGAAAATGATTGTAAACAGATGAGAACTTGTTTAGAACAGCTGAAAGAGAATCTCCAAGGCAGTTCTTAGTGTAGAAAAGGTAGGTAAGATAAGGGAAATCCTTAATTCGAGTTAAGATAACATCAAACACTGTATGAATCCTATATTCATTTCTTAAAGGAGACTAGAGTGGTAAATGTGTGTTATACAAGGCAGAATACCATTGAAATAGAGAAAGAAACACGTTCGGCAGCTTTGGAAAGCCTTACACTTCACTGAAATGTAGTACTACACTCTATAACACAGTTGAGAGACAATGTTCCCTAGCTGCCTCAGTTCATAACAGTGTGTAGGAAGTTGTTTGATAAAGTGGGCAAAGCTTATACTAGGGCCAGAAGTCAGAATATAGGAAACTACATGAAAACATGAATAATTCAGTGAAAATGACTGTAAACAGATGAGAACTTGTTTTAGAACAGCTGAAAGAGAATCTCCAAGGCAGTTCTTAGTGTAGAAAAGGTAGGTAAGATAAGGGAAATCCTTAATTCGAGTTAAGATAACATAAAACACTGTATGAATCCTATATTCATTACTTAAAGGAGACTAGAGTGGTAAATGTGTGTTATACAAGGCAGAATACCATTGAAATAGAGAAAGAAACACGTTCGGCAGCTTTGGAAAGCCTTACACTTCACTGAAATGTAGTACTACACTCTATAACACAGTTGAGAGACAATGTTCCCTAGCTCCCTCAGTTCATAACAGTGTGTAGGACGTTGTTTGATAAAGTGGGCAAAGCTTATACTTGGGCCAGAAGGCAGAATATAGGAAACTACATGAAAACATGAATAATTCAGTGAAAATGACTGTAAACAGATGAGAACTTGTTTAGAACAGCTGAAAGAGAATCTCCAAGTCAGTTCTTAGTGTAGAAAAGGTAGCTAAGATAAGGGAAATCCTTAATTCCAGTTAAGATCACATGAAACACTTTACGAATCCTATATTCTTTACTTAAAGGAGACTAGAGTGGTAAATGTGTGTTATACAAGGCATTATACCATTGAAATAGAGAAAGAAACACGTTCGGCAGCTTTGGAAAGCCTTACACTTCACTGAAATGTAGTACTACACTCTATAACACAGTTGAGAGACAATGTTCCCGTGCTGCCTCAGTTCATAACAGTGTGTAGGAAGTTGTTTGATAAAGTGGCCAAAGCTTATACTAGGGCCAGAAGTCAGAATATAGGAAACTACATGAAAACATGAATAATTCAGTGAAAATGACTGTAAACAGATGAGAACTTGTTTAGAACAGCTGAAAGAGAATCTCCAAGTCAGTTCTTAGTGTAGAAAAGTTAGCTAAGATGAGGGAAATCCTTTATTCCAGTTAAGATAACATCAAACACTGTATGAATCCTATATTCATTACTTAAAGGAGACTAGAGTGGTAAATGTGTGTTATAGAAGGCAGAATTCCATTGAAATAGAGAAAGAAACATGTTAGGCAGCTTTGGAAAGCCTTACACTTCACTGAAATGTAGTACTACACTCTATAACACAGTTGAGAGACAATGTTCCCTAGTTGCCTCAGTTCATAACAGTGTGTAAGAAGTTGTTTGATAAAGTGGGCAAAACTTATACTGGGCCAGATGGCAGAATATAGGAAACTACATGAAAACATGAATAATTCTGTGAAAATGACTGTAAACAGATGAGAACTTGTTTAGAACAGCTGAAAGAGAATCTCCAAGTCAGTTCTTAGTGTAGAAAAGGTAGCTAAGATAAGGGAAATCCTTAATTTGAGTTTAGATAACATCAAACACTGTATGAATCCTATATTCATTACATAAAGGAGACTAGACTGGTAAATGTGTGTTATACAAGGCAGAATACCATTGAAATAGAGAAAGAAACACGTTCGGCAGCTTTGGAAAGCCTTACACTTCACTGAAATGTAGTAATACACTCTATAACACAGTTGAGAGACAATGTTCCCTAGCTGCCACAGTTCATAACAGTGTGTAGGGAGGTGTTTGATAAAGTGGGCAAAGCTTATACATGGGCCAGAAGGCAGAATATAGGAAACTACATGAAAACATGAATAATTCAGTGAAAATGACTGTAAACAGATGAGAACTTGTTTAGAACAGCTGAAAGAGAATCTCCAAGTCAGTTCTTAGTGTAAAAAAGGTAGCTAACATAAGGGAAATCCTTAATTCCAGTTAAGATCACATGAAACACTTTACGAATCCTATATTCTTTACTTAAAGGAGACTAGAGTGGTAAATGTGTGTTATACAAGGCAGAATACCATTGAAATAGAGAAAGAAACACGTTCGGCAGGTTTGGAAAGCCTTACACTTCACTGAAATGTAGTACTACACTCTATAACACAGTTGAGAGACAATGTTCCCGAGCTGCCTCAGTTCATAACAATGTGTAGGAAGTTGTTTGAAAAAGTGGGCAAAGCTTATACTTGGGCCAGAAGGCAGAATATAAGAAACTACATGAAAACATGAACAATTCAGTGAAAAAGACTGTAAACAGATGAGAACTTGTTTAGAACAGCTGAAAGAGAATCTCCAAGGCAGTTCTTAGTGTAGAAAAGGTAGATAAGATAAGGGAAATCCTTAATTCGAGTTAAGATAACATCAAACAATGTATGAATCCTATATTCATTACTTAAAGGAGACTAGAGTGGTAAATGTGTGTTATACAAGGCAGAATACCATTGAAATAGAGAAAGAAACACGTTCGGCAGCTTTGGAAAGCCTTACACTTCACTGAAATGTAGTACTACACTCTATAACACAGTTGAGAGACAATGTTCCCTAGCTCCCTCAGTTCATAACAGTGTGTAGGAAGTTGTTTGATAAAGTGGGCATAGCTTATACTTGGGCCAGAAGGCAGAATATAGGAAACTACATGAAAACATGAATAATTCAGTGAAAATGACTGTAAACAGATGAGAACTTGTTTAGAACAGCTGAAAGAGAATCTCCAAGTCAGTTCTTAGTGTAGAAAAGGTAGCTAAGATAAGGGAAATCCTTAATTCCAGTTAAGATCACATGAAACACTGTATGAATCCTATATTCTTTACTTAAAGGAGACTAGAGTGGTAAATGTGTGTTATACAAGGCAGAATACCATTGAAATTGAGAAAGAAACACGTTCGGCAGCTTTGGAAAGCCTTACACTTCACTGAAATGTAGTACTACACTCTATAACACAGTTGAGAGACAATGTTCCCTAACTGCCTCAGTTCATAATAGTGTGTAGGAAGTTGTTTGATAAAGTGGCCAAAGCTTATACTTGGGCCAGAAGTCAGAATATAGGAAACTACATGAAAACATGAATAATTCAGTTAAAATGACTGTAAACAGATGAGAACTTGTTTTAGAACAGCTGAAAGAGATTCTCCAAGTCAGTTCTTAGTGTAGAAAAGGTAGCTACATCCGGGAAATCCTTAATTGGAGTCAAGATCACATGAAACACTGTATGAATCCTATATTGTTTACTTAAAGGAGACTAGAGTGGTAAATGTGTGTTATATAAGGCAGAATACCATTGAAATAGAGAAAGAAACACGTTCGGAAGCTTTGGAAAGCCTTACACTTCACTGAAATGTAGTACTACACTCTATAACACAGTTGAGAGACAATGTTCCCTTGCTCCCTCAGTTAATATCCGTGTGTAGGCAGTTGTTTGATAAAGTGGGCAAAGCTTATACTTGGGCCAGAAGGCAGAATATAGGAAACTACATAAAAAAGTGAATAATTCAGTGAAAATGACTGTAAACAGATGAGAACTTGTTTTAGAACAGCTGAAAGAGATTCTCCAAGTCAGTTCTTAGTGTAGTAAAGGTAGCTAAATCCGGGAAATCTTCAATTCGAGTTAAGATCACATGAAACACTGTATGAATCCTATATTGTTTACTTAAAGGAGACTAGAGTGCTAAATGTGTGTTATATAAGGCAGAATACCATTGAAATAGAGAAAGAAACACGTTCGGCAGCTTTGGAAAGCCTTACACTTCACTGAAATGTAGTACTACACTCTAGAACACAGTTGAGAGACAATGTTCCCGTGCTGCGTCAGTTCATAACAGTGTGTAGGAAGTTGTTTGATAAAGTGGCCAAAGCTTATACTAGGGCCAGAAGTCAGAATATAGGAAACTACATGAAAACTTGAATAATTCAGTGAAAATGACTGTAAACAGATGAGAACTTGTTTTAGAACACCTGAAAGAGATTCTCCAAGTCAGTTCTTAGTGTAGAAAAGGTAGCTAAATCCGGGAAATCCTTAATTGGAGTCAAGATCACATGAAACACTGTATGAATCCTATATTGTTTACTTAAAGGAGACTAGAGTGGTATATATGTGTTATATAAGGCAGAATACCATTGAAAAAGAGAAAGAAACACGTTCGGAAGCTTTGGAAAGCCTTACACTTCACTGAAATGTAGGCCTACATTCTATAACACAGTTGAGAGACAATGTTCCCTAGCTCCCTCAGTTTATAACAGTATGTAGGAAGTTGTTTGATAAAGTGGGCAAAGCTTATACTTGGGCCAGAAGGCAGAATATAGGAAACTACATGAAAACATGAATAATTCAGTGAAAATGATTGTATACGGATGAGAGCTTGTTTAGAACAGCTGAAAGAGAATCTCCAAGGCAGTTCTTAGTGTAGAAAAGGTAGCTAAGATAAGGGAAATCCTTAATTCCGGTTAAGATCACATGAAACACTTTACAAATCCTATATTCTTTACTTAAAGGAGACTAGAGTGGTAAATGTGTGTTATACAAGGCAGAATACCATTGAAATAGAGGAAGAAAAACGTTCGGCAGCTTTGGAAAGCCTTACACTTCACTGAAATGTAGTACTACACTCTATAACACAGTTGAGAGACAATGTTCCCTAGCTGCCTCAGTTCATAACAGTGTGTAAGAAGTTGTTTGATAAAGTGGGCAAAGCTTATACTGGGCCAGATGGCAGAATATAGGAAACTACATGAAAACATGAATAATTCTGTGAAAATGACTGTAAACAGATGAGAACTTGTTTAGAACAGCTGAAAGAGAATCTCCAAGTCAGTTCTTAGTGTAGAAAAGGTAGCTAAGATAAGGGAAATCCTTTATTCCAGTTAAGATAACATCAAACACTGTATGAATCCTATATTCATTACTTAAAGGAGACTAGAGTGGTAAATGTGTGTTATACAAGGCAGAATACCATTGAAATAGAGAAAGAAACACGTTCGGCAGCTTTGGAAAGCCTTACACTTCACTGAAATGTAGTAGTACACTCTATAACACAGTTGAGAGACAATGTTCCCTAGCTCCCTCAGTTCATAACAGTATGTAGGAAGTTGTTTGATAAAGTGGGCAATGCTTATACTTGGGCCAGAAGGCAGAATATAGGAAACTACATGAAAACATGAATAATTCAGTGAAAATGACTGTAAACAGATGAGAACTTGTTTAGAACAGCTGAAAGAGAATCTCCAAGTCAGTTCTTAGTGTAGAAAAGGTAGCTAAGATAAGGGAAATCCTTTATTCCAGTTAAGATAACATCAAACACTGTATGAATCCTATATTCATTACTTAAAGGAGACTAGAGAGGTAAATGTGTGTTATAGAAGGCAGAATTCCATTGAAATAGAGAAAGAAACACGTTCGGCAGCTTTGGAAAGCCTTACACTTTACTGAAATGTAGTACTACACTCTATAACACAGTTGAGAGACAATGTTCCCTAGCTCCCTCAGTTCATAACAGTGTGTAGGATGTTGTTTGATAAAGTGGGCAAAGCTTATACTTGGGCCAGAAGGCAGAATATAGGAAACTACATGAAAATATGAATAATTCAGTGAAAATGACTGTAAACAGATGAGAACTTGTTTAGAACAGCTGAAAGAGAATCTCCAAGTCAGTTCTTAGTGTAGAAAAGGTAGCTAAGATAAGGGAAATCCTTAATTCTAGTTAAGATCACATGAAACACTTTACGAATCTTAGATTCTTTACTTAAAGGAGACTAGGGTGGTAAATGTGTGTTATACAAGGCAGAATACCATTGAAATAGAGAAAGAAACACGTTCGGCAGCTTTGGAAAGCCTTACACTTCACTGAAATGTAGTACTACACTCTATAACACAGTTGAGAGACAATGTTCCCGTGCTGCCTCAGTTCATAACAGTGTGTAGGAAGTTGTTTGATAAAGTGGCCAAAGCTTATACTAGGGCCAGAAGTCAGAATATGGGAAACGACATGAAAACATGAATAATTCAGTGAAAATGACTGTAAACAGATCAGAACTTGTTTTAGAACACCTGAAAGAGATTCTCCAAGTCAGTTCTTAGTGTAGAAAAGGTAGCTAAATCCGGGAAATCCTTAATTGGAGTCAAGATCACATGAAACACTGTATAAATCCTATATTGTTTACTTAAAGGAGACTAGAGTGGTAAATATGTGTTATATAAGCAGAATACCATTGAAATAGAGAAAGAAACACGTTCGGAAGCTTTGGAAAGCCTTACACTTCACTGAAATGTAGTACTACATTCTATAACACAGTTGAGAGACAATGTTCCGTAGCTCCCTCAGTATATAACAGTATGTAGGAAGTTGTTTGATAAAGTGGGCAAAGCTTATACTTGGGCCAGAAGGCAGAATATAGGAAACTACATGAAAACATGAATAATTCTGTGAAAATGACTGTAAACAGATGAGAACTTGTTTAGAACAGCTGAAAGAGAATCTCCAAGTCAGTTCTTAGTGTAGAAAAGGTAGCTAAGATAAGGGAAATCCTTAATTTGAGTTTAGATAACATCAAACACTGTATGAATCCTATATTCATTACATAAAGGAGACTAGAGTGGTAAATGTGTGTTATACAAGGCAGAATACCATTGAAATAGAGAAAGAAACACGTTCGGCAGCTTTGGAAAGCCTTACACTTCACTGAAATGTAGTGCTACACTCTATAGCACAGTTGAGAGACAATGTTCCCTAGCTGCCTCAGTTCATAACAGTGTGTAGGGAGGTGTTTGATAAAGTGGGCAAAGCTTATACTTGGGCCAGAAGGCAGAATATAGGAAACTACATGAAAACATGAATAATTCAGTGAAAATGACTGTAAACTGATGAGAACTTGTTTAGAACAGCTGAAAGAGAATCTCCAAGTCAGTTCTTAGTGTAAAAAAGGTAGCTAACATAAGGGAAATCCTTAATTCCTGTTAAGATCACATGAAACACTTTACGAATCCTATATTCTTTACTTAAAGGAGACTAGAGTGGTAAATGTGTGTTATACAAGGCAGAATACCATTGAAATAGAGAAAGAAACACGTTCGGCAGGTTTGGAAAGCCTTACACTTCACTGAAATGTAGTACTACACTCTATAACACAGTTGAGAGACAATGTTCCCGAGCTGCCTCAGTTCATAACAATGTGTAGGAAGTTGTTTGAAAAAGTGGGCAAAGCTTATACTTGGGCCAGAAGGCAGAATATAAGAAACTACATGAAAACATGAATAATTCAGTGAAAATGACTGTAAACAGATGAGAACTTGTTTAGAACAGCTGAAAGAGAATCTCCAAGGCAGTTCTTAGTTTAGAAAAGGTAGATAAGATAAGGGAAATCCTTAATTCGAGTTAAGATAACATCAAACAATGTATGAATCCTATATTCATTACTTAAAGGAGACTAGAGTGGTAAATGTGTGTTATACAAGGAAGAATACCATCGAAATAGAGAAAGAAACACGTTCGGCAGCTTTGGAAAGCCTTACACTTCACTGAAATGTAGTACTACACTCTATAACACAGTTGAGAGACAATGTTCCCTAGCTGCCTCAGTTCATAACAGTGTGTAGGAAGTTGTTTGATAAAGTGGGCAAAGCTTATACTTGGGCCAGAAGGCAGAATATAGGAAACTACATGAAAACATGAATAATTCAGTGAAAATGACTGTAAACAGATGAGAACTTGTTTAGAACAGCTGAAAGAGAATCTCCAAGGCAGTTCTTAGTGTAGAAAAGGTAGATAAGATAAGGGAAATCCTTAATTCCGGTTAAGATCACATGAAACACTTTACGAATCCTATAATCTTTACTTAAAGGAGACTAGAGTGGTAAATGTGTGTTATACAAGGCAGAATACCATTGAAATAGAGAAAGAAACACGTTCGGCAGCTTTGGAAAGCCTTACACTTCACTGAAATGTAGTACTACACTCTATAACACAGTTGAGAGACAATGTTCCCTAGCTGCCTCAGTTCATAACAGTGTGTAGGAAGTTGTTTGATAAAGTGGGCAAAACTTATACATGGGCTAGAAGGCAGAATATAGGAAACTACATGAAAACATCAATAATTCAGTGAAAATGACTGTAAACAGATGAGAACTTGTTTAGAACAGCTGAAAGAGAATCTCCAAGGCAGTTCTTAGTGTAGAAAAGGTAGGTAAGATAAGGGAAATCCTTAATTCGACTTAAGATAACATCAAACAATGTATGAATCCTATATTCATTACTTAAAGGAGACTAGAGTGGTAAATGTGTGTTATACAAGGCAGAATACCATTGAAATAGAGAAAGAAACACGTTCGGCAGCTTTGGAAAGCCTTACACTTCACTGAAATGTAGGAGTACACTCTATAACACAGTTGAGAGACAATGTTCCCTAGCTCCCTCAGTTCATAACAGTGTGTAGGATGTTGTTTGATAAAGTGGGCAAAGCTTATACTTGGGCCAGAAGGCAGAATATAGGAAACTACATGAAAATATGAATAATTCAGTGAAAATGACTGTAAACAGATGAGAACTTGTTTAGAACAGCTGAAAGAGAATCTCCAAGTCAGTTCTTAGTGTAGAAAAGGTAGCTAAGATAAGGGAAATCCTTAATTCCAGTTAAGATCACATGAAACACTTTACGAATCCTATATTCTTTACTTAAAGGAGACTAGAGTGGTAAATGTGTGTTATACAAGGCAGAATACCATTGAAATAGAGAAAGAAACACGTTTGGCAGCTTTGGAAAGCCTTACACTTCACTGAAATGTAGTACTACACTCTATAACACAGTTGAGAGACAATGTTCCCTAGCTCCCTCAGTTCATAACAGTGTGTAGGATGTTGTTTGATAAAGTGGGCAAAGCTTATACTTGGGCCAGAAGGCAGAATATAGGAAACTACATGAAAATATGAATAATTCAGTGAAAATGACTGTAAACAGATGAGAACTTGTTTAGAACAGCTGAAAGAGAATCTCCAAGTCAGTTCTTAGTGTAGAAAAGGTAGCTAAGATAAGGGAAATCCTTAATTCCAGTTAAGATCACATGAAACACTTTACGAATCCTATATTCTTTACTTAAAGGAGACTAGAGTGGTAAATGTGTGTTATACAAGGCAGAATACCATTGAAATAGAGAAAGAAACACGTTCGGCAGCTTTGGAAAGCCTTACACTTCACTGAAATGTAGTACTACACTCTATAACACAGTTGAGAGACAATGTTCCCGTGCTGCCTCAGTTCATAACAGTGTGTAGGAAGTTGTTTGATAAAGTGGCCAAAGCTTATACTAGGGCCAGAAGTCAGAATATAGGAAACGACATGAAAACATGAATAATTCAGTGAAAATGACTGTAAACAGATCAGAACTTGTTTTAGAACACCTGAAAGAGATTCTCCAAGTCAGTTCTTAGTGTAGAAAAGGTAGCTAAATCCGGGAAATCCTTAATTGGAGTCAAGATCACATGAAACACTGTATAAATCCTATATTGTTTACTTAAAGGAGACTACAGTGGTAAATATGTGTTATATAAGCAGAATACCATTGAAATAGAGAAAGAAACACGTTCGGAAGCTTTGGAAAGCCTTACACTTCACTGAAATGTAGTACTACATTCTATAACACAGTTGAGAGACAATGTTCCGTAGCTCCCTCAGTATATAACAGAATGTAGGAAGTTGTTTGATAAAGTGGGCAAAGCTTATACTTGGGCCAGAAGGCAGAATATAGGAAACTACATGAAAACATGAATAATTCAGTGAAAATGACTGTAAACAGATGAGAACTTGTTTAGAACAGCTGAAAGAGAATCTCCAAGTCAGTTCTTAGTGTAGAAAAGGTAGCTAAGATAAGGGAAATCCTTTATTCCAGTTAAGATACCATCAAACACTGTATGAATCCTATATTCATTACTTAAAGGAGACTAGAGAGGTAAATGTGTGTTATAGAAGGCAGAATTCCATTGAAATAGAGAAAGAAACATGTTCGGCAGCTTTGGAAAGCCTTACACTTCACTGAAATGTAGTACTACACTCTATAACACAGTTGAGAGACAATGTTCCCTAGCTCCCTCAGTTCATAACAGTGTGTAGGATGTTGTTTGATAAAGTGGGCAAAGCTTATACTTGGGCCAGAAGGCAGAATATAGGAAACTACATGAAAATATGAATAATTCAGTGAAAATGACTGTAAACAGATGAGAACTTGTTTAGAACAGCTGAAAGAGAATCTCCAAGTCAGTTCTTAGTGTAGAAAAGGTAGCTAAGATAAGGGAAATCCTTAATTCCAGTTAAGATCACATGAAACACTTTACGAATCCTATATTCTTTACTTAAAGGAGACTAGAGTGGTAAATGTGTGTTATACAAGGCAGAATACCATTGAAATAGAGAAAGAAACACGTTCGGCAGCTTTGGAAAGCCTTACACTTCACTGAAATGTAGTACTACACTCTATAACACAGTTGAGAGACAATGTTCCCTAGCTGCCTCAGTTCATAACAGTGTGTAAGAAGTTGTTTGATAAAGTGGGCAAAGCTTATACTGGGCCAGATGGCAGAATATAGGAAACTACATGAAAACATGAATAATTCTGTGAAAATGACTGTAAACTGATGAGAACTTGTTTAGAACAGCTGAAAGAGAATCTCCAAGTCAGTTGTTAGTGTAGAAAAGGTAGCTAAGATAAGGGAAATCCTTAATTTGAGTTTAGATAACATCAAACACTGTATGAATCCTATATTAATTACATAAAGGAGACTAGAGTGGTAAATGTGTGTTATACAAGGCAGAATACCATTGAAATAGAGAAAGAAACACGTTCGGCAGCTTTGGAAAGCCTTACACTTCACTTAAATGTAGTACTACACTCTATAGCACAGTTGAGAGACAATGTTCCCTAGCTGCCTCAGTTCATAACAGTGTGTAGGGAGGTGTTTGATAAAGTGGGCAAAGCTTATACTTGGGCCAGAAGGCAGAATATAGGAAACTACATGAAAACATGAATAATTCAGTGAAAATGACTGTAAACTGATGAGAACTTGTTTAGAACAGCTGAAAGAGAATCTCCAAGTCAGTTCTTAGTGTAAAAAAGGTAGCTAACATAAGGGAAATCCTTAATTCCAGTTAAGATCACATGAAACACTTTACGAATCCTATATTCTTTACTTAAAGGAGACTAGAGTGGTAAATGTGTGTTATACAAGGCAGAATACCATTGAAATAGAGAAAGAAACACGTTCGGCAGCTTTGGAAAGCCTTACACTTCACTGAAATGTAGTACTACACTCTATAACACAGTTGAGAGACAATGTTCCCGAGCTGCCTCAGTTCATAACAATGTGTAGGAAGTTGTTTGAAAAAGTGGGCAAAGCTTATACTTGGGCCAGAAGGCAGAATATAAGAAACTACATGAAAACATGAATAATTCAGTGAAAATGACTGTAAACAGATGAGAACTTGTTTAGAACAGCTGAAAGAGAATCTCCAAGGCAGTTCTTAGTGTAGAAAAGGTAGATAAGATAAGGGAAATCCTTAATTCGAGTTAAGATAACATCAAACAATGTATGAATCCTATATTCATTACTTAAAGGAGACTAGAGTGGTAAATGTGTGTTATACAAGGAAGAATACCATTGAAATAGAGAAAGAAACACGTTCGGCAGCTTTGGAAAGCCTTACACTTCACTGAAATGTAGTACTACACTCTATAACACAGTTGAGAGACAATGTTCCCTAGCTCCCTCAGTTCATAACAGTGTGTAGGAAGTTGTTTGATAAAGTGGGCAAAGCTTATACTTGGGCCAGAAGGCAGAATATAGGAAACTACATGAAAACATGAATAATTCAGTGAAAATGACTGTAAACAGATGAGAACTTGTTTAGAACAGCTGAAAGAGAATCTCCAAGGCAGTTCTTAGTGTAGAAAAGGTAGATAAGATAAGGGAAATCCTTAATTCCGGTTAAGATCACATGAAACACTTTACCAATCCTATATTCTTTACTTAAAGGAGACTAGAGTGGTAAATGTGTGTTATACAAGGCAGAATACCATTGAAATAGAGAAAGAAACACGTTGGGCAGCTTTGGAAAGCCTTACACTTCACTGAAATGTAGTACTACACTCTATAACACAGTTGAGAGACAATGTTCCCGTGCTGTCTCAGTTCATAACAGTGTGTAGGAAGGTGTTTGATAAAGTGGGCAAAGGTTATAGTTGGGCCATAAGGCAGAATATAGGAAACTACATGAAAACATGAATAATTCAGTGAAAATGACTGTAAACAGATGAGAACTTGTTTAGAACAGCTGAAAGAGAATCTCCAAGGCAGTTCTTAGTGTAGAAAAGGTAGGTAAGATAAGGGAAATCCTTAATTCCAGTTAAGATCACATGAAACACTGTATGAATCCTATATTCTTTACTTAAAGGAGACTAGAGTGGTAAATGTGTGTTATACAAGGCAGAATCCCATTGAAATAGAGAAAGAAACACGTTCGGCAGCTTTGGAAAGCCTTACACTTCACTGAAATGTAGTAGTACACTCTATAACACAGTTGAGAGACAATGTTCCCTAGCTCCCTCAGTTCATAACAGTGTGTAGGATGTTGTTTGATAAAGTGGGCAAAGCTTATACTTGGGCCAGAAGGCAGAATATAGGAAACTACATGAAAATATGAATAATTCAGTGAAAATGACTGTAAACAGATGAGAACTTGTTTAGAACAGCTGAAAGAGAATCTCCAAGTCAGTTCTTAGTGTAGAAAAGGTAGCTAAGATAAGGGAAATCCTTAATTCCAGTTAAGATCACATGAAACACTTTACGAATCCTATATTCTTTACTTAAAGGAGACTAGAGTGGTAAATGTGTGTTATACAAGGCAGAATACCATTGAAATAGAGAAAGAAACACGTTCGGCAGCTTTGGAAAGCCTTACACTTCACTGAAATGTAGTACTACACTCTATAACACAGTTGAGAGACAATGTTCCCGTGCTGCCTCAGTTCATAACAGTGTGTAGGATGTTGTTTGATAAAGTGGGCAAAGCTTATACTTGGGCCAGAAGGCAGAATATAGGAAACTACATGAAAATATGAATAATTCAGTGAAAATGACTGTAAACAGATGAGAACTTGTTTAGAACAGCTGAAAGAGAATCTCCAAGTCAGTTCTTAGTGTAGAAAAGGTAGCTAAGATAAGGGAAATCCTTAATTCCAGTTAAGATCACATGAAACACTTTACGAATCCTATATTCTTTACTTAAAGGAGACTAGAGTGGTAAATGTGTGTTATACAAGGCATAATACCATTGAAATAGAGAAAGAAACACGTTCGGCAGCTTTGGAAAGCCTTACACTTCACTGAAATGTAGTACTACACTCTATAACACAGTTGAGAGACAATGTTCCCGTGCTGCCTCAGTTCATAACAGTGTGTAGGAAGTTGTTTGATAAAGTGGCCAAAGCTTATACTGGGCCAGATGGCAGAATATAGGAAACTACATGAAAACATGAATAATTCTGTGAAAATGACTGTAAACAGATGAGAACTTGTTTAGAACAGCTGAAAGAGAATCTCCAAGTCAGTTCTTAGTGTAGAAAAGGTAGCTAAGATAAGGGAAATCCTTAATTTGAGTTTAGATAACATCAAACACTGTATGAATCCTATATTCATTACATAAAGGAGACTAGAGTGGTAAATGTGTGTTATACAAGGCAGAATACCATTGAAATAGAGAAAGAAACACGTTCGGCAGCTTTGGAAAGCCTTACACTTCACTGAAATGTAGTACTACACTCTATAGCACAGTTGAGAGACAATGTTCCCTAGCTGCCTCAGTTCATAACAGTGTGTAGGGAGGTGTTTGATAAAGTGGGCAAAGCTTATACTTGGGCCAGAAGGCAGAATATAGGAAACTACATGAAAACATGAATAATTCAGTGAAAATGACTGTAAACTGATGAGAACTTGTTTAGAACAGCTGAAAGAGAATCTCCAAGTCAGTTCTTAGTGTAAAAAAGGTAGCTAACATAAGGGAAATCCTTAATTCCAGTTAAGATCACATGAAACACTTTACGAATCCTATATTCTTTACTTAAAGGAGACTAGAGTGGTAAATGTGTGTTATACAAGGCAGAATACCATTGAAATAGAGAAAGAAACACGTTCGGCAGGTTTGGAAAGCCTTACACTTCACTGAAATGTAGTACTACACTCTATAACACAGTTGAGAGACAATGTTCCCGAGCTGCCTCAGTTCATAACAATGTGTAGGAAGTTGTTTGAAAAAGTGGGCAAAGCTTATACTTGGGCCAGAAGGCAGAATATAAGAAACTACATGAAAACATGAATAATTCAGTGAAAATGACTGTAAACAGATGAGAACTTGTTTAGAACAGCTGAAAGAGAATCTCCAAGGCAGTTCTTAGTGTAGAAAAGGTAGATAAGATAAGGGAAATCCTTAATTCGAGTTAAGATAACATCAAACAATGTATGAATCCTATATTCATTACTTAAAGGAGACTAGAGTGGTAAATGTGTGTTATACAAGGAAGAATACCATTGAAATAGAGAAAGAAACACGTTCGGCAGCTTTGGAAAGCCTTACACTTCACTGAAATGTAGTACTACACTCTATAACACAGTTGAGAGACAATGTTCCCTAGCTCCCTCAGTTCATAACAGTGTGTAGGAAGTTGTTTGATAAAGTGGGCAAAGCTTATACTTGGGCCAGAAGGCAGAATATAGGAAACTACATGAAAACATGAATAATTCAGTGAAAATGACTGTAAACAGATGAGAACTTGTTTAGAACAGCTGAAAGAGAATCTCCAAGGCAGTTCTTAGTGTAGAAAAGGTAGATAAGATAAGGGAAATCCTTAATTCCGGTTAAGATCACATGAAACACTTTACGAATCCTATATTCTTTACTTAAAGGAGACTAGAGTGGTAAATGTGTGTTATACAAGGCAGAATACCATTGAAATAGAGAAAGAAACACGTTCGGCAGCTTTGGAAAGCCTTACACTTCACTGAAATGTAGTAGTACACTCTATAACACAGTTGAGAGACAATGTTCCCTAGCTCCCTCAGTTCATAACAGTGTGTAGGATGTTGTTTGATAAAGTAGGCAAAGCTTATACTTGGGCCAGAAGGCAGAATATAGGAAACTACATGAAAATATGAATAATTCAGTGAAAATGACTGTAAACAGATGAGAACTTGTTTAGAACAGCTGAAAGAGAATCTCCAAGTCAGTTCTTAGTGTAGAAAAGGTAGCTAAGATAAGGGAAATCCTTAATTCCAGTTAAGATCACATGAAACACTTTACGAATCCTATATTCTTTACTTAAAGGAGACTAGAGTGGTAAATGTGTGTTATACAAGGCAGAATACCATTGAAATAGAGAAAGAAACACGTTCGGCAGCTTTGGAAAGCCTTACACTTCACTGAAATGTAGTACTACACTCTATAACACAGTTGAGAGACAATGTTCCCTAGCTCCCTCAGTTCATAACAGTGTGTAGGATGTTGTTTGATAAAGTGGGCAAAGCTTATACTTGGGCCAGAAGGCAGAATATAGGAAACTACATGAAAATATGAATAATTCAGTGAAAATGACTGTAAACAGATGAGAACTTGTTTAGAACAGCTGAAAGAGAATCTCCAAGTCAGTTCTTAGTGTAGAAAAGGTAGCTAAGATAAGGGAAATCCTTAATTCCAGTTAAGATCACATGAAACACTTTACGAATCCTATATTCTTTACTTAAAGGAGACTAGAGTGGTAAATGTGTGTTATACAAGGCAGAATACCATTGAAATAGAGAAAGAAACACGTTCGGCAGCTTTGGAAAGCCTTACACTTCACTGAAATGTAGTACTACACTCTATAACACAGTTGAGAGACAATGTTCCCGTGCTGCCTCAGTTCATAACAGTGTGTAGGAAGTTGTTTGATAAAGTGGCCAAAGCTTATACTAGGGCCAGAAGTCAGAATATAGGAAACGACATGAAAACATGAATAATTCAGTGAAAATGACTGTAAACAGATCAGAACTTGTTTTAGAACACCTGAAAGAGATTCTCCAAGTCAGTTCTTAGTGTAGAAAAGGTAGCTAAATCCGGGAAATCCTTAATTGGAGTCAAGATCACATGAAACACTGTATAAATCCTATATTGTTTACTTAAAGGAGACTAGAGTGGTAAATATGTGTTATATAAGCAGAATACCATTGAAATAGAGAAATAAACACGTTCGGAAGCTTTGGAAAGCCTTACACTTCACTGAAATGTAGTACTACATTCTATAACACAGTTGAGAGACAATGTTCCGTAGCTCCCTCAGTATATAACAGTATGTAGGAAGTTGTTTGATAAAGTGGGCAAAGCTTATACTTGGGCCAGAAGGCAGAATATAGGAAACTACATGAAAACATGAATAATTCAGTGAAAATGACTGTAAACAGATGAGAACTTGTTTAGAACAGCTGAAAGAGAATCTCCAAGTCAGTTCTTAGTGTAGAAAAGGTAGCTAAGATAAGGGAAATCCTTTATTCCTGTTAAGATAACATCAAACACTGTATGAATCCTATATTCATTACTTAAAGGAGACTAGAGAGGTAAATGTGTGTTATAGAAGGCAGAATTCCATTGAAATAGAGAAAGAAACATGTTCGGCAGCTTTGGAAAGCCTTACACTTCACTGAAATGTAGTACTACACTCTATAACACAGTTGAGAGACAATGTTCCCTAGCTGCCTCAGTTCATAACAGTGTGTAAGAAGTTGTTTGATAAAGTGGGCAAAGCTTATACTGGGCCAGATGGCAGAATATAGGAAACTACATGAAAACATGAATAATTCTGTGAAAATGACTGTAAACAGATGAGAACTTGTTTAGAACAGCTGAAAGAGAATCTCCAAGTCAGTTCTTAGTGTAGAAAAGGTAGCTAAGATAAGGGAAATCCTTAATTTGAGTTTAGATAACATCAAACACTGTATGAATCCTACATTCATTACATAAAGGAGACTAGACTGGTAAATGTGTGTTATACAAGGCAGAATACCATTGAAATAGAGAAAGAAACACGTTCGGCAGCTTTGGAAAGCCTTACACTTCACTGAAATGTAGTACTACACTCTATAACACAGTTGAGAGACAATGTTCCCGAGCTGCCTCAGTTCATAACAATGTGTAGGAAGTTGTTTGAAAAAGTGGGCAAAGCTTATACTTGGGCCAGAAGGCAGAATATAAGAAACTACATGAAAACATGAATAATTCAGTGAAAATGACTGTAAACAGATGAGAACTTGTTTAGAACAGCTGAAAGAGAATCTCCAAGGCAGTTCTTAGTGTAGAAAAGGTAGATAAGATAAGGGAAATCCTTAATTCGAGTTAAGATAACATCAAACAATGTATGAATCCTATATTCATTACTTAAAGGAGACTAGAGTGGTAAATGTGTGTTATACAAGGCAGAATACCATTGAAATAGAGAAAGAAACACGTTCGGCAGCTTTGGAAAGCCTTACACTTCACTGAAATGTAGTACTACACTCTAAAACACAGTTGAGAGACAATGTTCCCTAGCTCCCTCAGTTCATAACAGTGTGTAGGATGTTGTTTGATAAAGTGGGCAAAGCTTATACTTGGGCCAGAAGGCAGAATATAGGAAACTACATGAAAATATGAATAATTCAGTGAAAATGACTGTAAACAGATGAGAACTTGTTTAGAACAGCTGAAAGAGAATCTCCAAGTCAGTTCTTAGTGTAGAAAAGGTAGCTAAGATAAGGGAAATCCTTAATTCCAGTTAAGATCACATGAAACACTTTACGAATCCTATATTCTTTACTTAAAGGAGACTAGAGTGGTAAATGTGTGTTATACAAGGCAGAATACCATTGAAATAGAGAAAGAAACACGTTCGGCAGCTTTGGAAAGCCTTACACTTCACTGAAATGTAGTACTACACTCTATAACACAGTTGAGAGACAATGTTCCCTAGCTCCCTCAGTTCATAACAGTGTGTAGGATGTTGTTTGATAAAGTGGGCAAAGCTTATACTTGGGCCAGAAGGCAGAATATAGGAAACTACATGAAAATATGAATAATTCAGTGAAAATGACTGTAAACAGATGAGAACTTGTTTAGAACAGCTGAAAGAGAATCTCCAAGTCAGTTCTTAGTGTAGAAAAGGTAGCTAAGATAAGGGAAATCCTTAATTCCAGTTAAGATCACATGAAACACTTTACGAATCCTATATTCTTTACTTAAAGGAGACTAGAGTGGTAAATGTGTGTTATAGAAGGCAGAATACCATTGAAATAGAGAAAGAAACACGTTCGGCAGCTTTGGAAAGCCTTACACTTCACTGAAATGTAGTACTACACTCTATAACACAGTTGAGAGACAATGTTCCCGTGCTTCCTCAGTTCATAACAGTGTGTAGGAAGTTGTTTGATAAAGTGGCCAAAGCTTATACTAGGGCCAGAAGTCAGAATATAGGAAACGACATGAAAACATGAATAATTCAGTGAAAATGACTGTAAACAGATCAGAACTTGTTTTAGAACACCTGAAAGAGATTCTCCAAGTCAGTTCTTAGTGTAGAAAAGGTAGCTAAATCCGGGAAATCCTTAATTGGAGTCAAGATCACATGAAACACTGTATAAATCCTATATTGTTTACTTAAAGGAGACTAGAGTGGTAAATATGTGTTATATAAGCAGAATACCATTGAAATAGAGAAAGAAACACGTTCGGAAGCTTTGGAAAGCCTTACACTTCACTGAAATGTAGTACTACATTCTATAACACAGTTGAGAGACAATGTTCCGTAGCTCCCTCAGTATATAACAGTATGTAGGAAGTTGTTTGATAAAGTGGGCGAAGCTTATACTTGGGCCAGAAGGCAGAATATAGGAAACTACATGAAAACATGAATAATTCAGTGAAAATGACTGTAAACAGATGAGAACTTGTTTAGAACAGCTGAAAGAGAATCTCCAAGTCAGTTCTTAGTGTAGAAAAGGTAGCTAAGATAAGGGAAATCCTTTATTCCTGTTAAGATAACATCAAACACTGTATGAATCCTATATTCATTACTTAAAGGAGACTAGAGAGGTAAATGTGTGTTATAGAAGGCAGAATTCCATTGAAATAGAGAAAGAAACATGTTCGGCAGCTTTGGAAAGCCTTACACTTCACTGAAATGTAGTACTACACTCTATAACACAGTTGAGAGACAATGTTCCCTAGCTGCCTCAGTTCATAACAGTGTGTAAGAAGTTGTTTGATAAAGTGGGCAAAGCTTATACTGGGCCAGATGGCAGAATATAGGAAACTACATGAAAACATGAATAATTCTGTGAAAATGACTGTAAACAGATGAGAACTTGTTTAGAACAGCTGAAAGAGAATCTCCAAGTCAGTTCTTAGTGTAGAAAAGGTAGCTAAGATAAGGGAAATCCTTAATTTGAGTTTAGATAACATCAAACACTGTATGAATCCTATATTCATTACATAAAGGAGACTAGACTGGTAAATGTGTGTTATACAAGGCAGAATACCATTGAAATAGAGAAAGAAACACGTTCGGCAGCTTTGGAAAGCCTTACACTTCACTGAAATGTAGTACTACACTCTATAGCACAGTTGAGAGACAATGTTCCCTAGCTGCCTCAGTTCATAACAGTGTGTAGGGAGGTGTTTGATAAAGTGGGCAAAGCTTATACTTGGGCCAGAAGGCAGAATATAGGAAACTACATGAAAACATGAATAATTCAGTGAAAATGACTGTAAACTGATGAGAACTTGTTTAGAACAGCTGAAAGAGAATCTCCAAGTCAGTTCTTAGTGTAAAAAAGGTAGCTAACATAAGGGAAATCCTTAATTCCAGTTAAGATCACATGAAACACTTTACGAATCCTATATTCTTTACTTAAAGGAGACTAGAGTGGTAAATGTGTGTTATACAAGGCAGAATACCATTGAAATAGAGAAAGAAACACGTTCGGCAGGTTTGGAAAGCCTTACACTTCACTGAAATGTAGTACTACACTCTATAACACAGTTGAGAGACAATGTTCCCGAGCTGCCTCAGTTCATAACAATGTGTAGGAAGTTGTTTGAAAAAGTGGGCAAAGCTTATACTTGGGCCAGAAGGCAGAATATAAGAAACTACATGAAAACATGAATAATTCAGTGAAAATGACTGTAAACAGATGAGAACTTGTTTAGAACAGCTGAAAGAGAATCTCCAAGGCAGTTCTTAGTGTAGAAAAGGTAGATAAGATAAGGGAAATCCTTAATTCGAGTTAAGATAACATCAAACAATGTATGAATCCTATATTCATTACTTAAAGGAGACTAGAGTGGTAAATGTGTGTTATACAAGGAAGAATACCATTGAAATAGAGAAAGAAACACGTTCGGCAGCTTTGGAAAGCCTTACACTTCACTGAAATGTAGTACTACACTCTATAACACAGTTGAGAGACAATGTTCCCTAGCTCCCTCAGTTCATAACAGTGTGTAGGAAGTTGTTTGATAAAGTGGGCAAAGCTTATACTTGGGCCAGAAGGCAGAATATAGGAAACTACATGAAAACATGAATAATTCAGTGAAAATGACTGTAAACAGATGAGAACTTGTTTAGAACAGCTGAAAGAGAATCTCCAAGGCAGTTCTTAGTGTAGAAAAGGTAGATAAGATATGGGAAATCCTTAATTCCGGTTAAGATCACATGAAACACTTTACGAATCCTATATTCTTTACTTAAAGGAGACTAGAGTGGTAAATGTGTGTTATACAAGGCAGAATACCATTGAAATAGAGAAAGAAACACGTTCGGCAGCTTTGGAAAGCCTTACACTTCACTGAAATGTAGTACTACACTCTATAACACAGTTGAGAGACAATGTTCCCGTGCTGCCTCAGTTCATAACAGTGTGTAGGAAGTTGTTTGATAAAGTGGGCAAAACTTATACATGGGCCAGAGGGCAGAATATAGGAAACTACATGAAAACATCAATAATTCAGTGAAAATGACTGTAAACAGATGAGAACTTGTTTAGAACAGCTGAAAGAGAATCTCCAAGGCAGTTCTTAGTGTAGAAAAGGTAGGTAAGATAAGGGAAATCCTTAATTCGACTTAAGATAACATCAAACAATGTATGAATCCTATATTCATTACTTAAAGGAGACTAGAGTGGTAAATGTGTGTTATACAAGGCAGAATACCATTGAAATAGAGAAAGAAACACGTTCGGCAGCTTTGGAAAGCCTTACACTTCACTGAAATGTAGTAGTACACTCTATAACACAGTTGAGAGACAATGTTCCCTAGCTCCCTCAGTTCATAACAGTGTGTAGGATGTTGTTTGATAAAGTAGGCAAAGCTTATACTTGGGCCAGAAGGCAGAATATAGGAAACTACATGAAAATATGAATAATTCAGTGAAAATGACTGTAAACAGATGAGAACTTGTTTAGAACAGCTGAAAGAGAATCTGCAAGTCAGTTCTTAGTGTAGAAAAGGTAGCTAAGATAAGGGAAATCCTTAATTCCAGTTAAGATCACATGAAACACTTTACGAATCCTATATTCTTTACTTAAAGGAGACTAGAGTGGTAAATGTGTGTTATAGAAGGCAGAATACCATTGAAATAGAGAAAGAAACACGTTCGGCAGCTTTGGAAAGCCTTACACTTCACTGAAATGTAGTACTACACTCTATAACACAGTTGAGAGACAATGTTCCCTAGCTCCCTCAGTTCATAACAGTGTGTAGGAAGTTGTTTGATAAAGTGGCCAAAGCTTATACTAGGGCCAGAAGTCAGAATATAGGAAACGACATGAAAACATGAATAATTCAGTGAAAATGACTGTAAACAGATCAGAACTTGTTTTAGAACACCTGAAAGAGATTCTCCAAGTCAGTTCTTAGTGTAGAAAAGGTAGCTAAATCCGGGAAATCCTTAATTGGAGTCAAGATCACATGAAACACTGTATAAATCCTATATTGTTTACTTAAAGGAGACTAGAGTGGTAAATATGTGTTATATAAGCAGAATACCATTGAAATAGAGAAAGAAACACGTTCGGAAGCTTTGGAAAGCCTTACACTTCACTGAAATGTAGTACTACATTCTATAACACAGTTGAGAGACAATGTTCCGTAGCTCCCTCAGTATATAACAGTATGTAGGAAGTTGTTTGATAAAGTGGGCAAAGCTTATACTTGGGCCAGAAGGCAGAATATAGGAAACTACATGAAAACATGAATAATTCAGTGAAAATGACTGTAAACAGATGAGAACTTGTTTAGAACAGCTGAAAGAGAATCTCCAAGTCAGTTCTTAGTGTAGAAAAGGTAGCTAAGATAAGGGAAATCCTTTATTCCTGTTAAGATAACATCAAACACTGTATGAATCCTATATTCATTACTTAAAGGAGACTAGAGAGGTAAATGTGTGTTATAGAAGGCAGAATTCCATTGAAATAGAGAAAGAAACATGTTCGGCAGCTTTGGAAAGCCTTACACTTCACTGAAATGTAGTACTACACTCTATAACACAGTTGAGAGACAATGTTCCCTAGCTGCCTCAGTTCATAACAGTGTGTAAGAAGTTGTTTGATAAAGTGGGCAAAGCTTATACTGGGCCAGATGGCAGAATATAGGAAACTACATGAAAACATGAATAATTCTGTGAAAATGACTGTAAACAGATGAGAACTTGTTTAGAACAGCTGAAAGAGAATCTCCAAGTCAGTTCTTAGTGTAGAAAAGGTAGCTAAGATAAGGGAAATCCTTAATTTGAGTTTAGATAACATCAAACACTGTATGAATCCTATATTCATTACATAAAGGAGACTAGACTGGTAAATGTGTGTTATACAAGGCAGAATACCATTGAAATAGAGAAAGAAACACGTTCGGCAGCTTTGGAAAGCCTTACACTTCACTGAAATGTAGTACTACACTCTATAGCACAGTTGAGAGACAATGTTCCCTAGCTGACTCAGTTCATAACAGTGTGTAGGGAGGTGTTTGATAAAGTGGGCAAAGCTTATACTTGGGCCAGAAGGCAGAATATAGGAAACTACATGAAAACATGAATAATTCAGTGAAAATGACTGTAAACTGATGAGAACTTGTTTAGAACAGCTGAAAGAGAATCTCCAAGTCAGTTCTTAGTGTAAAAAAGGTAGCTAACATAAGGGAAATCCTTAATTCCAGTTAAGATCACATGAAACACTTTACGAATCCTATATTCTTTACTTAAAGGAGACTAGAGTGGTAAATGTGTGTTATACAAGGCAGAATACCATTGAAATAGAGAAAGAAACACGTTCGGCAGGTTTGGAAAGCCTTACACTTCACTGAAATGTAGTACTACACTCTATAACACAGTTGAGAGACAATGTTCCCGAGCTGCCTCAGTTCATAACAATGTGTAGGAAGTTGTTTGAAAAAGTGGGCAAAGCTTATACTTGGGCCAGAAGGCAGAATATAAGAAACTACATGAAAACATGAATAATTCAGTGAAAATGACTGTAAACAGATGAGAACTTGTTTAGAACAGCTGAAAGAGAATCTCCAAGGCAGTTCTTAGTGTAGAAAAGGTAGATAAGATAAGGGAAATCCTTAATTCGAGTTAAGATAACATCAAACAATGTATGAATCCTATATTCATTACTTAAAGGAGACTAGAGTGGTAAATGTGTGTTATACAAGGAAGAATACCATTGAAATAGAGAAAGAAACACGTTCGGCAGCTTTGGAAAGCCTTACACTTCACTGAAATGTAGTACTACACTCTATAACACAGTTGAGAGACAATGTTCCCTAGCTCCCTCAGTTCATAACAGTGTGTAGGAAGTTGTTTGATAAAGTGGGCAAAGCTTATACTTGGGCCAGAAGGCAGAATATAGGAAACTACATGAAAACATGAATAATTCAGTGAAAATGACTGTAAACAGATGAGAACTTGTTTAGAACAGCTGAAAGAGAATCTCCAAGGCAGTTCTTAGTGTAGAAAAGGTAGATAAGATAAGGGAAATCCTTAATTCCGGTTAAGATCACATGAAACACTTTACGAATCCTATATTCTTTACTTAAAGGAGACTAGAGTGGTAAATGTGTGTTATACAAGGCAGAATACCATTGAAATAGAGAAAGAAACACGTTCGGCAGCTTTGGAAAGCCTTACACTTCACTGAAATGTAGTAGTACACTCTATAACACAGTTGAGAGACAATGTTCCCTAGCTCCCTCAGTTCATAACAGTGTGTAGGATGTTGTTTGATAAAGTAGGCAAAGCTTATACTTGGGCCAGAAGGCAGAATATAGGAAACTACATGAAAATATGAATAATTCAGTGAAAATGACTGTAAACAGATGAGAACTTGTTTAGAACAGCTGAAAGAGAATCTGCAAGTCAGTTCTTAGTGTAGAAAAGGTAGCTAAGATAAGGGAAATCCTTAATTCCAGTTAAGATCACATGAAACACTTTACGAATCCTATATTCTTTACTTAAAGGAGACTAGAGTGGTAAATGTGTGTTATAGAAGGCAGAATACCATTGAAATAGAGAAAGAAACACGTTCGGCAGCTTTGGAAAGCCTTACACTTCACTGAAATGTAGTACTACACTCTATAACACAGTTGAGAGACAATGTTCCCTAGCTCCCTCAGTTCATAACAGTGTGTAGGATGTTGTTTGATAAAGTGGGCAAAGCTTATACTTGGGCCAGAAGGCAGAATATAGGAAACTACATGAAAATATGAATAATTCAGTGAAAATGACTGTAAACAGATGAGAACTTGTTTAGAACAGCTGAAAGAGAATCTCCAAGTCAGTTCTTAGTGTAGAAAAGGTAGCTAAGATAAGGGAAATCCTTAATTCCAGTTAAGATCACATGAAACACTTTAAGAATCCTATATTCTTTACTTAAAGGAGACTAGAGTGGTAAATGTGTGTTATACAAGGCAGAATACCATTGAAATAGAGAAAGAAACACGTTCGGCAGCTTTGGAAAGCCTTACACTTCACTGAAATGTAGTACTACACTCTATAACACAGTTGAGAGACAATGTTCCCGTGCTGCCTCAGTTCATAACAGTGTGTAGGAAGTTGTTTGATAAAGTGGCCAAAGCTTATACTAGGGCCAGAAGTCAGAATATAGGAAACGACATGAAAACATGAATAATTCAGTGAAAATGACTGTAAACAGATCAGAACTTGTTTTAGAACACCTGAAAGAGATTCTCCAAGTCAGTTCTTAGTGTAGAAAAGGTAGCTAAATCCGGGAAATCCTTAATTGGAGTCAAGATCACATGAAACACTGTATAAATCCTATATTGTTTACTTAAAGGAGACTAGAGTGGTAAATATGTGTTATATAAGCAGAATACCATTGAAATAGAGAAAGAAACACGTTCGGAAGCTTTGGAAAGCCTTACACTTCACTGAAATGTAGTACTACATTCTATAACACAGTTGAGAGACAATGTTCCGTAGCTCCCTCAGTATATAACAGTATGTAGGAAGTTGTTTGATAAAGTGGGCAAAGCTTATACTTGGGCCAGAAGGCAGAATATAGGAAACTACATGAAAACATGAATAATTCAGTGAAAATGACTGTAAACAGATGAGAACTTGTTTAGAACAGCTGAAAGAGAATCTCCAAGTCAGTTCTTAGTGTAGAAAAGGTAGCTAAGATAAGGGAAATCCTTTATTCCTGTTAAGATAACATCAAACACTGTATGAATCCTATATTCATTACTTAAAGGAGACTAGAGAGGTAAATGTGTGTTATAGAAGGCAGAATTCCATTGAAATAGAGAAAGAAACATGTTCGGCAGCTTTGGAAAGCCTTACACTTCACTGAAATGTAGTACTACACTCTATAACACAGTTGAGAGACAATGTTCCCTAGCTGCCTCAGTTCATAACAGTGTGTAAGAAGTTGTTTGATAAAGTGGGCAAAGCTTATACTGGGCCAGATGGCAGAATATAGGAAACTACATGAAAACATGAATAATTCTGTGAAAATGACTGTAAACAGATGAGAACTTGTTTAGAACAGCTGAAAGAGAATCTCCAAGTCAGTTCTTAGTGTAGAAAAGGTAGCTAAGATAAGGGAAATCCTTAATTTGAGTTTAGATAACATCAAACACTGTATGAATCCTACATTCATTACATAAAGGAGACTAGACTGGTAAATGTGTGTTATACAAGGCAGAATACCATTGAAATAGAGAAAGAAACACGTTCGGCAGCTTTGGAAAGCCTTACACTTCACTGAAATGTAGTACTACACTCTATAACACAGTTGAGAGACAATGTTCCCGAGCTGCCTCAGTTCATAACAATGTGTAGGAAGTTGTTTGAAAAAGTGGGCAAAGCTTATACTTGGGCCAGAAGGCAGAATATAAGAAACTACATGAAAACATGAATAATTCAGTGAAAATGACTGTAAACAGATGAGAACTTGTTTAGAACAGCTGAAAGAGAATCTCCAAGGCAGTTCTTAGTGTAGAAAAGGTAGATAAGATAAGGGAAATCCTTAATTCGAGTTAAGATAACATCAAACAATGTATGAATCCTATATTCATTACTTAAAGGAGACTAGAGTGGTAAATGTGTGTTATACACGGCAGAATACCATTGAAATAGAGAAAGAAACACGTTCGGCAGCTTTGGAAAGCCTTACACTTCACTGAAATGTAGTACTACACTCTAAAACACAGTTGAGAGACAATGTTCCCTAGCTCCCTCAGTTCATAACAGTGTGTAGGATGTTGTTTGATAAAGTGGGCAAAGCTTATACTTGGGCCAGAAGGCAGAATATAGGAAACTACATGAAAATATGAATAATTCAGTGAAAATGACTGTAAACAGATGAGAACTTGTTTAGAACAGCTGAAAGAGAATCTCCAAGTCAGTTCTTAGTGTAGAAAAGGTAGCTAAGATAAGGGAAATCCTTAATTCCAGTTAAGATCACATGAAACACTTTACGAATCCTATATTCTTTACTTAAAGGAGACTAGAGTGGTAAATGTGTGTTATACAAGGCAGAATACCATTGAAATAGAGAAAGAAACACGTTCGGCAGCTTTGGAAAGCCTTACACTTCACTGAAATGTAGTACTACACTCTATAACACAGTTGAGAGACAATGTTCCCTAGCTCCCTCAGTTCATAACAGTGTGTAGGATGTTGTTTGATAAAGTGGGCAAAGCTTATACTTGGGCCAGAAGGCAGAATATAGGAAACTACATGAAAATATGAATAATTCAGTGAAAATGACTGTAAACAGATGAGAACTTGTTTAGAACAGCTGAAAGAGAATCTCCAAGTCAGTTCTTAGTGTAGAAAAGGTAGCTAAGATAAGGGAAATCCTTAATTCCAGTTAAGATCACATGAAACACTTTACGAATCCTATATTCTTTACTTAAAGGAGACTAGAGTGGTAAATGTGTGTTATAGAAGGCAGAATACCATTGAAATAGAGAAAGAAACACGTTCGGCAGCTTTGGAAAGCCTTACACTTCACTGAAATGTAGTACTACACTCTATAACACAGTTGAGAGACAATGTTCCCGTGCTTCCTCAGTTCATAACAGTGTGTAGGAAGTTGTTTGATAAAGTGGCCAAAGCTTATACTAGGGCCAGAAGTCAGAATATAGGAAACGACATGAAAACATGAATAATTCAGTGAAAATGACTGTAAACAGATCAGAACTTGTTTTAGAACACCTGAAAGAGATTCTCCAAGTAAGTTCTTAGTGTAGAAAAGGTAGCTAAATCCGGGAAATCCTTAATTGGAGTCAAGATCACATGAAACACTGTATAAATCCTATATTGTTTACTTAAAGGAGACTAGAGTGGTAAATATGTGTTATATAAGCAGAATACCATTGAAATAGAGAAAGAAACACGTTCGGAAGCTTTGGAAAGCCTTACACTTCACTGAAATGTAGTACTACATTCTATAACACAGTTGAGAGACAATGTTCCGTAGCTCCCTCAGTATATAACAGTATGTAGGAAGTTGTTTGATAAAGTGGGCAAAGCTTATACTTGGGCCAGAAGGCAGAATATAGGAAACTACATGAAAACATGAATAATTCAGTGAAAATGACTGTAAACAGATGAGAACTTGTTTAGAACAGCTGAAAGAGAATCTCCAAGTCAGTTCTTAGTGTAGAAAAGGTAGCTAAGATAAGGGAAATCCTTTATTCCTGTTAAGATAACATCAAACACTGTATGAATCCTATATTCATTACTTAAAGGAGACTAGAGAGGTAAATGTGTGTTATAGAAGGCAGAATTCCATTGAAATAGAGAAAGAAACATGTTCGGCAGCTTTGGAAAGCCTTACACTTCACTGAAATGTAGTACTACACTCTATAACACAGTTGAGAGACAATGTTCCCTAGCTGCCTCAGTTCATAACAGTGTGTAAGAAGTTGTTTGATAAAGTGGGCAAAGCTTATACTGGGCCAGATGGCAGAATATAGGAAACTACATGAAAACATGAATAATTCTGTGAAAATGACTGTAAACAGATGAGAACTTGTTTAGAACAGCTGAAAGAGAATCTCCAAGTCAGTTCTTAGTGTAGAAAAGGTAGCTAAGATAAGGGAAATCCTTAATTTGAGTTTAGATAACATCAAACACTGTATGAATCCTATATTCATTACATAAAGGAGACTAGACTGGTAAATGTGTGTTATACAAGGCAGAATACCATTGAAATAGAGAAAGAAACACGTTCGGCAGCTTTGGAAAGCCTTACACTTCACTGAAATGTAGTACTACACTCTATAGCACAGTTGAGAGACAATGTTCCCTAGCTGCCTCAGTTCATAACAGTGTGTAGGGAGGTGTTTGATAAAGTGGGCAAAGCTTATACTTGGGCCAGAAGGCAGAATATAGGAAACTACATGAAAACATGAATAATTCAGTGAAAATGACTGTAAACAGATGAGAACTTGTTTAGAACAGCTGAAAGAGAATCTCCAAGGCAGTTCTTAGTGTAGAAAAGGTAGATAAGATAAGGGAAATCCTTAATTCGAGTTAAGATAACATCAAACAATGTATGAATCCTATATTCATTACTTAAAGGAGACTAGAGTGGTAAATGTGTGTTATACAAGGAAGAATACCATTGAAATAGAGAAAGAAACACGTTCGGCAGCTTTGGAAAGCCTTACACTTCACTGAAATGTAGTACTACACTCTATAACACAGTTGAGAGACAATGTTCCCTAGCTCCCTCAGTTCATAACAGTGTGTAGGAAGTTGTTTGATAAAGTGGGCAAAGCTTATACTTGGGCCAGAAGGCAGAATATAGGAAACTACATGAAAACATGAATAATTCAGTGAAAATGACTGTAAACAGATGAGAACTTGTTTAGAACAGCTGAAAGAGAATCTCCAAGGCAGTTCTTAGTGTAGAAAAGGTAGATAAGATATGGGAAATCCTTAATTCCGGTTAAGATCACATGAAACACTTTACGAATCCTATATTCTTTACTTAAAGGAGACTAGAGTGGTAAATGTGTGTTATACAAGGCAGAATACCATTGAAATAGAGAAAGAAACACGTTCGGCAGCTTTGGAAAGCCTTACACTTCACTGAAATGTAGTACTACACTCTATAACACAGTTGAGAGACAATGTTCCCGTGCTGCCTCAGTTCATAACAGTGTGTAGGAAGTTGTTTGATAAAGTGGGCAAAACTTATACATGGGCCAGAGGGCAGAATATAGGAAACTACATGAAAACATCAATAATTCAGTGAAAATGACTGTAAACAGATGAGAACTTGTTTAGAACAGCTGAAAGAGAATCTCCAAGGCAGTTCTTAGTGTAGAAAAGGTAGGTAAGATAAGGGAAATCCTTAATTCGACTTAAGATAACATCAAACAATGTATGAATCCTATATTCATTACTTAAAGGAGACTAGAGTGGTAAATGTGTGTTATACAAGGCAGAATACCATTGAAATAGAGAAAGAAACACGTTCGGCAGCTTTGGAAAGCCTTACACTTCACTGAAATGTAGTAGTACACTCTATAACACAGTTGAGAGACAATGTTCCCTAGCTCCCTCAGTTCATAACAGTGTGTAGGATGTTGTTTGATAAAGTAGGCAAAGCTTATACTTGGGCCAGAAGGCAGAATATAGGAAACTACATGAAAATATGAATAATTCAGTGAAAATGACTGTAAACAGATGAGAACTTGTTTAGAACAGCTGAAAGAGAATCTGCAAGTCAGTTCTTAGTGTAGAAAAGGTAGCTAAGATAAGGGAAATCCTTAATTCCAGTTAAGATCACATGAAACACTTTACGAATCCTATATTCTTTACTTAAAGGAGACTAGAGTGGTAAATGTGTGTTATAGAAGGCAGAATACCATTGAAATAGAGAAAGAAACACGTTCGGCAGCTTTGGAAAGCCTTACACTTCACTGAAATGTAGTACTACACTCTATAACACAGTTGAGAGACAATGTTCCCTAGCTCCCTCAGTTCATAACAGTGTGTAGGATGTTGTTTGATAAAGTGGGCAAAGCTTATACTTGGGCCAGAAGGCAGAATATAGGAAACTACATGAAAATATGAATAATTCAGTGAAAATGACTGTAAACAGATGAGAACTTGTTTAGAACAGCTGAAAGAGAATCTCCAAGTCAGTTCTTAGTGTAGAAAAGGTAGCTAAGATAAGGGAAATCCTTAATTCCAGTTAAGATCACATGAAACACTTTAAGAATCCTATATTCTTTACTTAAAGGAGACTAGAGTGGTAAATGTGTGTTATACAAGGCAGAATACCATTGAAATAGAGAAAGAAACACGTTCGGCAGCTTTGGAAAGCCTTACACTTCACTGAAATGTAGTACTACACTCTATAACACAGTTGAGAGACAATGTTCCCGTGCTGCCTCAGTTCATAACAGTGTGTAGGAAGTTGTTTGATAAAGTGGCCAAAGCTTATACTAGGGCCAGAAGTCAGAATATAGGAAACGACATGAAAACATGAATAATTCAGTGAAAATGACTGTAAACAGATCAGAACTTGTTTTAGAACACCTGAAAGAGATTCTCCAAGTCAGTTCTTAGTGTAGAAAAGGTAGCTAAATCCGGGAAATCCTTAATTGGAGTCAAGATCACATGAAACACTGTATAAATCCTATATTGTTTACTTAAAGGAGACTAGAGTGGTAAATATGTGTTATATAAGCAGAATACCATTGAAATAGAGAAAGAAACACGTTCGGAAGCTTTGGAAAGCCTTACACTTCACTGAAATGTAGTACTACATTCTATAACACAGTTGAGAGACAATGTTCCGTAGCTCCCTCAGTATATAACAGTATGTAGGAAGTTGTTTGATAAAGTGGGCAAAGCTTATACTTGGGCCAGAAGGCAGAATATAGGAAACTACATGAAAACATGAATAATTCAGTGAAAATGACTGTAAACAGATGAGAACTTGTTTAGAACAGCTGAAAGAGAATCTCCAAGTCAGTTCTTAGTGTAGAAAAGGTAGCTAAGATAAGGGAAATCCTTTATTCCTGTTAAGATAACATCAAACACTGTATGAATCCTATATTCATTACTTAAAGGAGACTAGAGAGGTAAATGTGTGTTATAGAAGGCAGAATTCCATTGAAATAGAGAAAGAAACATGTTCGGCAGCTTTGGAAAGCCTTACACTTCACTGAAATGTAGTACTACACTCTATAACACAGTTGAGAGACAATGTTCCCTAGCTGCCTCAGTTCATAACAGTGTGTAAGAAGTTGTTTGATAAAGTGGGCAAAGCTTATACTGGGCCAGATGGCAGAATATAGGAAACTACATGAAAACATGAATAATTCTGTGAAAATGACTGTAAACAGATGAGAACTTGTTTAGAACAGCTGAAAGAGAATCTCCAAGTCAGTTCTTAGTGTAGAAAAGGTAGCTAAGATAAGGGAAATCCTTAATTTGAGTTTAGATAACATCAAACACTGTATGAATCCTACATTCATTACATAAAGGAGACTAGACTGGTAAATGTGTGTTATACAAGGCAGAATACCATTGAAATAGAGAAAGAAACACGTTCGGCAGCTTTGGAAAGCCTTACACTTCACTGAAATGTAGTACTACACTCTATAGCACAGTTGAGAGACAATGTTCCCTAGCTGCCTCAGTTCATAACAGTGTGTAGGGAGGTGTTTGATAAAGTGGGCAAAGCTTATACTTGGGCCAGAAGGCAGAATATAGGAAACTACATGAAAACATGAATAATTCAGTGAAAATGACTGTAAACTGATGAGAACTTGTTTAGAACAGCTGAAAGAGAATCTCCAAGTCAGTTCTTAGTGTAAAAAAGGTAGCTAACATAAGGGAAATCCTTAATTCCAGTTAAGATCACATGAAACACTTTACGAATCCTATATTCTTTACTTAAAGGAGACTAGAGTGGTAAATGTGTGTTATACAAGGCAGAATACCATTGAAATAGAGAAAGAAACACGTTCGGCAGGTTTGGAAAGCCTTACACTTCACTGAAATGTAGTACTACACTCTATAACACAGTTGAGAGACAATGTTCCCGAGCTGCCTCAGTTCATAACAATGTGTAGGAAGTTGTTTGAAAAAGTGGGCAAAGCTTATACTTGGGCCAGAAGGCAGAATATAAGAAACTACATGAAAACATGAATAATTCAGTGAAAATGACTGTAAACAGATGAGAACTTGTTTAGAACAGCTGAAAGAGAATCTCCAAGGCAGTTCTTAGTGTAGAAAAGGTAGATAAGATAAGGGAAATCCTTAATTCGAGTTAAGATAACATCAAACAATGTATGAATCCTATATTCATTACTTAAAGGAGACTAGAGTGGTAAATGTGTGTTATACAAGGCAGAATACCATTGAAATAGAGAAAGAAACACGTTCGGCAGCTTTGGAAAGCCTTACACTTCACTGAAATGTAGTACTACACTCTAGAACACAGTTGAGAGACAATGTTCCCTAGCTCCCTCAGTTCATAACAGTGTGTAGGAAGTTGTTTGATAAAGTGGGCAAAGCTTATACTTGGGCCAGAAGGCAGAATATAGGAAACTACATGAAAACATGAATAATTCAGTGAAAATGACTGTAAACAGATGAGAACTTGTTTAGAACAGCTGAAAGAGAATCTCCAAGGCAGTTCTTAGTGTAGAAAAGGTAGATAAGATAAGGGAAATCCTTAATTCCGGTTAAGATCACATGAAACACTTTACGAATCCTATATTCTTTACTTAAAGGAGACTAGAGTGGTAAATGTGTGTTATACAAGGCAGAATACCATTGAAATAGAGAAAGAAACACGTTCGGCAGCTTTGGAAAGCCTTACACTTCACTGAAATGTAGTACTACACTCTATAACACAGTTGAGAGACAATGTTCCCGTGCTGCCTCAGTTCATAACAGTGTGTAGGAAGTTGTTTGATAAAGTGGGCAAAACTTATACATGGGCCAGAAGGCAGAATATAGGAAACTACATGAAAACATCAATAATTCAGTGAAAATGACTGTAAACAGATGAGAACTTGTTTAGAACAGCTGAAAGAGAATCTCCAAGGCAGTTCTTAGTGTAGAAAAGGTAGGTAAGATAAGGGAAATCCTTAATTCGACTTAAGATAACATCAAACAATGTATGAATCCTATATTCATTACTTAAAGGAGACTAGAGTGGTAAATGTGTGTTATACAAGGCAGAATACCATTGAAATAGAGAAAGAAACACGTTCCGCAGCTTTGGAAAGCCTTACACTTCACTGAAATGTAGTAGTACACTCTATAACACAGTTGAGAGACAATGTTCCCTAGCTCCCTCAGTTCATAACAGTGTGTAGGATGTTGTTTGATAAAGTAGGCAAAGCTTATACTTGGGCCAGAAGGCAGAATATAGGAAACTACATGAAAATATGAATAATTCAGTGAAAATGACTGTAAACAGATGAGAACTTGTTTAGAACAGCTGAAAGAGAATCTCCAAGTCAGTTCTTAGTGTAGAAAAGGTAGCTAAGATAAGGGAAATCCTTAATTCCAGTTAAGATCACATGAAACACTTTACGAATCCTATATTCTTTACTTAAAGGAGACTAGAGTGGTAAATGTGTGTTATACAAGGCAGAATACCATTGAAATAGAGAAAGAAACACGTTCGGCAGCTTTGGAAAGCCTTACACTTCACTGAAATGTAGTACTACACTCTATAACACAGTTGAGAGACAATGTTCCCTAGCTCCCTCAGTTCATAACAGTGTGTAGGATGTTGTTTGATAAAGTGGGCAAAGCTTATACTTGGGCCAGAAGGCAGAATATAGGAAACTACATGAAAATATGAATAATTCAGTGAAAATGACTGTAAACAGATGAGAACTTGTTTAGAACAGCTGAAAGAGAATCTCCAAGTCAGTTCTTAGTGTAGAAAAGGTAGCTAAGATAAGGGAAATCCTTAATTCCAGTTAAGATCACATGAAACACTTTACGAATCCTATATTCTTTACTTAAAGGAGACTAGAGTGGTAAATGTGTGTTATACAAGGCAGAATACCATTGAAATAGAGAAAGAAACACGTTCGGCAGCTTTGGAAAGCCTTACACTTCACTGAAATGTAGTACTACACTCTATAACACAGTTGAGAGACAATGTTCCCGTGCTGCCTCAGTTCATAACAGTGTGTAGGAAGTTGTTTGATAAAGTGGCCAAAGCTTATACTAGGGCCAGAAGTCAGAATATAGGAAACGACATGAAAACATGAATAATTCAGTGAAAATGACTGTAAACAGATCAGAACTTGTTTTAGAACACCTGAAAGAGATTCTCCAAGTCAGTTCTTAGTGTAGAAAAGGTAGCTAAATCCGGGAAATCCTTAATTGGAGTCAAGATCACATGAAACACTGTATAAATCCTATATTGTTTACTTAAAGGAGACTAGAGTGGTAAATATGTGTTATATAAGCAGAATACCATTGAAATAGAGAAAGAAACACGTTCGGAAGCTTTGGAAAGCCTTACACTTCACTGAAATGTAGTACTACATTCTATAACACAGTTGAGAGACAATGTTCCGTAGCTCCCTCAGTATATAACAGTATGTAGGAAGTTGTTTGATAAAGTGGGCAAAGCTTATACTTGGGCCAGAAGGCAGAATATAGGAAACTACATGAAAACATGAATAATTCAGTGAAAATGACTGTAAACAGATGAGAACTTGTTTAGAACAGCTGAAAGAGAATCTCCAAGTCAGTTCTTAGTGTAGAAAAGGTAGCTAAGATAAGGGAAATCCTTTATTCCTGTTAAGATAACATCAAACACTGTATGAATCCTATATTCATTACTTAAAGGAGACTAGAGAGGTAAATGTGTGTTATAGAAGGCAGAATTCCATTGAAATAGAGAAAGAAACATGTTCGGCAGCTTTGGAAAGCCTTACACTTCACTGAAATGTAGTACTACACTCTATAACACAGTTGAGAGACAATGTTCCCTAGCTGCCTCAGTTCATAACAGTGTGTAAGAAGTTGTTTGATAAAGTGGGCAAAGCTTATACTGGGCCAGATGGCAGAATATAGGAAACTACATGAAAACATGAATAATTCTGTGAAAATGACTGTAAACAGATGAGAACTTGTTTAGAACAGCTGAAAGAGAATCTCCAAGTCAGTTCTTAGTGTAGAAAAGGTAGCTAAGATAAGGGAAATCCTTAATTTGAGTTTAGATAACATCAAACACTGTATGAATCCTATATTCATTACATAAAGGAGACTAGACTGGTAAATGTGTGTTATACAAGGCAGAATACCATTGAAATAGAGAAAGAAACACGTTCGGCAGCTTTGGAAAGCCTTACACTTCACTGAAATGTAGTACTACACTCTATAGCACAGTTGAGAGACAATGTTCCCTAGCTGCCTCAGTTCATAACAGTGTGTAGGGAGGTGTTTGATAAAGTGGGCAAAGCTTATACTTGGGCCAGAAGGCAGAATATAGGAAACTACATGAAAACATGAATAATTCAGTGAAAATGACTGTAAACTGATGAGAACTTGTTTAGAACAGCTGAAAGAGAATCTCCAAGTCAGTTCTTAGTGTGAAAAAGGTAGCTAACATAAGGGAAATCCTTAATTCCAGTTAAGATCACATGAAACACTTTACGAATCCTATATTCTTTACTTAAAGGAGACTAGAGTGGTAAATGTGTGTTATACAAGGCAGAATACCATTGAAATAGAGAAAGAAACACGTTCGGCAGCTTTGGAAAGCCTTACACTTCACTGAAATGTAGTACTACACTCTATAACACAGTTGAGAGACAATGTTCCCGAGCTGCCTCAGTTCATAACAATGTGTAGGAAGTTGTTTGAAAAAGTGGGCAAAGCTTATACTTGGGCCAGAAGGCAGAATATAAGAAACTACATGAAAACATGAATAATTCAGTGAAAATGACTGTAAACAGATGAGAACTTGTTTAGAACAGCTGAAAGAGAATCTCCAAGGCAGTTCTTAGTGTAGAAAAGGTAGATAAGATAAGGGAAATCCTTAATTCGAGTTAAGATAACATCAAACAATGTATAAATCCTATATTCATTACTTAAAGAGACTAGAGTGGTAAATGTGTGTTATAAAAGGAAGAATACCATTGAAATAGAGAAAGAAACACGTTCGGCAGCTTTGGAAAGCCTTACACTTCACTGAAATGTAGTACTACACTCTATAACACAGTTGAGAGACAATGTTCCCTAGCTCCCTCAGTTCATAACAGTGTGTAGGAAGTTGTTTGATAAAGTGGGCAAAGCTTATACTTGGGCCAGAAGGCAGAATATAGGAAACTACATGAAAACATGAATAATTCAGTGAAAATGACTGTAAACAGATGAGAACTTGTTTAGAACAGCTGAAAGAGAATCTCCAAGGCAGTTCTTAGTGTAGAAAAGGTAGATAAGATAAGGGAAATCCTTAATTCCGGTTAAGATCACATGAAACACTTTATGAATCCTATATTCTTTACTTAAAGGAGACTAGAGTGGTAAATCTGTGTTATACAAGGCAGAATACCATTGAAATAGAGAAAGAAACACGTTCGGAAGCTTTGGAAAGGCTTACACTTCACTGAAATGTAGTACTACACTCTATAACACAGTTGAGAGACAATGTTCCCGAGCTGCCTCAGTTCATAACAGTGTGTAGGAAGTTGTTTGATAAAGTGGGCAAAACTTATACATGGGCCAGAAGGCAGAATATAGGAAACTACATGAAAACATCAATAATTCAGTGAAAATTACTGTAAACAGATGAGAACTTGTTTAGAACAGCTGAAAGAGAATCTCCAAGGCAGTTCTTAGTGTAGAAAAGGTAGGTAAGATAAGGGAAATCCTTAATTCGAGTTAAGATAACATCAAACACTGTATGAATCCTATATTCATTACTTAAAGGAGACTAGAGTGGTAAATGTGTGTTATACAAGGCAGAATACCATTGAAATAGAGAAAGAAACACGTTCGGCAGCTTTGGAAAGCCTTACACTTCACTGAAATGTAGTAGTACACTCTATAACACAGTTGAGAGACAATGTTCCCTAGCTCCCTCAGTTCATAACAGTGTGTAGGATGTTGTTTGATAAAGTGGGCAAAGCTTATACTTGGGCCAGAAGGCAGAATATAGGAAACTACATGAAAATATGAATAATTCAGTGAAAATGACTGTAAACAGATGAGAACTTGTTTAGAACAGCTGAAAGAGAATCTCCAAGTCAGTTCTTAGTGTAGAAAAGGTAGCTAAGATAAGGGAAATCCTTAATTCCAGTTAAGATCACATGAAACACTTTATGAATCTTATATTCTTTACTTAAAGGAGACTAGAGTGGTAAATGTGTGTTATACAAGGCAGAATACCATTGAAATAGAGAAAGAAACACGTTCGGCAGCTTTGGAAAGCCTTACACTTCACTGAAATGTAGTACTACACTCTATAACACAGTTGAGAGACAATGTTCCCGTGCTGCCTCAGTTCATAACAGTGTGTAAGAAGTTGTTTGATAAAGTGGCCAAAGCTTATACTAGGGCCAGAAGTCAGAATATAGGAAACGACATGAAAACATGAATAATTCAGTGAAAATGACTGTAAACAGATCAGAACTTGTTTTAGAACACCTGAAAGAGATTCTCCAAGTCAGTTCTTAGTGTAGAAAAGGTAGCTAAATCCGGGAAATCCTTAATTGGAGTCAAGATCACATGAAACACTGTATAAATCCTATATTGTTTACTTAAAGGAGACTAGAGTGGTAAATATGTGTTATATAAGCAGAATACCATTGAAATAGAGAAAGAAACACGTTCGGAAGCTTTGGAAAGCCTTACACTTCACTGAAATGTAGTACTACATTCTATAACACAGTTGAGAGACAATGTTCCGTAGCTCCCTCAGTATATAACAGTATGTAGGAAGTTGTTTGATAAAGTGGGCAAAGCTTATACTTGGGCCAGAAGGCAGAATATAGGAAACTACATGAAAACATGAATAATTCAGTGAAAATGACTGTAAACAAATGAGAACTTGTTTAGAACAGCTGA
This sequence comes from Pipistrellus hanaki, assembly GCF_964339955.1. Classification (NCBI taxonomy): domain Eukaryota; kingdom Metazoa; phylum Chordata; class Mammalia; order Chiroptera; family Vespertilionidae; genus Pipistrellus; species Pipistrellus hanaki. The sequence continues at coordinate 384,607 of NC_140519.1, forward strand.
AAGAGAATCTCCAAGTCAGTTCTTAGTGTAGAAAAGGTAGCTAAGATAAGGGAAATCCTTTATTCCAGTTAAGATAACATCAAACACTGTATGAATCCTATATTCATTACTTAAAGGAGACTAGAGAGGTAAATGTGTGTTATAGAAGGCAGAATTCCATTGAAATAGAGAAAGAAACATGTTCGGCAGCTTTGGAAAGCCTTACACTTCACTGAAATGTAGTACTACACTCTATAGCACAGTTGAGAGACAATGTTCCCTTGCTGCCTCAGTTCATAACAGTGTGTAGGAAGGTGTTTGATAAAGTGGGCAAAGCTTATACTTGGGCTAGAAGGCAGAATATAGGAAACTACATGAAAACATGAATAATTCAGTGAAAATGACTGTAAACTGATGAGAACTTGTTTAGAACAGCTGAAAGAGAATCTCCAAGTCAGTTCTTAGTGTAGAAAAGGTAGGTAAAATAAGGGAAATCCTTAATTCCAGTTAAGATCACATGAAACACTTTACGAATCCTATATTCTTTACTTAAAGGAGACTCGAGTGGTAAATGTGTTATACAAGGCAGAATACCATTGAAATAGAGAAAGAAACACGTTCGGCAGGTTTGGAAAGCCTTACACTTCACTGAAATGTAGTACTACACTCTATAACACAGTTGAGAGACAATGTTCCCGAGCTGCCTCAGTTCATAACAATGTGTAGGAGGTTGTTTGAAAAAGTGGGCAAAGCTTATACTTGGGCCAGAAGGCAGAATATAAGAAACTACATGAAAACATGAATAATTCAGTGAAAATGACTGTAAACAGATGAGAACTTGTTTAGAACAGCTGAAAGAGAATCTCCAAGGCAGTTCTTAGTGTAGAAAAGGTAGATAAGATAAGGGAAATCCTTAATTCCGGTTAAGATCACATGAAACACTTTACGAATCCTATATTCTTTACTTAAAGGAGACTAGAGTGGTAAATGTGTGTTATACAAGGCAGAATACCATTGAAATAGAGAAAGAAACACGTTCGGCAGCTTTGGAAAGCCTTACACTTCACTGAAATGTCGTACTACACTCTATAACACAATTGAGAGACAATGTTCCCGAGCTGCCTCAGTTCATAACAGTGTGTAGGAAGTTGTTTGATAAAGTGGGCAAAACTTATACATGGGCCAGAAGGCAGAATATAGGAAACTACATGAAAACATCAATAATTCAGTGAAAATGACTGTAAACAGATGAGAACTTGTTTAGAACAGCTGAAAGAGAATCTCCAAGGCAGTTCTTAGTGTAGAAAAGGTAGGTAAGATAAGGGAAATCCTTAATTCGAGTTAAGATAACATCAAACACTGTATGAATCCTATATTCATTACTTAAAGGAGACTAGAGTGGTAAATGTGTGTTATACAAGGCAGAATACCATTGAAATAGAGAAAGAAACACGTTCGGCAGCTTTGGAAAGCCTTACACTTCACTGAAATGTAGTAGTACACTCTATAACACAGTTGAGAGACAATGTTCCCTAGCTCCCTCAGTTCATAACAGTGTGTAGGATGTTGTTTGATAAAGTGGGCAAAGCTTATACTTGGGCCAGAAGGCAGAATATAGGAAACTACATGAAAATATGAATAATTCAGTGAAAATGACTGTAAACAGATGAGAACTTGTTTAGAACAGCTGAAAGAGAATCTCCAAGTCAGTTCTTAGTGTAGAAAAGGTAGCTAAGATAAGGGAAATCCTTAATTCCAGTTAAGATAACATCAAACAATGTATGAATCCTATATTCATTACTTAAAGGAGATTAGAGTGGTAGATGTGTGGTATACAAGGCAGAATACCATTGAAATTGAGAAAGAAACACGTTCGGCAGCTTTGGAAAGCCTTACACTGCACTGAAATGTAGTACTACACTCTATAACACAGTTGAGAGACAATGTTCCCTAGCTGCCTCAGTTCATAATAGTGTGTAGGAAGTTGTTTGATAAAGTGGCCAAAGCTTATACTTGGGCCAGAAGTCAGAATATAGGAAACTACATGAAAACATGAATAATTCAGTTAAAATGACTGTAAACAGATGAGAACTTGTTTTAGAACAGCTGAAAGAGATTCTCCAAGTCAGTTCTTAGTGTAGAAAAGGTAGCTACATCCGGGAAATCCTTAATTGGAGTCAAGATCACATGAAACACTGTATGAATCCTATATTGTTTACTTAAAGGAGACTAGAGTGGTAAATGTGTGTTATATAAGGCAGAATACCATTGAAATAGAGAAAGAAACAGGTTCGGAAGCTTTGGAAAGCCTTACACTTCACTGAAATGTAGTACTACACTCTATAACACAGTTGAGAGACAATGTTCCCTTGCTCCCTCAGTTAATAAGCGTGTGTAGGCAGTTGTTTGATAAAGTGGGCAAAGCTTATACTTGGGCCAGAAGGCAGAATATAGGAAACTACATGAAAACATGAATAATTCAGTGAAAATGACTGTAAACAGATGAGAACTTGTTTAGAACAGTTGAAAGAGAATCTCCAAGTCAGTTCTTAGTGTAGAAAAGGTAGCTAAGATAAGGGACATCCTTAATTCGAGTTTAGATAACATCAAACACTGTATGAATCCTATATTCATTACATAAAGGAGACTAGACTGGTAAATGTGTGTTATACAAGGCAGAATACCATTGAAATAGAGAAAGAAACACGTTCGGCAGCTTTGGAAAGCCTTACACTTCACTGAAATGTAGTACTACACTCTATAACACAGTTGAGAGACAACGTTCCCTAGCTACCTCAGTCCATAACAGTGTGTAGGAAGTTGTTTCATAAAGTGGGCAAAGCTTATACTTGGACCAGAAGGCAGAATATAGGAAACTACATAAAAAAGTGAATAATTCAGTGAAAATGACTGTAAACAGATGAGAACTTGTTTTAGAACAGCTGAAAGAGATTCTCCAAGTCAGTTCTTAGTGTAGTAAAGGTAGCTAAATCCGGGAAATCTTCAATTCGAGTTAAGATCACATGAAACACTGTATGAATCCTATATTCTTTACTTAAAGGAGACTAGAGTGCTAAATGTGTGTTATATAAGGCAGAATACCATTGAAATAGAGAAAGAAACACGTTCGGCAGCTTTGGAAAGCCTTACACTTCACTGAATTGTAGTACTACACTCTAGAACACAGTTGAGAGACAATGTTCCCGTGCTGCCTCAGTTCATAACAGTGTGTAGGAAGTTGTTTGATAAAGTGGCCAAAGCTTATACTAGGGCCAGAAGTCAGAATATAGGAAACTACATGAAAACATGAATAATTCAGTGAAAATGACTGTAAACAGATCAGAACTTGTTTTAGAACACCTGAAAGAGATTCTCCAATCAGTTCTTAGTGTAGAAAAGGTAGCTAAATCCGGGAAATCTTCAATTCGAGTTAAGATAACATCAAACACTGTATGAATCCTATATTCATTACTTAAAGGAGACTAGAGTGGTAAATGTGTGTTATAGAAGGCAGAATTCCATTGAAATAGAGAAAGGAACATGTTCGGCAGCTTTGGAAAGCATTACACTTCACTGAAATGTAGTACTACACTCTATAACACAGTTGAAAGACAATGTTCCCTAGCTGTCTCAGTTCATAACAGTGTGTAAGAAGTTGTTTGATAAAGTGGGCAAAGGTTATAGTTGGGCCATAAGGCAGAATATAGGAAACTACATGAAAACATGAATAATTTAGTGAAAATGACTGTAAACAGATGAGAACTTGTTTAGAACAGCTGAAAGAGAATCTCCAAGTCAGTTCTTAGTGTAGAAAAGGTAGCTAAGATAAGGGAAATCCTTAATTTGAGTTTAGATAACATCAAACACTGTATGAATCCTATATTCATTACATAAAGGAGACTAGACTAGTAAATGTGTGTTATACAAGGCAGAATACCATTGAAATAGAGAAAGAAACACGTTCGGCAGCTTTGGAAAGCCTTACACTTCACTGAAATGTAGTACTACACTCTATAACACAGTTGAGAGACAATGTTCCCTAGCTGCCTCAGTTCATAACAGTGTGTAGGGAGGTGTTTGATAAAGTGGGCAAAGCTTATACTTGGGCCAGAAGGCAGAATATAGGAAACTACATGAAAACATGAATAATTCAGTGAAAATGACTGTAAACAGATGAGAACTTGTTTAGAACAGCTGAAAGAGAATCTCCAAGTCAGTTCTTAGTGTAAAAAAGGTAGCTAACATAAGGGAAATCCTTAATTCCAGTTAAGATCACATGAAACACTTTACGAATCCTATATTCTTTACTTAAAGGAGACTAGAGTGGTAAATGTGTGTTATACAAGGCAGAATACCATTGAAATAGAGAAAGAAACACGTTCGGCAGCTTTGGAAAGCCTTACACTTCACTGAAATGTAGTACTACACTCTATAACACAGTTGAGAGACAATGTTCCCTTGCTCCCTCAGTTCATAACCGTGTGTAGGCAGTTGTTTGATAAAGTGGGCAAAGCTTATACTTGGGCCAGAAGGCAGAATATAGGAAACTACATGAAAACATGAATAATTCAGTGAAAATGACTGTAAACAGATGAGAACTTGTTTAGAACAGCTGAAAGAGAATCTCCAAGTCAGTTCTTAGTGTAGAAAAGGTAGCTAAGATAAGGGACATCCTTAATTCGAGTTTAGATAACATCAAACACTGTATGAATCCTATATTCATTACATAAAGGAGACTAGACTGGTAAATGTGTGTTATACAAGGCAGAATACCATTGAAATAGAGAAAGAAACACGTTCGGCAGCTTTGGAAAGCCTTACACTTCACTGAAATGTAGTACTACACTCTATAACACAGTTGAGAGACAACGTTCCCTAGCTACCTCAGTCCATAACAGTGTGTAGGAAGTTGTTTCATAAAGTGGGCAAAGCTTATACTTGGACCAGAAGGCAGAATATAGGAAACTACATAAAAAAGTGAATAATTCAGTGAAAATGACTGTAAACAGATGAGAACTTGTTTTAGAACAGCTGAAAGAGATTCTCCAAGTCAGTTCTTAGTGTAGTAAAGGTAGCTAAATCCGGGAAATCTTCAATTCGAGTTAAGATCACATGAAACACTTTATGAATCCTATATTCTTTACTTAAAGGAGACTAGAGTGCTAAATGTGTGTTATATAAGGCAGAATACCATTGAAATAGAGAAAGAAACACGTTCGGCAGCTTTGGAAAGCCTTACACTTCACTGAATTGTAGTACTACACTCTAGAACACAGTTGAGAGACAATGTTCCCGTGCTGCCTCAGTTCATAACAGTGTGTAGGAAGTTGTTTGATAAAGTGGCCAAAGCTTATACTAGGGCCAGAAGTCAGAATATAGGAAACTACATGAAAACATGAATAATTCAGTGAAAATGACTGTAAACAGATCAGAACTTGTTTTAGAACACCTGAAAGAGATTCTCCAATCAGTTCTTAGTGTAGAAAAGGTAGCTAAATCCGGGAAATCCTTAATTGGAGTCAAGGTCACATGAAACACTGTATGAATCCTATATTGTTTACTTAAAGGAGACTAGAGTGGTAAATATGTGTTATATAAGGCAGAATACCATTGAAATAGAGAAAGAAACACGTTCGGAAGCTTTGGAAAGCCTTACACTTCACTGAAATGTAGTACTACATTCTATAACACAGTTGAGAGACAATGTTCCGTAGCTCCCTCAGTATATAACAGTATGTAGGAAGTTGTTTGATAAAGTGGGCAAAGCTTATACTTGGGCCAGAAGGCAGAATATAGGAAACTACATGAAAACATGAATAATTCAGTGAAAATGACTGTAAACAGATGAGAACTTGTTTAGAACAGCTGAAAGAGAATCTCCAAGTCAGTTCTTAGTGTAGAAAAGGTAGCTAAGATAAGGGAAATCCTTTATTCCTGTTAAGATAACATCAAACACTGTATGAATCCTATATTCATTACTTAAAGGAGACTAGAGAGGTAAATGTGTGTTATAGAAGGCAGAATTCCATTGAAATAGAGAAAGAAACATGTTCGGCAGCTTTGGAAAGCCTTACACTTCACTGAAATGTAGTACTACACTCTATAACACAGTTGAGAGACAATGTTCCCTAGCTGCCTCAGTTCATAACAGTGTGTAAGAAGTTGTTTGATAAAGTGGGCAAAGCTTATACTGGGCCAGATGGCAGAATATAGGAAACTACATGAAAACATGAATAATTCTGTGAAAATGACTGTAAACAGATGAGAACTTGTTTAGAACAGCTGAAAGAGAATCTCCAAGTCAGTTCTTAGTGTAGAAAAGGTAGCTAAGATAAGGGAAATCCTTAATTTGAGTTTAGATAACATCAAACACTGTATGAATCCTACATTCATTACATAAAGGAGACTAGACTGGTAAATGTGTGTTATACAAGGCAGAATACCATTGAAATAGAGAAAGAAACACGTTCGGCAGCTTTGGAAAGCCTTACACTTCACTGAAATGTAGTACTACACTCTATAGCACAGTTGAGAGACAATGTTCCCTAGCTGCCTCAGTTCATAACAGTGTGTAGGGAGGTGTTTGATAAAGTGGGCAAAGCTTATACTTGGGCCAGAAGGCAGAATATAGGAAACTACATGAAAACATGAATAATTCAGTGAAAATGACTGTAAACTGATGAGAACTTGTTTAGAACAGCTGAAAGAGAATCTCCAAGTCAGTTCTTAGTGTAAAAAAGGTAGCTAACATAAGGGAAATCCTTAATTCCAGTTAAGATCACATGAAACACTTTACGAATCCTATATTCTTTACTTAAAGGAGACTAGAGTGGTAAATGTGTGTTATACAAGGCAGAATACCATTGAAATAGAGAAAGAAACACGTTCGGCAGGTTTGGAAAGCCTTACACTTCACTGAAATGTAGTACTACACTCTATAACACAGTTGAGAGACAATGTTCCCGAGCTGCCTCAGTTCATAACAATGTGTAGGAAGTTGTTTGAAAAAGTGGGCAAAGCTTATACTTGGGCCAGAAGGCAGAATATAAGAAACTACATGAAAACATGAATAATTCAGTGAAAATGACTGTAAACAGATGAGAACTTGTTTAGAACAGCTGAAAGAGAATCTCCAAGGCAGTTCTTAGTGTAGAAAAGGTAGATAAGATAAGGGAAATCCTTAATTCGAGTTAAGATAACATCAAACAATGTATGAATCCTATATTCATTACTTAAAGGAGACTAGAGTGGTAAATGTGTGTTATACAAGGCAGAATACCATTGAAATAGAGAAAGAAACACGTTCGGCAGCTTTGGAAAGCCTTACACTTCACTGAAATGTAGTACTACACTCTAGAACACAGTTGCGAGACAATGTTCCCTAGCTCCCTCAGTTCATAACAGTGTGTAGGAAGTTGTTTGATAAAGTGGGCAAAGCTTATACTTGGGCCAGAAGGCAGAATATAGGAAACTACATGAAAACATGAATAATTCAGTGAAAATGACTGTAAACAGATGAGAACTTGTTTAGAACAGCTGAAAGAGAATCTCCAAGGCAGTTCTTAGTGTAGAAAAGGTAGATAAGATAAGGGAAATCCTTAATTCCGGTTAAGATCACATGAAACACTTTACGAATCCTATATTCTTTACTTAAAGGAGACTAGAGTGGTAAATGTGTGTTATACAAGGCAGAATACCATTGAAATAGAGAAAGAAACACGTTCGGCAGCTTTGGAAAGCCTTACACTTCACTGAAATGTAGTACTACACTCTATAACACAGTTGAGAGACAATGTTCCCGTGCTGCCTCAGTTCATAACAGTGTGTAGGAAGTTGTTTGATAAAGTGGGCAAAACTTATACATGGGCCAGAAGGCAGAATATAGGAAACTACATGAAAACATCAATAATTCAGTGAAAATGACTGTAAACAGATGAGAACTTGTTTAGAACAGCTGAAAGAGAATCTCCAAGGCAGTTCTTAGTGTAGAAAAGGTAGGTAAGATAAGGGAAATCCTTAATTCGACTTAAGATAACATCAAACAATGTATGAATCCTATATTCATTACTTAAAGGAGACTAGAGTGGTAAATGTGTGTTATACAAGGCAGAATACCATTGAAATAGAGAAAGAAACACGTTCCGCAGCTTTGGAAAGCCTTACACTTCACTGAAATGTAGTAGTACACTCTATAACACAGTTGAGAGACAATGTTCCCTAGCTCCCTCAGTTCATAACAGTGTGTAGGATGTTGTTTGATAAAGTAGGCAAAGCTTATACTTGGGCCAGAAGGCAGAATATAGGAAACTACATGAAAATATGAATAATTCAGTGAAAATGACTGTAAACAGATGAGAACTTGTTTAGAACAGCTGAAAGAGAATCTCCAAGTCAGTTCTTAGTGTAGAAAAGGTAGCTAAGATAAGGGAAATCCTTAATTCCAGTTAAGATCACATGAAACACTTTACGAATCCTATATTCTTTACTTAAAGGAGACTAGAGTGGTAAATGTGTGTTATACAAGGCAGAATACCATTGAAATAGAGAAAGAAACACGTTCGGCAGCTTTGGAAAGCCTTACACTTCACTGAAATGTAGTACTACACTCTAGAACACAGTTGCGAGACAATGTTCCCTAGCTCCCTCAGTTCATAACAGTGTGTAGGAAGTTGTTTGATAAAGTGGGCAAAGCTTATACTTGGGCCAGAAGGCAGAATATAGGAAACTACATGAAAACATGAATAATTCAGTGAAAATGACTGTAAACAGATGAGAACTTGTTTAGAACAGCTGAAAGAGAATCTCCAAGGCAGTTCTTAGTGTAGAAAAGGTAGATAAGATAAGGGAAATCCTTAATTCCGGTTAAGATCACATGAAACACTTTACGAATCCTATATTCTTTACTTAAAGGAGACTAGAGTGGTAAATGTGTGTTATACAAGGCAGAATACCATTGAAATAGAGAAAGAAACACGTTCGGCAGCTTTGGAAAGCCTTACACTTCACTGAAATGTAGTACTACACTCTATAACACAGTTGAGAGACAATGTTCCCGTGCTGCCTCAGTTCATAACAGTGTGTAGGAAGTTGTTTGATAAAGTGGGCAAAACTTATACATGGGCCAGAAGGCAGAATATAGGAAACTACATGAAAACATCAATAATTCAGTGAAAATGACTGTAAACAGATGAGAACTTGTTTAGAACAGCTGAAAGAGAATCTCCAAGGCAGTTCTTAGTGTAGAAAAGGTAGGTAAGATAAGGGAAATCCTTAATTCGACTTAAGATAACATCAAACAATGTATGAATCCTATATTCATTACTTAAAGGAGACTAGAGTGGTAAATGTGTGTTATACAAGGCAGAATACCATTGAAATAGAGAAAGAAACACGTTCCGCAGCTTTGGAAAGCCTTACACTTCACTGAAATGTAGTAGTACACTCTATAACACAGTTGAGAGACAATGTTCCCTAGCTCCCTCAGTTCATAACAGTGTGTAGGATGTTGTTTGATAAAGTAGGCAAAGCTTATACTTGGGCCAGAAGGCAGAATATAGGAAACTACATGAAAATATGAATAATTCAGTGAAAATGACTGTAAACAGATGAGAACTTGTTTAGAACAGCTGAAAGAGAATCTCCAAGTCAGTTCTTAGTGTAGAAAAGGTAGCTAAGATAAGGGAAATCCTTAATTCCAGTTAAGATCACATGAAACACTTTACGAATCCTATATTCTTTACTTAAAGGAGACTAGAGTGGTAAATGTGTGTTATACAAGGCAGAATACCATTGAAATAGAGAAAGAAACACGTTCGGCAGCTTTGGAAAGCCTTACACTTCACTGAAATGTAGTACTACACTCTATAACACAGTTGAGAGACAATGTTCCCTAGCTCCCTCAGTTCATAACAGTGTGTAGGATGTTGTTTGATAAAGTGGGCAAAGCTTATACTTGGGCCAGAAGGCAGAATATAGGAAACTACATGAAAATATGAATAATTCAGTGAAAATGACTGTAAACAGATGAGAACTTGTTTAGAACAGCTGAAAGAGAATCTCCAAGTCAGTTCTTAGTGTAGAAAAGGTAGCTAAGATAAGGGAAATCCTTAATTCCAGTTAAGATCACATGAAACACTTTACGAATCCTATATTCTTTACTTAAAGGAGACTAGAGTGGTAAATGTGTGTTATACAAGGCAGAATACCATTGAAATAGAGAAAGAAACACGTTCGGCAGCTTTGGAAAGCCTTACACTTCACTGAAATGTAGTACTACACTCTATAACACAGTTGAGAGACAATGTTCCCGTGCTGCCTCAGTTCATAACAGTGTGTAGGAAGTTGTTTGATAAAGTGGCCAAAGCTTATACTAGGGCCAGAAGTCAGAATATAGGAAACGACATGAAAACATGAATAATTCAGTGAAAATGACTGTAAACAGATCAGAACTTGTTTTAGAACACCTGAAAGAGATTCTCCAAGTCAGTTCTTAGTGTAGAAAAGGTAGCTAAATCCGGGAAATCCTTAATTGGAGTCAAGATCACATGAAACACTGTATAAATCCTATATTGTTTACTTAAAGGAGACTAGAGTGGTAAATATGTGTTATATAAGCAGAATACCATTGAAATAGAGAAAGAAACACGTTCGGAAGCTTTGGAAAGCCTTACACTTCACTGAAATGTAGTACTACATTCTATAACACAGTTGAGAGACAATGTTCCGTAGCTCCCTCAGTATATAACAGTATGTAGGAAGTTGTTTGATAAAGTGGGCAAAGCTTATACTTGGGCCAGAAGGCAGAATATAGGAAACTACATGAAAACATGAATAATTCAGTGAAAATGACTGTAAACAGATGAGAACTTGTTTAGAACAGCTGAAAGAGAATCTCCAAGTCAGTTCTTAGTGTAGAAAAGGTAGCTAAGATAAGGGAAATCCTTTATTCCTGTTAAGATAACATCAAACACTGTATGAATCCTATATTCATTACTTAAAGGAGACTAGAGAGGTAAATGTGTGTTATAGAAGGCAGAATTCCATTGAAATAGAGAAAGAAACATGTTCGGCAGCTTTGGAAAGCCTTACACTTCACTGAAATGTAGTACTACACTCTATAACACAGTTGAGAGACAATGTTCCCTAGCTGCCTCAGTTCATAACAGTGTGTAAGAAGTTGTTTGATAAAGTGGGCAAAGCTTATACTGGGCCAGATGGCAGAATATAGGAAACTACATGAAAACATGAATAATTCTGTGAAAATGACTGTAAACAGATGAGAACTTGTTTAGAACAGCTGAAAGAGAATCTCCAAGTCAGTTCTTAGTGTAGAAAAGGTAGCTAAGATAAGGGAAATCCTTAATTTGAGTTTAGATAACATCAAACACTGTATGAATCCTATATTCATTACATAAAGGAGACTAGACTGGTAAATGTGTGTTATACAAGGCAGAATACCATTGAAATAGAGAAAGAAACACGTTCGGCAGCTTTGGAAAGCCTTACACTTCACTGAAATGTAGTACTACACTCTATAGCACAGTTGAGAGACAATGTTCCCTAGCTGCCTCAGTTCATAACAGTGTGTAGGGAGGTGTTTGATAAAGTGGGCAAAGCTTATACTTGGGCCAGAAGGCAGAATATAGGAAACTACATGAAAACATGAATAATTCAGTGAAAATGACTGTAAACTGATGAGAACTTGTTTAGAACAGCTGAAAGAGAATCTCCAAGTCAGTTCTTAGTGTGAAAAAGGTAGCTAACATAAGGGAAATCCTTAATTCCAGTTAAGATCACATGAAACACTTTACGAATCCTATATTCTTTACTTAAAGGAGACTAGAGTGGTAAATGTGTGTTATACAAGGCAGAATACCATTGAAATAGAGAAAGAAACACGTTCGGCAGCTTTGGAAAGCCTTACACTTCACTGAAATGTAGTACTACACTCTATAACACAGTTGAGAGACAATGTTCCCGAGCTGCCTCAGTTCATAACAATGTGTAGGAAGTTGTTTGAAAAAGTGGGCAAAGCTTATACTTGGGCCAGAAGGCAGAATATAAGAAACTACATGAAAACATGAATAATTCAGTGAAAATGACTGTAAACAGATGAGAACTTGTTTAGAACAGCTGAAAGAGAATCTCCAAGGCAGTTCTTAGTGTAGAAAAGGTAGATAAGATAAGGGAAATCCTTAATTCGAGTTAAGATAACATCAAACAATGTATAAATCCTATATTCATTACTTAAAGAGACTAGAGTGGTAAATGTGTGTTATAAAAGGAAGAATACCATTGAAATAGAGAAAGAAACACGTTCGGCAGCTTTGGAAAGCCTTACACTTCACTGAAATGTAGTACTACACTCTATAACACAGTTGAGAGACAATGTTCCCTAGCTCCCTCAGTTCATAACAGTGTGTAGGAAGTTGTTTGATAAAGTGGGCAAAGCTTATACTTGGGCCAGAAGGCAGAATATAGGAAACTACATGAAAACATGAATAATTCAGTGAAAATGACTGTAAACAGATGAGAACTTGTTTAGAACAGCTGAAAGAGAATCTCCAAGGCAGTTCTTAGTGTAGAAAAGGTAGATAAGATAAGGGAAATCCTTAATTCCGGTTAAGATCACATGAAACACTTTATGAATCCTATATTCTTTACTTAAAGGAGACTAGAGTGGTAAATCTGTGTTATACAAGGCAGAATACCATTGAAATAGAGAAAGAAACACGTTCGGAAGCTTTGGAAAGGCTTACACTTCACTGAAATGTAGTACTACACTCTATAACACAGTTGAGAGACAATGTTCCCGAGCTGCCTCAGTTCATAACAGTGTGTAGGAAGTTGTTTGATAAAGTGGGCAAAACTTATACATGGGCCAGAAGGCAGAATATAGGAAACTACATGAAAACATCAATAATTCAGTGAAAATTACTGTAAACAGATGAGAACTTGTTTAGAACAGCTGAAAGAGAATCTCCAAGGCAGTTCTTAGTGTAGAAAAGGTAGCTAAGATAAGGGACATCCTTAATTCGAGTTTAGATAACATCAAACACTGTATGAATCCTATATTCATTACATAAAGGAGACTAGACTGGTAAATGTGTGTTATACAAGGCAGAATACCATTGAAATAGAGAAAGAAACACGTTCGGCAGCTTTGGAAAGCCTTACACTTCACTGAAATGTAGTACTACACTCTATAACACAGTTGAGAGACAACGTTCCCTAGCTACCTCAGTCCATAACAGTGTGTAGGAAGTTGTTTCATAAAGTGGGCAAAGCTTATACTTGGACCAGAAGGCAGAATATAGGAAACTACATAAAAAAGTGAATAATTCAGTGAAAATGACTGTAAACAGATGAGAACTTGTTTTAGAACAGCTGAAAGAGATTCTCCAAGTCAGTTCTTAGTGTAGTAAAGGTAGCTAAATCCGGGAAATCTTCAATTCGAGTTAAGATCACATGAAACACTGTATGAATCCTATATTCTTTACTTAAAGGAGACTAGAGTGCTAAATGTGTGTTATATAAGGCAGAATACCATTGAAATAGAGAAAGAAACACGTTCGGCAGCTTTGGAAAGCCTTACACTTCACTGAATTGTAGTACTACACTCTAGAACACAGTTGAGAGACAATGTTCCCGTGCTGCCTCAGTTCATAACAGTGTGTAGGAAGTTGTTTGATAAAGTGGCCAAAGCTTATACTAGGGCCAGAAGTCAGAATATAGGAAACTACATGAAAACATGAATAATTCAGTGAAAATGACTGTAAACAGATCAGAACTTGTTTTAGAACACCTGAAAGAGATTCTCCAATCAGTTCTTAGTGTAGAAAAGGTAGCTAAATCCGGGAAATCTTCAATTCGAGTTAAGATAACATCAAACACTGTATGAATCCTATATTCATTACTTAAAGGAGACTAGAGTGGTAAATGTGTGTTATAGAAGGCAGAATTCCATTGAAATAGAGAAAGGAACATGTTCGGCAGCTTTGGAAAGCATTACACTTCACTGAAATGTAGTACTACACTCTATAACACAGTTGAAAGACAATGTTCCCTAGCTGTCTCAGTTCATAACAGTGTGTAAGAAGTTGTTTGATAAAGTGGGCAAAGGTTATAGTTGGGCCATAAGGCAGAATATAGGAAACTACATGAAAACATGAATAATTCAGTGAAAATGACTGTAAACAGATGAGAACTTGTTTAGAACAGCTGAAAGAGAATCTCCAAGTCAGTTCTTAGTGTAGAAAAGGTAGCTAAGATAAGGGAAATCCTTAATTTGAGTTTAGATAACATCAAACACTGTATGAATCCTATATTCATTACTTAAAGGAGATTAGAGTGGTAGATGTGTGGTATACAAGGCAGAATACCATTGAAATTGAGAAAGAAACACGTTCGGCAGCTTTGGAAAGCCTTACACTGCACTGAAATGTAGTACTACACTCTATAACACAGTTGAGAGACAATGTTCCCTAGCTGCCTCAGTTCATAATAGTGTGTAGGAAGTTGTTTGATAAAGTGGCCAAAGCTTATACTTGGGCCAGAAGTCAGAATATAGGAAACTACATGAAAACATGAATAATTCAGTTAAAATGACTGTAAACAGATGAGAACTTGTTTTAGAACAGCTGAAAGAGATTCTCCAAGTCAGTTCTTAGTGTAGAAAAGGTAGCTACATCCGGGAAATCCTTAATTGGAGTCAAGATCACATGAAACACTGTATGAATCCTATATTGTTTACTTAAAGGAGACTAGAGTGGTAAATGTGTGTTATATAAGGCAGAATACCATTGAAATAGAGAAAGAAACAGGTTCGGAAGCTTTGGAAAGCCTTACACTTCACTGAAATGTAGTACTACACTCTATAACACAGTTGAGAGACAATGTTCCCTTGCTCCCTCAGTTAATAAGCGTGTGTAGGCAGTTGTTTGATAAAGTGGGCAAAGCTTATACTTGGGCCAGAAGGCAGAATATAGGAAACTACATGAAAACATGAATAATTCAGTGAAAATGACTGTAAACAGATGAGAACTTGTTTAGAACAGTTGAAAGAGAATCTCCAAGTCAGTTCTTAGTGTAGAAAAGGTAGCTAAGATAAGGGACATCCTTAATTCGAGTTTAGATAACATCAAACACTGTATGAATCCTATATTCATTACATAAAGGAGACTAGACTGGTAAATGTGTGTTATACAAGGCAGAATACCATTGAAATAGAGAAAGAAACACGTTCGGCAGCTTTGGAAAGCCTTACACTTCACTGAAATGTAGTACTACACTCTATAACACAGTTGAGAGACAACGTTCCCTAGCTACCTCAGTCCATAACAGTGTGTAGGAAGTTGTTTCATAAAGTGGGCAAAGCTTATACTTGGACCAGAAGGCAGAATATAGGAAACTACATAAAAAAGTGAATAATTCAGTGAAAATGACTGTAAACAGATGAGAACTTGTTTTAGAACAGCTGAAAGAGATTCTCCAAGTCAGTTCTTAGTGTAGTAAAGGTAGCTAAATCCGGGAAATCTTCAATTCGAGTTAAGATCACATGAAACACTGTATGAATCCTATATTCTTTACTTAAAGGAGACTAGAGTGCTAAATGTGTGTTATATAAGGCAGAATACCATTGAAATAGAGAAAGAAACACGTTCGGCAGCTTTGGAAAGCCTTACACTTCACTGAATTGTAGTACTACACTCTAGAACACAGTTGAGAGACAATGTTCCCGTGCTGCCTCAGTTCATAACAGTGTGTAGGAAGTTGTTTGATAAAGTGGCCAAAGCTTATACTAGGGCCAGAAGTCAGAATATAGGAAACTACATGAAAACATGAATAATTCAGTGAAAATGACTGTAAACAGATCAGAACTTGTTTTAGAACACCTGAAAGAGATTCTCCAATCAGTTCTTAGTGTAGAAAAGGTAGCTAAATCCGGGAAATCTTCAATTCGAGTTAAGATAACATCAAACACTGTATGAATCCTATATTCATTACTTAAAGGAGACTAGAGTGGTAAATGTGTGTTATAGAAGGCAGAATTCCATTGAAATAGAGAAAGGAACATGTTCGGCAGCTTTGGAAAGCATTACACTTCACTGAAATGTAGTACTACACTCTATAACACAGTTGAAAGACAATGTTCCCTAGCTGTCTCAGTTCATAACAGTGTGTAAGAAGTTGTTTGATAAAGTGGGCAAAGGTTATAGTTGGGCCATAAGGCAGAATATAGGAAACTACATGAAAACATGAATAATTCAGTGAAAATGACTGTAAACAGATGAGAACTTGTTTAGAACAGCTGAAAGAGAATCTCCAAGTCAGTTCTTAGTGTAGAAAAGGTAGCTAAGATAAGGGAAATCCTTAATTTGAGTTTAGATAACATCAAACACTGTATGAATCCTATATTCATTACATAAAGGAGACTAGACTAGTAAATGTGTGTTATACAAGGCAGAATACCATTGAAATAGAGAAAGAAACACGTTCGGCAGCTTTGGAAAGCCTTACACTTCACTGAAATGTAGTACTACACTCTATAACACAGTTGAGAGACAATGTTCCCTAGCTGCCTCAGTTCATAACAGTGTGTAGGGAGGTGTTTGATAAAGTGGGCAAAGCTTATACTTGGGCCAGAAGGCAGAATATAGGAAACTACATGAAAACATGAATAATTCAGTGAAAATGACTGTAAACAGATGAGAACTTGTTTAGAACAGCTGAAAGAGAATCTCCAAGTCAGTTCTTAGTGTAAAAAAGGTAGCTAACATAAGGGAAATCCTTAATTCCAGTTAAGATCACATGAAACACTTTACGAATCCTATATTCTTTACTTAAAGGAGACTAGAGTGGTAAATGTGTGTTATACAAGGCAGAATACCATTGAAATAGAGAAAGAAACACGTTCGGCAGCTTTGGAAAGCCTTACACTTCACTGAAATGTAGTACTACACTCTATAACACAGTTGAGAGACAATGTTCCCTTGCTCCCTCAGTTCATAACCGTGTGTAGGCAGTTGTTTGATAAAGTGGGCAAAGCTTATACTTGGGCCAGAAGGCAGAATATAGGAAACTACATGAAAACATGAATAATTCAGTGAAAATGACTGTAAACAGATGAGAACTTGTTTAGAACAGCTGAAAGAGAATCTCCAAGTCAGTTCTTAGTGTAGAAAAGGTAGCTAAGATAAGGGACATCCTTAATTCGAGTTTAGATAACATCAAACACTGTATGAATCCTATATTCATTACATAAAGGAGACTAGACTGGTAAATGTGTGTTATACAAGGCAGAATACCATTGAAATAGAGAAAGAAACACGTTCGGCAGCTTTGGAAAGCCTTACACTTCACTGAAATGTAGTACTACACTCTATAACACAGTTGAGAGACAACGTTCCCTAGCTACCTCAGTCCATAACAGTGTGTAGGAAGTTGTTTCATAAAGTGGGCAAAGCTTATACTTGGACCAGAAGGCAGAATATAGGAAACTACATAAAAAAGTGAATAATTCAGTGAAAATGACTGTAAACAGATGAGAACTTGTTTTAGAACAGCTGAAAGAGATTCTCCAAGTCAGTTCTTAGTGTAGTAAAGGTAGCTAAATCCGGGAAATCTTCAATTCGAGTTAAGATCACATGAAACACTTTATGAATCCTATATTCTTTACTTAAAGGAGACTAGAGTGCTAAATGTGTGTTATATAAGGCAGAATACCATTGAAATAGAGAAAGAAACACGTTCGGCAGCTTTGGAAAGCCTTACACTTCACTGAATTGTAGTACTACACTCTAGAACACAGTTGAGAGACAATGTTCCCGTGCTGCCTCAGTTCATAACAGTGTGTAGGAAGTTGTTTGATAAAGTGGCCAAAGCTTATACTAGGGCCAGAAGTCAGAATATAGGAAACTACATGAAAACATGAATAATTCAGTGAAAATGACTGTAAACAGATCAGAACTTGTTTTAGAACACCTGAAAGAGATTCTCCAATCAGTTCTTAGTGTAGAAAAGGTAGCTAAATCCGGGAAATCCTTAATTGGAGTCAAGGTCACATGAAACACTGTATGAATCCTATATTGTTTACTTAAAGGAGACTAGAGTGGTAAATATGTGTTATATAAGGCAGAATACCATTGAAATAGAGAAAGAAACACGTTCGGAAGCTTTGGAAAGCCTTACATTTCACTGAAATGTAGTACTACATTCTATAACACAGTTGAGAGACAATGTTCCCTAGCTCCCTCAGTTTATAACAGTATGTAGGAAGTTGTTTGATAAAGTGGGCAAAGCTTATACTTGGGCCAGAAGGCAGAATATAGGAAACTACATGAAAACATGAATAATTCAGTGAAAATGACTGTAAACAGATGAGAGCTTGTTTAGAACAGCTGAAAGAGAATCTCCAAGGCAGTTCTTAGTGTAGAAAAGGTAGGTAAGATAAGGCAAATCCTTAATTCGAGTTAAGATAACATCAAACACTGTATGAATCCTATATTCATTACTTAAAGGAGACTAGAGTGGTAAATGTGTGTTATAGAAGGCAGAATTCCATTGAAATAGAGAAAGGAACATGTTCGGCAGCTTTGGAAAGCATTACACTTCACTGAAATGTAGTACTACACTCTATAACACAGTTGAAAGACAATGTTCCCTAGCTGTCTCAGTTCATAACAGTGTGTAAGAAGTTGTTTGATAAAGTGGGCAAAGGTTATAGTTGGGCCATAAGGCAGAATATAGGAAACTACATGAAAACATGAATAATTCAGTGAAAATGACTGTAAACAGATGAGAACTTGTTTAGAACAGCTGAAAGAGAATCTCCAAGTCAGTTCTTAGTGTAGAAAAGGTAGCTAAGATAAGGGAAATCCTTAATTTGAGTTTAGATAACATCAAACACTGTATGAATCCTATATTCATTACATAAAGGAGACTAGACTAGTAAATGTGTGTTATACAAGGCAGAATACCATTGAAATAGAGAAAGAAACACGTTCGGCAGCTTTGGAAAGCCTTACACTTCACTGAAATGTAGTACTACACTCTATAACACAGTTGAGAGACAATGTTCCCTAGCTGCCTCAGTTCATAACAGTGTGTAGGGAGGTGTTTGATAAAGTGGGCAAAGCTTATACTTGGGCCAGAAGGCAGAATATAGGAAACTACATGAAAACATGAATAATTCAGTGAAAATGACTGTAAACAGATGAGAACTTGTTTAGAACAGCTGAAAGAGAATCTCCAAGTCAGTTCTTAGTGTAAAAAAGGTAGCTAACATAAGGGAAATCCTTAATTCCAGTTAAGATCACATGAAACACTTTACGAATCCTATATTCTTTACTTAAAGGAGACTAGAGTGGTAAATGTGTGTTATACAAGGCAGAATACCATTGAAATAGAGAAAGAAACACGTTCGGCAGCTTTGGAAAGCCTTACACTTCACTGAAATGTAGTACTACACTCTATAACACAGTTGAGAGACAATGTTCCCTTGCTCCCTCAGTTAATAACCGTGTGTAGGCAGTTGTTTGATAAAGTGGGCAAAGCTTATACTTGGGCCAGAAGGCAGAATATAGGAAACTACATGAAAACATGAATAATTCAGTGAAAATGACTGTAAACAGATGAGAACTTGTTTAGAACAGCTGAAAGAGAATCTCCAAGTCAGTTCTTAGTGTAGAAAAGGTAGCTAAGATAAGGGACATCCTTAATTCGAGTTTAGATAACATCAAACACTGTATGAATACTATATTCATTACATAAAGGAGACTAGACTGGTAAATGTGTGTTATACAAGGCAGAATACCATTGAAATAGAGAAAGAAACACGTTCGGCAGCTTTGGAAAGCCTTACACTTCACTGAAATGTAGTACTACACTCTATAACACAGTTGAGAGACAACGTTCCCTAGCTACCTCAGTCCATAACAGTGTGTAGGAAGTTGTTTGATAAAGTGGGCAAAGCTTATACTTGGACCAGAAGGCAGAATATAGGAAACTACATGAAAACATGAATAATTCAGTGAAAATGACTGTAAACTGATGAGAACTTGTTTAGAACAGCTGAAAGAGAATCTCCAAGTCAGTTCTTAGTGTAGAAAAGGTAGCTAAGATAAGGGAAATCCTTAATTTGAGTTTAGATAACATCAAACACTGTATGAATCCTATATTCATTACATAAAGGAGACTAGACTAGTAAATGTGTGTTATACAAGGCAGAATACCATTGAAATAGAGAAAGAAACACGTTCGGCAGCTTTGGAAAGCCTTACACTTCACTGAAATGTAGTACTACACTCTATAACACAGTTGAGAGACAATGTTCCCTAGCTGCCTCAGTTCATAACAGTGTGTAGGGAGGTGTTTGATAAAGTGGGCAAAGCTTATACTTGGGCCAGAAGGCAGAATATAGGAAACTACATGAAAACATGAATAATTCAGTGAAAATGACTGT
This sequence comes from Pipistrellus hanaki, assembly GCF_964339955.1. Lineage (NCBI taxonomy): Eukaryota > Metazoa > Chordata > Mammalia > Chiroptera > Vespertilionidae > Pipistrellus > Pipistrellus hanaki. Next base: position 405,047 of record NC_140519.1, read on the forward strand.
AAACAGATGAGAACTTGTTTAGAACAGCTGAAAGAGAATCTCCAAGTCAGTTCTTAGTGTAAAAAAGGTAGCTAACATAAGGGAAATCCTTAATTCCAGTTAAGATCACATGAAACACTTTACGAATCCTATATTCTTTACTTAAAGGAGACTAGAGTGGTAAATGTGTGTTATACAAGGCAGAATACCATTGAAATAGAGAAAGAAACACATTCGGCAGCTTTGGAAAGCCTTACACTTCACTGAAATGTAGTACTACACTCTATAACACAGTTGAGAGACAATGTACCCTAGCTGCCTCAGTTCATAATAGTGTGTAGGAAGTTGTTTGATAAAGTGGCCAAAGCTTATACTTGGGCCAGAAGTCAGAATATAGGAAACTACATGAAAACATTAATAATTCAGTTAAAATGACTGTAAACAGATGAGAACTTGTTTTAGAACAGCTGAAAGAGATTCTCCAAGTCAGTTCTTAGTGTAGAAAAGGTAGCTACATCCGGGAAATCCTTAATTGGAGTCAAGATCACATGAAACACTGTATGAATCCTATATTGTTTACTTAAAGGAGACTAGAGTGGTAAATGTGTGTTATATAAGGCAGAATACCATTGAAATAGAGAAAGAAACACGTTCGGAAGCTTTGGAAAGCCTTACACTTCACTGAAATGTAGTACTACACTCTATAACACAGTTGAGAGACAATGTTCCCTTGCTCCCTCAGTTCATAACCGTGTGTAGGCAGTTGTTTGATAAAGTGGGCAAAGCTTATACTTGGGCCAGAAGGCAGAATATAGGAAACTACATGAAAACATGAATAATTCAGTGAAAATGACTGTAAACAGATGAGAACTTGTTTAGAACAGCTGAAAGAGAATCTCCAAGTCAGTTCTTAGTGTAGAAAAGGTAGCTAAGATAAGGGACATCCTTAATTCGAGTTTAGATAACATCAAACACTGTATGAATCCTATATTCATTACATAAAGGAGACTAGACTGGTAAATGTGTGTTATACAAGGCAGAATACCATTGAAATAGAGAAAGAAACACGTTCGGCAGCTTTGGAAAGCCTTACACTTCACAGAAATGTAGTACTACACTCTATAACACAGTTGAGAGACAACGTTCCCTAGCTACCTCAGTCCATAACAGTGTGTAGGAAGTTGTTTGATAAAGTGGGCAAAGCTTATACTTGGACCAGAAGGCAGAATATAGGAAACTACATAAAAAAGTGAATAATTCAGTGAAAATGACTGTAAACAGATGAGAACTTGTTTTAGAACAGCTGAAAGAGATTCTCCAAGTCAGTTCTTAGTGTAGTAAAGGTAGCTAAATCCGGGAAATCTTCAATTCGAGTTAAGATCACATGAAACACTGTATGAATCCTATATTGTTTACTTAAAGGAGACTAGAGTGCTAAATGTGTGTTATATAAGGCAGAATACCATTGAAATAGAGAAAGAAACACGTTCGGCAGCTTTGGAAAGCCTTACACTTCACTGAAATGTAGTACTACACTCTAGAACACAGTTGAGAGACAATGTTCCCATGCTGCCTCAGTTCATAACAATGTGTAGGAAGTTGTTTGAAAAAGTGGGCAAAGCTTATACTTGGGCCAGAAGGCAGAATATAAGAAACTACATGAAAACATGAATAATTCAGTGAAAATGACTGTAAACAGATGAGAACTTGTTTAGAACAGCTGAAAGAGAATCTCCAAGGCAGTTCTTAGTGTAGAAAAGGTAGATAAGATAAGAAAAATCCTTAATTCGAGTTAAGATAACATCAAACAATGTATGAATCCTATATTCATTACTTAAAGGAGACTAGAGTGGTAAATGTGTGTTATACAAGGAAGAATACCATTGAAATAGAGAAAGAAACACGTTCGGCAGCTTTGGAAAGCCTTACACTTCACTGAAATGTAGTACTACACTCTATAACACAGTTGAGAGACAATGTTCCCTAGCTCCCTCAGTTCATAACAGTGTGTAGGAAGTTGTTTGATAAAGTGGGCAAAGCTTATACTTGGGCCAGAAGGCAGAATATAGGAAACTACATGAAAACATGAATAATTCAGTGAAAATGATTGTAAACAGATGAGAACTTGTTTAGAACAGCTGAAAGAGAATCTCCAAGTCAGTTCTTAGTGTAGAAAAGGTAGCTAAGATAAGGGAAATCCTTAATTCCAGTTAAGATCACATGAAACACTGTATGAATCCTATATTCTTTACTTAAAGGAGACTAGAGTGGTAAATGTGTGTTATACAAGGCAGAATACCATTGAAATTGAGAAAGAAACACGTTCGGCAGCTTTGGAAAGCCTTACACTTCACTGAAATGTAGTACTACGCTCTATAACACAGTTGAGAGACAATGTTCCCTAGCTGCCTCAGTTCATAATAGTGTGTAGGAAGTTGTTTGATAAAGTGGCCAAAGCTTATACTTGGGCCAGAAGTCAGAATATAGGAAACTACATGAAAACATTAATAATTCAGTTAAAATGACTGTAAACAGATGAGAACTTGTTTTAGAACAGCTGAAAGAGATTCTCCAAGTCAGTTCTTAGTGTAGAAAAGGTAGCTACATCCGGGAAATCCTTAATTGGAGTCAAGATCACATGAAACACTGTATGAATCCTATATTGTTTACTTAAAGGAGACTAGAGTGGTAAATGTGTGTTATATAAGGCAGAATACCATTGAAATAGAGAAAGAAACACGTTCGGAAGCTTTGGAAAGCCTTACACTTCACTGAAATGTAGTACTACACTCTATAACACAGTTGAGAGACAATGTTCCCTTGCTCCCTCAGTTCATAACCGTGTGTAGGCAGTTGTTTGATAAAGTGGGCAAAGCTTATACTTGGGCCAGAAGGCAGAATATAGGAAACTACATGAAAACATGAATAATTCAGTGAAAATGACTGTAAACAGATGAGAACTTGTTTAGAACAGCTGAAAGAGAATCTCCAAGTCAGTTCTTAGTGTAGAAAAGGTAGCTAAGATAAGGGACATCCTTAATTCGAGTTTAGATAACATCAAACACTGTATGAATCCTATATTCATTACATAAAGGAGACTAGACTGGTAAATGTGTGTTATACAAGGCAGAATACCATTGAAATAGAGAAAGAAACAGGTTCGGCAGCTTTGGAAAGCCTTACACTTCACTGAAATGTAGTACTACACTCTATAACACAGTTGAGAGACAATGTACCCTAGCTGCCTCAGTTCATAATAGTGTGTAGGAAGTTGTTTGATAAAGTGGCCAAAGCTTATACTTGGGCCAGAAGGCAGAATATAGGAAACTACATGAAAACATGAATAATTCAGTTAAAATGACTGTAAACAGATGAGAACTTGTTTTAGAACAGCTGAAAGAGATTCTCCAAGTCAGTTCTTAGTGTAGAAAAGGTAGCTACATCCGGGAAATCCTTAATTGGAGTCAAGATCACATGAAACACTGTATGAATCCTATATTGTTTACTTAAAGGAGACTAGAGTGGTAAATGTGTGTTATATAAGGCAGAATACCATTGAAATAGAGAAAGAAACACATTCGGAAGCTTTGGAAAGCCTTACACTTCACTGAAATGTAGTACTACACTCTATAACACAGTTGAGAGACAATGTTCCCTTGCTCCCTCAGTTCATAACCGTGTGTAGGCAGTTGTTTGATAAAGTGGGCAAAGCTTATACTTGGGCCAGAAGGCAGAATATAGGAAACTACATGAAAACATGAATAATTCAGTGAAAATGACTGTAAACAGATGAGAACTTGTTTAGAACAGCTGAAAGAGAATCTCCAAGTCAGTTCTTAGTGTAGAAAAGGTAGCTAAGATAAGGGACATCCTTAATTCGAGTTTAGATAACATCAAACACTGTATGAATCCTATATTCATTACATAAAGGAGACTAGACTGGTAAATGTGTGTTATACAAGGCAGAATACCATTGAAATAGAGAAAGAAACACGTTCGGCAGCTTTGGAAAGCCTTACACTTCACAGAAATGTAGTACTACACTCTATAACACAGTTGAGAGACAACGTTCCCTAGCTACCTCAGTCCATAACAGTGTGTAGGAAGTTGTTTGATAAAGTGGGCAAAGCTTATACTTGGACCAGAAGGCAGAATATAGGAAACTACATAAAAAAGTGAATAATTCAGTGAAAATGACTGTAAACAGATGAGAACTTGTTTTAGAACAGCTGAAAGAGATTCTCCAAGTCAGTTCTTAGTGTAGTAAAGGTAGCTAAATCCGGGAAATCTTCAATTCGAGTTAAGATCACATGAAACACTGTATGAATCCTATATTGTTTACTTAAAGGAGACTAGAGTGCTAAATGTGTGTTATATAAGGCAGAATACCATTGAAATAGAGAAAGAAACACGTTCGGCAGCTTTGGAAAGCCTTACACTTCACTGAAATGTAGTACTACACTCTAGAACACAGTTGAGAGACAATGTTCCCATGCTGCCTCAGTTCATAACAATGTGTAGGAAGTTGTTTGAAAAAGTGGGCAAAGCTTATACTTGGGCCAGAAGGCAGAATATAAGAAACTACATGAAAACATGAATAATTCAGTGAAAATGACTGTAAACAGATGAGAACTTGTTTAGAACAGCTGAAAGAGAATCTCCAAGGCAGTTCTTAGTGTAGAAAAGGTAGATAAGATAAGAAAAATCCTTAATTCGAGTTAAGATAACATCAAACAATGTATGAATCCTATATTCATTACTTAAAGGAGACTAGAGTGGTAAATGTGTGTTATACAAGGAAGAATACCATTGAAATAGAGAAAGAAACACGTTCGGCAGCTTTGGAAAGCCTTACACTTCACTGAAATGTAGTACTACACTCTATAACACAGTTGAGAGACAATGTTCCCTAGCTCCCTCAGTTCATAACAGTGTGTAGGAAGTTGTTTGATAAAGTGGGCAAAGCTTATACTTGGGCCAGAAGGCAGAATATAGGAAACTACATGAAAACATGAATAATTCAGTGAAAATGATTGTAAACAGATGAGAACTTGTTTAGAACAGCTGAAAGAGAATCTCCAAGTCAGTTCTTAGTGTAGAAAAGGTAGCTAAGATAAGGGAAATCCTTAATTCCAGTTAAGATCACATGAAACACTGTATGAATCCTATATTCTTTACTTAAAGGAGACTAGAGTGGTAAATGTGTGTTATACAAGGCAGAATACCATTGAAATTGAGAAAGAAACACGTTCGGCAGCTTTGGAAAGCCTTACACTTCACTGAAATGTAGTACTACGCTCTATAACACAGTTGAGAGACAATGTTCCCTAGCTGCCTCAGTTCATAATAGTGTGTAGGAAGTTGTTTGATAAAGTGGCCAAAGCTTATACTTGGGCCAGAAGTCAGAATATAGGAAACTACATGAAAACATTAATAATTCAGTTAAAATGACTGTAAACAGATGAGAACTTGTTTTAGAACAGCTGAAAGAGATTCTCCAAGTCAGTTCTTAGTGTAGAAATGGTAGCTACATCCGGGAAATCCTTAATTGGAGTCAAGATCACATGAAACACTGTATGAATCCTATATTGTTTACTTAAAGGAGACTAGAGTGGTAAATGTGTGTTATATAAGGCAGAATACCATTGAAATAGAGAAAGAAACAGGTTCGGAAGCTTTGGAAAGCCTTACACTTCACTGAAATGTAGTACTACACTCTATAACACAGTTGAGAGACAATGTTCCCTTGCTCCCTCAGTTAATAAGCGTGTGTAGGCAGTTGTTTGATAAAGTGGGCAAAGCTTATACTTGGGCCAGAAGGCAGAATATAGGAAACTACATGAAAACATGAATAATTCAGTGAAAATGACTGTAAACAGATGAGAACTTGTTTAGAACAGCTGAAAGAGAATCTCCAAGTCAGTTCTTAGTGTAGAAAAGGTAGCTAAGATAAGGGACATCCTTAATTCGAGTTTAGATAACATCAAACACTGTATGAATCCTATATTCATTACATAAAGGAGACTAGACTGGTAAATGTGTGTTATACAAGGCAGAATACCATTGAAATAGAGAAAGAAACAGGTTCGGCAGCTTTGGAAAGCCTTACACTTCACTGAAATGTAGTACTACACTCTATAACACAGTTGAGAGACAACGTTCCCTAGCTACCTCAGTCCATAACAGTGTGTAGGAAGTTGTTTGATAAAGTGGGCAAAGCTTATACTTGGACCAGAAGGCAGAATATAGGAAACTACATAAAAAAGTGAATAATTCAGTGAAAATGACTGTAAAAAGATGAGAACTTGTTTTAGAACAGCTGAAAGAGATTCTCCAAGTCAGTTCTTAGTGTAGTAAAGGTAGCTAAATCCGGGAAATCTTCAATTCCAGTTAAGATCACATGAAACACTGTATGAATCCTATATTGTTTACTTAAAGGAGACTAGAGTGCTAAAGGTGTGTTATATAAGGCAGAATACCATTGAAATAGAGAAAGAAACACGTTCGGCAGCTTTGGAAAGCCTTACACTTCACTGAAATGTAGTACTACACTCTAGAACACAGTTGAGAGACAATGTTCCCATGCTGCCTCAGTTCATAACAATGTGTAGGAAGTTGTTTGAAAAAGTGGGCAAAGCTTATACTTGGGCCAGAAGGCAGAATATAAGAAACTACATGAAAACATGAATAATTCAGTGAAAATGACTGTAAACAGATGAGAACTTGTTTAGAACAGCTGAAAGAGAATCTCCAAGGCAGTTCTTAGTGTAGAAAAGGTAGATAAGATAAGGGAAATCCTTAATTCGAGTTAAGATAACATCAAACAATGTATGAATCCTATATTCATTACTTAAAGGAGACTAGAGTGGTAAATGTGTGTTATACAAGGAAGAATACCATTGAAATAGAGAAAGAAACACGTTCGGCAGCTTTGGAAAGCCTTACACTTCACTGAAATGTAGTACTACACTCTATAACACAGTTGAGAGACAATGTTCCCTAGCTCCCTCAGTTCATAACAGTGTGTAGGAAGTTGTTTGATAAAGTGGGCAAAGCTTATACTTGGGCCAGAAGGCAGAATATAGGAAACTACATGAAAACATGAATAATTCAGTGAAAATGACTGTAAACAGATGAGAACTTGTTTAGAACAGCTGAAAGAGAATCTCCAAGTCAGTTCTTAGTGTAGAAAAGGTAGCTAAGATAAGGGAAATCCTTAATTCCAGTTAAGATCACATGAAACACTTTACGAATCCTATATTCTTTACTTAAAGGAGACTAGAGTGGTAAATGTGTGTTATACAAGGCAGAATACCATTGAAATAGAGAAAGAAACACGTTCGGCAGCTTTGGAAAGCCTTACACTTCACTGACATGTAGTACTACACTCTATAGCACAGTTGAGAGACAATGTTCCCTAGCTGCCTCAGTTCATAACAGTGTGTAGGGAGGTGTTTGATAAAGTGGGCAAAGCTTATACTTGGGCCAGAAGGCAGAATATAGGAAACTACATGAAAACATGAATAATTCAGTGAAAATGACTGTAAACAGATGAGAACTTGTTTAGAACAGCTGAAAGAGAATCTCCAAGTCAGTTCTTAGTGTAAAAAAGGTAGCTAACATAAGGGAAATCCTTAATTCCAGTTAATATCACATGAAACACTTTACGAATCATATATTCTTTACTTAAAGGAGACTAGAGTGGTAAATGTGTGTTATACAAGGAAGAATACCATTGAAATTGAGAAAGAAACACGTTCGGCAGCTTTGGAAAGCCTTACACTTCACTGAAATGTAGTACTACACTCTATAACACAGTTGAGAGACAATGTTCCTTAGCTGCCTCAGTTCATAACAGTGTGTAGGAAGTTGTTTGATAAAGTGGCCAAAGCTTATACTTGGGCCAGAAGTCAGAATATAGGAAACTACATGAAAACATGAATAATTCAGTTAAAATGACTGTAAACAGATGAGAACTTGTTTAGAACAGCTGAAAGAGAATCTCCAAGTCAGTTCTTAGTGTAGAAAAGGTAGCTAAGATAAGGGAAATCCTTAATTTGAGTTTAGATAACATCAAACACTGTATGAATCCTATATTCATTACATAAGGGAGACTAGACTGGTAAATGTGTGTTATACAAGGCAGAATACCATTGAAATAGAGAAAGAAACACGTTCGGAAGCTTTGGAAAGCCTTACACTTCACTGAAATGTAGTACTACACTCTATAACACAGTTGAGAGACAATGTTCCCTAGCTGCCTCAGTTCATAACAGTGTGTAAGAAGTTGTTTGATAAAGTGGGCAAAGCTTATACTGGGCCAGATGGCAGAATATAGGAAACTACATGAAAACATGAATAATTCTGTGAAAATGACTGTAAACAGATGAGAACTTGTTTAGAACAGCTGAAAGAAATCTCCAAGTCAGTTCTTAGTGTAGAAAAGGTAGCTAAGATAAGGGAAATCCTTAATTTGAGTTTAGATAACATCAAACACTGTATGAATCCTATATTCATTACATAAAGGAGACTAGACTGGTAAATGTGTGTTATACAAGGCAGAATACCATTGAAATAGAGAAAGAAACACGTTCGGCAGCTTTGGAAAGCCTTACACTTCACTGAAATGTAGTACACACTCTATAACACAGTTGAGAGACAATGTTGCCGTGCTGCCTCAGTTCATAACAGTGTGTAGGAAGTTGTTTGATAAAGTGGCCAAAGCTTATACTAGGGCCAGAAGTCAGAATATAGGAAACTACATGAAAACATGAATAATTCAGTGAAAATGACTGTTAGCAGATGAGAACTTGTTTAGAACAGCTGAAAGAGAATCTCCAAGTCAGTTCTTAGTGTAAAAAAGGTAGCTAAGATATGTGAAATCCTTAATTCCAATTAAGATCACATGAAACACTGTACGAATCCTATATTCTTTACTTCCAGGAGACTAGAGTGGTAAATGTGTGGTATACAAGGCAGAATACCATTGAAATAGAGAAAGAAACACGTTCTGCAGCTTTGGAAAGCCTTACACTTCACTGAAATGTCGTACTACACTCTATAACACAGTTGAGAGAAAATGTTCCCGAGCTGCCACAGTTCATAACAGTGTGTAGGAAGTTGTTTGATAAAGTGGGCAAAGCTTATTCTTGGACCAGAAGGCAGAATATAAGAAACTACATGAAAACATGAATAATTCAGTGAAAATGACTGTAAACAGATGAGAACTTGTTTAGAACAGCTGAAAGAGAATCTCCAAGGCAGTTCTTAGTGTAGAAAAGGTAAGTAAGATAAGGGAAATCCTTAATTCAAGTTAAGATAACATCAAACACTGTATGAATCCTATATTCATTACTTAAAGGAGACTAGAGTGGTAAATGTGTGTTATACAAGGCAGAATACCATTGAAATAGAGAAAGAAACACGTTCGGCAGCTTTGGAAAGCCTTACACTTCACTGAAATGTAGTACTACACTCTATAACACAGTTGAGAGACAATGTTCCCTAGCTCCCTCAGTTCATAACAGTGTGTAGGAAGTTGTTTGATAAAGTGGGCAAAGCTTATACTTGGGCCAGAAGGCAGAATATAGGAAACTACATGAAAACATGAATAATTCAGTGAAAATGACTGTAAACAGATGAGAACTTGTTTAGAACAGCTGAAAGAGAATCTCCAAGTCAGTTCTTAGTGTAGAAAAGGTAGCTAAGATATGTGAAATCCTTAATTCCAATTAAGATCACATGAAACACTGTACGAATCCTATATTCTTTACTTAAAGGAGACTAGAGTGGTAAATGTGTGTTATACAAGGCAGAATACCATTGAAATAGAGAAAGAAACACGTTCGGCAGCTTTGGAAAGCCTTACACTTCACTGAAATGTAGTACACACTCTATAACACAGTTGAGAGACAATTTTGCCGTGCTGCCTCAGTTCATAACAGTGTGTAGGAAGTTGTTTGATAAAGTGGCCAAAGCTTATACTAGGGCCAGAAGTCAGAATATAGGAAACTACATGAAAACATGAATAATTCAGTGAAAATGACTGTTAGCAGATGAGAACTTGTTTAGAACAGCTGAAAGAGAATCTCCAAGTCAGTTCTTAGTGTAGAAAAGGTAGCTAAGATATGTGAAATCCTTAATTCCAAATAAGATCACATGAAACACTGTATGAATCCTATATTCTTTACTTAAAGGAGACTAGAGTGGTAAATGTGTGTTATACAAGGCAGAATACCATTGAAATAGAGAAAGAAACACGTTCGGCAGCTTTGGAAAGCCTTACACTTCACTGAAATGTAGTACTACACTCTATAACACAGTTGAGAGACAATGTTCCCGAGCTGCCTCAGTTCATAACAGTGTGTAGGAAGGTGTTTGATAAAGTGGGCAAAGCTTATACTTGGGCCAGATGGCAGAATATAGGAAACTACATGAAAACATGAATAATTCAGTGAAAATCACTGTAAACAAATGAGATCTTGTTTAGAACAGCTGAAAGAGAATCTCCAAGTCAGTTCTTAGTGTAGAAAAGGTAGCTAAGATAAGGGAAATCCTTAATTCCAGTTAAGATCACATGAAACACTGTATGAATCCTATATTCTTTACTTAAAGGAGACTAGAGTGGTAAATGTGTGATATACAAGGCAGAATACCATTGAAATTGAGAAAGAAACACGTTCGGCAGCTTTGGAAAGCCTTACACTTCACTGAAATGTAGTACTACACTCTATAACACAGTTGAGAGACAATGTTCCTTAGCTGCCTCAGTTCATAACAGTGTGTAGGAAGTTGTTTGATAAAGTGGCCAAAGCTTATACTTGGGCCAGAAGTCAGAATATAGGAAACTACATGAAAACATGAATAATTCAGTTAAAATGACTGTAAACTAATGAGAACTTGTTTTAGAACAGCTGAAAGAGATTCTCCAAGTCAGTTCTTAGTGTAGAAAAGGTAGCTACATCCGGGAAATCCTTAATTGGAGTCAAGATCACATGAAACACTGTATGAATCCTATATTGTTTACTTATAGGAGACTAGAGTGGTAAATATGTGTTATATAAGGCAGAATACCATTGAAATATAGAAAAAAACACGTTCGGCAGGTTTGGAAAGCCTTACACTTCACTGAAATGTAGTACTACACTCTATAACACAGTTGAGAGACAATGTTCCCTTGCTCCCTCAGTTCATAACCGTGTGTAGGCAGTTGTTTGATAAAGTGGGCAAAGCTTATACTTGGGCCAGAAGGCAGAATATAGGAAACTACATGAAAACATGAATAATTCAGTGAAAATGAAAGTAAACAGATGAGAACTTGTTTAGAACAGCTGAAAGAGAATCTCCAAGTCAGTTCTTAGTGTAGAAAAGGTAGCTAAGATAAGGGACATCCTTAATTCGAGTTTAGATAACATCAAACACTGTATGAATCCTATATTCATTACATAAAGGAGACTAGACTGGTAAATGTGTGTTATACAAGGCAGAATACCATTGAAATAGAGAAAGAAACACGTTCGGCAGCTTTGGAAAGCCTTACACTTCACTGAAATGTAGTACTACACTCTATAACACAGTTGAGAGACAACGTTCCCTAGCTACCTCGGTCCATAACAGTGTGTAGGAAGTTGTTTGATAAAGTGGGCAAAGCTTATACTTGGACCAGAAGGCAGAATATAGGAAACTACATAAAAAAGTTAATAATTCAGTGAAAATGACTGTAAACAGATGAGAACTTGTTTTAGAACAGCTGAAAGAGATTCTCCAAGTCAGTTCTTAGTGTAGTAAAGGTAGCTAAATCCGGGAAATCTTCAATTCGAGTTAAGATAACATCAAACACTGTATGAATCCTATATTCATTACTTAAAGGAGACTAGAGTGGTAAATGTGTGTTATAGAAGGCAGAATTCCATTGAAATAGAGAAAGAAACATGTTCGGCACCTTTGGAAAGCCTTACACTTCACTGAAATGTAGTACTACACTCTATAACACAGTTGAGAGACAATGTTCCCTAGCTGCCTCAGTTCATAACAGTGTGTAAGAAGTTGTTTGATAAAGTGGGCAAAGCTTATACTGGGCCAGATGGCAGAATATAGGAAACTACATGAAAACATGAATAATTCTGTGAAAATGACTGTAAACAGCTGAGAACTTGTTTAGAACAGCTGAAAGAGAATCTCCAAGTCAGTTCTTAGTGTAGAAAAGGTAGCTAAGATAAGGGACATCCTTAATTCGAGTTTAGATAACATCAAACACTGTATGAATCCTATATTCATTACATAAAGGAGACTAGACTGGTAAATGTGTGTTATACAAGGCAGAATACCATTGAAATAGAGAAAGAAACACGTTCGGCAGCTTTGGAAAGCCTTACACTTCACTGAAATGTAGTACTACACTCTATAACACAGTTGAGAGACAACGTTCCCTAGCTACCTCAGTCCATAACAGTGTGTAGGAAGTTGTTTGATAAAGTGGGCAAAGCTTATACTTGGACCAGAAGGCAGAATATAGGAAACTACATAAAAAAGTGAATAATTCAGTGAAAATGACTGTAAACAGATGAGAACTTGTTTTAGAACAGCTGAAAGAGATTCTCCAAGTCAGTTCTTAGTGTAGTAAAGGTAGCTAAATCCGGGAAATCTTCAATTCGAGTTAAGATCACATGAAACACTGTATGAATCCTATATTGTTCACTTAAAGGAGACTAGAGTGCTAAATGTGTGTTATATAAGGCAGAATACCATTGAAATAGAGAAAGAAACACGTTCGGCAGCTTTGGAAAGCCTTACACTTCACTGAAATGTAGTACTACACTCTATAACACAGTTGAGAGACAACGTTCCCTAGCTACCTCAGTCCATAACAGTGTGTAGGAAGTTGTTTGATAAAGTGGGCAAAGCTTATACTTGGACCAGAAGGCAGAATATAGGAAACTACATAAAAAAGTGAATAATTCAGTGAAAATGACTCTAAACAGATGAGAACTTGTTTTAGAACAGCTGAAAGAGATTCTCCAAGTCAGTTCTTAGTGTAGTAAAGGTAGCTAAATCCGGGAAATCTTCAATTCGAGTTAAGATCACATGAAACACTGTATGAATCCTATATTGTTTACTTAAAGGAGACTAGAGTGCTAAATGTGTGTTATATAAGGCAGAATACCATTGAAATAGAGAAAGAAACACGTTCGGCAGCTTTGGAAATCCTTACACTTCACTGAAATGTAGTACTACACTCTAGAACACAGTTGAGAGACAATGTTCCCGTGCTGCCTCAGTTCATAACAGTGTGTAGGAAGTTGTTTGATAAAGAGGCCAAAGCTTATACTTGGGCCAGAAGGCAGAATATAGGAAACTACATGAAAACATGAATAATTCAGTGAAAATGACTGTAAACAGATGAGAGCTTGTTTAGAACAGCTGAAAGAGAATCTCCAAGGCAGTTCTTAGTGTAGAAAAGGTAGGTAAGATAAGGGAAATCCTTAATTCGAGTTAAGATAACATCAAACACTGTATGAATCCTATATTCATTACTTAAAGGAGACTAGAGTGGTAAATGTGTGTTATAGAAGGTAGAATTCCATTGAAATAGAGAAAGAAACACGTTCGGCAGCTTTGGAAAGCCTTACACTTCACTGAAATGTAGTACTACACTCTATAACACAGTTGAGAGACAATGTTCCCTAGCTGCCTCAGTTCATAACAGTGTGTAAGAAGTTGTTTGATAAAGTGGGCAAAGCTTATACTGGGCCAGATGGCAGAATATAGGAAACTACATGAAAACATGAATAATTCTGTGAAAATGACTGTAAACAGATGAGAACTTGTTTAGAACAGCTGTAAGAGAATCTCCAAGTCAGTTCTTAGTGTAGAAAAGGTAGCTAAGATAAGGGAAATCCTTAATTTGAGTTTAGATAACATCAAACACTGTATGAATCCTATATTCATTACATAAAGGAGACTAGACTGGTAAATGTGTGTTATACAAGGCAGAATACCATTGAAATAGAGAAAGAAACACGTTCGGCAGCTTTGGAAAGCCTTACACTTCACTGACATGTAGTACTACACTCTATAGCACAGTTGAGAGACAATGTTCCCTAGCTGCCTCAGTTCATAACAGTGTGTAGGGAGGTGTTTGATAAAGTGGGCAAAGCTTATACGTGGGCCAGAAGGCAGAATATAGGAAACTACATGAAAACATGAATAATTCAGTGAAAATGACTGTAAACAGATGAGAACTTGTTTAGAACAGCTGAAAGAGAATCTCCAAGTCAGTTCTTAGTGTAAAAAAGGTAGCTAACATAAGGGAAATCCTTAATTCCAGTTAAGATCACATGAAACACTTTATGAATCATATATTCTTTACTTAAAGGAGACTAGAGTGGTAAATGTGTGTTATACAAGGAAGAATACCATTGAAATTGAGAAAGAAACACGTTCGGCAGCTTTGGAAAGCCTTACACTTCACTGAAATGTAGTACTACACTCTATAACACAGTTGAGAGACAATGTTCCTTAGCTGCCTCAGTTCATAACAGTGTGTAGGAAGTTGTTTGATAAAGTGGCCAAAGCTTATACTTGGGCCAGAAGTCAGAATATAGGAAACTACATGAAAACATGAATAATTCAGTTAAAATGACTGTAAACAGATGAGAACTTGTTTAGAACAGCTGAAAGAGAATCTCCAAGTCAGTTCTTAGTGTAGAAAAGGTAGCTAAGATAAGGGAAATCCTTAATTTGAGTTTAGATAACATCAAACACTGTATGAATCCTATATTCATTACATAAGGGAGACTTACTGGTAAATGTGTGTTATACAAGGCAGAATACCATTGAAATAGAGAAAGAAACACGTTCGGAAGCTTTGGAAAGCCTTACACTTCACTGAAATGTAGTACTACACTCTATAACACAGTTGAGAGACAATGTTCCCTAGCTGCCTAAGTTCATAACAGTGTGTAAGAAGTTGTTTGATAAAGTGGGCAAAGCTTATACTGGGCCAGATGGCAGAATATAGGAAACTACATGAAAACATGAATAATTCTGTGAAAATGACTGTTAACAGATGAGAACTTGTTTAGAACAGCTGAAAGAGAATCTCCAAGTCAGTTCTTAGTGTAGAAAAGGTAGCTAAGATAAGGGAAATCGTTAATTTGAGTTTAGATAACATCAAACACTGTATGAATCCTATATTCATTACATAAAGGAGACTAGACTGGTAAATGTGTGTTATACAAGGCAGAATACCATTGAAATAGAGAAAGAAACACGTTCGGCAGCTTTGGAAAGCCTTACACTTCACTGAAATGTAGTACACACTCTATAACACAGTTGAGAGACAATGTTCCCAAGCAGCCTCAGTTCATGACAGTGTGTAGGCAGTTGTTGGATAAAGTGGGCAAAGCTTATACTTGGGCCAGAAGACAGAATATAGGAAACTACATAAAAACATGAATAATTCAGTGAAAATGACTGTAAACAGATGAGAACTTGTTTAGAACAGCTGAAAGTGAATCTCCAAATCAGTTCTAAGTGTAGAAAAGGTAGCTAAGATAAGGGAAATCCTTAATTCGAGTTTAGATAACATCAAACACTGTATGAATCCTATATTCATTACTTAAAGGAGACTAGAGAGGTAAATGTGTGTTATACAAGGCAGAATACCATTGAAATAGAGAAAGAAACACGTTCGGCAGCTTTGGAAAGCCTTACACTTCACTGAAATGTAGTACTACACTCTATAACACAGTTGAGAGACAATGTTCCCTAGCTGCCTCAGTTCATAACAGTGTGTGGGAAGTTGTTTGATAAAGTGGGCAAAGCTTATACTTGGGCCAGAAGGCAGAATATAGGACACTACATGAAAACATTAATAATTCAGTGAAAATGACTGTAAACAGATGAGAACTTGTTTAGAACAGCTGAAAGAGAATCTCCAAGTCAGTTCTTAGTGTAAAAAAGGAAGCTAAGATAAGGGAAATCCTTAATTCCAGTTAAGATCACATGAAACACTTTACGAATCCTATATTCTTTACTTAAAGGAGACAAGAGTGGTAAATGTGTGTTATACAAGGCAGAATACCATTGAAATAGAGAAAGAAACACGTTTGGCAGCTTTGGAAAGCCTTACACTTCACTGAAATGTAGTACTACACTCTATAACACAGTTGAGAGACAATGTTCCCGAGCTGCCTCAGTTTATAACAGTGTGTAGGAAGTTGTTTGATAAAGTGGGGAAAGCTTATACTTGGGCCAGAAGGCAGAATATAGGAAAATACATGAAAACATGAATAATTCAGTGAAAATGACTGTAAACAGATGAGAACTTGTTTAGAACAGCTATAAGAGAATCTCCAAGTCAGTTCTTAGTGTAGAAAAGGTAGCTAAGATAAGGGAAATCCTTAATTCCAGTTAAGATCACATGAAACACTGTATGAATCCTATATTCTTTACTTAAAGGAGACTAGAGTGGTAAATGTGTGTTATACAAGGCAGAATACCATTGAAATAGAGAAAGAAACACGTTCGGAAGCTTTGGAAAGCCTTACACTTCACTGAAATGTAGTACTACACTCTATAACACAGTTGAGAGACAATGTTCCCGTGCTGCCTCAGTTCATAACAGTGTGTAGGAAGTTGTTTGATAAAGAGGCCAAAGCTTATACTTGGGCCAGAAGGCAGAATATAGGAAACTACATGAAAACATGAATAATTCAGTGAAAATGACTGTAAACAGATGAGAACTTGTTTTAGAACAGCTGAAAGAGATTCTCCAAGTCAGTTCTTAGTGTAGAAAAGGTAGCTAAATCCGAGAAATCCTTAATTGGAGTCAAGATCACATGAAGCACTGTATGAATCCTATATTGTTTACTTAAAGGAGACTAGAGTGGTAAATGTGTGTTATATAAGGCAGAATACCATTGAAATAGAGAAAGAAACACGTTCAGAAGCTTTGGAAAGCCTTACACTTCACTGAAATGTAGTACTACACTCTATAACACAGTTGAGAGAAAATGTTCCCGAGCTGCCACAGTTCATAACAGTGTGTAGGAAGTTGTTTGATAAAGTGGGCAAAGCTTATTCTTGGACCAGAAGGCAGAATATAGGAAACTACATGAAAACATGAATAATTCAGTCAAAATAACTGTAAACAGATGACAACTTGTTTAGAACAGCTGAAAGAGATTCTCCAAGTCAGTTCTTAGTGTAGAAAATGTAGCTAAGATAAGGGAAATCCTTAATTCCAGTTAAGATCACATGAAACACAGTATGAATCCTATATTCTTTACTTAAAGGAGACTAGAGTAGTAAATGTGTGTTATACAAGGCAGAATACCATTGAAATAAAGAAAGAAACACGTTCGGCAGCTTTGGAAAGCCTTACACTTCACTGAAATGTAGTTCTACACTCTATAACACAGTTGAGAGACAAGGTTCCCGAGCTGCCACAGTTCATCACAGTGTGTAGGAAGTTGTTTGATAAAGTTGGCAAACCTTATACTTGGGCCAGAAGGCAGAATATAGGAAACTACATGAAAACATGAATAATTCACAGAAAATGACTGTAAACAGATGAGAACTTGTTTAGACAGCTGAAAGAGAATCTCCAAGTCAGTTCTTAGTGTAGAAAAGGTAGCTAAGATCCGGGAAATCCTTAATTCCAGTTAAGATCACATGAAACACTGTATGAATCCTATATTCTTTACTTAAAGGAGACTAGAGCGGTAAATGTGTGTTATACAAGGCAGAATAGCTTTGAAATAGAGAAAGAAACACGTTCGGCAGCTTTGGAAAGCCTTACACTTCACTGAAATGTAGTACTACACTCTATAACACAGTTGAGAGACAATGTTCCCTAGCTACCTCAGTCCATAACAGTGTGTAGGAAGTTGTTTGATAAAGTGGGCAAAGCTCATACTTGGACCAGAAGGCAGAATATAGGAAACTACATGGAAACATGAATAATTCAGTGAAAATGACTCTATACAGATTAGAACTTGGTTTAGAACAGCTGAAAGAGATTCTCCAAGTCAGTTCTTAGTGTACAAAAGGTAGCTAAATCCGGGAAATCTTCAATTCGAGTTAAGATCACATGAAACACTGTATGAATCCTATATTGTTTACTTAAAGGTGACTAGAGTGGTAAATGTGTGTTATATAAGGCAGAATACCATTGAAATAGAGAAAGAAACACGTTCGGCAGATTTGGAAAGCCTTACACTTCACTGAAATGTAGTACTACACTCTATAACACAGTTGAGAGACAATGTTCCCTAGCTGCCTCAGTTCGTAACAGTGTGTAGGAAGTTGTTTGATAAAGTGGGCCATGCTTATACTTGGGCCAGATGGCAGAAAATAGGAAACTACATGAATACATGAATAATTCAGTGAAAATGACTGTAAACAGATGAGATCTTGTTTAGAACAGCTGAAAGAGAAACTCCAAGTCAGTTCTTAGTGTAGAACAGGTAGCTAAGATAAGGGAAATCCTTAATTCCAGTTAAGATCACATGAAACACTTTACGAATCCTATATTCTTTACTTAAAGGAGACTAGAGTGGTAAATGTGTGTTATACAAGGCAGAATACCATTGAAATAGAGAAAGAAACACGTTCGACAGCTTTGGAAAGCCTTACACTTCACTGAAATGTAGTACTACACTCTATAACACAGTTGAGAGACAATGTTCCCGTGCTGCCGCAGTTCATAACAGTGTGTAGGAAGTTGTTTGATAAAGTGGCCAAAGCTTATACTTGGGCCAGAAGTCAGAATATAGGAAACTACATGAAAACATGAATAATTCAGTGAAAATGACTGTAAACAGATGAGAACTTGTTTTAGAACAGCTGAAAGAGATTCTCCAAGTCAGTTCTTAGTGTAGAAAAGGTAGCTAAATCCGGGAAATCCTTAATTGGAGTCAAGATCACATGAAACACTGTATGAATCCTATATTGTTTACTTAAAGGAGACTAGAGTGGTAAATGTGTGTTATATAAGGCAGAATACCATTGAAATAGAGAAAGAAACACGTTCGGAAGCTTTGGAAAGCCTTACACTTCACTGAAATGTAGTACTACACTCTATAACACAGTTGAGAGAAAATGTTCCCGAGGTGCCACAGTTCATAACAGTGTGTAGGAAGTTGTTTGATAAAGTGGGCAAAGCTTATTCTTGGACCAGAAGGCAGAATATAGGAAACTACATGAAAACATGAATAATTCAGTGAAAATAACTGTAAACAGATGACAACTTGTTTAGAACAGCTGAAAGAGATTCTCCAAGTCAGTTCTCAGTGTAGAAAAGGTAGCTAAGATAAGGGAAATCCTTAATTCCAGTTAAGATCACATGAAAAACTGTATGAATCCTATATTCTTTACTTAAAGGAGACTAGAGTGGTAAATGTGTCTTATACAAGACAGAATAGCTGTGAAATAGAGAAAGAAACACGTTCCGCAGCTTTGGAAAGCCTTACACTTCACTGAAATGTAGTACTACACTCTATAACAGAGTTGAGAGACAATGTTCCCTAGCTCCCTCAGTTCATAACAGTGTTTAGGAAGTTGTTTGATAGAGTGGGCAAAGCTTATACTTGGGCCAGAAGGCAGAATATAGGAAACTACATGAAAACATGAATAATTCAGTGAAAATGTCTGTAAACAGATGAGAACTTGTTTAGAACAGCTGAAAGAGAATCTCCAAGTCAGTTCTTAGTGTAGAAAAGGTAGATAAGATAAGGGAAATCCTTAATTCGAGTTAAGATCACATGAAACACTGTATGAATCCTATATTCTTTACTTATAGGAGACTAGAGCGGTAAATGTGTCTTATACAAGGCAGAATAGCTTTGAAATAGAGAAAGAAACACGTTCGGCAGCTTTGGAAAGCCTTACACTTCATTGAAATGTAGTACTACACTCTATAACACAGTTGAGAGATAATGTTCCCTAGCTCCCTCAGTTCATAACAGTGTGTAGGAAGTTGCTTGATAAAGTTGGCAAACCTTATACTTGGGCCAGAAGGCAGAATATAGGAAACTACATGAAAACATGAATAATTCACTGAAAATGACTGTAAACAGATGAGAACTTGTTTAGACAGCTGAAAGAGAATCTCCAAGTCAGTTCTTAGTGTAGAAAAGGTAGCTAAGATCCGGGAAATCCTTAATTCCAGTTAAGATCACATGAAACACTGTATGAATCCTATATTCTTTACTTAAAGGAGACTAGAGCGGTAAATGTGTGTTATACAAGGCAGAATAGCTTTGAAATAGAGAAAGAAACACGGTCGGTAGCTTTGGAAAGCCTTACACTTCACCGAAATGTAGTACTACACTCTATAACACAGTTGAGAGACAATGTTCCCTAGCTCCCTCAGTTCATAACAGTGTGTAGAAAGTTGTTTGATAAAGTGGGCAAACCTTAAACTAGGGCCAGAAGGCAGAATATAGGAAACTACATGAAAACATGAATAATTCACTGAAAATGACTGTAAACAGATGAGAACTTGTTTAGAAGAGCTGAAAGAGAATCTCCAAGGCAGTTTTTAGTGTAGAAAAGGTAGCTAAATCCGGGAAATCTTCAATTCGAGTTAAGATCACATGAAACACTGTATGAATCCTATATTGTTTACTTAAAGGTGACTAGAGTGGTAAATGTGTGTTATATAAGGCAGAATACCATTGAAATAGAGAAAGAAACACGTTCCGCAGCTTTGGAAAGCCTTACACTTCACTGAAATGTAGTACTACACTCTATAACACAGTTGAGAGACAATGTTCCCTAGCTCCCTCAGTTCATAACAGTGTTTAGGAAGTTGTTTGATAGAGTGGGCAAAGCTTATACATGGGCCAGAAGGCAGAATATAGGAAACTACATGAAAACATGAATAATTCAGTGAAAATGTCTGTAAACAGATGAGAACTTGTTTAGAACAGCTGAAAGAGAATCTCCAAGTCAGTTCTTAGTGTAGAAAAGGTAGATAAGATAAGGGAAATCCTTAATTCGAGTTAAGATCACATGAAACACTGTATGAATCCTATATTCTTTACTTATAGGAGACTAGAGCGGTAAATGTGTCTTATACAAGGCAGAATAGCTTTGAAATAGATAAAGAAACACGTTCAGCAGCTTTGGAAAGCCTTACACTTCATTGAAATGTAGTACTACACTCTATAACACCGTTGAGAGATAATGTTCCCTAGCTCCCTCAGTTCATAACAGTGTGTAGGAAGTTGCTTGATAAAGTTGGCAAACCTTATACTTGGGCCAGAAGGCAGAATATAGGAAACTACATGAAAACATGAATAATTCACTGAAAATGACTGTAAACAGATGAGAACTTGTTTAGACAGCTGAAAGAGAATCTCCAAGTCAGTTCTTAGTGTAGAAAAGGTAGCTAAGATCTGGGAAATCCTTAATTCCAGTTAAGATCACATGAAACACTGTATGAATCCTATATTCTTTACTTAAAGGAGACTAGAGCGGTAAATGTGTGTTATACAAGGCAGAATAGCTTTGAAATAGAGAAAGAAACACGTTCGGTAGCTTTGGAAAGCCTTACACTTCACCGAAATGTAGTACTACACTCTATAACACAGTTGAGAGACAATGTTCCCTAGCTCCCTCAGTTCATAACAGTGTGTAGGAAGTTGTTTGATAAAGTGGGCAAACCTTAAACTAGGGCCAGAAGGCAGAATATAGGAAACTACATGAAAACATGAATAATTCACTGAAAATGACTGTAAACAGATGAGAACTTGTTTAGAAGAGCTGAAAGAGAATCTCCAAGGCAGTTTTTAGTGTAGAAAAGGTAGCTTAGATAAGGGAAATCCTTAATTCCAGTTAAGATCACATGAAACACTGTATGAATCCTATATTCTTTAATTAAAGGAGAGTAGAGTGGTAAATGTGTGTTATACAAGGCAGAATACCATTGAAATAGAGAAAGAAACACGTTCGGCAGCTTTGGAAAGCCTTACACTTCACTGAAATGTAGTACTACACTCTATAACACAGTTGAGAGACAATATTCCCTAGCTACCTCAGTCCATAACAGTGTGTAGGAAGTTGTTTGATAAAGTGGGCAAAGCTTATACTTGGACCAGAAGGCAGAATATAGGAAACTACATGGAAACATGAATAATTCAGTGAAAATGACTGTAAACAGATTAGAACTTGGTTTAGAACAGCTAAAAGAGATTCTCCAAGTCAGTTCTTAGTGTAGAAAAGGTAGCTAAATCCGGGAAATCTTCAATTCGAATTAAGATCACATGAAACACTGTATGAATCCTATATTGTTTACTTAAAGGTGACTAGAGTGGTAAATGTGTGTTATATAAGGCAGAATACCATTGAAATAGAGAAAGAAACACGTTCGGCAGCTTTGGAAAGCCTTACACTTCACTGAAATGTAGTACTACACTCTATAACACAGTTGAGAGACAATGTTCCCTAGCTACCTCAGTCCATAACAGTGTGTAGGAAGTTGTTTGATAAAGTGGGCAAAGCTTATACTTGGACCAGAAGGCAGAATATAGGAAACTACATGGAAACATGAATAATTCAGTGAAAATGACTCTATACAGATTAGAACTTGGTTTAGAACAGCTGAAAGAGATTCTCCAAGTCAGTTCGTAGTGTAGAAAAGGTAGCTAAATCCGGGAAATCTTCAATTCGAGTTAAGATCACATGAAACACTGTATGAATCCTATATTGTTTACTTAAAGGTGACTAGAGTGGTAAATGTGTGTTATATAAGGCAGAATACCATTGAAATAAAGAAAGAAACACGTTCGGCAGATTTGGAAAGCCTTACACTTCACTGAAATGTAGTACTACACTCTATAACACAGTTGAGAGACAATGTTCCCTAGCTGCCTCAGTTCGTAACAGTGTGTAGGAAGTTGTTTGATAAAGTGGGCCATGCTTATACTTGGGCCAGATGGCAGAAAATAGGAAACTACATGAATACATGAATAATTCAGTGAAAATGACTGTAAACAGATGAGATCTTGTTTAGAACAGCTGAAAGAGAATCTCCAAGTCAGTTCTTAGTGTAGAACAGGTAGCTAAGATAAGGGAAATCCTTAATTCCAGTTAAGATCACATGAAACACTTTACGAATCCTATATTCTTTACTTAAAGGAGACTAGAGTGGTAAATGTGTGTTATACAAGGCAGAATACCATTGAAATAGAGAAAGAAACACGTTCGGCAGCTTTGGAAAGCCTTACACTTCACTGAAATGTAGTACTACACTCTATAACACAGTTGAGAGACAATGTTCCCGTGCTGCCGCAGTTCATAACAGTGTGTAGGAAGTTGTTTGATAAAGTGGCCAAAGCTTATACTTGGGCCAGAAGTCAGAATATAGGAAACTACATGAAAACATGAATAATTCAGTGAAAATGACTGTAAACAGATGAGAACTTGTTTTAGAACAGCTGAAAGAGATTCTCCAAGTCAGTTCTTAGTGTAGAAAAGGTAGCTAAATCCGGGAAATCCTTAATTGGAGTCAAGATCACATGAAACACTGTATGAATCCTATATTGTTTACTTAAAGGAGACTAGAGTGGTAAATGTGTGTTATATAAGGCAGAATACCATTGAAATAGAGAAAGAAACACGTTCGGAAGCTTTGGAAAGCCTTACACTTCACTGAAATGTAGTACTACACTCTATAACACAGTTGAGAGAAAATGTTCCCGAGGTGCCACAGTTCATAACAGTGTGTAGGAAGTTGTTTGATAAAGTGGGCAAAGCTTATTCTTGGACCAGAAGGCAGAATATAGGAAACTACATGAAAACATGAATAATTCAGTGAAAATAACTGTAAACAGATGACAACTTGTTTAGAACAGCTGAAAGAGATTCTCCAAGTCAGTTCTTAGTGTAGAAAAGGTAGCTAAGATAAGGGAAATCCTTAATTCCAGTTAAGATCACATGAAAAACTGTATGAATCCTATATTCTTTACTTAAAGGAGACTAGAGTGGTAAATGTGTCTTATACAAGACAGAATAGCTTTGAAATAGAGAAAGAAACACGTTCCGCAGCTTTGGAAAGCCTTACACTTCACTGAAATGTAGTACTACACTCTATAACAGAGTTGAGAGACAATGTTCCCTAGCTCCCTCAGTTCATAACAGTGTTTAGGAAGTTGTTTGATAGAGTGGGCAAAGCTTATACTTGGGCCAAAAGGCAGAATATAGGAAACTACATGAAAACATGAATAATTCAGTGAAAATGTCTGTAAACAGATGAGAACTTGTTTAGAACAGCTGAAAGAGAATCTCCAAGTCAGTTCTTAGTGTAGAAAAGGTAGATAAGATAAGGGAAATCCTTAATTCGAGTTAAGATCACATGAAACACTGTATGAATCCTATATTCTTTACTTATAGGAGACTAGAGCGGTAAATGTGTCTTATACAAGGCAGAATAGCTTTGAAATAGAGAAAGAAACACGTTCGGCAGCTTTGGAAAGCCTTACACTTCATTGAAATGTAGTACTACACTCTATAACACAGTTGAGAGATAATGTTCCCTAGCTCCCTCAGTTCATAACAGTGTGTAGGAAGTTGCTTGATAAAGTTGGCAAACCTTATACTTGGGCCAGAAGGCAGAATATAGGAAACTACATGAAAACATGAATAATTCACTGAAAATGACTGTAAACAGATGAGAACTTGTTTAGACAGCTGAAAGAGAATCTCCAAGTCAGTTCTTAGTGTAGAAAAGGTAGCTAAGATCCGGGAAATCCTTAATTCCAGTTAAGATCACATGAAACACTGTATGAATCCTATATTCTTTACTTAAAGGAGACTAGAGCGGTAAATGTGTGTTATACAAGGCAGAATAGCTTTGAAATAGAGAAAGAAACACGGTCGGTAGCTTTGGAAAGCCTTACACTTCACCGAAATGTAGTACTACACTCTATAACACAGTTGAGAGACAATGTTCCCTAGCTCCCTCAGTTCATAACAGTGTGTAGAAAGTTGTTTGATAAAGTGGGCAAACCTTAAACTAGGGCCAGAAGGCAGAATATAGGAAACTACATGAAAACATGAATAATTCACTGAAAATGACTGTAAACAGATGAGAACTTGTTTAGAAGAGCTGAAAGAGAATCTCCAAGGCAGTTTTTAGTGTAGAAAAGGTAGCTAAATCCGGGAAATCTTCAATTCGAGTTAAGATCACATGAAACACTGTATGAATCCTATATTGTTTACTTAAAGGTGACTAGAGTGGTAAATGTGTGTTATATAAGGCAGAATACCATTGAAATAGAGAAAGAAACACGTTCCGCAGCTTTGGAAAGCCTTACACTTCACTGAAATGTAGTACTACACTCTATAACACAGTTGAGAGACAATGTTCCCTAGCTCCCTCAGTTCATAACAGTGTTTAGGAAGTTGTTTGATAGAGTGGGCAAAGCTTATACATGGGCCAGAAGGCAGAATATAGGAAACTACATGAAAACATGAATAATTCAGTGAAAATGTCTGTAAACAGATGAGAACTTGTTTAGAACAGCTGAAAGAGAATCTCCAAGTCAGTTCTTAGTGTAGAAAAGGTAGATAAGATAAGGGAAATCCTTAATTCGAGTTAAGATCACATGAAACACTGTATGAATCCTATATTCTTTACTTATAGGAGACTAGAGCGGTAAATGTGTCTTATACAAGGCAGAATAGCTTTGAAATAGATAAAGAAACACGTTCAGCAGCTTTGGAAAGCCTTACACTTCATTGAAATGTAGTACTACACTCTATAACACCGTTGAGAGATAATGTTCCCTAGCTCCCTCAGTTCATAACAGTGTGTAGGAAGTTGCTTGATAAAGTTGGCAAACCTTATACTTGGGCCAGAAGGCAGAATATAGGAAACTACATGAAAACATGAATAATTCACTGAAAATGACTGTAAACAGATGAGAACTTGTTTAGACAGCTGAAAGAGAATCTCCAAGTCAGTTCTTAGTGTAGAAAAGGTAGCTAAGATCTGGGAAATCCTTAATTCCAGTTAAGATCACATGAAACACTGTATGAATCCTATATTCTTTACTTAAAGGAGACTAGAGCGGTAAATGTGTGTTATACAAGGCAGAATAGCTTTGAAATAGAGAAAGAAACACGTTCGGTAGCTTTGGAAAGCCTTACACTTCACCGAAATGTAGTACTACACTCTATAACACAGTTGAGAGACAATGTTCCCTAGCTCCCTCAGTTCATAACAGTGTGTAGGAAGTTGTTTGATAAAGTGGGCAAACCTTAAACTAGGGCCAGAAGGCAGAATATAGGAAACTACATGAAAACATGAATAATTCACTGAAAATGACTGTAAACAGATGAGAACTTGTTTAGAAGAGCTGAAAGAGAATCTCCAAGGCAGTTTTTAGTGTAGAAAAGGTAGCTTAGATAAGGGAAATCCTTAATTCCAGTTAAGATCACATGAAACACTGTATGAATCCTATATTCTTTAATTAAAGGAGAGTAGAGTGGTAAATGTGTGTTATACAAGGCAGAATACCATTGAAATAGAGAAAGAAACACGTTCGGCAGCTTTGGAAAGCCTTACACTTCACTGAAATGTAGTACTACACTCTATAACACAGTTGAGAGACAATATTCCCTAGCTACCTCAGTCCATAACAGTGTGTAGGAAGTTGTTTGATAAAGTGGGCAAAGCTTATACTTGGACCAGAAGGCAGAATATAGGAAACTACATGGAAACATGAATAATTCAGTGAAAATGACTGTAAACAGATTAGAACTTGGTTTAGAACAGCTAAAAGAGATTCTCCAAGTCAGTTCTTAGTGTAGAAAAGGTAGCTAAATCCGGGAAATCTTCAATTCGAATTAAGATCACATGAAACACTGTATGAATCCTATATTGTTTACTTAAAGGTGACTAGAGTGGTAAATGTGTGTTATATAAGGCAGAATACCATTGAAATAGAGAAAGAAACACGTTCGGCAGCTTTGGAAAGCCTTACACTTCACTGAAATGTAGTACTACACTCTATAACACAGTTGAGAGACAATGTTCCCTAGCTACCTCAGTCCATAACAGTGTGTAGGAAGTTGTTTGATAAAGTGGGCAAAGCTTATACTTGGACCAGAAGGCAGAATATAGGAAACTACATGGAAACATGAATAATTCAGTGAAAATGACTCTATACAGATTAGAACTTGGTTTAGAACAGCTGAAAGAGATTCTCCAAGTCAGTTCGTAGTGTAGAAAAGGTAGCTAAATCCGGGAAATCTTCAATTCGAGTTAAGATCACATGAAACACTGTATGAATCCTATATTGTTTACTTAAAGGTGACTAGAGTGGTAAATGTGTGTTATATAAGGCAGAATACCATTGAAATAAAGAAAGAAACACGTTCGGCAGATTTGGAAAGCCTTACACTTCACTGAAATGTAGTACTACACTCTATAACACAGTTGAGAGACAATGTTCCCTAGCTGCCTCAGTTCGTAACAGTGTGTAGGAAGTTGTTTGATAAAGTGGGCCATGCTTATACTTGGGCCAGATGGCAGAAAATAGGAAACTACATGAATACATGAATAATTCAGTGAAAATGACTGTAAACAGATGAGATCTTGTTTAGAACAGCTGAAAGAGAATCTCCAAGTCAGTTCTTAGTGTAGAACAGGTAGCTAAGATAAGGGAAATCCTTAATTCCAGTTAAGATCACATGAAACACTTTACGAATCCTATATTCTTTACTTAAAGGAGACTAGAGTGGTAAATGTGTGTTATACAAGGCAGAATACCATTGAAATAGAGAAAGAAACACGTTCGGCAGCTTTGGAAAGCCTTACACTTCACTGAAATGTAGTACTACACTCTATAACACAGTTGAGAGACAATGTTCCCGTGCTGCCGCAGTTCATAACAGTGTGTAGGAAGTTGTTTGATAAAGTGGCCAAAGCTTATACTTGGGCCAGAAGTCAGAATATAGGAAACTACATGAAAACATGAATAATTCAGTGAAAATGACTGTAAACAGATGAGAACTTGTTTTAGAACAGCTGAAAGAGATTCTCCAAGTCAGTTCTTAGTGTAGAAAAGGTAGCTAAATCCGGGAAATCCTTAATTGGAGTCAAGATCACATGAAACACTGTATGAATCCTATATTGTTTACTTAAAGGAGACTAGAGTGGTAAATGTGTGTTATATAAGGCAGAATACCATTGAAATAGAGAAAGAAACACGTTCGGAAGCTTTGGAAAGCCTTACACTTCACTGAAATGTAGTACTACACTCTATAACACAGTTGAGAGAAAATGTTCCCGAGGTGCCACAGTTCATAACAGTGTGTAGGAAGTTGTTTGATAAAGTGGGCAAAGCTTATTCTTGGACCAGAAGGCAGAATATAGGAAACTACATGAAAACATGAATAATTCAGTGAAAATAACTGTAAACAGATGACAACTTGTTTAGAACAGCTGAAAGAGATTCTCCAAGTCAGTTCTTAGTGTAGAAAAGGTAGCTAAGATAAGGGAAATCCTTAATTCCAGTTAAGATCACATGAAAAACTGTATGAATCCTATATTCTTTACTTAAAGGAGACTAGAGTGGTAAATGTGTCTTATACAAGACAGAATAGCTTTGAAATAGAGAAAGAAACACGTTCCGCAGCTTTGGAAAGCCTTACACTTCACTGAAATGTAGTACTACACTCTATAACAGAGTTGAGAGACAATGTTCCCTAGCTCCCTCAGTTCATAACAGTGTTTAGGAAGTTGTTTGATAGAGTGGGCAAAGCTTATACTTGGGCCAAAAGGCAGAATATAGGAAACTACATGAAAACATGAATAATTCAGTGAAAATGTCTGTAAACAGATGAGAACTTGTTTAGAACAGCTGAAAGAGAATCTCCAAGTCAGTTCTTAGTGTAGAAAAGGTAGATAAGATAAGGGAAATCCTTAATTCGAGTTAAGATCACATGAAACACTGTATGAATCCTATATTCTTTACTTATAGGAGACTAGAGCGGTAAATGTGTCTTATACAAGGCAGAATAGCTTTGAAATAGAGAAAGAAACACGTTCGGCAGCTTTGGAAAGCCTTACACTTCATTGAAATGTAGTACTACACTCTATTACACAGTTGAGAGATAATGTTCCCTAGCTCCCTCAGTTCATAACAGTGTGTAGGAAGTTGCTTGATAAAGTTGGCAAACCTTATACTTGGGCCAGAAGGCAGAATATAGGAAACTACATGAAAACATGAATAATTCACTGAAAATGACTGTAAACAGATGAGAACTTGTTTAGACAGCTGAAAGAGAATCTCCAAGTCAGTTCTTAGTGTAGAAAAGGTAGCTAAGATCCGGGAAATCCTTAATTCCAGTTAAGATCACATGAAACACTGTATGAATCCTATATTCTTTACTTAAAGGAGACTAGAGCGGTAAATGTGTGTTATACAAGGCAGAATAGCTTTGAAATAGAGAAAGAAACACGGTCGGTAGCTTTGGAAAGCCTTACACTTCACCGAAATGTAGTACTACACTCTATAACACAGTTGAGAGACAATGTTCCCTAGCTCCCTCAGTTCATAACAGTGTGTAGGAAGTTGTTTGATAAAGTGGGCAAACCTTAAACTAGGGCCAGAAGGCAGAATATAGGAAACTACATGAAAACATGAATAATTCACTGAAAATGACTGTAAACAGATGAGAACTTGTTTAGAAGAGCTGAAAGAGAATCTCCAAGGCAGTTTTTAGTGTAGAAAAGGTAGCTAAATCCGGGAAATCTTCAATTCGAGTTAAGATCACATGAAACACTGTATGAATCCTATATTTTTTACTTAAAGGTGACTAGAGTGGTAAATGTGTGTTATATAAGGCAGAATACCATTGAAATAGAGAAAGAAACACGTTCGGCAGCTTTGGAAAGCCTTACACTTTACTGAAATGTAGTACTACACTCTATAACACAGTTGAGAGACAATGTTCCCTAGCTCCCTCAGTTCATAACAGTGTTTAGGAAGTTGTTTGATAGAGTGGGCAAAGCTTATACATGGGCCAGAAGGCAGAATATAGGAAACTACATGAAAACATGAATAATTCAGTGAAAATGTCTGTAAACAGATGAGAACTTGTTTAGAACAGCTGAAAGAGAATCTCCAAGTCAGTTCTTAGTGTAGAAAAGGTAGATAAGATAAGGGAAATCCTTAATTCGAGTTAAGATCACATGAAACAATGTATGAATCCTATATTCTTTACTTATAGGAGACTAGAGCGGTAAATGTGTCTTATACAAGGCAGAATAGCTTTGAAATAGATAAAGAAACACGTTCAGCAGCTTTGGAAAGCCTTACACTTCATTGAAATGTAGTACTACACTCTATAACACCGTTGAGAGATAATGTTCCCTAGCTCCCTCAGTTCATAACAGTGTGTAGGAAGTTGCTTGATAAAGTTGGCAAACCTTATACTTGGGCCAGAAGGCAGA
This sequence comes from Pipistrellus hanaki, assembly GCF_964339955.1. NCBI lineage: Eukaryota > Metazoa > Chordata > Mammalia > Chiroptera > Vespertilionidae > Pipistrellus > Pipistrellus hanaki. The sequence goes on from NC_140519.1 coordinate 435,495, forward strand.
ATATAGGAAACTACATGAAAACATGAATAATTCACTGAAAATGACTGTAAACAGATGAGAACTTGTTTAGACAGCTGAAAGAGAATCTCCAAGTCAGTTCTTAGTGTAGAAAAGGTAGCTAAGATCCGGGAAATCCTTAATTCCAGTTAAGATCACATGAAACACTGTATGAATCCTATATTCTTTACTTAAAGGAGACTAGAGCGGTAAATGTGTGTTATACAAGGCAGAATAGCTTTGAAATAGAGAAAGAAACACGTTTGGTAGCTTTGGAAAGCCTTACACTTCACCGAAATGTAGTACTACACTCTATAACACAGTTGAGAGACAATGTTCCCTAGCTCCCTCAGTTCATAACAGTGTGTAGGAAGTTGTTTGATAAAGTGGGCAAACCTTAAACTAGGGCCAGAAGGCAGAATATAGGAAACTACATGAAAACATGAATAATTCACTGAAAATGACTGTAAACAGATGAGAACTTGTTTAGAAGAGCTGAAAGAGAATCTCCAAGGCAGTTTTTAGTGTAGAAAAGGTAGCTTAGATAAGGGAAATCCTTAATTCCAGTTAAGATCACATGAAACACTGTATGAATCCTATATTCTTTAATTAAAGGAGAGTAGAGTGGTAAATGTGTGTTATACAAGGCAGAATACCATTGAAATAGAGAAAGAAACACGTTCGGCAGCTTTGGAAAGCCTTACACTTCACTGAAATGTAGTACTACACTCTATAACACAGTTGAGAGACAATGTTCCCTAGCTACCTCAGTCCATAACAGTGTGTAGGAAGTTGTTTGATAAAGTGGACAAAGCTTATACTTGGACCAGAAGGCAGAATATAGGAAACTACATGGAAACATGAATAATTCAGTGAAAATGACTGTAAACAGATTAGAACTTGGTTTAGAACAGCTAAAAGAGATTCTCCAAGTCAGTTCTTAGTGTAGAAAAGGTAGCTAAATCCGGGAAATCTTCAATTCGAATTAAGATCACATGAAACACTGTATGAATCCTATATTGTTTACTTAAAGGTGACTAGAGTGGTAAATGTGTGTTATATAAGGCAGAATACCATTGAAATAGAGAAAGAAACACGTTCGGCAGCTTTGGAAAGCCTTACACTTCACTGAAATGTAGTACTACACTCTATAACACAGTTGAGAGACAATGTTCCCTAGCTACCTCAGTCCATAACAGTGTGTAGGAAGTTGTTTGATAGAGTGGGCAAAGCTTATACTTGGGCCAGAAGGCAGAATATAGGAAACTACATGAAAACATGAATAATTCAGTGAAAATGTCTGTAAACTGATGAGAACTTGTTTAGACAGCTGAAAGAGAATCCCAAGTCAGTTCTTAGTGTAGAAAAGGTAGCTAAGATCCGGGAAATCCTTAATTCCAGTTAAGATCACATGAAACACTGTATGAATCCTATATTCTTTACTTAAAGGAGACTAGAGCGGTAAATGTGTGTTATACAAGGCAGAATAGCTTTGAAATAGAGAAAGAAACATGTGCGGCACCTTTGGAAAGCCTTACACTTCACTGAAATATAGTACTACACTCTATAATGCAGTTGAGAGACAATGTTCCCTAGCTGCCTCAGTTCATAACAGTGTGTAGGAAGTTGTTTGATAAAGTGGGCAAAGCTTATACTTGGGCCAGAAGGCAGAATATAGGAAACTACATGAAAACATGAATAATTCAGTGAAAATGATTGTAAACAGATGAGAACTTGTTTAGAACAGCTGAAAGAGATTCTCCAAGTCAGTTCTTAGTGTAGAAAAGGTAGCTAAGATAAGGGAAATCCTTAATTCGAGTTAAGATCACATAAAACACTGTATGAATCCTATATTATTTACTTAAAGGAGACTAGAGCGGTAAATGTGTCTTATACAAGACAGAATAGCTTTGAAATAGAGAAAGAAACACGTTCGGCAGCTTTGGAAAGCCTTACACTTCACTGAAATGTAGTACTACACTCTATAACACAGTTGAAAGATAATGTTCCCTAGCTCCCTCAGTTCATAACAGTGTGTAGGAAGTTGTTTGATAAAGTTGGCAAACCTTATACTTGGGCCAGAAGGCAGAATATAGGAAACTACATGAAAACATGAATAATTCACAGAAAATGACTGTAAACAGATGAGAACTTGTTTAGACAGCTGAAAGAGAATCTCCAAGTCAGTTCTTAGTGTAGAAAAGGTAGCTAAGATCCGGGAAATCCTTAATTCCAGTTAAGATCACATGAAACACTGTATGAATCCTATATTCTTTACTTAAAGGAGACTAGAGCGGTAAATGTGTGTTATACAAGGCAGAATACCTTTGAAATAGAGAAAGAAACACGTTCGGTAGCTTTGGAAAGCCTTACACTTCACCGAAATGTAGTACTACACTCTATAACACAGTTGAGAGACAATGTTCCCTAGCTCCCTCAGTTCATAACAGTGTGTAGGAAGTTGTTTGATAAAGTGGGCAAACCTTAAACTAGGGCCAGAAGGCAGAATATAGGAAACTACATGAAAACATGAATAATTCACTGAAAATGACTGTAAACAGATGAGAACTTGTTTAGAAGAGCTGAAAGAGAATCTCCAAGGCAGTTTTTAGTGTAGAAAAGGTAGCTTAGATAAGGGAAATCCTTAATTCCAGTTAAGATCACATGAAACACTGTATGAATCCTATATTCTTTAATTAAAGGAGACTAGAGTGGTAAATGTGTGTTATACAAGGCAGAATACCATTGAAATAGAGAAAGAAACACGTTCGGCAGCTTTAGAAAGCCTTACACTTCACTGAAATGTAGTACTAAACTCTATAACACAGTTGAGAGACAATGTTCCCTAGCTACCTCAGTCCATAACAGTGTGTAGGAAGTTGTTTGATAAAGTGGGCAAAGCTTATACTTGGACCAGAAGGCAGAATATAGGAAACTACATGGAAACATGAATAATTCAGTGAAAATGACTGTAAACAGATTAGAACTTGGTTTAGAACAGCTAAAAGAGATTCTCCAAGTCAGTTCTTAGTGTAGAAAAGGTAGCTAAATCCGGGAAATCTTCAATTCGAATTAAGATCACATGAAACACTGTATGAATCCTATATTGTTTACTTAAAGGTGACTAGAGTGGTAAATGTGTGTTATATAAGGCAGAATACCATTGAAATAGAGAAAGAAACACGTTCGGCAGCTTTGGAAAGCCTTACACTTCACTGAAATGTAGTACTACACTCTATAACACAGTTGAGAGACAATGTTCCCTAGCTACCTCAGTCCATAACAGTGTGTAGGAAGTTGTTTGATAGAGTGGGCAAAGCTTATACTTGGGCCAGAAGGCAGAATATAGGAAACTACATGAAAACATGAATAATTCAGTGAAAATGTCTGTAAACTGATGAGAACTTGTTTAGACAGCTGAAAGAGAATCCCAAGTCAGTTCTTAGTGTAGAAAAGGTAGCTAAGATCCGGGAAATCCTTAATTCCAGTTAAGATCACATGAAACACTGTATGAATCCTATATTCTTTACTTAAAGGAGACTAGAGCGGTAAATGTGTGTTATACAAGGCAGAATAGCTTTGAAATAGAGAAAGAAACATGTGCGGCACCTTTGGAAAGCCTTACACTTCACTGAAATATAGTACTACACTCTATAATGCAGTTGAGAGACAATGTTCCCTAGCTGCCTCAGTTCATAACAGTGTGTAGGAAGTTGTTTGATAAAGTGGGCAAAGCTTATACTTGGGCCAGAAGGCAGAATATAGGAAACTACATGAAAACATGAATAATTCAGTGAAAATGATTGTAAACAGATGAGAACTTGTTTAGAACAGCTGAAAGAGATTCTCCAAGTCAGTTCTTAGTGTAGAAAAGGTAGCTAAGATAAGGGAAATCCTTAATTCGAGTTAAGATCACATAAAACACTGTATGAATCCTATATTATTTACTTAAAGGAGACTAGAGCGGTAAATGTGTCTTATACAAGACAGAATAGCTTTGAAATAGAGAAAGAAACACGTTCGGCAGCTTTGGAAAGCCTTACACTTCACTGAAATGTAGTACTACACTCTATAACACAGTTGAAAGATAATGTTCCCTAGCTCCCTCAGTTCATAACAGTGTGTAGGAAGTTGTTTGATAAAGTTGGCAAACCTTATACTTGGGCCAGAAGGCAGAATATAGGAAACTACATGAAAACATGAATAATTCACAGAAAATGACTGTAAACAGATGAGAACTTGTTTAGACAGCTGAAAGAGAATCTCCAAGTCAGTTCTTAGTGTAGAAAAGGTAGCTAAGATCCGGGAAATCCTTAATTCCAGTTAAGATCACATGAAACACTGTATGAATCCTATATTCTTTACTTAAAGGAGACTAGAGCGGTAAATGTGTGTTATACAAGGCAGAATACCTTTGAAATAGAGAAAGAAACACGTTCGGTAGCTTTGGAAAGCCTTACACTTCACCGAAATGTAGTACTACACTCTATAACACAGTTGAGAGACAATGTTCCCTAGCTCCCTCAGTTCATAACAGTGTGTAGGAAGTTGTTTGATAAAGTGGGCAAACCTTAAACTAGGGCCAGAAGGCAGAATATAGGAAACTACATGAAAACATGAATAATTCACTGAAAATGACTGTAAACAGATGAGAACTTGTTTAGAAGAGCTGAAAGAGAATCTCCAAGGCAGTTTTTAGTGTAGAAAAGGTAGCTTAGATAAGGGAAATCCTTAATTCCAGTTAAGATCACATGAAACACTGTATGAATCCTATATTCTTTAATTAAAGGAGACTAGAGTGGTAAATGTGTGTTATACAAGGCAGAATACCATTGAAATAGAGAAAGAAACACGTTCGGCAGCTTTAGAAAGCCTTACACTTCACTGAAATGTAGTACTAAACTCTATAACACAGTTGAGAGACAATGTTCCCTAGCTACCTCAGTCCATAACAGTGTGTAGGAAGTTGTTTGATAAAGTGGGCAAAGCTTATACTTGGACCAGAAGGCAGAATATAGGAAACTACATGGAAACATGAATAATTCAGTGAAAATGACTGTAAACAGATTAGAACTTGGTTTAGAACAGCTAAAAGAGATTCTCCAAGTCAGTTCTTAGTGTAGAAAAGGTAGCTAAATCCGGGAAATCTTCAATTCGAATTAAGATCACATGAAACACTGTATGAATCCTATATTGTTTACTTAAAGGTGACTAGAGTGGTAAATGTGTGTTATATAAGGCAGAATACCATTGAAATAGAGAAAGAAACACGTTCGGCAGCTTTGGAAAGCCTTACACTTCACTGAAATGTAGTACTGCACTCTATAACACAGTTGAGAGACAATGTTCCCTAGCTCCCTCAGTTCATAACAGTGTTTAGGAAGTTGTTTGATAGAGTGGGCAAAGCTTATACTTGGGCCAGAAGGCAGAATATAGGAAACTACATGAAAACATGAATAATTCAGTGAAAATGTCTGTAAACAGATGAGAACTTGTTTAGACAGCTGAAAGAGAATCTCCAAGTCAGTTCTTAGTGTAGAAAAGGTAGCTAAGATCCGGGAAATCCTTAATTCCAGTTAAGATCACATGAAACACTGTATGAATCCTATATTCTTTACTTAAAGGAGACTAGAGCGGTAAATGTGTGTTATACAAGGCAGAATAGCTTTGAAATAGAGAAAGAAACATGTGCGGCACCTTTGGAAAGCCTTACACTTCACTGAAATATAGTACTACACTCTATAATGCAGTTGAGAGACAATGTTCCCTAGCTGCCTCAGTTCATAACAGTGTGTAGGAAGTTGTTTGATAAAGTGGGCAAAGCTTATACTTGGGCCAGAAGGCAGAATATAGGAAACTACATGAAAACATGAATAATTCAGTGAAAATGACTGTAAACAGATGAGAACTTGTTTAGAACAGCTGAAAGAGATTCTCCAAGTCAGTTCTTAGTGTAGAAAAGGTAGCTAAGATAAGGGAAATCCTTAATTCGAGTTAAGATCACATAAAACACTGTATGAATCCTATATTATTTACTTAAAGGAGACTAGAGCGGTAAATGTGTCTTATACAAGACAGAATAGCTTTGAAATAGACAAAGAAACACGTTCGGCAGCTTTGGAAAGCCTTACACTTCACTGAAATGTAGTACTACACTCTATAACACAGTTGAGAGACAATGTTCCCTAGCTCCCTCAGTTCATAACAGTGTGTAGGAAGTTGTTTGATAAAGTTGGCAAACCTTATACTTGGGCCAGAAGGCAGAATATAGGAAACTACATGAAAACATGAATAATTCACAGAAAATGACTGTAAACAGATGAGAACTTGTTTAGACAGCTGAAAGAGAATCTCCAAGTCAGTTCTTAGTGTAGAAAAGGTAGCTAAGATCCGGGAAATCCTTAATTCCAGTTAAGATCACATGAAACACTGTATGAATCCTATATTCTTTACTTAAAGGAGACTAGAGCGGTAAATGTGTGTTATACAAGGCAGAATAGCTTTGAAATAGAGAAAGAAACACGTTCGGTAGCTTTGGAAAGCCTTACACTTCACCGAAATGTAGTACTACACTCTATAACACAGTTGAGAGACAATGTTCCCTAGCTCCCTCAGTTCATAACAGTGTGTAGGAAGTTGTTTGATAAAGTGGGCAAAGCTTATACTTGGACCAGAAGGCAGAATATAGGAAACTACATGGAAACATGAATAATTCAGTGAAAATGACTGTAAACAGATTAGAACTTGGTTTAGAACAGCTAAAAGAGATTCTCCAAGTCAGTTCTTAGTGTAGAAAAGGTAGCTAAATCCGGGAAATCTTCAATTCGAATTAAGATCACATGAAACACTGTATGAATCCTATATTGTTTACTTAAAGGTGACTAGAGTGGTAAATGTGTGTTATATAAGGCAGAATACCATTGAAATAGAGAAAGAAACACGTTCGGCAGCTTTGGAAAGCCTTACACTTCACTGAAATGTAGTACTACACTCTATAACACAGTTGAGAGACAATGTTCCCTAGCTCCCTCAGTTCATAACAGTGTTTAGGACGTTGTTTGATAGAGTGGGCAAAGCTTATACTTGGGCCAGAAGGCAGAATATAGGAAACTACATGAAAACATGAATAATTCAGTGAAAATGTCTGTAAACAGATGAGAACTTGTTTAGACAGCTGAAAGAGAATCTCCAAGTCAGTTCTTAGTGTAGAACAGGTAGCTAAGATCCGGGAAATCCTTAATTCCAGTTAAGATCACATGAAACACTGTATGAATCCTATATTCTTTACTTAAAGGAGACTAGAGCGGTAAATGTGTGTTATACAAGGCAGAATAGCTTTGAAATAGAGAAAGAAACATGTTCGGCAGCTTTGGAAAGCCTTACACTTCACTGAAATGCAGTACTACACTCTATAACACAGTTGAGAGACAATGTTCCCTAGCTCCCTCAGTTCATAACAGTGTGTAGGAAGTTGTTTGATAAAGTGGGCAAACCTTAAACTAGGGCCAGAAGGCAGAATATAGGAAACTACATGAAAACATGAATAATTCACTGAAAATGACTGTAAACAGATGAGAACTTGTTTAGAAGAGCTGAAAGAGAATCTCCAAGGCAGTTTTTAGTGTAGAAAAGGTAGCTAAATCCGGGAAATCTTCAATTCGAATTAAGATCACATGAAACACTGTATGAATCCTATATTGTTTACTTAAAGGTGACTAGAGTGGTAAATGTGTGTTATATAAGGCAGAATACCATTGAAATAGAGAAAGAAACACGTTCGGCAGCTTTGGAAAGCCTTACACTTCACTGAAATGTAGTACTACACTCTATAACACAGTTGAGAGACAATGTTCCCTAGCTACCTCAGTCCATAACAGTGTGTAGGAAGTTGTTTGATAAAGTGGGCAAAGCTTATACTTGGACCAGAAGGCAGAATATAGGAAACTACATGGAAACATGAATAATTCAGTGAAAATGACTCTATACAGATTAGAACTTGGTTTAGAACAGCTGAAAGAGATTCTCCAAGTCAGTTCTTAGTGTAGAAAAGGTAGCTAAATCCGGGAAATCTTCAATTCGAGTTAAGATCACATGAAACACTGTATGAATCCTATATTGTTTACTTAAAGGTGACTAGAGTGGTAAATGTGTGTTATATAAGGCAGAATACCATTGAAATAGAGAAAGAAACACGTTCGGCAGATTTGGAAAGCCTTACACTTCACTGAAATGTAGTACTACACTCTATAACACAGTTGAGAGACAATGTTCCCTAGCTGCCTCAGTTCGTAACAGTGTGTAGGAAGTTGTTTGATAAAGTGGGCCATGCTTATACTTGGGCCAGATGGCAGAAAATAGGAAACTACATGAATACATGAATAATTCAGTGAAAATGACTGTAAACAGATGAGATCTTGTTTAGAACAGCTGAAAGAGAATCTCCAAGTCAGTTCTTAGTGTAGAACAGGTAGCTAAGATAAGGGAAATCCTTAATTCCAGTTAAGATCACATGAAACACTTTACGAATCCTATATTCTTTACTTAAAGGAGACTAGAGTGGTAAATGTGTGTTATACAAGGCAGAATACCATTGAAATAGAGAAAGAAACACGTTCGGCAGCTTTGGAAAGCCTTACACTTCACTGAAATGTAGTACTACACTCTATAACACAGTTGAGAGACAATGTTCCCGTGCTGCCGCAGTTCATAACAGTGTGTAGGAAGTTGTTTGATAAAGTGGCCAAAGCTTATACTTGGGCCAGAAGTCAGAATATAGGAAACTACATGAAAACATGAATAATTCAGTGAAAATGACTGTAAACAGATGAGAACTTGTTTTAGAACAGCTGAAAGAGATTCTCCAAGTCAGTTCTTAGTGTAGAAAAGGTAGCTAAATCCGGGAAATCCTTAATTGGAGTCAAGATCACATGAAACACTGTATGAATCCTATATTGTTTACTTAAAGGAGACTAGAGTGGTAAATGTGTGTTATATAAGGCAGAATACCATTGAAATAGAGAAAGAAACACGTTCGGAAGCTTTGGAAAGCCTTACACTTCACTGAAATGTAGTACTACACTCTATAACACAGTTGAGAGACAATGTTCCCTAGCTACCTCAGTCCATAACAGTGTGTAGGAAGTTGTTTGATAAAGTGGGCAAAGCTTATACTTGGACCAGAAGGCAGAATATAGGAAACTACATGGAAACATGAATAATTCAGTGAAAATGACTCTATACAGATTAGAACTTGGTTTAGAACAGCTGAAAGAGATTCTCCAAGTCAGTTCTTAGTGTAGAAAAGGTAGCTAAATCCGGGAAATCTTCAATTCGAGTTAAGATCACATGAAACACTGTATGAATCCTATATTGTTTACTTAAAGGTGACTAGAGTGGTAAATGTGTGTTATATAAGGCAGAATACCATTGAAATAGAGAAAGAAACACGTTCGGCAGATTTGGAAAGCCTTACACTTCACTGAAATGTAGTACTACACTCTATAACACAGTTGAGAGACAATGTTCCCTAGCTGCCTCAGTTCGTAACAGTGTGTAGGAAGTTGTTTGATAAAGTGGGCCATGCTTATACTTGGGCCAGATGGCAGAAAATAGGAAACTACATGAATACATGAATAATTCAGTGAAAATGACTGTAAACAGATGAGATCTTGTTTAGAACAGCTGAAAGAGAATCTCCAAGTCAGTTCTTAGTGTAGAACAGGTAGCTAAGATAAGGGAAATCCTTAATTCCAGTTAAGATCACATGAAACACTTTACGAATCCTATATTCTTTACTTAAAGGAGACTAGAGTGGTAAATGTGTGTTATACAAGGCAGAATACCATTGAAATAGAGAAAGAAACACGTTCGGCAGCTTTGGAAAGCCTTACACTTCACTGAAATGTAGTACTACACTCTATAACACAGTTGAGAGACAATGTTCCCGTGCTGCCGCAGTTCATAACAGTGTGTAGGAAGTTGTTTGATAAAGTGGCCAAAGCTTATACTTGGGCCAGAAGTCAGAATATAGGAAACTACATGAAAACATGAATAATTCAGTGAAAATGACTGTAAACAGATGAGAACTTGTTTTAGAACAGCTGAAAGAGATTCTCCAAGTCAGTTCTTAGTGTAGAAAAGGTAGCTAAATCCGGGAAATCCTTAATTGGAGTCAAGATCACATGAAACACTGTATGAATCCTATATTGTTTACTTAAAGGAGACTAGAGTGGTAAATGTGTGTTATATAAGGCAGAATACCATTGAAATAGAGAAAGAAACACGTTCGGAAGCTTTGGAAAGCCTTACACTTCACTGAAATGTAGTACTACACTCTATAACACAGTTGAGAGACAATGTTCCCTAGCTACCTCAGTCCATAACAGTGTGTAGGAAGTTGTTTGATAAAGTGGGCAAAGCTTATACTTGGACCAGAAGGCAGAATATAGGAAACTACATGGAAACATGAATAATTCAGTGAAAATGACTCTATACAGATTAGAACTTGGTTTAGAACAGCTGAAAGAGATTCTCCAAGTCAGTTCTTAGTGTAGAAAAGGTAGCTAAATCCGGGAAATCTTCAATTCGAGTTAAGATCACATGAAACACTGTATGAATCCTATATTGTTTACTTAAAGGTGACTAGAGTGGTAAATGTGTGTTATATAAGGCAGAATACCATTGAAATAGAGAAAGAAACACGTTCGGCAGATTTGGAAAGCCTTACACTTCACTGAAATGTAGTACTACACTCTATAACACAGTTGAGAGACAATGTTCCCTAGCTGCCTCAGTTCGTAACAGTGTGTAGGAAGTTGTTTGATAAAGTGGGCCATGCTTATACTTGGGCCAGATGGCAGAAAATAGGAAACTACATGAATACATGAATAATTCAGTGAAAATGACTGTAAACAGATGAGATCTTGTTTAGAACAGCTGAAAGAGAATCTCCAAGTCAGTTCTTAGTGTAGAACAGGTAGCTAAGATAAGGGAAATCCTTAATTCCAGTTAAGATCACATGAAACACTTTACGAATTCTATATTCTTTACTTAAAGGAGACTAGAGTGGTAAATGTGTGTTATACAAGGCAGAATACCATTGAAATAGAGAAAGAAACACGTTCGGCAGCTTTGGAAAGCCTTACACTTCACTGAAATGTAGTACTACACTCTATAACACAGTTGAGAGACAATGTTCCCGTGCTGCCGCAGTTCATAACAGTGTGTAGGAAGTTGTTTGATAAAGTGGCCAAAGCTTATACTTGGGCCAGAAGTCAGAATATAGGAAACTACATGAAAACATGAATAATTCAGTGAAAATGACTGTAAACAGATGAGAACTTGTTTTAGAACAGCTGAAAGAGATTCTCCAAGTCAGTTCTTAGTGTAGAAAAGGTAGCTAAATCCGGGAAATCCTTAATTGGAGTCAAGATCACATGAAACACTGTATGAATCCTATATTGTTTACTTAAAGGAGACTAGAGTGGTAAATGTGTGTTATATAAGGCAGAATACCATTGAAATAGAGAAAGAAACACGTTCGGAAGCTTTGGAAAGCCTTACACTTCACTGAAATGTAGTACTACACTCTATAACACAGTTGAGAGACAATGTTCCCTAGCTACCTCAGTCCATAACAGTGTGTAGGAAGTTGTTTGATAAAGTGGGCAAAGCTTATACTTGGACCAGAAGGCAGAATATAGGAAACTACATGGAAACATGAATAATTCAGTGAAAATGACTCTATACAGATTAGAACTTGGTTTAGAACAGCTGAAAGAGATTCTCCAAGTCAGTTCTTAGTGTAGAAAAGGTAGCTAAATCCGGGAAATCTTCAATTCGAGTTAAGATCACATGAAACACTGTATGAATCCTATATTGTTTACTTAAAGGTGACTAGAGTGGTAAATGTGTGTTATATAAGGCAGAATACCATTGAAATAGAGAAAGAAACACGTTCGGCAGATTTGGAAAGCCTTACACTTCACTGAAATGTAGTACTACACTCTATAACACAGTTGAGAGACAATGTTCCCTAGCTGCCTCAGTTCGTAACAGTGTGTAGGAAGTTGTTTGATAAAGTGGGCCATGCTTATACTTGGGCCAGATGGCAGAAAATAGGAAACTACATGAATACATGAATAATTCAGTGAAAATGACTGTAAACAGATGAGAACTTGTTTAGAACAGCTGAAAGAGAATCTCCAAGTCAGTTCTTAGTGTAGAACAGGTAGCTAAGATAAGGGAAATCCTTAATTCCAGTTAAGATCACATGAAACACTTTACGAATTCTATATTCTTTACTTAAAGGAGACTAGAGTGGTAAATGTGTGTTATACAAGGCAGAATACCATTGAAATAGAGAAAGAAACACGTTCGGCAGCTTTGGAAAGCCTTACACTTCACTGAAATGTAGTACTACACTCTATAACACAGTTGAGAGACAATGTTCCCGTGCTGCCGCAGTTCATAACAGTGTGTAGGAAGTTGTTTGATAAAGTGGCCAAAGCTTATACTTGGGCCAGAAGTCAGAATATAGGAAACTACATGAAAACATGAATAATTCAGTGAAAATGACTGTAAACAGATGAGAACTTGTTTTAGAACAGCTGAAAGAGATTCTCCAAGTCAGTTCTTAGTGTAGAAAAGGTAGCTAAATCCGGGAAATCCTTAATTGGAGTCAAGATCACATGAAACACTGTATGAATCCTATATTGTTTACTTAAAGGAGACTAGAGTGGTAAATGTGTGTTATATAAGGCAGAATACCATTGAAATAGAGAAAGAAACACGTTCGGAAGCTTTGGAAAGCCTTACACTTCACTGAAATGTAGTACTACACTCTATAACACAGTTGAGAGAAAATGTTCCCGAGGTGCCACAGTTCATAACAGTGTGTAGGAAGTTGTTTGATAAAGTGGGCAAAGCTTATTCTTGGACCAGAAGGCAGAATATAGGAAACTACATGAAAACATGAATAATTCAGTGAAAATAACTGTAAACAGATGACAACTTGTTTAGAACAGCTGAAAGAGATTCTCCAAGTCAGTTCTTAGTGTAGAAAAGGTAGCTAAGATAAGGGAAATCCTTAATTCCAGTTAAGATCACATGAAAAACTGTATGAATCCTATATTCTTTACTTAAAGGAGACTAGAGTGGTAAATGTGTCTTATACAAGACAGAATAGCTTTGAAATAGAGAAAGAAACACGTTCCGCAGCTTTGGAAAGCCTTACACTTCACTGAAATGTAGTACTACACTCTATAACAGAGTTGAGAGACAATGTTCCCTAGCTCCCTCAGTTCATAACAGTGTTTAGGAAGTTGTTTGATAGAGTGGGCAAAGCTTATACTTGGGCCAGAAGGCAGAATATAGGAAACTACATGAAAACATGAATAATTCAGTGAAAATGTCTGTAAACAGATGAGAACTTGTTTAGAACAGCTGAAAGAGAATCTCCAAGTCAGTTCTTAGTGTAGAAAAGGTAGATAAGATAAGGGAAATCCTTAATTCGAGTTAAGATCACATGAAACACTGTATGAATCCTATATTCTTTACTTATAGGAGACTAGAGCGGTAAATGTGTCTTGTACAAGGCAGAATAGCTTTGAAATAGAGAAAGAAACACGTTCGGCAGCTTTGGAAAGCCTTACACTTCATTGAAATGTAGTACTACACTCTATAACACAGTTGAGAGATAATGTTCCCTAGCTCCCTCAGTTCATAACAGTGTGTAGGAAGTTGCTTGATAAAGTTGGCAAACCTTATACTTGGGCCAGAAGGCAGAATATAGGAAACTACATGAAAACATGAATAATTCACTGAAAATGACTGTAAACAGATGAGAACTTGTTTAGACAGCTGAAAGAGAATCTCCAAGTCAGTTCTTAGTGTAGAAAAGGTAGCTAAGATCCGGGAAATCCTTAATTCCAGTTAAGATCACATGAAACACTGTATGAATCCTATATTCTTTACTTAAAGGAGACTAGAGCGGTAAATGTGTGTTATACAAGGCAGAATAGCTTTGAAATAGAGAAAGAAACACGGTCGGTAGCTTCGGAAAGCCTTACACTTCACCGAAATGTAGTACTACACTCTATAACACAGTTGAGAGACAATGTTCCCTAGCTCCCTCAGTTCATAACAGTGTGTAGGAAGTTGTTTGATAAAGTGGGCAAACCTTAAACTAGGGCCAGAAGGCAGAATATAGGAAACTACATGAAAACATGAATAATTCACTGAAAATGACTGTAAACAGATGAGAACTTGTTTAGAAGAGCTGAAAGAGAATCTCCAAGGCAGTTTTTAGTGTAGAAAAGGTAGCTAAATCCGGGAAATCTTCAATTCGAGTTAAGATCACATGAAACACTGTATGAATCCTATATTGTTTACTTAAAGGTGACTAGAGTGGTAAATGTGTGTTATATAAGGCAGAATACCATTGAAATAGAGAAAGAAACACGTTCGGCAGCTTTGGAAAGCCTTACACTTCACTGAAATGTAGTACTACACTCTATAACACAGTTTAGAGACAATGTTTCCTAGCTCCCTCAGTTCATAACAGTGTTTAGGAAGTTGTTTGATAGAGTGGGCAAAGCTTATACATGGGCCAGAAGGCAGAATATAGGAAACTACATGAAAACATGAATAATTCAGTGAAAATGACTGTAAACAGATGAGAACTTGTTTAGAACAGCTGAAAGAGATTCTCCAAGTCAGTTCTTAGTGTAGAAAAGGTAGCTAAGATAAGGGAAATCCTTAATTCGAGTTAAGATCACATAAAACACTGTATGAATCCTATATTATTTACTTAAAGGAGACTAGAGCGGTAAATGTGTCTTATACAAGACAGAATAGCTTTGAAATAGACAAAGAAACACGTTCGGCAGCTTTGGAAAGCCTTACACTTCACTGAAATGTAGTACTACACTCTATAACACAGTTGAGAGATAATGTTCCCTAGCTCCCTCAGTTCATAACAGTGTGTAGGAAGTTGTTTGATAAAGTTGGCAAACCTTATACTTGGGCCAGAAGGCAGAATATAGGAAACTACATGAAAACATGAATAATTCACAGAAAATGACTGTAAACAGATGAGAACTTGTTTAGACAGCTGAAAGAGAATCTCCAAGTCAGTTCTTAGTGTAGAAAAGGTAGCTAAGATCCGGGAAATCCTTAATTCCAGTTAAGATCACATGAAACACTGTATGAATCCTATATTCTTTACTTAAAGGAGACTAGAGCGGTAAATGTGTGTTATACAAGGCAGAATAGCTTTGAAATAGAGAAAGAAACACGTTCGGTAGCTTTGGAAAGCCTTACACTTCACCGAAATGTAGTACTACACTCTATAACACAGTTGAGAGACAATGTTCCCTAGCTCCCTCAGTTCATAACAGTGTGTAGGAAGTTGTTTGATAAAGTGGGCAAACCTTAAACTAGGGCCAGAAGGCAGAATATAGGAAACTACATGAAAACATGAATAATTCACGGAAAATGACTGTAAACAGATGAGAACTTGTTTAGAAGAGCTGAAAGAGAATCTCCAAGGCAGTTTTTAGTGTAGAAAAGGTAGCTTAGATAAGGGAAATCCTTAATTCCAGTTAAGATCACATGAAACACTGTATGAATCCTATATTCTTTAATTAAAGGAGACTAGAGTGGTAAATGTGTGTTATACAAGGCAGAATACCATTGAAATAGAGAAAGAAACACGTTCGGCAGCTTTGGAAAGCCTTACACTTCACTGAATTGTAGTACTACACTCTATAACACAGTTGAGAGACAATGTTCCCTAGCTACCTCAACCCATAACCATGTGTAGGAAGTTGTTTGATAAAGTGGGCAAAGCTTATACTTGGACCAGAAGGCAGAATATAGGAAACTACATGGAAACATGAATAATTCAGTGAAAATGACTGTAAACAGATTAGAACTTGGTTTAGAACAGCTAAAAGAGATTCTCCAAGTCAGTTCTTAGTGTAGAAAAGGTAGCTAAATCCGGGAAATCTTCAATTCGAATTAAGATCACATGAAACACTGTATGAATCCTATATTGTTTACTTAAAGGTGACTAGAGTGGTAAATGTGTGTTATATAAGGCAGAATACCATTGAAATAGAGAAAGAAACACGTTCGGCAGCTTTGGAAAGCCTTACACTTCACTGAAATGTAGTACTACACTCTATAACACAGTTGAGAGACAATGTTCCCTAGCTCCCTCAGTTCATAACAGTGTTTAGGACGTTGTTTGATAGAGTGGGCAAAGCTTATACTTGGGCCAGAAGGCAGAATATAGGAAACTACATGAAAACATGAATAATTCAGTGAAAATGTCTGTAAAAAGATGAGAACTTGTTTAGACAGCTGAAAGAGAATCTCCAAGTCAGTTCTTAGTGTAGAAAAGGTAGCTAAGATCCGGGAAATCCTTAATTCCAGTTAAGATCACATGAAACACTGTATGAATCCTATATTCTTTACTTAAAGGAGACTAGAGTGGTAAATGTGTCTTATACAAGACAGAATAGCTTTGAAATAGAGAAAGAAACACGTTCCGCAGCTTTGGAAAGCCTTACACTTCACTGAAATGTAGTACTACACTCTATAACAGAGTTGAGAGACAATGTTCCCTAGCTCCCTCAGTTCATAACAGTGTTTAGGAAGTTGTTTGATAGAGTGGGCAAAGCTTATACTTGGGCCAGAAGGCAGAATATAGGAAACTACATGAAAACATGAATAATTCAGTGAAAATGTCTGTAAACAGATGAGAACTTGTTTAGAACAGCTGAAAGAGAATCTCCAAGTCAGTTCTTAGTGTAGAAAAGGTAGATAAGATAAGGGAAATCCTTAATTCGAGTTAAGATCACATGAAACACTGTATGAATCCTATATTCTTTACTTATAGGAGACTAGAGCGGTAAATGTGTCTTGTACAAGGCAGAATAGCTTTGAAATAGAGAAAGAAACACGTTCGGCAGCTTTGGAAAGCCTTACACTTCATTGAAATGTAGTACTACACTCTATAACACAGTTGAGAGATAATGTTCCCTAGCTCCCTCAGTTCATAACAGTGTGTAGGAAGTTGCTTGATAAAGTTGGCAAACCTTATACTTGGGCCAGAAGGCAGAATATAGGAAACTACATGAAAACATGAATAATTCACTGAAAATGACTGTAAACAGATGAGAACTTGTTTAGACAGCTGAAAGAGAATCTCCAAGTCAGTTCTTAGTGTAGAAAAGGTAGCTAAGATCCGGGAAATCCTTAATTCCAGTTAAGATCACATGAAACACTGTATGAATCCTATATTCTTTACTTAAAGGAGACTAGAGCGGTAAATGTGTGTTATACAAGGCAGAATAGCTTTGAAATAGAGAAAGAAACACGGTCGGTAGCTTTGGAAAGCCTTACACTTCACCGAAATGTAGTACTACACTCTATAACACAGTTGAGAGACAATGTTCCCTAGCTCCCTCAGTTCATAACAGTGTGTAGGAAGTTGTTTGATAAAGTGGGCAAACCTTAAACTAGGGCCAGAAGGCAGAATATAGGAAACTACATGAAAACATGAATAATTCACTGAAAATGACTGTAAACAGATGAGAACTTGTTTAGAAGAGCTGAAAGAGAATCTCCAAGGCAGTTTTTAGTGTAGAAAAGGTAGCTAAATCCGGGAAATCTTCAATTCGAGTTAAGATCACATGAAACACTGTATGAATCCTATATTGTTTACTTAAAGGTGACTAGAGTGGTAAATGTGTGTTATATAAGGCAGAATACCATTGAAATAGAGAAAGAAACACGTTCGGCAGCTTTGGAAAGCCTTACACTTCACTGAAATGTAGTACTACACTCTATAACACAGTTGAGAGACAATGTTTCCTAGCTCCCTCAGTTCATAACAGTGTTTAGGAAGTTGTTTGATAGAGTGGGCAAAGCTTATACATGGGCCAGAAGGCAGAATATAGGAAACTACATGAAAACATGAATAATTCAGTGAAAATGACTGTAAACAGATGAGAACTTGTTTAGAACAGCTGAAAGAGATTCTCCAAGTCAGTTCTTAGTGTAGAAAAGGTAGCTAAGATAAGGGAAATCCTTAATTCGAGTTAAGATCACATAAAACACTGTATGAATCCTATATTATTTACTTAAAGGAGACTAGAGCGGTAAATGTGTCTTATACAAGACAGAATAGCTTTGAAATAGACAAAGAAACACGTTCGGCAGCTTTGGAAAGCCTTACACTTCACTGAAATGCAGTACTACACTCTATAACACAGTTGAGAGATAATGTTCCCTAGCTCCCTCAGTTCATAACAGTGTGTAGGAAGTTGTTTGATAAAGTTGGCAAACCTTATACTTGGGCCAGAAGGCAGAATATAGGAAACTACATGAAAACATGAATAATTCACAGAAAATGACTGTAAACAGATGAGAACTTGTTTAGACAGCTGAAAGAGAATCTCCAAGTCAGTTCTTAGTGTAGAAAAGGTAGCTAAGATCCGGGAAATCCTTAATTCCAGTTAAGATCACATGAAACACTGTATGAATCCTATATTCTTTACTTAAAGGAGACTAGAGCGGTAAATGTGTGTTATACAAGGCAGAATAGCTTTGAAATAGAGAAAGAAACACGTTCGGTAGCTTTGGAAAGCCTTACACTTCACCGAAATGTAGTACTACACTCTATAACACAGTTGAGAGACAATGTTCCCTAGCTCCCTCAGTTCATAACAGTGTGTAGGAAGTTGTTTGATAAAGTGGGCAAACCTTAAACTAGGGCCAGAAGGCAGAATATAGGAAACTACATGAAAACATGAATAATTCACGGAAAATGACTGTAAACAGATGAGAACTTGTTTAGAAGAGCTGAAAGAGAATCTCCAAGGCAGTTTTTAGTGTAGAAAAGGTAGCTTAGATAAGGGAAATCCTTAATTCCAGTTAAGATCACATGAAACACTGTATGAATCCTATATTCTTTAATTAAAGGAGACTAGAGTGGTAAATGTGTGTTATACAAGGCAGAATACCATTGAAATAGAGAAAGAAACACGTTCGGCAGCTTTGGAAAGCCTTACACTTCACTGAAATGTAGTACTACACTCTATAACACAGTTGAGAGACAATGTTCCCTAGCTACCTCAACCCATAACCATGTGTAGGAAGTTGTTTGATAAAGTGGGCAAAGCTTATACTTGGACCAGAAGGCAGAATATAGGAAACTACATGGAAACATGAATAATTCAGTGAAAATGACTGTAAACAGATTAGAACTTGGTTTAGAACAGCTAAAAGAGATTCTCCAAGTCAGTTCTTAGTGTAGAAAAGGTAGCTAAATCCGGGAAATCTTCAATTCGAATTAAGATCACATGAAACACTGTATGAATCCTATATTGTTTACTTAAAGGTGACTAGAGTGGTAAATGTGTGTTATATAAGGCAGAATACCATTGAAATAGAGAAAGAAACACGTTCGGCAGCTTTGGAAAGCCTTACACTTCACTGAAATGTAGTACTACACTCTATAACACAGTTGAGAGACAATGTTCCCTAGCTCCCTCAGTTCATAACAGTGTTTAGGACGTTGTTTGATAGAGTGGGCAAAGCTTATACTTGGGCCAGAAGGCAGAATATAGGAAACTACATGAAAACATGAATAATTCAGTGAAAATGTCTGTAAAAAGATGAGAACTTGTTTAGACAGCTGAAAGAGAATCTCCAAGTCAGTTCTTAGTGTAGAAAAGGTAGCTAAGATCCGGGAAATCCTTAATTCCAGTTAAGATCACATGAAACACTGTATGAATCCTATATTCTTTACTTAAAGGAGACTAGAGCGGTAAATGTGTCTTATACAAGGCAGAATAGCTTTGAAATAGATAAAGAAACACGTTCAGCAGCTTTGGAAAGCCTTACACTTCATTGAAATGTAGTACTACACTCTATAACACAGTTGAGAGATAATGTTCCCTAGCTCCCTCAGTTCATAACAGTGTGTAGGAAGTTGCTTGATAAAGTTGGCAAACCTTATACTTGGGCCAGAAGGCAGAATATAGGAAACTACATGAAAACATGAATAATTCACTGAAAATGACTGTAAACAGATGAGAACTTGTTTAGACAGCTGAAA
Organism: Pipistrellus hanaki; assembly: GCF_964339955.1. NCBI lineage: Eukaryota > Metazoa > Chordata > Mammalia > Chiroptera > Vespertilionidae > Pipistrellus > Pipistrellus hanaki. Next base: position 455,620 of record NC_140519.1, read on the forward strand.
GAGAATCTCCAAGTCAGTTCTTAGTGTAGAAAAGGTAGCTAAGATCCGGGAAATCCTTAATTCCAGTTAAGATCACATGAAACACTGTATGAATCCTATATTCTTTACTTAAAGGAGACTAGAGCGGTAAATGTGTGTTATACAAGGCAGAATAGCTTTAAAATAGAGAAAGAAACATGTGCGGCACCTTTGGAAAGCCTTACACTTCACTGAAATGTAGTACTACACTCTATAACGCAGTTGAGAGACAATGTTCCCTAGCTGCCTCAGTTCGGAACAGTGTGTAGGAAGTTGTTTGATAAAGTGGGCAAAGCTTATACTTGGGCCAGAAGGCAGAATATAGGAAACTACATGAAAACATGAATAATTCAGTGAAAATGACTGTAAACAGATGAGAACTTGTTTAGAACAGCTGAAAGAGATTCTCCAAGTCAGTTCTTAGTGTAGAAAAGGTAGCTAAGATAAGGGAAATCCTTAATTCGAGTTAAGATCACATAAAACACTGTATGAATCCTATATTATTTACTTAAAGGAGACTAGAGCGGTAAATGTGTCTTATACAAGACAGAATAGCTTTGAAATAGAGAAAGAAACACGTTCGGCAGCTTTGGAAAGCCTTACACTTCACTGAAATGTAGTACTACACTCTATAACACAGTTGAGAGATAATGTTCCCTAGCTCCCTCAGTTCATAACAGTGTGTAGGAAGTTGTTTGATAAAGTTGGCAAACTTTATACTTGGGCCAGAAGGCAGAATATTGGAAACTACATGAAAACATGAATAATTCACTGAAAATGACTGTAAACAGATGAGAACTTGTTTAGAAGAGCTGAAAGAGAATCTCCAAGGCAGTTTTTAGTGTAGAAAAGGTAGCTTAGATAAGGGAAATCCTTAATTCCAGTTAAGATCACATGAAACACTGTATGAATCCTATATTCTTTAATTAAAGGAGACTAGAGTGGTAAATGTGTGTTATACAAGGCAGAATACCATTGAAATAGAGAAAGAAACACGTTCGGCAGCTTTGGAAAGCCTTACACTTCACTGAAATGTAGTACTACACTCTATAACACAGTTGAGAGACAATGTTCCCTAGCTACCTCAGTCCATAACAGTGTGTAGGAAGTTGTTTGATAAAGTGGGCAAAGCTTATACTTGGACCAGAAGGCAGAATATAGGAAACTACATGGAAACATGAATAATTCAGTGTAAATGACTGTAAACAGATTAGAACTTGGTTTAGAACAGCTAAAAGAGATTCTCCAAGTCAGTTCTTAGTGTAGAAAAGGTAGCTAAATCCGGGAAATCTTCAATTCGAGTTAAGATCACATGAAACACTGTATGAATCCTATATTGTTTACTTAAAGGTGACTAGAGTGGTAAATGTGTGTTATATAAGGCAGAATACCATTGAAATAGAGAAAGAAACACGTTCGGCAGCTTTGGAAAGCCTTACACTTCACTGAAATGTAGTACTACACTCTATAACACAGTTGAGAGACAATGTTCCCTAGCTCTCTCAGTTCATAACAGTGTTTAGGAAGTTGTTTGATAGAGTGGGCAAAGCTTATACTTGGGCCAGAAGGCAGAATATAGGAAACTACATGAAAACATGAATAATTCAGTGAAAATGTCTGTAAACAGATGAGAACTTGTTTAGACAGCTGAAAGAGAATCTCCAAGTCAGTTCTTAGTGTAGAAAAGGTAGCTAAGATCCGGGAAATCCTTAATTCCAGTTAAGATCACATGAAACACTGTATGAATCCTATATTCTTTACTTAAAGGAGACTAGAGCGGTAAATGTGTGTTATACAAGGCAGAATAGCTTTGAAATAGAGAAAGAAACACGTTCGGCAGCTTTGGAAAGCCTTACACTTCACTGAAATGTAGTACTACACTCTATAACACAGTTGAGAGATAATGTTCCCTAGCTCCCTCAGTTCATAACAGTGTGTAGGAAGTTGTTTGATAAAGTGGGCAAACCTTAAACTAGGGCCAGAAGGCAGAATATAGGAAACTACATGAAAACATGAATAATTCACTGAAAATGACTGTAAACAGATGAGAACTTGTTTAGAAGAGCTGAAAGAGAATCTCCAAGGCAGTTTTTAGTGTAGAAAAGGTAGCTAAATCCGGGAAATCTTCAATTCGAGTTAAGATCACATGAAACACTGTATGAATCCTATATTGTTTACTTAAAGGTGACTAGAGTGGTAAATGTGTGTTATATAAGGCAGAATACCATTGAAATAGAGAAAGAAACACGTTCGGCAGCTTTGGAAAGCCTTACACTTCACTGAAATGTAGTACTACACTCTATAACACAGTTGAGAGACAATGTTCCCTAGCTCCCTCAGTTCATAACAGTGTTTAGGAAGTTGTTTGATAGAGTGGGCAAAGCTTATACTTGGGCCAGAAGGCAGAATATAGGAAACTACATGAAAACATGAATAATTCAGTGAAAATGTCTGTAAACAGATGAGAACTTGTTTAGAACAGCTGAAAGAGAATCTCCAAGTCAGTTCTTAGTGTAGAAAAGGTAGATAAGATAAGGGAAATCCTTAATTCGAGTTAAGATCACATGAAACACTGTATGAATCCTATATTCTTTACTTAAAGGAGACTAGAGCGGTAAATGTGTGTTATACAAGGCAGAATAGCTTTGAAATAGAGAAAGAAACATGTGCGGCACCTTCGGAAAGCCTTACACTTCACTGAAATATAGTACTACACTCTATAATGCAGTTGAGAGACAATGTTCCCTAGCTGCCTCAGTTCATAACAGTGTGTAGGAAGTTGTTTGATCAAGTGGGCAAAGCTTATACTTGGGCCAGAAGGCAGAATATAGGAAACTACATGAAAACATGAATAATTCAGTGAAAATGACTGTAAACAGATGAGAACTTGTTTAGAACAGCTGAAAGAGATTCTCCAAGTCAGTTCTTAGTGTAGAAAAGGTAGCTAAGATAAGGGAAATCCTTAATTCGAGTTAAGATCACATAAAACACTGTATGAATCCTATATTATTTACTTAAAGGAGACTAGAGCGGTAAATGTGTCTTATACAAGACAGAATAGCTTTGAAATAGAGAAAGAAACACGTTCGGCAGCTTTGGAAAGCCTTACACTTCACTGAAATGTAGTACTACACTCTATAACACAGTTGAGAGATAATGTTCCCTAGCTCCCTCAGTTCATAACAGTGTGTAGGAAGTTGTTTGATAAAGTTGGCAAACCTTATACTTGGGCCAGAAGGCAGAATATAGGAAACTACATGAAAACATGAATAATTCACTGAAAATGACTGTAAACAGATGAGAACTTGTTTAGAAGAGCTGAAAGAGAATCTCCAAAGCAGTTTTTAGTGTAGAAAAGGTAGCTTAGATAAGGGAAATCCTTAATTCCAGTTAAGATCCCATGAAACACTGTATGAATCCTATATTCTTTAATTAAAGGAGACTAGAGCGGTAAATGTGTGTTATACAAGGCAGAATACCATTGAAATAGAGAAAGAAACACGTTCGGCAGCTTTGGAAAGCCTTACACTTCACTGAAATGTAGTACTACACTCTATAACACAGTTGAGAGACAATGTTCCCTAGCTACCTCAGTCCATAACAGTGTGTAGGAAGTTGTTTGATAAAGTGGGCAAAGCTTATACTTGGATCAGAAGGCAGAATATAGGAAACTACATGAAAACATGAATAATTCACTGAAAATGACTGTAAACAGATGAGAACTTGTTTAGAAGAGCTGAAAGAGAATCTCCAAAGCAGTTTTTAGTGTAGAAAAGGTAGCTTAGATAAGGGAAATCCTTAATTCCAGTTAAGATCCCATGAAACACTGTATGAATCCTATATTCTTTAATTAAAGGAGACTAGAGCCGTAAATGTGTGTTATACAAGGCAGAATAGCTTTAAAATAGAGAAAGAAACATGTGCGGCACCTTTGGAAAGCCTTACACTTCACTGAAATGTAGTACTACACTCTATAACGCAGTTGAGAGACAATGTTCCCTAGCTGCCTCAGTTCGGAACAGTGTGTAGGAAGTTGTTTGATAAAGTGGGCAAAGCTTATACTTGGGCCAGAAGGCAGAATATAGGAAACTACATGAAAACATGAATAATTCAGTGAAAATGACTGTAAACAGATGAGAACTTGTTTAGAACAGCTGAAAGAGATTCTCCAAGTCAGTTCTTAGTGTAGAAAAGGTAGCTAAGATAAGGGAAATCCTTAATTCGAGTTAAGATCACATAAAACACTGTATGAATCCTATATTATTTACTTAAAGGAGACTAGAGCGGTAAATGTGTCTTATACAAGACAGAATAGCTTTGAAATAGAGAAAGAAACACGTTCGGCAGCTTTGGAAAGCCTTACACTTCACTGAAATGTAGTACTACACTCTATAACACAGTTGAGAGATAATGTTCCCTAGCTCCCTCAGTTCATAACAGTGTGTAGGAAGTTGTTTGATAAAGTTGGCAAACTTTATACTTGGGCCAGAAGGCAGAATATTGGAAACTACATGAAAACATGAATAATTCACTGAAAATGACTGTAAACAGATGAGAACTTGTTTAGAAGAGCTGAAAGAGAATCTCCAAGGCAGTTTTTAGTGTAGAAAAGGTAGCTTAGATAAGGGAAATCCTTAATTCCAGTTAAGATCACATGAAACACTGTATGAATCCTATATTCTTTAATTAAAGGAGACTAGAGCGGTAAATGTGTGTTATACAAGGCAGAATACCATTGAAATAGAGAAAGAAACACGTTCGGCAGCTTTGGAAAGCCTTACACTTCACTGAAATGTAGTACTACACTCTATAACACAGTTGAGAGACAATGTTCCCTAGCTACCTCAGTCCATAACAGTGTGTAGGAAGTTGTTTGATAAAGTGGGCAAAGCTTATACTTGGATCAGAAGGCAGAATATAGGAAACTACATGAAAACATGAATAATTCACTGAAAATGACTGTAAACAGATGAGAACTTGTTTAGAAGAGCTGAAAGAGAATCTCCAAAGCAGTTTTTAGTGTAGAAAAGGTAGCTTAGATAAGGGAAATCCTTAATTCCAGTTAAGATCCCATGAAACACTGTATGAATCCTATATTCTTTAATTAAAGGAGACTAGAGCCGTAAATGTGTGTTATACAAGGCAGAATAGCTTTAAAATAGAGAAAGAAACATGTGCGGCACCTTTGGAAAGCCTTACACTTCACTGAAATGTAGTACTACACTCTATAACGCAGTTGAGAGACAATGTTCCCTAGCTGCCTCAGTTCGGAACAGTGTGTAGGAAGTTGTTTGATAAAGTGGGCAAAGCTTATACTTGGGCCAGAAGGCAGAATATAGGAAACTACATGAAAACATGAATAATTCAGTGAAAATGACTGTAAACAGATGAGAACTTGTTTAGAACAGCTGAAAGAGATTCTCCAAGTCAGTTCTTAGTGTAGAAAAGGTAGCTAAGATAAGGGAAATCCTTAATTCGAGTTAAGATCACATAAAACACTGTATGAATCCTATATTATTTACTTAAAGGAGACTAGAGCGGTAAATGTGTCTTATACAAGACAGAATAGCTTTGAAATAGAGAAAGAAACACGTTCGGCAGCTTTGGAAAGCCTTACACTTCACTGAAATGTAGTACTACACTCTATAACACAGTTGAGAGATAATGTTCCCTAGCTCCCTCAGTTCATAACAGTGTGTAGGAAGTTGTTTGATAAAGTTGGCAAACCTTATACTTGGGCCAGAAGGCAGAATATAGGAAACTACATGAAAACATGAATAATTCACAGAAAATGACTGTAAACAGATGAGAATTTGTTTAGACAGCTGAAAGAGAATCTCCAAGTCAGTCCTTAGTGTAGAAAAGGTAGCTAAGATCCGGGAAATCCTTAATTCCAGTTAAGATCACATGAAACACTGTATGAATCCTATATTCTTTACTTAAAGGAGACTAGAGCGGTAAATGTGTGTTATACAAGGCAGAATAGCTTTGAAATAGAGAAAGAAACACGTTCGGTAGCTTTGGAAAGCCTTACACTTCACCGAAATGTAGTACTACACTCTATAACACAGTTGAGAGACAATGTTCCCTAGCTCCCTCAGTTCATAACAGTGTGTAGGAAGTTGTTTGATAAAGTGGGCAAACCTTAAACTAGGGTCAGAAGGCAGAATATAGGAAACTACATGAAAACATGAATAATTCACTGAAAATGACTGTAAACAGATGAGAACTTGTTTAGAAGAGCTGAAAGAGAATCTCCAAAGCAGTTTTTAGTGTAGAAAAGGTAGCTTAGATAAGGGAAATCCTTAATTCCAGTTAAGATCACATGAAACACTGTATGAATCCTATATTCTTTAATTAAAGGAGACTAGAGTGGTAAATGTGTGTTATACAAGGCAGAATACCATTGAAATAGAGAAAGAAACACGTTCGGCAGCTTTGGAAAGCCTTACACTTCACTGAAATGTAGTACTACACTCTATAACACAGTTGAGAGACAATGTTCCCTAGCTACCTCAGTCCATAACAGTGTGTAGGAAGTTGTTTGATAAAGTGGGCAAAGCTTATACTTGGACCAGAAGGCAGAATATAGGAAACTACATGGAAACATGAATAATTCAGTGAAAATGACTGTAAACAGATTAGAACTTGGTTTAGAACAGCTAAAAAGATTCTCCAAGTCAGTTCTTAGTGTAGAAAAGGTAGCTAAATCCGGGATATCTTCAATTCGAGTTAAGATCACATGAAACACTGTATGAATCCTATATTGTTTACTTAAAGGTGACTAGAGTGGTAAATGTGTGTTATAGAAGGCAGAATACCATTGAAATAGAGAAAGAAACACGTTCGGCAGCTTTGGAAAGCCTTACACTTCACTGAAATGTAGTACTACACTCTATAACACAGTTGAGAGACAATGTTCCCTAGCTCCCTCAGTTTATAACAGTGTTTAGGAAGTTGTTTGATAGAGTGGGCAAAGCTTATACTTGGGCCAGAAGGCAGAATATAGGAAACTACATGAAAACATGAATAATTCAGTGAAAATGTCTGTAAACAGATGAGAACTTGTTTAGACAGCTGAAAGAGAATCTCCAAGTCAGTTCTTAGTGTAGAAAAGGTAGCTAAGATCCGGGAAATCCTTAATTCCAGTTAAAATCACATGAAACACTGTATGAATCCTATATTCTTTACTTAAAGGAGACTAGAGCGGTAAATGTGTGTTATACAAGGCAGAATAGCTTTGAAATAGAGAAAGAAACATGTGCGGCACCTTTGGAAAGCCTTAAACTTCACTGAAATATAGTACTACACTCTATAATGCAGTTGAGAGACAATGTTCCCTAGCTGCCTCAGTTCATAACAGTGTGTAGGAAGTTGTTTGATAAAGTGGGCAAAGCTTATACTTGGGCCAGAAGGCAGAATATAGGAAACTACATGAAAACATGAATAATTCAGTGAAAATGACTGTAAACAGATGAGAACTTGTTTAGAACAGCTAAAAGAGATTCTCCAAGTCAGTTCTTAGTGTAGAAAAGGGAGCTAAGATAAGGGAAATCCTTAATTCGAGTTAAGATCACATAAAACACTGTATGAATCCTATATTATTTACTTAAAGGAGACTAGAGCGGTAAATGTGTCTTATACAAGACAGAATAGCTTTGAAATAGAAAAAGAAACACGTTCGGCAGCTTTGGAAAGCCTTACACTTCACTGAAATGTAGTACTACACTCTATATCACAGTTCAGAGATAATGTTCCCTAGCTCCCTCAGTTCATAACAGTGTGTAGGAAGTTGTTTGATAAAGTTGGCAAACCTTATACTTGGGCCAGAAGGCAGAATATAGGAAAATACATGAAAACATGAATAATTCACAGAAAATGACTGTAAACAGATGAGAACTTGTTTAGACAGCTGAAAGAGAATCTCCAAGTCAGTTCTTAGTGTAGAAAAGGTAGCTAAGATCCGGGAAATCCTTAATTCCAGTTAAGATCACATGAAACACTGTATGAATCCTATATTCTTTACTTAAAGGAGACTAGAGCGGTAAATGTGTGTTATACAAGGCAGAATAGCTTTGAAATAGAGAAAGAAACATGTGCGGCACCTTCGGAAAGCCTTACTCTTCACTGAAATATAGTACTACACTCTATAATGCAGTTGAGAGAAAATGTTCCCTAGCTGCCTCAGTTCATAACAGTGTGTAGGAAGTTGTTTGATAAAGTGGGCAAAGCTTATACTTGGGCCAGAAGGCAGAATATAGGAAACTACATGAAAACATGAATAATTCAGTGAAAATGACTGTAAACAGATGAGAACTTGTTTAGAACAGCTGAAAGAGATTCTCCAAGTCAGTTCTTAGTGTAGAAAAGGTAGCTAAGATAAGGGAAATCCTTAATTCGAGTTAAGATCACATAAAACACTGTATGAATCCTATATTATTTACTTAAAGGAGACTAGAGCGGTAAATGTGTCTTATACAAGACAGAATAGCTTTGAAATAGAGAAAGAAACACGTTCGGCAGCTTTGGAAAGCCTTACACTTCACTGAAATGTAGTACTACACTCTATAACACAGTTGAGAGACAATGTTCCCTAGCTACCTCAGTCCATAACAGTGTGTAGGAAGTTGTTTGATAAAGTGGGCAAAGCTTATACTTGGACCAGAAGGCAGAATATAGGAAACTACATGGAAACATGAATAATTCAGTGAAAATGACTGTAAACAGATTAGAACTTGGTTTAGAACAGCTAAAAAGATTCTCCAAGTCAGTTCTTAGTGTAGAAAAGGTAGCTAAATCCGGGATATCTTCAATTCGAGTTAAGATCACATGAAACACTGTATGAATCCTATATTGTTTACTTAAAGGTGACTAGAGTGGTAAATGTGTGTTATAGAAGGCAGAATACCATTGAAATAGAGAAAGAAACACGTTCGGCAGCTTTGGAAAGCCTTACACTTCACTGAAATGTAGTACTACACTCTATAATGCAGTTGAGAGACAATGTTCCCTAGCTGCCTCAGTTCATAACAGTGTGTAGGAAGTTGTTTGATAAAGTGGGCAAAGCTTATACTTGGGCCAGAAGGCAGAATATAGGAAACTACATGAAAACATGAATAATTCAGTGAAAATGACTGTAAACAGATGAGAACTTGTTTAGAACAGCTAAAAGAGATTCTCCAAGTCAGTTCTTAGTGTAGAAAAGGTAGCTAAGATAAGGGAAATCCTTAATTCGAGTTAAGATCACATAAAACACTGTATGAATCCTATATTATTTACTTAAAGGAGACTAGAGCGGTAAATGTGTCTTACACAAGACAGAATAGCTTTGAAATAGAGAAAGAAACACGTTCGGCAGCTTTGGAAAGCCTTACACTTCACTGAAATGTAGTACTACACTCTATATCACAGTTCAGAGATAATGTTCCCTAGCTCCCTCAGTTCATAACAGTGTGTAGGAAGTTGTTTGATAAAGTTGGCAAACCTTATACTTGGGCCAGAAGGCAGAATATAGGAAACTACATGAAAACATGAATAATTCACAGAAAATGACTGTAAACAGATGAGAACTTGTTTAGACAGCTGAAAGAGAATCTCCAAGTCAGTTCTTAGTGTAGAAAAGGTAGCTAAGATCCGGGAAATCCTTAATTCCAGTTAAGATCACATGAAACACTGTATGAGTCCTATATTCTTTACTTAAAGGAGACTAGAGCGGTAAATGTGTGTTATACAAGGCAGAATAGCTTTGAAATAGAGAAAGAAACACGTTCGGTAGCTTTGGAAAGCCTTACACTTCACCGAAATGTAGTACTACACTCTATAACACAGTTGAGAGACAATGTTCCCTAGCTCCCTCAGTTCATAACAGTGTGTAGGAAGTTGTTTGATAAAGTGGGCAAACCTTGAACTAGGGCCAGAAGGCAGAATATAGGAAACTACATGAAAACATGAATAATTCACTGAAAATGACTGTAAACAGATGAGAACTTGTTTACAAGAGCTGAAAGAGAATCTCCAAGGCAGTTTTTAGTGTAGAAAAGGTAGCTTAGATAAGGGAAATCCTTAATTCCAGTTAAGATCACATGAAACACTGTATGAATCCTATATTCTTTACTTAAAGGAGACTAGAGCGGTAAATGTGTGTTATACAAGGCAGAATAGCTTTGAAATAGAGAAAGAAACATGTGCGGCACCTTTGGAAAGCCTTACACTTCACTGAAATGTAGTACTACACTCTATAACGCAGTTGAGAGACAATGTTCCCTAGCTGCCTCAGTTCGTAACAGTGTGTAGGAAGTTGTTTGATAAAGTGGGCAAAGCTTATACTTGGGCCAGATGGCAGAAAATAGGAAACTACATGAATACATGAATAATTCAGTGAAAATGACTGTAAACAGATGAGATCTTGTTTAGAACAGCTGAAAGAGAATCTCCAAGTCAGTTCTTAGTGTAGAACAGGTAGCTAAGATAAGGGAAATCCTTAATTCCAGTTAAGATCACATGAAACACTTTACGAATCCTATATTCTTTACTTAAAGGAGACTAGAGTGGTAAATGTGTGTTATACAAGGCAGAATACCATTGAAATAGAGAAAGAAACACGTTCGGCAGCTTTGGAAAGCCTTACACTTCACTGAAATGTAGTACTACACTCTATAACACAGTTGAGAGACAATGTTCCCGTGCTGCCGCAGTTCATAACAGTGTGTAGGAAGTTGTTTGATAAAGTGGCCAAAGCTTATACTTGGGCCAGAAGTCAGAATATAGGAAACTACATGAAAACATGAATAATTCAGTGAAAATGACTGTAAACAGATGAGAACTTGTTTTAGAACAGCTGAAAGAGATTCTCCAAGTCAGTTCTTAGTGTAGAAAAGGTAGCTAAATCCGGGAAATCCTTAAGTGGAGTCAAGATCACATGAAACACTGTATGAATCCTATATTGTTTACTTAAAGGAGACTAGAGTGGTAAATGTGTGTTATATAAGGCAGAATACCATTGAAATAGAGAAAGAAACACGTTCGGAAGCTTTGGAAAGCCTTACACTTCACTGAAATGTAGTACTACACTCTATAACACAGTTGAGAGAAAATGTTCCCGAGGTGCCACAGTTCATAACAGTGTGTAGGAAGTTTTTTGATAAAGTGGGCAAAGCTTATTCTTGGACCAGAAGGCAGAATATAGGAAACTACATGAAAACATGAATAATTCAGTGAAAATAACTGTAAACAGATGACAACTTGTTTAGAACAGCTGAAAGAGATTCTCCAAGTCAGTTCTTAGTGTAGAAAAGGTAGCTAAGATAAGGGAAATCCTTAATTCCAGTTAAGATCACATGAAAAACTGTATGAATCCTATATTCTTTACTTAAAGGAGACTAGAGTGGTAAATGTGTGTTATTAAAGGCAGAATAGCTTTGAAATAGAGAAAGAAACACGTTCGGTAGCTTTGGAAAGCCTTACACTTCACCGAAATGTAGTACTACACTCTATAACACAGTTGAGAGACAATGTTCCCTAGCTCCCTCAGTTCATAACAGTGTGTAGGAAGTTGTTTGATAAAGTGGGCAAACCTTAAACTAGGGCCAGAAGGCAGAATATAGGAAACTACATGAAAACATGAATAATTCACTGAAAATGACTGTAAACAGATGAGAACTTGTTTAGAAGAGCTGAAAGAGAATCTCCAAGGCAGTTTTTAGTGTAGAAAAGGTAGCTAAATCCGGGAAATCTTCAATTCGAGTTAAGATCACAAGAAACACTGTATGAATCCTATATTGTTTACTTAAAGGTGACTAGAGTGGTTAATGTGTGTTATATAAGGCAGAATACCATTGAAATAGAGAAAGAAACACGTTCGGCAGCTTTGGAAATCCTTACACTTCACTGAAATGTAGTACTACACTCTATAACACAGTTGAGAGACAATGTTCCCTAGCTCCCTCAGTTCATAACAGTGTTTAGGAAGTTGTTTGATAGAGTGGGCAAAGCTTATACTTGGGCCAGAAGGCAGAATATAGGAAACTACATGAAAACATGAATAATTCACAGAAAATGACTGTAAACAGATGAGAACTTGTTTAGACAGCTGAAAGAGAATCTCCAAGTCAGTTCTTAGTGTAGAAAAGGTAGCTAAGATCCGGGAAATCCTTAATTCCAGTTAAGATCACATGAAACACTGTATGAGTCCTATATTCTTTACTTAAAGGAGACTAGAGCGGTAAATGTGTGTTATACAAGGCAGAATAGCTTTGAAATAGAGAAAGAAACACGTTCGGTAGCTTTGGAAAGCCTTACACTTCACCGAAATGTAGTACTACACTCTATAACACAGTTGAGAGACAATGTTCCCTAGCTCCCTCAGTTCATAACAGTGTGTAGGAAGTTGTTTGATAAAGTGGGCAAACCTTGAACTAGGGCCAGAAGGCAGAATATAGGAAACTACATGAAAACATGAATAATTCACTGAAAATGACTGTAAACAGATGAGAACTTGTTTACAAGAGCTGAAAGAGAATCTCCAAGGCAGTTTTTAGTGTAGAAAAGGTAGCTTAGATAAGGGAAATCCTTAATTCCAGTTAAGATCACATGAAACACTGTATGAATCCTATATTCTTTACTTAAAGGAGACTAGAGCGGTAAATGTGTGTTATACAAGGCAGAATAGCTTTGAAATAGAGAAAGAAACATGTGCGGCACCTTTGGAAAGCCTTACACTTCACTGAAATGTAGTACTACACTCTATAACGCAGTTGAGAGACAATGTTCCCTAGCTGCCTCAGTTCGTAACAGTGTGTAGGAAGTTGTTTGATAAAGTGGGCAAAGCTTATACTTGGGCCAGATGGCAGAAAATAGGAAACTACATGAATACATGAATAATTCAGTGAAAATGACTGTAAACAGATGAGATCTTGTTTAGAACAGCTGAAAGAGAATCTCCAAGTCAGTTCTTAGTGTAGAACAGGTAGCTAAGATAAGGGAAATCCTTAATTCCAGTTAAGATCACATGAAACACTTTACGAATCCTATATTCTTTACTTAAAGGAGACTAGAGTGGTAAATGTGTGTTATACAAGGCAGAATACCATTGAAATAGAGAAAGAAACACGTTCGGCAGCTTTGGAAAGCCTTACACTTCACTGAAATGTAGTACTACACTCTATAACACAGTTGAGAGACAATGTTCCCGTGCTGCCGCAGTTCATAACAGTGTGTAGGAAGTTGTTTGATAAAGTGGCCAAAGCTTATACTTGGGCCAGAAGTCAGAATATAGGAAACTACATGAAAACATGAATAATTCAGTGAAAATGACTGTAAACAGATGAGAACTTGTTTTAGAACAGCTGAAAGAGATTCTCCAAGTCAGTTCTTAGTGTAGAAAAGGTAGCTAAATCCGGGAAATCCTTAAGTGGAGTCAAGATCACATGAAACACTGTATGAATCCTATATTGTTTACTTAAAGGAGACTAGAGTGGTAAATGTGTGTTATATAAGGCAGAATACCATTGAAATAGAGAAAGAAACACGTTCGGAAGCTTTGGAAAGCCTTACACTTCACTGAAATGTAGTACTACACTCTATAACACAGTTGAGAGAAAATGTTCCCGAGGTGCCACAGTTCATAACAGTGTGTAGGAAGTTTTTTGATAAAGTGGGCAAAGCTTATTCTTGGACCAGAAGGCAGAATATAGGAAACTACATGAAAACATGAATAATTCAGTGAAAATAACTGTAAACAGATGACAACTTGTTTAGAACAGCTGAAAGAGATTCTCCAAGTCAGTTCTTAGTGTAGAAAAGGTAGCTAAGATAAGGGAAATCCTTAATTCCAGTTAAGATCACATGAAAAACTGTATGAATCCTATATTCTTTACTTAAAGGAGACTAGAGTGGTAAATGTGTGTTATAAAAGGCAGAATAGCTTTGAAATAGAGAAAGAAACACGTTCGGTAGCTTTGGAAAGCCTTACACTTCACCGAAATGTAGTACTACACTCTATAACACAGTTGAGAGACAATGTTCCCTAGCTCCCTCAGTTCATAACAGTGTGTAGGAAGTTGTTTGATAAAGTGGGCAAACCTTAAACTAGGGCCAGAAGGCAGAATATAGGAAACTACATGAAAACATGAATAATTCACTGAAAATGACTGTAAACAGATGAGAACTTGTTTAGAAGAGCTGAAAGAGAATCTCCAAGGCAGTTTTTAGTGTAGAAAAGGTAGCTAAATCCGGGAAATCTTCAATTCGAGTTAAGATCACAAGAAACACTGTATGAATCCTATATTGTTTACTTAAGGTGACTAGAGTGGTTAATGTGTGTTATATAAGGCAGAATACCATTGAAATAGAGAAAGAAACACGTTCGGCAGCTTTGGAAATCCTTACACTTCACTGAAATGTAGTACTACACTCTATAACACAGTTGAGAGACAATGTTCCCTAGCTCCCTCAGTTCATAACAGTGTTTAGGAAGTTGTTTGATAGAGTGGGCAAAGCTTATACTTGGGCCAGAAGGCAGAATATAGGAAACTACATGAAAACATGAATAATTCAGTGAAAATGTCTGTAAACAGATGAGAACTTGTTTAGAACAGCTGAAAGAGAATCTCCAAGTCAGTTCTTAGTGTAGAAAAGGTAGATAATATAAGGGAAATCCTTAATTCGAGTTAAGATCACATGAAACACTGTATGAATCCTATATTCTTTACTTATAGGAGACTAGAGCAGTAAATGTGTCTTATACAAGGCAGAATAGCTTTGAAATAGATAAAGAAACACGTTCAGCAGCTTTGGAAAGCCTTACACTTCATTGAAATGTAGTACTACACTCTATAACACAGTTGAGAGATAATGTTCCCTAGCTCCCTCAGTTCATAACAGTGTGTAGGAAGTTGCTTGATAAAGTTGGCGAACCTTATACTTGGGCCAGAAGGCAGAATATAGGAAACTACATGAAAACATGAATAATTCACTGAAAATGACTGTAAACAGATGAGAACTTGTTTAGAAGAGCTGAAAGAGAATCTCCAAGGCAGTTTTTAGTGTAGAAAAGGTAGCTAAATCCGGGAAATCTTCAATTCGAGTTAAGATCACATGAAACACTGTATGAATCCTATATTGTTTACTTAAAGGTGACTAGAGTGGTAAATGTGTGTTATATAAGGCAGAATACCATTGAAATAGAGAAAGAAACACGTTCGGCAGCTTTGGAAAGCCTTACACTTCACTGAAATGTAGTACTACACTCTATAACACAGTTGAGAGACAATGTTCCCTAGCTCCCTCAGTTCATAACAGTGTTTAGGTAGTTGTTTGATAGAGTGGGCAAAGCTTATACTTGGGACAGAAGGCAGAATATAGGAAACTACATGAAAACATGAATAATTCAGTGAAAATGTCTGTAAACAGATGAGAACTTGTTTAGAACAGCTGAAAGAGAATCTCCAAGTCAGTTCTTAGTGTAGAAAAGGTAGATAAGATAAGGGAAATCCTTAATTCGAGTTAAGATCACATGAAACACTGTATGAATCCTATATTCTTTACTTATAGGAGACTAGAGCGGTAAATGTGTCTTATACAAGGCAGAATAGCTTTGAAATAGATAAAGAAACACGTTCAGCAGCTTTGGAAAGCCTTACACTTCATTGAAATGTAGTACTACACTCTATAACACAGTTGAGAGATAATGTTCCCTAGCTCCCTCAGTTCATAACAGTGTGTAGGAAGTTGCTTGATAAAGTTGGCAAACCTTATACTTGGGCCAGAAGGCAGAATATAGGAAACTACATGAAAACATGAATAATTCACTGAAAATGACTGTAAACAGATGAGAACTTGTTTAGACAGCTGAAAGAGAATCTCCAAGTCAGTTCTTAGTGTAGAAAAGGTAGCTAAGATCCGGGAAATCCTTAATTCCAGTTAAGATCACATGAAACACTGTATGAATCCTATATTCTTTACTTAAAGGAGACTAGAGCGGTAAATGTGTGTTATACAAGGCAGAATAGCTTTGAAATAGAGAAAGAAACATGTGCGGCACCTTTGGAAAGCCTTACACTTCACTGAAATATAGTACTACACTCTATAATGCAGTTGAGAGACAATGTTCCCTAGCTGCCTCTGTTCATAACAGTGTGTAGGAAGTTGTTTGATAAAGTGGGCAAAGCTTATACTTGGGCCAGAAGGCAGAATATAGGAAACTACATGAAAACATGAATAATTCAGTGAAAATGACTGTAAACAGATGAGAACTTGTTTAGAACAGCTGAAAGAGATTCTCCAAGTCAGTTCTTAGTGTAGAAAATGTAGCTAAGATAAGGGAAATCCTTAATTCGAGTTAAGATCACATAAAACACTGTATGAATCCTATATTATTTACTTAAAGGAGACTAGAGCGGTAAATGTGTCTTATACAAGACAGAATAGCTTTGAAATAGAGAAAGAAACACGTTCGGCAGCTTTGGAAAGCCTTACACTTCACTGAAATGTAGTACTACACTCTATAACAAAGTTGAGAGATGATGTTCCCTAGCTCCCTCAGTTCATAACAGTGTGTAGGAAGTTGTTTGATAAAGTTGGCAAACCTTATACTTGGGCCAGAAGGCAGAATATAGGAAACTACATGAAAACATGAATAATTCACAGAAAATGACTGTAAACAGATGAGAACTTGTTTAGACAGCTGAAAGAGAATCTCCAAGTCAGTCCTTAGTGTAGAAAAGGTAGCTAAGATCCGGGAAATCCTTAATTCCAGTTAAGATCACATGAAACACTGTATGAATCCTATATTCTTTACTTAAAGGAGACTAGAGCGGTAAATGTGTGTTATACAAGGCAGAATAGCTTTGAAATAGAGAAAGAAACACGTTCGGTAGCTTTGGAAAGCCTTACACTTCACCGAAATGTAGTACTACACTCTATAACACAGTTGAGAGACAATGTTCCCTAGCTCCCTCAGTTCATAACAGTGTGTAGGAAGTTGTTTGATAAAGTGGGCAAACCTTAAACTAGGGCCAGAAGGCAGAATATAGGAAACTACATGAAAACATGAATAATTCACTGAAAATGACTGTAAACAGATGAGAACTTGTTTAGAAGAGCTGAAAGAGAATCTCCAAGGCAGTTTTTAGTGTAGAAAAGGTAGCTAAATCCGGGAAATCTTCAATTTGAGTTAAGATCACAAGAAACAATGTATGAATCCTATATTGTTTACTTAAAGGTGACTAGAGTGGTTAATGTGTGTTATATAAGGCAGAATACCATTGAAATAGAGAAAGAAACACGTTCGGCAGCTTTGGAAATCCTTACACTTCACTGAAATGTAGTACTACACTCTATAACACAGTTGAGAGACAATGTTCCCTAGCTCCCTCAGTTCATAACAGTGTTTAGGAAGTTGTTTGATAGAGTGGGCAAAGCTTATACTTGGGCCAGAAGGCAGAATATAGGAAACTACATGAAAACATGAATAATTCAGTGAAAATGTCTGTAAACAGATGAGAACTTGTTTAGAACAGCTGAAAGAGAATCTCCAAGTCAGTTCTTAGTGTAGAAAAGGTAGATAAGATAAGGGAAATCCTTAATTCGAGTTAAGATCATATGAAACACTGTATGAATCCTATATTCTTTACTTATAGGAGACTAGAGCAGTAAATGTGTCTTATACAAGGCAGAATAGCTTTGAAATAGATAAAGAAACACGTTCAGCAGCTTTGGAAAGCCTTACACTTCATTGAAATGTAGTACTACACTCTATAACACAGTTGAGAGATAATGTTCCCTAGCTCCCTCAGTTCATAACAGTGTGTAGGAAGTTGCTTGATAAAGTTGGCAAACCTTATACTTGGGCCAGAAGGCAGAATATAGGAAACTACATGAAAACATGAATAATTCACTGAAAATGACTGTAAACAGATGAGAACTTGTTTAGAAGAGCTGAAAGAGAATCTCCAAGGCAGTTTTTAGTGTAGAAAAGGTAGCTAAATCCGGGAAATCTTCAATTCGAGTTAAGATCACATGAAACACTGTATGAATCCTATATTGTTTACTTAAAGGTGACTAGAGTGGTAAATGTGTGTTATATAAGGCAGAATACCATTGAAATAGAGAAAGAAACACGTTCGGCAGCTTTGGAAAGCCTTACACTTCACTGAAATGTAGTACTACACTCTATAACACAGTTGAGAGACAATGTTCCCTAGCTCCCTCAGTTCATAACAGTGTTTAGGTAGTTGTTTGATAGAGTGGGCAAAG
Source organism: Pipistrellus hanaki (assembly GCF_964339955.1). Lineage (NCBI taxonomy): Eukaryota > Metazoa > Chordata > Mammalia > Chiroptera > Vespertilionidae > Pipistrellus > Pipistrellus hanaki. Next base: position 473,890 of record NC_140519.1, read on the forward strand.
CTTATACTTGGGACAGAAGGCAGAATATAGGAAACTACATGAAAACATGAATAATTCAGTGAAAATGTCTGTAAACAGATGAGAACTTGTTTAGAACAGCTGAAAGAGAATCTCCAAGTCAGTTCTTAGTGTAGAAAAGGTAGATAAGATAAGGGAAATCCTTAATTCGAGTTAAGATCACATGAAACACTGTATGAATCCTATATTCTTTACTTATAGGAGACTAGAGCGGTAAATGTGTCTTATACAAGGCAGAATAGCTTTGAAATAGATAAAGAAACACGTTCAGCAGCTTTGGAAAGCCTTACACTTCATTGAAATGTAGTACTACACTCTATAACACAGTTGAGAGATAATGTTCCCTAGCTCCCTCAGTTCATAACAGTGTGTAGGAAGTTGCTTGATAAAGTTGGCAAACCTTATACTTGGGCCAGAAGGCAGAATATAGGAAACTACATGAAAACATGAATAATTCACTGAAAATGACTGTAAACAGATGAGAACTTGTTTAGACAGCTGAAAGAGAATCTCCAAGTCAGTTCTTAGTGTAGAAAAGGTAGCTAAGATCCGGGAAATCCTTAATTCCAGTTAAGATCACATGAAACACTGTATGAATCCTATATTCTTTACTTAAAGGAGACTAGAGCGGTAAATGTGTGTTATACAAGGCAGAATAGCTTTGAAATAGAGAAAGAAACATGTGCGGCACCTTTGGAAAGCCTTACACTTCACTGAAATATAGTACTACACTCTATAATGCAGTTGAGAGACAATGTTCCCTAGCTGCCTCTGTTCATAACAGTGTGTAGGAAGTTGTTTGATAAAGTGGGCAAAGCTTATACTTGGGCCAGAAGGCAGAATATAGGAAACTACATGAAAACATGAATAATTCAGTGAAAATGACTGTAAACAGATGAGAACTTGTTTAGAACAGCTGAAAGAGATTCTCCAAGTCAGTTCTTAGTGTAGAAAATGTAGCTAAGATAAGGGAAATCCTTAATTCGAGTTAAGATCACATAAAACACTGTATGAATCCTATATTATTTACTTAAAGGAGACTAGATCGGTAAATGTGTCTTATACAAGACAGAATAGCTTTGAAATAGAGAAAGAAACACGTTCGGCAGCTTTGGAAAGCCTTACACTTCACTGAAATGTAGTACTACACTCTATAACAAAGTTGAGAGATGATGTTCCCTAGCTCCCTCAGTTCATAACAGTGTGTAGGAAGTTGTTTGATAAAGTTGGCAAACCTTATACTTGGGCCAGAAGGCAGAATATAGGAAACTACATGAAAACATGAATAATTCACAGAAAATGACTGTAAACAGATGAGAACTTGTTTAGACAGCTGAAAGAGAATCTCCAAGTCAGTCCTTAGTGTAGAAAAGGTAGCTAAGATCCGGGAAATCCTTAATTCCAGTTAAGATCACATGAAACACTGTATGAATCCTATATTCTTTACTTAAAGGAGACTAGAGCGGTAAATGTGTGTTATACAAGGCAGAATAGCTTTGAAATAGAGAAAGAAACACGTTCGGTAGCTTTGGAAAGCCTTACACTTCACCGAAATGTAGTACTACACTCTATAACACAGTTGAGAGACAATGTTCCCTAGCTCCCTCAGTTCATAACAGTGTGTAGGAAGTTGTTTGATAAAGTGGGCAAACCTTAAACTACGGCCAGAAGGCAGAATATAGGAAACTACATGAAAACATGAATAATTCACTGAAAATGACTGTAAACAGATGAGAACTTGTTTAGAAGAGCTGAAAGAGAATCTCCAAAGCAGTTTTTAGTGTAGAAAAGGTAGCTTAGATAAGGGAAATCCTTAATTCCAGTTAAGATCACATGAAACACTGTATGAATCCTATATTCTTTAATTAAAGGAGACTAGAGTGGTAAATGTGTGTTATACAAGGCAGAATACCATTGAAATAGAGAAAGAAACACGTTCGGCAGCTTTGGAAAGCCTTACACTTCACTGAAATGTAGTACTACACTCTATAACACAGTTGAGAGACAATGTTCCCTAGCTACCTCAGTCCATAACAGTGTGTAGGAAGTTGTTTGATAAAGTGGGCAAAGCTTATACTTGGACCAGAAGGCAGAATATAGGAAACTACATGGAAACATGAATAATTCAGTGAAAATGACTGTAAACAGATTAGAACTTGGTTTAGAACAGTTAAAAAGATTCTCCAAGTCAGTTCTTAGTGTAGAAAAGGTAGCTAAATCCGGGATATCTTCAATTCGAGTTAAGATCACATGAAACACTGTATGAATCCTATATTGTTTACTTAAAGGTGACTAGAGTGGTAAATGTGTGTTATAGAAGGCAGAATACCATTGAAATAGAGAAAGAAACACGTTCGGCAGCTTTGGAAAGCCTTACACTTCACTGAAATGTAGTACTACACTCTATAACACAGTTGAGAGACAATGTTCCCTAGCTCCCTCAGTTTATAACAGTGTTTAGGAAGTTGTTTGATAGAGTGGGCAAAGCTTATACTTGGGCCAGAAGGCAGAATATAGGAAACTACATGAAAACATGAATAATTCAGTGAAAATGTCTGTAAACAGATGAGAACTTGTTTAGACAGCTGAAAGAGAATCTCCAAGTCAGTTCTTAGTGTAGAAAAGGTAGCTAAGATCCGGGAAATCCTTAATTCCATTTAAAATCACATGAAACACTGTATGAATCCTATATTCTTTACTTAAAGGAGACTAGAGCGGTAAATGTGTGTTATACAAGGCAGAATAGCTTTGAAATAGAGAAAGAAACATGTGCGGCACCTTTGGAAAGCCTTACACTTCACTGAAATGTAGTACTACACTCTATAATGCAGTTGAGAGACAATGTTCCCTAGCTGCCTCAGTTCGTAACAGTGTGTAGGAAGTTGTTTGATAAAGTGGGCAAAGCTTATACTTGGGCCAGATGGCAGAAAATAGGAAACTACATGAATACATGAATAATTCAGTGAAAATGACTGTAAACAGATGAGATCTTGTTTAGAACAGCTGAAAGAGAATCTCCAAGTCAGTTCTTAGTGTAGAACAGGTAGCTAAGATAAGGGAAATCCTTAATTCCAGTTAAGATCACATGAAACACTTTACGAATCCTATATTCTTTACTTAAAGGAGACTAGAGTGGTAAATGTGTGTTATACAAGGCAGAATACCATTGAAATAGAGAAAGAAACACGTTCGGCAGCTTTGGAAAGCCTTACACTTCACTGAAATGTAGTACTACACTCTATAAAACAGTTGAGAGACAATGTTCCCGTGCTGCCGCAGTTCATAACAGTGTGTAGGAAGTTGTTTGATAAAGTGGCCAAAGCTTATACTTGGGCCAGAAGTCAGAATATAGGAAACTACATGAAAACATGAATAATTCAGTGAAAATGACTGTAAACAGATGAGAACTTGTTTTAGAACAGCTGAAAGAGATTCTCCAAGTCAGTTCTTAGTGTAGAAAAGGTAGCTAAATCCGGGAAATCCTTAAGTGGAGTCAAGATCACATGAAACACTGTATGAATCCTATATTGTTTACTTAAAGGAGACTAGAGTGGTAAATGTGTGTTATATAAGGCAGAATACCATTGAAATAGAGAAAGAAACACGTTCGGAAGCTTTGGAAAGCCTTACACTTCACTGAAATGTAGTACTACACTCTATAACACAGTTGAGAGAAAATGTTCCCGAGGTGCCACAGTTCATAACAGTGTGTAGGAAGTTGTTTGATAAAGTGGGCAAAGCTTATTCTTGGACCAGAAGGCAGAATATAGGAAACTACATGAAAACATGAATAATTCAGTGAAAATAACTGTAAACAGATGACAACTTGTTTAGAACAGCTGAAAGAGATTCTCCAAGTCAGTTCTTAGTGTAGAAAAGGTAGCTAAGATAAGGGAAATCCTTAATTCCAGTTAAGATCACATGAAAAACTGTATGAATCCTATATTCTTTACTTAAAGGAGACTAGAGTGGTAAATGTGTGTTATACAAGGCAGAATACCATTGAAATAGAGAAAGAAACACGTTCGGCAGCTTTGGAAAGCCTTACACTTCACTGAAATGTAGTTCTACACTCTATAACACAGTTGAGAGACAATGTTCCCAAGCTGCCACAGTTCATCACAGTGTGTAGGAAGTTGTTTGATAAAGTGGGCAAAGCTTATTCTTGGACCAGAAGGCAGAATATAGGAAACTACATGAAAACATGAATAATTCAGTGAAAATGACTGTAAACAGATGAGAACTTGTTTAGAACAGCTGAAAGAGATTCTCCAAGTCAGTTCTTAGTGTAGAAAAGGTAGCTAAGATAAGGGAAATCCTTAATTTGAGTTAAGATCACATAAAACACTGTATGAATCCTATATTCTTTACTTAAAGGAGACTAGAGCGGTAAATGTGTGTTATAAAAGGCAGAATAGCTTTGAAATAGAGAAAGAAACACGTTCGGTAGCTTTGGAAAGCCTTACACTTCACCGAAATGTAGTACTACACTCTATAACACAGTTGAGAGACAATGTTCCCTAGCTCCCTCAGTTCATAACAGTGTGTAGGAAGTTGTTTGATAAAGTGGGCAAACCTTAAACTAGGGCCAGAAGGCAGAATATAGGAAACTACATGAAAACATGAGTAATTCACTGAAAATGACTGTAAACAGATGAGAACTTGTTTAGAAGAGCTGAAAGAGAATCTCCAAGGCAGTTTTTAGTGTAGAAAAGGTAGCTAAATCCGGGAAATCTTCAATTCGAGTTAAGATCACATGAAACACTGTATGAATCCTATATTGTTTACTTAAAGGTGACTAGAGTGGTAAATGTGTGTTATATAAGGCAGAATACCATTGAAATAGAGAAAGAAACACGTTCGGCAGCTTTGGAAAGCCTTACACTTCACTGAAATGTAGTACTACACTCTATAACACAGTTGAGAGACAATGTTCCCTAGCTCCCTCAGTTCATAACAGTGTTTAGGAAGTTGTTTGATAGAGTGGGCAAAGCTTATACTTGGGCCAGAAGGCAGAATATAGGAAACTACATGAAAACACTAATAATTCAGTGAAAATGTCTGTAAACAGATGAGAACTTGTTTAGACAGCTGAAAGAGAATCTCCAAGTCAGTTCTTAGTGTAGAAAAGGTAGCTAAGATCCGGGAAATCCTTAATTCCAGTTAAGATCACATGAAACACTGTATGAATCCTATATTCTTTACTTAAAGGAGACTAGAGCGGTAAATGTGTGTTATACAAGGCAGAATAGCTTTGAAATAGAGAAAGAAACATGTGCGGCACCTTTGGAAAGCCTTACACTTCACTGAAATATAGTACTACACTCTATAATGCAGTTGAGAGACAATGTTCCCTAGCTGCCTCAGTTCATAACAGTGTGTAGGAAGTTGTTTGATAAAGTGGGCAAAGCTTATACTTGGGCCAGAAGGCAGAATATAGGAAACTACATGAAAACATGAATAATTCAGTGAAAATGACTGTAAACAGATGAGAACTTGTTTAGAACAGCTGAAAGAGATTCTCCAAGTCAGTTCTTAGTGTAGAAAAGGTAGCTAAGATCCGGGAAATCCTTAATTCCAGTTAAGATCACATGAAACACTGTATGAATCCTATATTCTTTACTTAAAGGAGACTAGAGCGGTAAATGTGTGTTATACAAGGCAGAATAGCTTTGAAATAGAGAAAGAAACACGTTCGGTAGCTTTGGAAAGCCTTACACTTCACCGAAATGTAGTACTACACTCTATAACACAGTTGAGAGACAATGTTCCCTAGCTCCCTCAGTTCATAACAGTGTGTAGGAAGTTGTTTGATAAAGTGGGCAAACCTTGAACTAGGGCCAGAAGGCAGAATATAGGAAACTACATGAAAACATGAATAATTCACTGAAAATGACTGTAAACAGATGAGAACTTGTTTAGAAGAGCTGAAAGAGAATCTCCAAGGCAGTTTTTAGTGTAGAACAGGTAGCTAAGATAAGGGAAATCCTTAATTCCAGTTAAGATCACATAAAACACTTTACGAATCCTATATTCTTTACTTAAAGGAGACTAGAGCGGTAAATGTGTGTTATACAAGGCAGAATAGCTTTGAAATAGAGAAAGAAACACGTTCGGTAGCTTTGGAAAGCCTTACACTTCACCGAAATGTAGTACTACACTCTATCACACAGTTGAGAGACAATGTTCCCTAGCTCCCTCAGTTCATAACAGTGTGTAGGAAGTTGTTTGATAAAGTGGGCAAAGCTTATACTTGGGCCAGATGGCAGAAAATAGGAAACTACATGAATACATGAATAATTCAGTGAAAATGACTGTAAACAGATGAGATCTTCTTTAGAACAGCTGAAAGAGAATCTCCAAGTCAGTTCTTAGTGTAGAACAGGTAGCTAAGATAAGGGAAATCCTTAATTCCAGTTAAGATCACATGAAACACTTTACGTATCCTATATTCTTTACTTAAAGGAGACTAGAGTGGTAAATGTGTGTTATACAAGGCAGAATACCATTGAAATAGAGAAAGAAACTCGTTCGGCAGCTTTGGAAAGCCTTACACTTCACTGAAATGTAGTACTACACTCTATAACACAGTTGAGAGATAATGTTCCCTAGCTCCCTCAGTTCATAACAGTGTGTAGGAAGTTGTTTGATAAAGTTGGCAAACCTTATACTTGGGCCAGAAGGCAGAATATAGGAAACTACATGAAAACATGAATAATTCACAGAAAATGACTGTAAACAGATGAGAACTTGTTTAGACAGCTGAAAGAGAATCTCCAAGTCAGTTCTTAGTGTAGAAAAGGTAGCTAAGATCCGGGAAATCCTTAATTCCAGTTAAGATCACATGAAACACTGTATGAATCCTATATTCTTTACTTAAAGGAGACTAGAGCGGTAAATATGTGTTATAAAAGGCAGAATAGCTTTGAAATAGAGAAAGAAACACGTTCGGTAGCTTTGGAAAGCCTTACACTTCACCGAAATGTAGTACTACACTCTATAACACAGTTGAGAGACAATGTTCCCTAGCTCCCTCAGTTCATAACAGTGTGTAGGAAGTTGTTTGATAAAGTGGGCAAAGCTTATACTTGGACCAGAAGGCAGAATATAGGAAACTACATGGAAACATGAATAATTCAGTGAAAATGACTGTAAACAGATTAGAACTTGGTTTAGAACAGCTAAAAGAGATTCTCCAAGTCAGTTCTTAGTGTAGAAAAGGTAGCTAAATCCGGGAAATCTTCAATTCGAGTTAAGATCACATGAAACACTTTATGAATCCTATATTGTTTACTTAAAGGTGACTAGAGTGGTAAATGTGTGTTATATAAGGCAGAATACCATTGAAATAGAGAAAGAAACACGTTCGGAAGCTTTGGAAAGCCTTACACTTCACTGAAATGTAGTACTACACTCTATAACCCAGTTGAGAGACAATGTTCCCTAGCTCCCTCAGTTCATAACAGTGTTTAGGAAGTTGTTTGATAGAGTGGGCAAAGCTTATACTTGGGCCAGAAGGCAGAATATAGGAAACTACATGAAAACATGAATAATTCAGTGAAAATGTCTGTAAACAGATGAGAACTTGTTTAGACAGCTGAAAGAGAATCTCTAAGTCAGTTCTTAGTGTAGAAAAGGTAGCTAAGATCCGGGAAATCCTTAATTCCAGTTAAGATCACATGAAACACTGTATGAATCCTATATTGTTTACTTAAAGGAGACTAGAGTGGTAAATGTGTGTTATATAAGACAGAATACCATTGAAATAGAGAAAGAAACACGTTCGGAAGCTTTGGAAAGCCTTACACTTCACTGAAATGTAGTACTACACTCTATAACACAGTTGAGAGAAAATGTTCCCGAGGTGCCACAGTTCATAACAGTGTGTAGGAAGTTGTTTGATAAAGTGGGCAAAGCTTATTCTTGGACCAGAAGGCAGAATATAGGAAACTACATGAAAACATGAATAATTCAGTGAAAATAACTGTAAACAGATGACAACTTGTTTAGAACAGCTGAAAGAGATTCTCCAAGTCAGTTCTTAGTGTAGAAAAGGTAGCTAAGATAAGGGAAATCCTTAATTCCAGTTAAGATCACATGAAAAACTGTATGAATCCTATATTCTTTACTTAAAGGAGACTAGAGTGGTAAATGTGTGTTATACAAGGCAGAATACCATTGAAATAGAGAAAGAAACACGTTCGGCAGCTTTGGAAAGCCTGACACTTCACTGAAATGTAGTTCTACACTCTATAACACAGTTGAGAGACAATGGTCCCAAGCTGCCACAGTTCATCACAGTGTGTAGGAAGTTGTTTGATAAAGTGGGCAAAGCTTATTCTTGGGCCAGAAGGCAGAATATAGGAAACTACATGAAAACATGAATAATTCACAGAAAATGACTGTAAACAGATGAGAACTTGTTTAGACAGCTGAAAGAGAATCTCCAAGTCAGTCCTTAGTGTAGAAAAGGTAGCTAAGATCCGGGAAATCCTTAATTCCAGTTAAGATCACATGAAACACTGTATGAATCCTATATTCTTTACTTAAAGGAGACTAGAGCGGTAAATGTGTGTTATACAAGGCAGAATAGCTTTGAAATAGAGAAAGAAACACGTTCGGTAGCTTTGGAAAGCCTTACACTTCACCGAAATGTAGTACTACACTCTATAACACAGTTGAGAGACAATGTTCCCTAGCTCCCTCAGTTCATAACAGTGTGTAGGAAGTTGTTTGATAAAGTGGGCAAACCTTAAACTAGGGCCAGAAGGCAGAATATAGGAAACTACATGAAAACATGAATAATTCACTGAAAATGACTGTAAACAGATGAGAACTTGTTTAGAAGAGCTGAAAGAGAATCTCCAAAGCAGTTTTTAGTGTAGAAAAGGTAGCTTAGATAAGGGAAATCCTTAATTCCAGTTAAGATCACATGAAACACTGTATGAATCCTATATTCTTTAATTAAAGGAGACTAGAGTGGTAAATGTGTGTTATACAAGGCAGAATACCATTGAAATAGAGAAAGAAACACGTTCGGCAGCTTTGGAAAGCCTTACACTTCACTGAAATGTAGTACTACACTCTATAACACAGTTGAGAGACAATGTTCCCTAGCTACCTCAGTCCATAACAGTGTGTAGGAAGTTGTTTGATAAAGTGGGCAAAGCTTATACTTGGACCAGAAGGCAGAATATAGGAAACTACATGGAAACATGAATAATTCAGTGAAAATGACTGTAAACAGATTAGAACTTGGTTTAGAACAGTTAAAAAGATTCTCCAAGTCAGTTCTTAGTGTAGAAAAGGTAGCTAAATCCGGGATATCTTCAATTCGAGTTAAGATCACATGAAACACTGTATGAATCCTATATTGTTTACTTAAAGGTGACTAGAGTGGTAAATGTGTGTTATAGAAGGCAGAATACCATTGAAATAGAGAAAGAAACACGTTCGGCAGCTTTGGAAAGCCTTACACTTCACTGAAATGTAGTACTACACTCTATAACACAGTTGAGAGACAATGTTCCCTAGCTCCCTCAGTTTATAACAGTGTTTAGGAAGTTGTTTGATAGAGTGGGCAAAGCTTATACTTGGGCCAGAAGGCAGAATATAGGAAACTACATGAAAACATGAATAATTCAGTGAAAATGTCTGTAAACAGATGAGAACTTGTTTAGACAGCTGAAAGAGAATCTCCAAGTCAGTTCTTAGTGTAGAAAAGGTAGCTAAGATCCGGGAAATCCTTAATTCCAGTTAAAATCACATGAAACACTGTATGAATCCTATATTCTTTACTTAAAGGAGACTAGAGCGGTAAATGTGTGTTATACAAGGCAGAATAGCTTTGAAATAGAGAAAGAAACATGTGCGGCACCTTTGGAAAGCCTTACACTTCACTGAAATATAGTACTACACTCTATAATGCAGTTGAGAGACAATGTTCCCTAGCTGCCTCAGTTCATAACAGTGTGTAGGAAGTTGTTTGATAAAGTGGGCAAAGCTTATACTTGGGCCAGAAGGCAGAATATAGGAAACTACATGAAAACATGAATAATTCAGTGAAAATGACTGTAAACAGATGAGAACTTGTTTAGAACAGCTAAAAGAGATTCTCCAAGTCAGTTCTTAGTGTAGAAAAGGTAGCTAAGATAAGGGAAATCCTTAATTCGAGTTAAGATCACATAAAACACTGTATGAATCCTATATTATTTACTTAAAGGAGACTAGAGCGGTAAATGTGTCTTATACAAGACAGAATAGCTTTGAAATAGAGAAAGAAACACGTTCGGCAGCTTTGGAAAGCCTTACACTTCACTGAAATGTAGTACTACACTCTATATCACAGTTCAGAGATAATGTTCCCTAGCTCCCTCAGTTCATAACAGTGTGTAGGAAGTTGTTTGATAAAGTTGGCAAACCTTATACTTGGGCCAGAAGGCAGAATATAGGAAACTACATGAAAACATGAATAATTCACAGAAAATGACTGTAAACAGATGAGAACTTGTTTAGACAGCTGAAAGAGAATCTCCAAGTCAGTTCTTAGTGTAGAAAAGGTAGCTAAGATCCGGGAAATCCTTAATTCCAGTTAAGATCACATGAAACACTGTATGAATCCTATATTCTTTACTTAAAGGAGACTAGAGCGGTAAATGTGTGTTATACAAGGCAGAATAGCTTTGAAATAGAGAAAGAAACACGTTCGGTAGCTTTGGAAAGCCTTACACTTCACCGAAATGTAGTACTACACTCTATAACACAGTTGAGAGACAATGTTCCCTAGCTCCCTCAGTTCATAACAGTGTGTAGGAAGTTGTTTGATAAAGTGGGCAAACCTTGAACTAGGGCCAGAAGGCAGAATATAGGAAACTACATGAAAACATGAATAATTCACTGAAAATGACTGTAAACAGATGAGAACTTGTTTAGAAGAGCTGAAAGAGATTCTCCAAGTCAGTTCTTAGTGTAGAAAAGGTAGCTAAATCCGGGAAATCCTTAAGTGGAGTCAAGATCACATGAAACACTGTATGAATCCTATATTGTTTACTTAAAGGAGACTAGAGTGGTAAATGTGTGTTATATAAGGCAGAATACCATTGAAATAGAGAAAGAAACACGTTCGGAAGCTTTGGAAAGCCTTACACTTCACTGAAATGTAGTACTACACTCTATAACACAGTTGAGAGAAAATGTTCCCGAGGTGCCACAGTTCATAACAGTGTGTAGGAAGTTGTTTGATAAAGTGGGCAAAGCTTATTCTTGGACCAGAAGGCAGAATATAGGAAACTACATGAAAACATGAATAATTCAGTGAAAATAACTGTAAACAGATGACAACTTGTTTAGAACAGCTGAAAGAGATTCTCCAAGTCAGTTCTTAGTGTAGAAAAGGTAGCTAAGATAAGGGAAATCCTTAATTCCAGTTAAGATCACATGAAAAACTGTATGAATCCTATATTCTTTACTTAAAGGAGACTAGAGTGGTAAATGTGTGTTATACAAGGCAGAATACCATTGAAATAGAGAAAGAAACACGTTCGGTAGCTTTGGAAAGCCTTACACTTCACCGAAATGTAGTACTACACTCTATCACACAGTTGAGAGACAATGTTCCCTAGCTCCCTCAGTTCATAACAGTGTGTAGGAAGTTGTTTGATAAAGTGGGCAAAGCTTATACTTGGGCCAGATGGCAGAAAATAGGAAACTACATGAATACATGAATAATTCAGTGAAAATGACTGTAAACAGATGAGATCTTCTTTAGAACAGCTGAAAGAGAATCTCCAAGTCAGTTCTTAGTGTAGAACAGGTAGCTAAGATAAGGGAAATCCTTAATTCCAGTTAAGATCACATGAAACACTTTACGTATCCTATATTCTTTACTTAAAGGAGACTAGAGTGGTAAATGTGTGTTATACAAGGCAGAATACCATTGAAATAGAGAAAGAAACTCGTTCGGCAGCTTTGGAAAGCCTTACACTTCACTGAAATGTAGTACTACACTCTATAACACAGTTGAGAGATAATGTTCCCTAGCTCCCTCAGTTCATAACAGTGTGTAGGAAGTTGTTTGATAAAGTTGGCAAACCTTATACTTGGGCCAGAAGGCAGAATATAGGAAACTACATGAAAACATGAATAATTCACAGAAAATGACTGTAAACAGATGAGAACTTGTTTAGACAGCTGAAAGAGAATCTCCAAGTCAGTTCTTAGTGTAGAAAAGGTAGCTAAGATCCGGGAAATCCTTAATTCCAGTTAAGATCACATGAAACACTGTATGAATCCTATATTCTTTACTTAAAGGAGACTAGAGCGGTAAATGTGTGTTATAAAAGGCAGAATAGCTTTGAAATAGAGAAAGAAACACGTTCGGTAGCTTTGGAAAGCCTTACACTTCACCGAAATGTAGTACTACACTCTATAACACAGTTGAGAGACAATGTTCCCTAGCTCCCTCAGTTCATAACAGTGTGTAGGAAGTTGTTTGATAAAGTGGGCAAAGCTTATACTTGGACCAGAAGGCAGAATATAGGAAACTACATGGAAACATGAATAATTCAGTGAAAATGACTGTAAACAGATTAGAACTTGGTTTAGAACAGCTAAAAGAGATTCTCCAAGTCAGTTCTTAGTGTAGAAAAGGTAGCTAAATCCGGGAAATCTTCAATTCGAGTTAAGATCACATGAAACACTTTATGAATCCTATATTGTTTACTTAAAGGTGACTAGAGTGGTAAATGTGTGTTATATAAGGCAGAATACCATTGAAATAGAGAAAGAAACACGTTCGGCAGCTTTGGAAAGCCTTACACTTCACTGAAATGTAGTACTACACTCTATAACCCAGTTGAGAGACAATGTTCCCTAGCTCCCTCAGTTCATAACAGTGTTTAGGAAGTTGTTTGATAGAGTGGGCAAAGCTTATACTTGGGCCAGAAGGCAGAATATAGGAAACTACATGAAAACATGAATAATTCAGTGAAAATGTCTGTAAACAGATGAGAACTTGTTTAGACAGCTGAAAGAGAATCTCCAAGTCAGTTCTTAGTGTAGAAAAGGTAGCTAAGATCCGGGAAATCCTTAATTCCAGTTAAGATCACATGAAACACTGTATGAATCCTATATTGTTTACTTAAAGGAGACTAGAGTGGTAAATGTGTGTTATATAAGACAGAATACCATTGAAATAGAGAAAGAAACACGTTCGGAAGCTTTGGAAAGCCTTACACTTCACTGAAATGTAGTACTACACTCTATAACACAGTTGAGAGAAAATGTTCCCGAGGTGCCACAGTTCATAACAGTGTGTAGGAAGTTGTTTGATAAAGTGGGCAAAGCTTATTCTTGGACCAGAAGGCAGAATACAGGAAACTACATGAAAACATGAATAATTCAGTGAAAATAACTGTAAACAGATGACAACTTGTTTAGAACAGCTGAAAGAGATTCTCCAAGTCAGTTCTTAGTGTAGAAAAGGTAGCTAAGATAAGGGAAATCCTTAATTCCAGTTAAGATCACATGAAAAACTGTATGAATCCTATATTCTTTACTTAAAGGAGACTAGAGTGGTAAATGTGTGTTATACAAGGCAGAATACCATTGAAATAGAGAAAGAAACACGTTCGGCAGCTTTGGAAAGCCTTACACTTCACTGAAATGTAGTTCTACACTCTATAACACAGTTGAGAGACAATGGTCCCAAGCTGCCACAGTTCATCACAGTGTGTAGGAAGTTGTTTGATAAAGTGGGCAAAGCTTATTCTTGGACCAGAAGGCAGAATATAGGAAACTACATGAAAACATGAATAATTCAGTGAAAATGACTGTAAACAGATGAGAACTTGTTTAGAACCGCTGAAAGACATTCTCCAAGTCAGTTCTTAGTGTAGAAAAGGTAGCTAAGATAAGGGAAATCCTTAATTCGAGTTAAGATCACATAAAACACTGTATGAATCCTATATTCTTTACTTAAAGGAGACTAGAGCGGTAAATGTGTGTTATACAAGGCAGAATAGCTTTGAAATAGAGAAAGAAACACGTTCGGTAGCTTTGGAAAGCCTTACACTTCACCGAAATGTAGTACTACACTCTATAACACAGTTGAGAGACAATGTTCCCTAGCTCCCTCAGTTCATAACAGTGTGTAGGAAGTTGTTTGATAAAGTGGGCAAACCTTAAACTAGGGCCAGAAGGCAGAATATAGGAAACTACATGAAAACATGAATAATTCACTGAAAATGACTGTAAACAGATGAGAACTTGTTTAGACAGCTGAAAGAGAATCTCCAAGTCAGTTCTTAGTGTAGAAAAGGTAGCTAAGATCCGGGAAATCCTTAATTCCAGTTAAGATCACATGAAACACTGTATGAATCCTATATTCTTTACTTAAAGGAGACTAGAGCGGTAAATGTGTGTTATACAAGGCAGAATAGCTTTGAAATAGAGAAAGAAACACGTTCGGTAGCTTTGGAAAGGCTTACACTTCACCGAAATGTAGTACTACACTCTATAACACAGTTGAGAGACAATGTTCCCTAGCTCCCTCAGTTCATAACAGTGTGTAGGAAGTTGTTTGATAAAGTGGGCAAACCTTGAACTAGGGCCAGAAGGCAGAATATAGGAAACTACATGAAAACATGAATAATTCACTGAAAATGACTGTAAACAGATGAGAACTTGTTTAGAAGAGCTGAAAGAGAATCTCCAAGGCAGTTTTTAGTGTAGAAAAGGTAGCTTAGATAAGGGAAATCCTTAATTCCAGTTAAGATCACATGAAACACTGTATGAATCCTATATTCTTTAATTAAAGGATACTAGAGTGGTAAATGTGTGTTATACAAGGCAGAATACCATTGAAATAGAGAAAGAAACACGTTCGGCAGCTTTGGAAAGCCTTACACTTCACTGAAATGTAGTACTACACTCTATAACACAGTTGAGAGACAATGTTCCCTAGCTACCTCAGTCCATAACAGTGTGTTGAAGTTGTTTGATAAAGTGGGCAAAGCTTATACTTGGACCAGAAGGCAGAATATAGGAAACTACATGAAAACATGAAAAATTCAGTGAAAATGACTGTAAACAGATTAGAACTTGTTTTAGAACAGCTGAAAGAGGTTCTCCAAGTCAGTTCTTAGTGTAGAAAAGGTAGCTAAATCCGGGAAAACTTCAATTCGAGTTAAGATCACATGAAACACTGTATGAATCCTATATTGTTTACTTAAAGGAGACTAGAGTGCTAAATGTGTGTTATATAAGGCAGAATACCATTGAAATAGAGAAAGAAACACGTTCGGCAGCTTTGGAAAGCCTTACACTTCACTGAAATGTAGTACTACACTCTATAACACAGTTCAGAGACAATGTTCCCTAGCTACCTCTGTCCATAACAGTGTGTAGGAAGTTGTTTGATAGAGTGGGCAAAGCTTATACTTGGGCCAGAAGGCAGAATATAGGAAACTACATGAAAACATGAATAATTCAGTGAAAATGTCTGTAAACAGATGAGAACTTGTTTAGAAAAGCTGAAAGAGAATCTCCAAGTCAGTTCTTAGTGTAGAAAAGGTAGCTAAGATAATGGAAATCCTTAATTCGAGTTAAGATAACATCAAACACTGTATGAATCCTATATTCATTACTTAAAAGAGACTAGAGTGGTAAATGTGTGTTATAGAATGCAGAATACCATTGAAATAGAGAAAGAAACATGTTCGGCAGCTTTGGAAAGCCTTACACTTCACTGAAATGTAGTACTACACTCTATAACACAGTTGAGAGACAATGTTCCCTAGCTGCCTCAGTTCATAACAGTGTGTAGGAAGTTGTTTGATAAAGTGGGCAAACCTTATACTTGGGCCAGAAGGCAGAATATAGGAAACTACATGAAAACATGAATAATTCAGTGAAAATGACTGTAAACAGATGAGAACTTGTTTAGAACAGCTGAAAGAGAATTTCCAAGTCAGTTCTTAGTGTAGAAAAGGTAGCTAAGATATGGGAAATCCTTAATTCCAATTAAGATCACATGAAACACTGTACGAATCCTATATTCTTTACTTAAAAGAGACTAGAGTGGTAAATGTGTGTTATAGAATGCAGAATACCATTGAAATAGAGAAAGAAACACGTTCGGCAGCTTTGGAAAGCCTTACACTTCACTGAAATGTAGTACTACACTCTATAACACAGTTGAGAGACAATGTTCCCTAGCTACCTTAGTCCATAACAGTGTGTAGGAAGTTGTTTGATAAAGTGGACAAAGCTTATACTTGGACCAGAAGGCAGAATATAGGAAACTACATGAAAACATGAATAATTCAGTGAAAATGACTGTAAACAGATGACAACTTGTTTAGAACAGCTGAAAGAGATTCTCCAAGTCAGTTCTTAGGGTAGAAAAGGTAGCTAAGATAAGGGAAATCCTTAATTCCAGTTAAGATCACATGAAACACTTTACGAATCCTATGTTCTTTACTTAAAGGAGACTAGAGTGGTAAATGTGTCTTATACAAGGCAGAATACCATTGAAATAGAGAAAGAAACACGTTCGGCAGCTTTGGAAAGCCTTACACTTCACTGAAATGTAGTACTACTCTCTATAACACAGTTGAGAGACAATGTTCCCGAGCTGCCTCAGTTCATAACAGTGTGTAGGAAGTTGTTTGATAAAATGGGCAAAGCTTATACTTGGGCCGGAAGGCAGAATATAGGAAACTACATGAAAACATCAATAATTCAGTGAAAATGACTGTAAACAGATGAGAACTTGTTTAGAACAGCTGAAAGAGAATCTCCAAGGCAGTTCTTAGTGTAGAAAAGGAAGCTAAGATCCGGGAAATCCTTAATTCCAGTTAAGATCACATGAAACACTGTATGAATCCTATATTGTTTACTTAAAGGAGACTAGAGTGCTAAATTTGTGTTATACAAGGCAGAATACCATTGAAATAGAGAAAGAAACACGTTCGGCAGCTTTGGAAAGCCTTACACTTCACTGAAATGTAGTACTACACTCTATAACACAGTTGAGAAACAATGTTCCCTAGCTCCCTCAGTTCATAACAGTGTATAGGAAGTTGTTTGATAAAGTGGGCAAAGCTTATACTTGGGCCAGAAGGCAGAATATAGGAAACTACATGAAAACATGAATAATTCAGTGAAAATGACTGTAAACAGATGAGAACTTGTTTAGAACAGCTGAAAGAGAATCTCCAAGTCAGTTCTTAGTGTAGGAAATGTATCTAAGATAAGGGAAATCCTTAATTCGAGTTTAGATAACATCAAACACTGTATGAATCCTATATTCATTACATAAAGGAGACTAGAGTGGTAAATGTATGTTATACAAGCCAGAATACCATTGAAATAGAGAAAGAAACACGTTGGGCAGCTTTGGAAAGCCTTACACTTCACTGAAATGTAGTACTACACTCTATAACACAGTTGAGAGAAAATGTTCCCGAGCTGCCTCAGTTCATAACAGTGTGTAGGAAGTTGTTTGATAAAGTGGGCAAAGTTTATACTTGGGCCAAAAGGCAGAATATAGAAAACTACATGAAAATATGAATAATTCAGTGAAAATGATTGTAAATAGATGAGAACTTGTTTAGAACAGCTGAAAGAGAATCTCCAAGTCAGTTCTTAGTGTAGAAAAGGTAGCTAAGATCCGGGAAATCCTTAATTCCAGTTAAGATCACATGAAACACTGTATGAATCCTATATTCTTTACTTAAAGGAGACTAGAGCGGTAAATGTGTGTTATACAAGGCAGAATAGCTTTGAAATAGAGAAAGAAACACGTTCGGTAGCTTTGGAAAGCCTTACACTTCACCGAAATGTAGTACTACACTCTATAACACAGTTGAGAGACAATGTTCCCTAGCTTCCTCAGTTCATAACAGTGTGTAGGAAGTTGTTTGATAAAGTGGGCAAACCTTAAACTAGGGCCAGAAGGCAGAATATAGGAAACTACATGAAAACATGAATAATTCACTGAAAATGACTGTAAACAGATGAGAACTTGTTTAGAAGAGCTGAAAGAGAATCTCCAAGGCAGTTTTTAGTGTAGAAAAGGTAGCTAAATCCGGGAAATCTTCAATTCGAGTTAAGATCACATGAAACACTGTATGAATCCTATATTGTTTACTTAAAGGTGACTAGAGTGGTAAATGTGTGTTATATAAGGCAGAATACCATTGAAATAGAGAAAGAAACACGTTCGGCAGCTTTGGAAAGCCTTACACTTCACTGAAATGTAGTACTACACTCTATAACACAGTTGAGAGACAATGTTCCCTAGCTCCCTCAGTTCATAACAGTGTTTAGGAAGTTGTTTGATAGAGTGGGCAAAGCTTATACTTGGGCCAGAAGGCAGAATATAGGAAACTACATGAAAACATGAATAATTCAGTGAAAATGTCTGTAAACAGATGAGAACTTGTTTAGAAGAGCTGAAAGAGAATCTCCAAGTCAGTTCTTAGAGTAGAAAAGGTAGATAAGCTAAGGGAAATCCTTAATTCGAGTTAAGATCACATGAAACACTGTATGAATCCTATATTCTTTACTTATAGGAGACTAGAGCGGTAAATGTGTCTTATACAAGGCAGAATAGCTTTGAAATAGATAAAGAAACACGTTCAGCAGCTTTGGAAAGCCTTACACTTCATTGAAATGTAGTACTACACTCTATAACACAGTTGAGAGATAATGTTCCCTAGCTCGCTCAGTTCATAACAGTGTGTAGGAAGTTGCTTGATAAAGTTGGCAAACCTTATACTTGGGCCAGAAGGCAGAATATAGGAAACTACATGAAAACATGAATAATTCACTGAAAATGACTGTAAACAGATGAGAACTTGTTTAGACAGCTGAAAGAGAATCTCCAAGTCAGTTCTTAGTGTAGAAAAGGTAGCTAAGATCCGGGAAATCCTTAATTCCAGTTAAGATCACATGAAACACTGTATGAATCCTATATTCTTTACTTAAAGGAGACTAGAGCGGTAAATGTGTGTTATACAAGGCAGAATAGCTTTGAAATAGAGAAAGAAACATGTGCGGCACCTTTGGAAAGCCTTACACTTCACTGAAATATAGTACTACACTCTATAATGCAGTTGAGAGACAATGTTCCCTAGCTGCCTCAGTTCATAACAGTGTGTAGGAAGTTGTTTGATAAAGTGTGCAAAGCTTATACTTGGGCCAGAAGGCAGAATATAGAAAACTACATGAAAACATGAATAATTCAGTGAAAATGACTGTAAACAGATGAGAACTTGTTTAGAACAGCTGAAAGAGATTCTCCAAGTCAGTTCTTAGTGTAGAAAAGGTAGCTAAGATAAGGGAAATCCTTAATTCGAGTTAAGATCACATAAAACACTGTATGAATCCTATATTATTTACTTAAAGGAGACTAGAGCGGTAAATGTGTCTTATACAAGACAGAATAGCTTTGAAATAGAGAAAGAAACACGTTCGGCAGCTTTGGAAAGCCTTACACTTCACTGAAATGTAGTACTACACTCTATAACACAGTTGAGAGAAAATGTTCCCGAGCTGCCTCAGTTCATAACAGTGTGTAGAAAGTTGTTTGATAAAGTGGGCAAAGTTTATACTTGGGCCAAAAGGCAGAATATAGAAAACTACATGAAAATATGAATAATTCAGTGAAAATGATTGTAAATAGATGAGAACTTGTTTAGAACAGCTGAAAGAGAATCTCCAAGTCAGTTCTTAGTGTAGAAAAGGTAGCTAAGATCCGGGAAATCCTTAATTCCAGTTAAGATCACATGAAACACTGTATGAATCCTATATTCTTTACTTAAAGGAGACTAGAGCGGTAAATGTGTGTTATACAAGGCAGAATAGCTTTGAAATAGAGAAAGAAACACGTTCGGTAGCTTTGGAAAGCCTTACACTTCACCGAAATGTAGTACTACACTCTATAACACAGTTGAGAGACAATGTTCCCTAGCTTCCTCAGTTCATAACAGTGTGTAGGAAGTTGTTTGATAAAGTGGGCAAACCTTAAACTAGGGCCAGAAGGCAGAATATAGGAAACTACATGAAAACATGAATAATTCACTGAAAATGACTGTAAACAGATGAGAACTTGTTTAGAAGAGCTGAAAGAGAATCTCCAAGGCAGTTTTTAGTGTAGAAAAGGTAGCTAAATCCGGGAAATCTTCAATTCGAGTTAAGATCACATGAAACACTGTATGAATCCTATATTGTTTACTTAAAGGTGACTAGAGTGGTAAATGTGTGTTATATAAGGCAGAATACCATTGAAATAGAGAAAGAAACAGGTTCGGCAGCTTTGGAAAGCCTTACACTTCACTGAAATGTAGTACTACACTCTATAACACAGTTGAGAGACAATGTTCCCTAGCTCCCTCAGTTCATAACAGTGTTTAGGAAGTTGTTTGATAGAGTGGGCAAAGCTTATACTTGGGCCAGAAGGCAGAATATAGGAAACTACATGAAAACATGAATAATTCAGTGAAAATGTCTGTAAACAGATGAGAACTTGTTTAGAAGAGCTGAAAGAGAATCTCCAAGTCAGTTCTTAGAGTAGAAAAGGTAGATAAGCTAAGGGAAATCCTTAATTCGAGTTAAGATCACATGAAACACTGTATGAATCCTATATTCTTTACTTATAGGAGACTAGAGCGGTAAATGTGTCTTATACAAGGCAGAATAGCTTTGAAATAGATAAAGAAACACGTTCAGCAGCTTTGGAAAGCCTTACACTTCATTGAAATGTAGTACTACACTCTATAACACAGTTGAGAGATAATGTTCCCTAGCTCGCTCAGTTCATAACAGTGTGTAGGAAGTTGCTTGATAAAGTGGGCAAACCTTAAACTAGGGCCAGAAGGCAGAATATAGGAAACTACATGAAAACATGAATAATTCACTGAAAATGACTGTAAACAGATGAGAACTTGTTTAGAAGAGCTGAAAGAGAATCTCCAAGGCAGTTTTTAGTGTAGAAAAGGTAGCTAAATCCGGGAAATCTTCAATTCGAGTTAAGATCACATGAAACACTGTATGAATCCTATATTGTTTACTTAAAGGTGACTAGAGTGGTAAATGTGTGTTATATAAGGCAGAATACCATTGAAATAGAGAAAGAAACACGTTCGGCAGCTTTGGAAAGCCTTACACTTCACTGAAATGTAGTACTACACTCTATAACAGAGTTGAGAGACAATGTTCCCTAGCTCCCTCAGTTCATAACAGTGTTTAGGAATTTGTTTGATAGAGTGGGCAAAGCTTATACTTGGGCCAGAAGGCAGAATATAGGAAACTACATGAAAACATGAATAATTCAGTGAAAATGTCTGTAAACAGATGAGAACTTGTTTAGAAGAGCTGAAAGAGAATCTCCAAGTCAGTTCTTAGAGTAGAAAAGGTAGATAAGCTAAGGGAAATCCTTAATTCGAGTTAAGATCACATGAAACACTGTATGAATCCTATATTCTTTACTTATAGGAGACTAGAGCGGTAAATGTGTCTTATACAAGGCAGAATAGCTTTGAAATAGATAAAGAAACACGTTCAGCAGCTTTGGAAAGCCTTACACTTCATTGAAATGTAGTACTACACTCTATAACACAGTTGAGAGATAATGTTCCCTAGCTCGCTCAGTTCATAACAGTGTGTAGGAAGTTGCTTGATAAAGTTGGCAAACCTTATACTTGGGCCAGAAGGCAGAATATAGGAAACTACATGAAAACATGAATAATTCACTGAAAATGACTGTAAACAGATGAGAACTTGTTTAGACAGCTGAAAGAGAATCTCCAAGTCAGTTCTTAGTGTAGAAAAGGTAGCTAAGATCCGGGAAATCCTTAATTCCAGTTAAGATCACATGAAACACTGTATGAATCCTATATTCTTTACTTAAAGGAGACTAGAGCGGTAAATGTGTGTTATACAAGGCAGAATAGCTTTGAAATAGAGAAAGAAACATGTGCGGCACCTTTGGAAAGCCTTACACTTCACTGAAATATAGTACTACACTCTATAATGCAGTTGAGAGACAATGTTCCCTAGCTGCCTCAGTTCATAACAGTGTGTAGGAAGTTGTTTGATAAAGTGTGCAAAGCTTATACTTGGGCCAGAAGGCAGAATATAGAAAACTACATGAAAACATGAATAATTCAGTGAAAATGACTGTAAACAGATGAGAACTTGTTTAGAACAGCTGAAAGAGATTCTCCAAGTCAGTTCTTAGTGTAGAAAAGGTAGCTAAGATAAGGGAAATCCTTAATTCGAGTTAAGATCACATAAAACACTGTATGAATCCTATATTATTTACTTAAAGGAGACTAGAGCGGTAAATGTGTCTTATACAAGACAGAATAGCTTTGAAATAGAGAAAGAAACACGTTCGGCAGCTTTGGAAAGCCTTACACTTCACTGAAATGTAGTACTACACTCTATAACACAGTTGAGAGATAATGTTCCCTAGCTCCCTCAGTTCATAACAGTGTGTAGGAAGTTGTTTGATAAAGTTGGCAAACCTTATACTTGGGCCAGAAGGCAGAATATAGGAAACTACATGAAAACATGAATAATTCACTGAAAATGACTGTAAACAGATGAGAACTTGTTTAGACAGCTGAAAGAGAATCTCCAAGTCAGTTCTTAGTGTAGAAAAGGTAGCTAAGATCCGGGAAATCCTTAATTCCAGTTAAGATCACATGAAACACTGTATGAATCCTATATTCTTTACTTAAAGGAGACTAGAGCGGTAAATGTGTGTTGTACAAGGCAGAATAGCTTTGAAATAGACAAAGAAACACGTTCGGTAGCTTTGGAAAGCCTTACACTTCACCGAAATGTAGTACTACACTCTATAACACAGTTGAGAGACAATGTTCCCTAGCTCCCTCAGTTCATAACAGTGTGTAGGAAGTTGTTTGATAAAGTGGGCAAACCTTAAACTAGGGCCAGAAGGCAGAATATAGGAAACTACATGGAAACATGAATAATTCAGTGAAAATGACTGTAAACAGATTAGAACTTGGTTTAGAACAGCTAAAAAGATTCTCCTAGTCAGTTCTTAGTGTAGAAAAGGTAGCTAAGATAATGGAAATCCTTAATTCGAGTTAAGATAACATCAAACACTGTATGAATCCTATATTCATTACTTAAAAGAGACTAGAGTGGTAAATGTGTGTTATAGAATGCAGAATACCATTGAAATAGAGAAAGAAACATGTTCGGCAGCTTTGGAAAGCCTTACACTTCACTGAAATGTAGTACTACACTCTATAACACAGTTGAGAGATAATGTTCCCTAGCTCCCTCAGTTCATAACAGTGTGGAGGAAGTTGTTTGATAAAGTTGGCAAACCTTATACTTGGGCCAGAAGGCAGAATATAGGAAACTACATGAAAACATGAATAATTCACAGAAAATGACTGTAAACAGATGAGAACTTGTTTAGACAGCTGAAAGAGAATCTCCAAGTCAGTTCTTAGTGTAGAAAAGGTAGCTAAGATCCGGGAAATCCTTAATTCCAGTTAAGATCACATGAAACACTGTATGAATCCTATATTCTTTACTTAAAGGAGACTAGAGCGGTAAATGTGTGTTATACAAGGCAGAATAGCTTTGAAATAGAGAAAGAAACACGTTCGGTAGCTTTGGAAAGCCTTACACTTCACCGAAATGTAGTACTACACTCTATAACACAGTTGAGAGACAATGTTCCCTAGCTCCCTCAGTTCATAACAGTGTGTAGGAAGTTGTTTGATAAAGTGGGCAAACCTTGAACTAGGGCCAGAAGGCAGAATATAGGAAACTACATGAAAACATGAATAATTCACTGAAAATGACTGTAAACAGATGAGAACTTGTTTCGAAGAGCTGAAAGAGAATCTCCAAGGCAGTTTTTAGTGTAGAAAAGGTAGCTTAGATAAGGGAAATCCTTAATTCCAGTTAAGATCACATGAAACACTGTATGAATCCTATATTCTTTAATTAAAGGATACTAGAGTGGTAAATGTGTGTTATACAAGGCAGAATACCATTGAAATAGAGAAAGAAACACGTTCGGCAGCTTTGGAAAGCCTTACACTTCACTGAAATGTAGTACTACACTCTATAACACAGTTGAGAGACAATGTTCCCTAGCTACCTCAGTCCATAACAGTGTGTTGAAGTTGTTTGATAAAGTGGGCAAAGCTTATACTTGGACCAGAAGGCAGAATATAGGAAACTACATGAAAACATGAAAAATTCAGTGAAAATGACTGTAAACAGATTAGAACTTGTTTTAGAACAGCTGAAAGAGGTTCTCCAAGTCAGTTCTTAGTGTAGAAAAGGTAGCTAAATCCGGGAAAACTTCAATTCGAGTTAAGATCACATGAAACACTGTATGAATCCTATATTGTTTACTTAAAGGAGACTAGAGTGCTAAATGTGTGTTATATAAGGCAGAATACCATTGAAATAGAGAAAGAAACACGTTCGGCAGCTTTGGAAAGCCTTACACTTCACTGAAATGTAGTACTACACTCTATAACACAGTTCAGAGACAATGTTCCCTAGCTACCTCTGTCCATAACAGTGTGTAGGAAGTTGTTTGATAGAGTGGGCAAAGCTTATACTTGGGCCAGAAGGCAGAATATAGGAAACTACATGAAAACATGAATAATTCAGTGAAAATGTCTGTAAACAGATGAGAACTTGTTTAGAACAGCTGAAAGAGAATCTCCAAGTCAGTTCTTAGTGTAGAAAAGGTAGCTAAGATAATGGAAATCCTTAATTCGAGTTAAGATAACATCAAACACTGTATGAATCCTATATTCATTACTTAAAAGAGACTAGAGTGGTAAATGTGTGTTATAGAATGCAGAATACCATTGAAATAGAGAAAGAAACATGTTCGGCAGCTTTGGAAAGCCTTACACTTCACTGAAATGTAGTACTACACTCTATAACACAGTTGAGAGACAATGTTCCCTAGCTGCTTCAGTTCATAACAGTGTGTAGGAAGTTGTTTGATAAAGTGGGCAAAGCTTATACTTGGGCCAGAAGGCAGAATATAGGAAACTACATGAAAACATGAATAATTCAGTGAAAATGACTGTAAACAGATGAGAACTTGTTTAGAACAGCTGAAAGAGAATTTCCAAGTCAGTTCTTAGTGTAGAAAAGGTAGCTAAGATATGGGAAATCCTTAATTCCAATTAAGATCACATGAAACACTGTACGAATCCTATATTCTTTACTTAAAAGAGACTAGAGTGGTAAATGTGTGTTATAGAATGCAGAATACCATTGAAATAGAGAAAGAAACACGTTCGGCAGCTTTGGAAAGCCTTACACTTCACTGAAATGTAGTACTACACTCTATAACACAGTTGAGAGACAATGTTCCCTAGCTACCTTAGTCCATAACAGTGTGTAGGAAGTTGTTTGATAAAGTGGACAAAGCTTATACTTGGACCAGAAGGCAGAATATAGGAAACTACATGAAAACATGAATAATTCAGTGAAAATGACTGTAAACAGATGACAACTTGTTTAGAACAGCTGAAAGAGATTCTCCAAGTCAGTTCTTAGGGTAGAAAAGGTAGCTAAGATAAGGGAAATCCTTAATTCCAGTTAAGATCACATGAAACACTTTACGAATCCTATGTTCTTTACTTAAAGGAGACTAGAGTGGTAAATGTGTCTTATACAAGGCAGAATACCATTGAAATAGAGAAAGAAACACGTTCGGCAGCTTTGGAAAGCCTTACACTTCACTGAAATGTAGTACTACTCTCTATAACACAGTTGAGAGACAATGTTCCCGAGCTGCCTCAGTTCATAACAGTGTGTAGGAAGTTGTTTGATAAAATGGGCAAAGCTTATACTTGGGCCAGAAGGCAGAATATAGGAAACTACATGAAAACATCAATAATTCAGTGAAAATGACTGTAAACAGATGAGAACTTGTTTAGAACAGCTGAAAGAGAATCTCCAAGGCAGTTCTTAGTGTAGAAAAGGAAGCTAAGATCCGGGAAATCCTTAATTCCAGTTAAGATCACATGAAACACTGTATGAATCCTATATTGTTTACTTAAAGGAGACTAGAGTGCTAAATTTGTGTTATACAAGGCAGAATACCATTGAAATAGAGAAAGAAACACGTTCGGCAGCTTTGGAAAGCCTTACACTTCACTGAAATGTAGTACTACACTCTATAACACAGTTGAGAAACAATGTTCCCTAGCTCCCTCAGTTCATAACAGTGTATAGGAAGTTGTTTGATAAAGTGGGCAAAGCTTATACTTGGGCCAGAAGGCAGAATATAGGAAACTACATGAAAACATGAATAATTCAGTGAAAATGACTGTAAACAGATGAGAACTTGTTTAGAACAGCTGAAAGAGAATCTCCAAGTCAGTTCTTAGTGTAGGAAATGTATCTAAGATAAGGGAAATCCTTAATTCGAGTTTAGATAACATCAAACACTGTATGAATCCTATATTCATTACATAAAGGAGACTAGAGTGGTAAATGTATGTTATACAAGCCAGAATACCATTGAAATAGAGAAAGAAACACGTTGGGCAGCTTTGGAAAGCCTTACACTTCACTGAAATGTAGTACTACACTCTATAACACAGTTGAGAGAAAATGTTCCCGAGCTGCCTCAGTTCATAACAGTGTGTAGGAAGTTGTTTGATAAAGTGGGCAAAGTTTATACTTGGGCCAAAAGGCAGAATATAGAAAACTACATGAAAATATGAATAATTCAGTGAAAATGATTGTAAATAGATGAGAACTTGTTTAGAACAGCTGAAAGAGAATCTCCAAGTCAGTTCTTAGTGTAGAAAAGGTAGCTAAGATCCGGGAAATCCTTAATTCCAGTTAAGATCACATGAAACACTGTATGAATCCTATATTCTTTACTTAAAGGAGACTAGAGCGGTAAATGTGTGTTATACAAGGCAGAATAGCTTTGAAATAGAGAAAGAAACACGTTCGGTAGCTTTGGAAAGCCTTACACTTCACCGAAATGTAGTACTACACTCTATAACACAGTTGAGAGACAATGTTCCCTAGCTCCCTCAGTTCATAACAGTGTGTAGGAAGTTGTTTGATAAAGTTGGCAAACCTTGAACTAGGGCCAGAAGGCAGAATATAGGAAACTACATGAAAACATGAATAATTCACTGAAAATGACTGTAAACAGATGAGAACTTGTTTCGAAGAGCTGAAAGAGAATCTCCAAGGCAGTTTTTAGTGTAGAAAAGGTAGCTTAGATAAGGGAAATCCTTAATTCCAGTTAAGATCACATGAAACACTGTATGAATCCTATATTCTTTAATTAAAGGATACTAGAGTGGTAAATGTGTGTTATACAAGGCAGAATACCATTGAAATAGAGAAAGAAACACGTTCGGCAGCTTTGGAAAGCCTTACACTTCACTGAAATGTAGTACTACACTCTATAACACAGTTGAGAGACAATGTTCCCTAGCTACCTCAGTCCATAACAGTGTGTTGAAGTTGTTTGATAAAGTGGGCAAAGCTTATACTTGGACCAGAAGGCAGAATATAGGAAACTACATGAAAACATGAAAAATTCAGTGAAAATGACTGTAAACAGATTAGAACTTGTTTTAGAACAGCTGAAAGAGTTTCTCCAAGTCAGTTCTTAGTGTAGAAAAGGTAGCTAAATCCGGGAAATCTTCAATTCGAGTTAAGATCACATGAAACACTGTATGAATCCTATATTGTTTACTTAAAGGAGACTAGAGTGCTAAATGTGTGTTAAATAAGGCAGAATACCATTGAAATAGAGAAAGAAACACGTTCGGCAGCTTTGGAAAGCCTTACACTTCACTGAAATGTAGTACTACACTCTATAACACAGTTCAGAGACAATGTTCCCTAGCTACCTCTGTCCATAACAGTGTGTAGGAAGTTGTTTGATAGAGTGGGCAAAGCTTATACTTGGGCCAGAAGGCAGAATATAGGAAACTACATGAAAACATGAATAATTCAGTGAAAATGTCTGTAAACAGATGAGAACTTGTTTAGAACAGCTGAAAGAGAATCTCCAAGTCAGTTCTTAGTGTAGAAAAGGTAGCTAAGATAATGGAAATCCTTAATTCGAGTTAAGATAACATCAAACACTGTATGAATCCTATATTCATTACTTAAAAGAGACTAGAGTGGTAAATGTGTGTTATAGAATGCAGAATACCATTGAAATAGAGAAAGAAACATGTTCGGCAGCTTTGGAAAGCCTTACACTTCACTGAAATGTAGTACTACACTCTATAACACAGTTGAGAGACAATGTTCCCTAGCTGCTTCAGTTCATAACAGTGTGTAGGAAGTTGTTTGATAAAGTGGGCAAAGCTTATACTTGGGCCAGAAGGCAGAATATAGGAAACTACATGAAAACATGAATAATTCAGTGAAAATGACTGTAAACAGATGAGAACTTGTTTAGAACAGCTGAAAGAGATTCTCCAAGTCAGTTCTTAGGGTAGAAAAGGTAGCTAAGATAAGGGAAATCCTTAATTCCAGTTAAGATCACATGAAACACTTTACGAATCCTATGTTCTTTACTTAAAGGAGACTAGAGTGGTAAATGTGTCTTATACAAGGCAGAATACCATTGAAATAGAGAAAGAAACACGTTCGGCAGCTTTGGAAAGCCTTACACTTCACTGAAATGTAGTACTACACTCTATAACACAGTTGAGAGACAATGTTCCCGAGCTGCCTCAGTTCATAACAGTGTGTAGGAAGTTGTTTGATAAAATGGGCAAAGCTTATACTTGGGCCAGAAGGCAGAATATAGGAAACTACATGAAAACATCAATAATTCAGTGAAAATGACTGTAAACAGATGAGAACATGTTTAGAACAACTGAAAGAGAATCTCCAAGGCAGTTCTTAGTGTAGAAAAGGAAGCTAAGATCCGGGAAATCCTTAATTCCAGTTAAGATCACATGAAACACTGTATGAATCCTATATTGTTTACTTAAAGGAGACTAGAGTGCTAAATGTGTGTTATACAAGGCAGAATACCATTGAAATAGAGAAAGAAACACGTTCGGCAGCTTTGGAAAGCCTTACACTTCACTGAAATGTAGTACTACACTCTATAACAGAGTTGAGAGACAATGTTCCCTAGCTCCCTCAGTTCATAACAGTGTTTAGGAATTTGTTTGATAGAGTGGGCAAAGCTTATACTTGGGCCAGAAGGCAGAATATAGGAAACTACATGAAAACATGAATAATTCAGTGAAAATGTCTGTAAACAGATGAGAACTTGTTTAGAAGAGCTGAAAGAGAATCTCCAAGTCAGTTCTTAGAGTAGAAAAGGTAGATAAGCTAAGGGAAATCCTTAATTCGAGTTAAGATCACATGAAACACTGTATGAATCCTATATTCTTTACTTATAGGAGACTAGAGCGGTAAATGTGTCTTATACAAGGCAGAATAGCTTTGAAATAGATAAAGAAACACGTTCAGCAGCTTTGGAAAGCCTTACACTTCATTGAAATGTAGTACTACACTCTATAACACAGTTGAGAGATAATGTTCCCTAGCTCGCTCAGTTCATAACAGTGTGTAGGAAGTTGCTTGATAAAGTTGGCAAACCTTATACTTGGGCCAGAAGGCAGAATATAGGAAACTACATGAAAACATGAATAATTCACTGAAAATGACTGTAAACAGATGAGAACTTGTTTAGACAGCTGAAAGAGAATCTCCAAGTCAGTTCTTAGTGTAGAAAAGGTAGCTAAGATCCGGGAAATCCTTAATTCCAGTTAAGATCACATGAAACACTGTATGAATCCTATATTCTTTACTTAAAGGAGACTAGAGCGGTAAATGTGTGTTATACAAGGCAGAATAGCTTTGAAATAGAGAAAGAAACATGTGCGGCACCTTTGGAAAGCCTTACACTTCACTGAAATATAGTACTACACTCTATAATGCAGTTGAGAGACAATGTTCCCTAGCTGCCTCAGTTCATAACAGTGTGTAGGAAGTTGTTTGATAAAGTGTGCAAAGCTTATACTTGGGCCAGAAGGCAGAATATAGAAAACTACATGAAAACATGAATAATTCAGTGAAAATGACTGTAAACAGATGAGAACTTGTTTAGAACAGCTGAAAGAGATTCTCCAAGTCAGTTCTTAGTGTAGAAAAGGTAGCTAAGATAAGGGAAATCCTTAATTCGAGTTAAGATCACATAAAACACTGTATGAATCCTATATTATTTACTTAAAGGAGACTAGAGCGGTAAATGTGTCTTATACAAGACAGAATAGCTTTGAAATAGAGAAAGAAACACGTTCGGCAGCTTTGGAAAGCCTTACACTTCACTGAAATGTAGTACTACACTCTATAACACAGTTGAGAGATAATGTTCCCTAGCTCCCTCAGTTCATAACAGTGTGTAGGAAGTTGTTTGATAAAGTTGGCAAACCTTATACTTGGGCCAGAAGGCAGAATATAGGAAACTACATGAAAACATGAATAATTCACTGAAAATGACTGTAAACAGATGAGAACTTGTTTAGACAGCTGAAAGAGAATCTCCAAGTCAGTTCTTAGTGTAGAAAAGGTAGCTAAGATCCGGGAAATCCTTAATTCCAGTTAAGATCACATGAAACACTGTATGAATCCTATATTCTTTACTTAAAGGAGACTAGAGCGGTAAATGTGTGTTGTACAAGGCAGAATAGCTTTGAAATAGACAAAGAAACACGTTCGGTAGCTTTGGAAAGCCTTACACTTCACCGAAATGTAGTACTACACTCTATAACACAGTTGAGAGACAATGTTCCCTAGCTCCCTCAGTTCATAACAGTGTGTAGGAAGTTGTTTGATAAAGTGGGCAAACCTTAAACTAGGGCCAGAAGGCAGAATATAGGAAACTACATGGAAACATGAATAATTCAGTGAAAATGACTGTAAACAGATTAGAACTTGGTTTAGAACAGCTAAAAAGATTCTCCTAGTCAGTTCTTAGTGTAGAAAAGGTAGCTAAGATAATGGAAATCCTTAATTCGAGTTAAGATAACATCAAACACTGTATGAATCCTATATTCATTACTTAAAAGAGACTAGAGTGGTAAATGTGTGTTATAGAATGCAGAATACCATTGAAATAGAGAAAGAAACATGTTCGGCAGCTTTGGAAAGCCTTACACTTCACTGAAATGTAGTACTACACTCTATAACACAGTTGAGAGATAATGTTCCCTAGCTCCCTCAGTTCATAACAGTGTGGAGGAAGTTGTTTGATAAAGTTGGCAAACCTTATACTTGGGCCAGAAGGCAGAATATAGGAAACTACATGAAAACATGAATAATTCACAGAAAATGACTGTAAACAGATGAGAACTTGTTTAGACAGCTGAAAGAGAATCTCCAAGTCAGTTCTTAGTGTAGAAAAGGTAGCTAAGATCCGGGAAATCCTTAATTCCAGTTAAGATCACATGAAACACTGTATGAATCCTATATTCTTTACTTAAAGGAGACTAGAGCGGTAAATGTGTGTTATACAAGGCAGAATAGCTTTGAAATAGAGAAAGAAACACGTTCGGTAGCTTTGGAAAGCCTTACACTTCACCGAAATGTAGTACTACACTCTATAACACAGTTGAGAGACAATGTTCCCTAGCTCCCTCAGTTCATAACAGTGTGTAGGAAGTTGTTTGATAAAGTGGGCAAACCTTGAACTAGGGCCAGAAGGCAGAATATAGGAAACTACATGAAAACATGAATAATTCACTGAAAATGACTGTAAACAGATGAGAACTTGTTTCGAAGAGCTGAAAGAGAATCTCCAAGGCAGTTTTTAGTGTAGAAAAGGTAGCTTAGATAAGGGAAATCCTTAATTCCAGTTAAGATCACATGAAACACTGTATGAATCCTATATTCTTTAATTAAAGGATACTAGAGTGGTAAATGTGTGTTATACAAGGCAGAATACCATTGAAATAGAGAAAGAAACACGTTCGGCAGCTTTGGAAAGCCTTACACTTCACTGAAATGTAGTACTACACTCTATAACACAGTTGAGAGACAATGTTCCCTAGCTACCTCAGTCCATAACAGTGTGTTGAAGTTGTTTGATAAAGTGGGCAAAGCTTATACTTGGACCAGAAGGCAGAATATAGGAAACTACATGAAAACATGAAAAATTCAGTGAAAATGACTGTAAACAGATTAGAACTTGTTTTAGAACAGCTGAAAGAGGTTCTCCAAGTCAGTTCTTAGTGTAGAAAAGGTAGCTAAATCCGGGAAAACTTCAATTCGAGTTAAGATCACATGAAACACTGTATGAATCCTATATTGTTTACTTAAAGGAGACTAGAGTGCTAAATGTGTGTTATATAAGGCAGAATACCATTGAAATAGAGAAAGAAACACGTTCGGCAGCTTTGGAAAGCCTTACACTTCACTGAAATGTAGTACTACACTCTATAACACAGTTCAGAGACAATGTTCCCTAGCTACCTCTGTCCATAACAGTGTGTAGGAAGTTGTTTGATAGAGTGGGCAAAGCTTATACTTGGGCCAGAAGGCAGAATATAGGAAACTACATGAAAACATGAATAATTCAGTGAAAATGTCTGTAAACAGATGAGAACTTGTTTAGAACAGCTGAAAGAGAATCTCCAAGTCAGTTCTTAGTGTAGAAAAGGTAGCTAAGATAATGGAAATCCTTAATTCGAGTTAAGATAACATCAAACACTGTATGAATCCTATATTCATTACTTAAAAGAGACTAGAGTGGTAAATGTGTGTTATAGAATGCAGAATACCATTGAAATAGAGAAAGAAACATGTTCGGCAGCTTTGGAAAGCCTTACACTTCACTGAAATGTAGTACTACACTCTATAACACAGTTGAGAGACAATGTTCCCTAGCTGCTTCAGTTCATAACAGTGTGTAGGAAGTTGTTTGATAAAGTGGGCAAAGCTTATACTTGGGCCAGAAGGCAGAATATAGGAAACTACATGAAAACATGAATAATTCAGTGAAAATGACTGTAAACAGATGAGAACTTGTTTAGAACAGCTGAAAGAGAATTTCCAAGTCAGTTCTTAGTGTAGAAAAGGTAGCTAAGATATGGGAAATCCTTAATTCCAATTAAGATCACATGAAACACTGTACGAATCCTATATTCTTTACTTAAAAGAGACTAGAGTGGTAAATGTGTGTTATAGAATGCAGAATACCATTGAAATAGAGAAAGAAACACGTTCGGCAGCTTTGGAAAGCCTTACACTTCACTGAAATGTAGTACTACACTCTATAACACAGTTGAGAGACAATGTTCCCTAGCTACCTTAGTCCATAACAGTGTGTAGGAAGTTGTTTGATAAAGTGGACAAAGCTTATACTTGGACCAGAAGGCAGAATATAGGAAACTACATGAAAACATGAATAATTCAGTGAAAATGACTGTAAACAGATGACAACTTGTTTAGAACAGCTGAAAGAGATTCTCCAAGTCAGTTCTTAGGGTAGAAAAGGTAGCTAAGATAAGGGAAATCCTTAATTCCAGTTAAGATCACATGAAACACTTTACGAATCCTATGTTCTTTACTTAAAGGAGACTAGAGTGGTAAATGTGTCTTATACAAGGCAGAATACCATTGAAATAGAGAAAGAAACACGTTCGGCAGCTTTGGAAAGCCTTACACTTCACTGAAATGTAGTACTACTCTCTATAACACAGTTGAGAGACAATGTTCCCGAGCTGCCTCAGTTCATAACAGTGTGTAGGAAGTTGTTTGATAAAATGGGCAAAGCTTATACTTGGGCCAGAAGGCAGAATATAGGAAACTACATGAAAACATCAATAATTCAGTGAAAATGACTGTAAACAGATGAGAACTTGTTTAGAACAGCTGAAAGAGAATCTCCAAGGCAGTTCTTAGTGTAGAAAAGGAAGCTAAGATCCGGGAAATCCTTAATTCCAGTTAAGATCACATGAAACACTGTATGAATCCTATATTGTTTACTTAAAGGAGACTAGAGTGCTAAATTTGTGTTATACAAGGCAGAATACCATTGAAATAGAGAAAGAAACACGTTCGGCAGCTTTGGAAAGCCTTACACTTCACTGAAATGTAGTACTACACTCTATAACACAGTTGAGAAACAATGTTCCCTAGCTCCCTCAGTTCATAACAGTGTATAGGAAGTTGTTTGATAAAGTGGGCAAAGCTTATACTTGGGCCAGAAGGCAGAATATAGGAAACTACATGAAAACATGAATAATTCAGTGAAAATGACTGTAAACAGATGAGAACTTGTTTAGAACAGCTGAAAGAGAATCTCCAAGTCAGTTCTTAGTGTAGGAAATGTATCTAAGATAAGGGAAATCCTTAATTCGAGTTTAGATAACATCAAACACTGTATGAATCCTATATTCATTACATAAAGGAGACTAGAGTGGTAAATGTATGTTATACAAGCCAGAATACCATTGAAATAGAGAAAGAAACACGTTGGGCAGCTTTGGAAAGCCTTACACTTCACTGAAATGTAGTACTACACTCTATAACACAGTTGAGAGAAAATGTTCCCGAGCTGCCTCAGTTCATAACAGTGTGTAGGAAGTTGTTTGATAAAGTGGGCAAAGTTTATACTTGGGCCAAAAGGCAGAATATAGAAAACTACATGAAAATATGAATAATTCAGTGAAAATGATTGTAAATAGATGAGAACTTGTTTAGAACAGCTGAAAGAGAATCTCCAAGTCAGTTCTTAGTGTAGAAAAGGTAGCTAAGATCCGGGAAATCCTTAATTCCAGTTAAGATCACATGAAACACTGTATGAATCCTATATTCTTTACTTAAAGGAGACTAGAGCGGTAAATGTGTGTTATACAAGGCAGAATAGCTTTGAAATAGAGAAAGAAACACGTTCGGTAGCTTTGGAAAGCCTTACACTTCACCGAAATGTAGTACTACACTCTATAACACAGTTGAGAGACAATGTTCCCTAGCTCCCTCAGTTCATAACAGTGTGTAGGAAGTTGTTTGATAAAGTTGGCAAACCTTGAACTAGGGCCAGAAGGCAGAATATAGGAAACTACATGAAAACATGAATAATTCACTGAAAATGACTGTAAACAGATGAGAACTTGTTTCGAAGAGCTGAAAGAGAATCTCCAAGGCAGTTTTTAGTGTAGAAAAGGTAGCTTAGATAAGGGAAATCCTTAATTCCAGTTAAGATCACATGAAACACTGTATGAATCCTATATTCTTTAATTAAAGGATACTAGAGTGGTAAATGTGTGTTATACAAGGCAGAATACCATTGAAATAGAGAAAGAAACACGTTCGGCAGCTTTGGAAAGCCTTACACTTCACTGAAATGTAGTACTACACTCTATAACACAGTTGAGAGACAATGTTCCCTAGCTACCTCAGTCCATAACAGTGTGTTGAAGTTGTTTGATAAAGTGGGCAAAGCTTATACTTGGACCAGAAGGCAGAATATAGGAAACTACATGAAAACATGAAAAATTCAGTGAAAATGACTGTAAACAGATTAGAACTTGTTTTAGAACAGCTGAAAGAGTTTCTCCAAGTCAGTTCTTAGTGTAGAAAAGGTAGCTAAATCCGGGAAATCTTCAATTCGAGTTAAGATCACATGAAACACTGTATGAATCCTATATTGTTTACTTAAAGGAGACTAGAGTGCTAAATGTGTGTTAAATAAGGCAGAATACCATTGAAATAGAGAAAGAAACACGTTCGGCAGCTTTGGAAAGCCTTACACTTCACTGAAATGTAGTACTACACTCTATAACACAGTTCAGAGACAATGTTCCCTAGCTACCTCTGTCCATAACAGTGTGTAGGAAGTTGTTTGATAGAGTGGGCAAAGCTTATACTTGGGCCAGAAGGCAGAATATAGGAAACTACATGAAAACATGAATAATTCAGTGAAAATGTCTGTAAACAGATGAGAACTTGTTTAGAACAGCTGAAAGAGAATCTCCAAGTCAGTTCTTAGTGTAGAAAAGGTAGCTAAGATAATGGAAATCCTTAATTCGAGTTAAGATAACATCAAACACTGTATGAATCCTATATTCATTACTTAAAAGAGACTAGAGTGGTAAATGTGTGTTATAGAATGCAGAATACCATTGAAATAGAGAAAGAAACATGTTCGGCAGCTTTGGAAAGCCTTACACTTCACTGAAATGTAGTACTACACTCTATAACACAGTTGAGAGACAATGTTCCCTAGCTGCTTCAGTTCATAACAGTGTGTAGGAAGTTGTTTGATAAAGTGGGCAAAGCTTATACTTGGGCCAGAAGGCAGAATATAGGAAACTACATGAAAACATGAATAATTCAGTGAAAATGACTGTAAACAGATGAGAACTTGTTTAGAACAGCTGAAAGAGATTCTCCAAGTCAGTTCTTAGGGTAGAAAAGGTAGCTAAGATAAGGGAAATCCTTAATTCCAGTTAAGATCACATGAAACACTTTACGAATCCTATGTTCTTTACTTAAAGGAGACTAGAGTGGTAAATGTGTCTTATACAAGGCAGAATACCATTGAAATAGAGAAAGAAACACGTTCGGCAGCTTTGGAAAGCCTTACACTTCACTGAAATGTAGTACTACACTCTATAACACAGTTGAGAGACAATGTTCCCGAGCTGCCTCAGTTCATAACAGTGTGTAGGAAGTTGTTTGATAAAATGGGCAAAGCTTATACTTGGGCCAGAAGGCAGAATATAGGAAACTACATGAAAACATCAATAATTCAGTGAAAATGACTGTAAACAGATGAGAACATGTTTAGAACAACTGAAAGAGAATCTCCAAGGCAGTTCTTAGTGTAGAAAAGGAAGCTAAGATCCGGGAAATCCTTAATTCCAGTTAAGATCACATGAAACACTGTATGAATCCTATATTGTTTACTTAAAGGAGACTAGAGTGCTAAATGTGTGTTATACAAGGCAGAATACCATTGAAATAGAGAAAGAAACACGTTCGGCAGCTTTGGAAAGCCTTACACTTCACTGAAATGTAGTACTACACTCTATAACACAGTTGAGAAACAATGTTCCCTAGCTCCCTCAGTTCATAACAGTGTATAGGAAGTTGTTTGATAAAGTGGGCAAAGCTTATACTTGGGCCAGAAGGCAGAATATAGGAAACTACATGAAAACATGAATAATTCAGTGAAAATGACTGTAAACAGATGAGAACTTGTTTAGAACAGCTGAAAGAGAATCTCCAAGTCAGTTCTTAGTGTAGGAAATGTATCTAAGATAAGGGAAATCCTTAATTCGAGTTTAGATAACATCAAACACTGTATGAATCCTATATTCATTACATAAAGGAGACTAGAGTGGTAAATGTGTGTTATAAAAGGCAGAATACCATTGAAATAGAGAAAGAAACACGTTCGGCAGCTTTGGAAAGCCTTACACTTCACTGAAATGTAGTACTACACTCTATAACACAGTTGAGAGATAATGTTCCCTAGCTCCCTCAGTTCATAACAGTGTGTAGGAAGTTGTTTGATAAATTTGGCAAACCTTATACTTGGGCCAGAAGGCAGAATACAGGATACTACATGAAAACATGAATAATTCACAGAAAATGACTGTAAACAGATGAGAACTTGTTTAGACAGCTGAAAGAGAATCTCCAAGTCAGTTCTTAGTGTAGAAAAGGTAGCTAAGATCCGGGAAATCCTTAATTCCAGTTAAGATCACATGAAACACTGTATGAATCCTATATTCTTTACTTAAAGGAGACTAGAGCGGTAAATGTGTGTTATACAAGGCAGAATAGCTTTGAAATAGAGAAAGAAACACGTTCTGTAGCTTTGGAAAGCCTTACACTTCACCGAAATGTAGTAATACACTCTATAACACAGTTGAGAGACAATGTTCCCTAGCTCACTCAGTTCATAACAGTGTGTAGGAAGTTGTTTGATAAAGTGGGCAAACCTTAAACTAGGGCCAGAAGGCAGAATATAGGAAACTACATGAAAACATGAATAATTCACTGAAAATGACTGTAAACAGATGAGAACTTGTTTAAAAGAGCTGAAAGAGAATCTCCAAGGCAGTTTTTAGTGTAGAAAAGGTAGCTTAGATAAGGGAAATCCTTAATTCCAGTTAAGATCACATGAAACACTGTATGAATCCTATATTCTTTAATTAAAGGAGACTAGAGTGGTAAATGTGTGTTATACAAGGCAGAATACCATTGAAATAGAGAAAGAAACTCGTTCGGCAGCTTTGGAAAGCCTTATACTTCACTGAAATGTAGTACTACACTCTATAACACAGTTGAGAGACAATGTTCCCTAGCTACCTCAGTCCATAACAGTGTGTAGGAAGTTGTTTGATAAAGTGGGCAAAGCTTATACTTGGACCAGAAGGCAGAATATAGGAAACTACATGGAAACATGAATAATTCAGTGAAAATGACTGTAAACAGATTAGAACTTGGTTTAGAACAGCTAAAAGAGATTCTCCAAGTCAGTTCTTAGTGTAGAAAAGGTAGCTAAATCCGGGAAATCTTCAATTCGAGTTAAGATCACATGAAACACTTTATGAATCCTATATTGTTTACTTAAAGGTGACTAGAGTGGTAAATGTGTGTTATATAAGGCAGAATACCATTGAAATAGAGAAAGAAACACGTTCGGCAGCTTTGGAAAGCCTTACACTTCACTGAAATGTAGTACTACACTCTATAACACAGTTGAGAGACAATGTTCCCTAGCTCCCTCAGTTCATAACAGTGTTTAGGAAGTTGTTTGATAGAGTGGGCAAAGCTTATACTTGGGCCAGAAGGCAGAATATAGGAAACTACATGAAAACATGAATAATTCAGTGAAAATGTCTGTAAACAGATGAGAACTTGTTTAGACAGCTGAAAGAGAATCTCCAAGTCAGTTCTTAGTGTAGAAAAGGTAGCTAAGATCCGGGAAATCCTTAATTCCAGTTAAGATCACATGAAACACTGTATTAATCCTATATTCTTTACTTAAAGGAGACTAGAGCGGTAAATGTGTGTTATACAAGGCAGAATAGCTTTGAAATAGAGAAAGAAACATGTGCGGCACCTTTGGAAAGCCTTACACTTCACTGAAATATAGTACTACACTCTATAATGCAGTTGAGAGACAATGTTCCCTAGCTGCCTCAGTTCATAACAGTGTGTAGGAAGTTGTTTGATAAAGTGGGCAAAGCTTATACTTGGGCCATAAGGCAGAATATAGGAAACTACATGAAAACATGAATAATTCAGTGAAAATGACTGTAAACAGATGAGAACTTGTTTAGAACAGCTAAAAGAGATTCTCCAAGTCAGTTCTTAGTGTAGAAAAGGTAGGTAAGATAAGGGAAATCCTTAATTCGAGTTAAGATCACATAAAACACTGTATGAATCCTATATTATTTACTTAAAGGAGACTAGAGCGGTAAATGTGTCTTATACAAGACAGAATAGCTTTGAAATAGAGAAAGAAACACGTTCGGCAGCTTTGGAAAGCCTTACACTTCACTGAAATGTAGTACTACACTGTATAACACAGTTGAGAGATAATGTTCCCTAGCTCCCTCAGTTCATAACAGTGTGTAGGAAGTTGTTTGATAAAGTTGGCAAACCTTATACTTGGGCCAGAAGGCAGAATATAGGAAACTACATGAAAACATGAATAATTCACAGAAAATGACTGTAAACAGATGAGAACTTGTTTAAACAGCTGAAAGAGAATCTCCAAGTCAGTTCTTAGTGTAGAAAAGGTAGCTAAGATCCGGGAAATCCTTAATTCCAGTTAAGATCACATGAAACACTGTATGAATCCTATATTCTTTACTTAAAGGTGACTAGAGTGGTAAATGTGTGTTATATAAGGCAGAATACCATTGAAATAGAGAAAGAAACACGTTCGGCAGCTTTGGAAAGACTTACACTTCACTGAAATGTAGTACTACACTCTATAACACAGTTGAGAGACAATGTTCCCTAGCTCCCTCAGTTCATAACAGTGTTTAGGAAGTTGTTTGATAGAGTGGGCAAAGCTTATACTTGGGCCAGAAGGCAGAATATAGGAAACTACATGAAAACATGAATAATTCAGTGAAAATGTCTGTAAACAGATGAGAACTTGTTTAGAACAGCTGAAAGAAAATCTCCAAGTCAGTTCTTAGTGTAGAAAAGGTAGATAAGATAAGGGAAATCCTTAATTCGAGTTAAGATCACATGAAACACTGTATGAATTCTATATTCTTTACTTATAGGAGACTAGAGCGGTAAATGTGTCTTATACAAGGCAGAATAGCTTTGAAATAGATAAAGAAACACGTTCAGCAGCTTTGGAAAGCCTTACACTTCATTGAAATGTAGTACTACACTCTATAACACAGTTGAGAGATAATGTTCCCTAGCTCCCTCAGTTCATAACAGTGTGTAGGAAGTTGCTTGATAAAGTTGGCAAACCTTATACTTGGGCCAGAAGGCAGAATATAGGAAACTACATGAAAACATGAATAATTCACTGAAAATGACTGTAAACAGATGAGAACTTGTTTAGACAGCTGAAAGAGATTCCCCAAGTCAGTTCTTAGTGTAGAAAAGGTAGCTAAGATCCGGGAAATCCTTAATTCCAGTTAAGATCACATGAAACACTGAATGAATCCTATATTCTTTACTTAAAGGAGACTAGAGCGGTAAATGTGTGTTATACAAGGCAGAATAGCTTTGAAATAGAGAAAGAAACATGTGCGGCACCTTTGGAAAGCCTTACACTTCACTGAAATATAGTACTACACTCTATAATGCAGTTGAGAGACAATGTTCCCTAGCTGCCTCAGTTCATAACAGTGTGTAGGAAGTTGTTTGATAAAGTGTGCAAAGCTTATACTTGGGCCAGAAGGCAGAATATAGGAAACTACATGAAAACATGAATAATTCAGTGAAAATGACTGTAAACAGATGAGAACTTGTTTAGAACAGCTGAAAGAGATTCTCCAAGTCAGTTCTTAGTGTAGAAAAGGTAGCTAAGATAAGGGAAATCCTTAATTCGAGTTAAGATCACATAAAACACTGTATGAATCCTATATTATTTACTTAAAGGAGACTAGAGCGGTAAATGTGTCTTATACAAGACAGAATAGCTTTGAAATAGAGAAAGAAACACGTTCGGCAGCTTTGGAAAGCCTTACACTTCACTGAAATGTAGTACTACACTCTATAACACAGTTGAGAGATAATGTTCCCTAGCTCCCTCAGTTCATAACAGTGTGTAGGAAGTTGTTTGATAAAGTTGGCAAACCTTATACTTGGGCCAGAAGGCAGAATATAGGAAACTACATGAAAACATGAATAATTCACAGAAAATGACTGTAAACAGATGAGAACTTGTTTAGACAGCTGAAAGAGAATCTCCAAGTCAGTTCTTAGTGTAGAAAAGGTAGCTAAGATCCGGGAAATCCTTAATTCCAGTTAAGATCACATGAAACACTGTATGAATCCTATATTCTTTACTTAAAGGAGACTAGAGCGGTAAATGTGTGTTATACAAGGCAGAATAGCTTTGAAATAGAGAAAGAAACACGTTCGGTAGCTTTGGAAAGCCTTACACTTCACCGAAATGTAGTACTACACTCTATAAAACAGTTGAGAGACAATGTTCCCTAGCTGCCTCAGTTCATAAAAGTGTGTAGGAAGTTGTTTGATAAAGTGTGCAAAGCTTATACTTGGGCCAGAAGGCAGAATATAGGAAACTACATGAAAACATGAATAATTCAGTGAAAATGACTGTAAACAGATTAGAACTTGGTTTAGAACAGCTAAAAAGATTCTCCAAGTCAGTTCTTAGTGTAGAAAAGGTAGCTAAATCCGGGATATCTTCAATTCGAGTTAAGATCACATGAAACACTGTATGAATCCTATATTGTTTACTTAAAGGTGACTAGAGTGGTAAATGTGTGTTATAGAAGGCAGAATACCATTGAAATAGAGAAAGAAACACGTTCGGCAGCTTAGGAAAGCCTTACACTTCACTGAAATGTAGTACTACACTCTATAACACAGTTCAGAGACAAAGTTCCCTAGCTACCTCTGTCCATAACAGTGTGTAGGAAGTTGTTTGATAGAGTGGGCAAAGCTTATACTTGGGCCAGAAGGCAGAATATAGGAAACTACATGAAAACATGAATAATTCAGTGAAAATGTCTGTAAACAGATGAGAACTTGTTTAGAACAGCTGAAAGAGAATCTCCAAGTCAGTTCTTAGTGTAGGAAATGTATCTAAGATAAGGGAAATCCTTAATTCGAATTTAGATAACATCAAACACTGTATGAATCCTATATTCATTACATAAATGAGACTAGAGTGGTAAATGTATGTTATACAAGCCAGAATACCATTGAAATAGAGAAAGAAACACGTTGGGCAGCTTTGGAAAGCCTTACACTTCACTGAAATGTAGTACTACACTCTATAACACAGTTGAGAGAAAATGTTCCCGAGCTGCCTCAGTTCATAACAGTGTGTAGGAAGTTGTTTGATAAAGTGGGCAAAGTTTATACTTGGGCCAAAAGGCAGAATATAGAAAACTACATGAAAATATGAATAATTCAGTGAAAATGATTGTAAATAGATGAGAACTTCT
Organism: Pipistrellus hanaki; assembly: GCF_964339955.1. Lineage (NCBI taxonomy): Eukaryota > Metazoa > Chordata > Mammalia > Chiroptera > Vespertilionidae > Pipistrellus > Pipistrellus hanaki. Next base: position 516,579 of record NC_140519.1, read on the forward strand.
TTAGAACAGCTGAAAGAGAATCTCCAAGTCAGTTCTTAGTGTAGAAAAGGTAGCTAAGATAAGGGAAATCCTTAATTCCAGTTAAGATCACATGAAACACTGTACGAATCCTATATTCTTTACTTACAGGAGACTAGAGTGGTAAATGTGTGTTATACAAGGCAGAATACCATTGAAATAGAGAAAGAAACACGTTCGGCAGCTTTGGAAAGCCTTACACTTCACTGAAATGTAGTACTACACTCTAAAACACAGTTGAGAGACAATGTTCCCTAGCTACCTCAGTCCATAACAGTGTGTTGAAGTTGTTTGATAAAGTGGGCAAAGCTTATACTTGGACCAGAAGGCAGAATATAGGAAACTACATGAAAACATGAAAAATTCAGTGAAAATGACTGTAAACAGATTAGAACTTGTTTTAGAACAGCTGAAAGAGGTTCTCCAAGTCAGTTCTTAGTGTAGAAAAGGTAGCTAAATCCGGGAAATCTTCAATTCGAGTTAAGATCACATGAAACACTGTATGAATCCTATATTGTTTACTTAAAGGAGACTAGAGTGCTAAATGTGTGTTATATAAGGCAGAATACCATTGAAATAGAGAAAGAAACACATTCGGCAGCTTTGGAAAGCCTTACACTTCACTGAAATGTAGTACTACACTCTATAACACAGTTCAGAGACAATGTTCCCTAGCTACCTCTGTCCATAACAGTGTGTAGGAAGTTGTTTGATAGAGTGGGCAAAGCTTATACTTGGGCCAGAAGGCAGAATATAGGAAACTACATGAAAACATGAATAATTCAGTGAAAATGTCTGTAAACAGATGAGAACTTGTTTAGAACAGCTGAAAGAGAATCTCCAAGTCAGTTCTTAGTGTAGAAAAGGTAGCTAAGATAAGGGAAATCCTTAATTCGAGTTAAGATAACATCAAACACTGTATGAATCTTATATTCATTACTTAAAAGAGACTAGAGTGGTAAATGTGTGTTATAGAATGCAGAATAGCATTGAAATAGAGAAAGAAACATGTTCGGCAGCTTTGGAAAGCCTTACACTTCACTGAAATGTAGTACTACACTCTATAACACAGTTGAGAGACAATGTTCCCTAGCTGCTTCAGTTCATAACAGTGTGTAGGAAGTTGTTTGATAAAGTGGGCAAAGCTTATACTTGGGCCAGAAGGCAGAATATAGGAAACTACATGAAAACATGAATAATTCAGTGAAAATGACTGTAAACAGATGAGAACTTGTTTAGAACAGCTGAAAAAGAATCTCCAAGTCAGTTCTTAGTGTAGAAAAGGTAGCTAAGATATGGGAAATCCTTAATTCCAATTAAGATCACATGAAACACTGTACGAATCCTATATTCTTTACTTAAAAGAGACTAGAGTGGTAAATGTGTGTTATAGAATGCAGAATACCATTGAAATAGAGAAAGAAACACGTTCGGCAGCTTTGGAAAGCCTTACACTTCACTGAAATGTAGTACTACACTCTATAACACAGTTGAGAGACAATGTTCCCTAGGTACCTTAGTCCATAACAATGTGTAGGAAGTTGTTTGATAAAGTGGACAAAGCTTATACTTGGACCAGAAGGCAGAATATAGGAAACTACATGAAAACATGAATAATTCAGTGAAAATGACTGTAAACAGATGACAACTTGTTTAGAACAGCTGAAAGAGATTCTCCAAGTCAGTTCTTATGGTAGAAAAGGTAGCTAAGATAAGGGAAATCCTTAATTCCAGTTAAGATCACATGAAACACTTTACGAATCCTATGTTCTTTACTTAAAGGAGACTAGAGTGGTAAATGTGTCTTATACAAGACAGAATACCATTGAAATAGAGAAAGAAACACGTTCGGCAGCTTTGGAAAGCCTTACACTTCACTGAAATGTAGTACTACACTCTATAACACAGTTGAGAGACAATGTTCCCGAGCTGCCTCAGTTCATAACAGTGTGTAGGAAGTTGTTTGATAAAGTGGGCAAAGCTTATACTTGGGCCAGAAGGCAGAATATAGGAAACTACATGAAAACATCAATAATTCAGTGAAAATGACTGTAAACAGATGAGAACTTGTTTAGAACAGCTGAAAGAGATTCTCCAAGTCAGTTCTTAGTGTAGAAAAGGTAGTTAAGATCCGGGAAATCCTTAATTTGAGTTAAGATCACATGAAACACTGTATGAATCCTATATTCTTTACTTAAAGGAGACTAGAGTGGTAAATGTGTGTTATACAAGGCAGAATACCATTGAAATAGAGAAAGAAACACGTTCGGCAGCTTTGGAAAGCCTTACACTTCACTGAAATGTAGTACTACACTCTATAACACAGTTGAGAGACAATGTTCCCTAGCTACCTCAGTCCATAACAGTGTGTAGGAAGTTGTTTGATAAAGTGGGCAAAGCTTATACTTGGGCCAGAAGGCAGAATATAGGAAACTACATGAAATCATGAATAATTCTGTGAAAATGACTGTAAACAGATGAGAACTTGTTTAGAACAGCTGAAAGAGAATCTCCAAGTCAGTTCTTAGTGTAGAAAAGGTAGCTAAGATAACGGAAATCCTTAATTCCAGTTAAGATCACATGAAACACTGTACGAATCCTATATTCTTTTCTTAAAGGAGACTAGAGTGGTAAATGTGTGTTATACAAGGCAGAATACCATTGAAATAGAGAAAGAAACACGTTCGGCAGCTTTGGAAAGCCTTACACTTCACTGAAATGTAGTACTACACTCTATAACACAGTTGAGAGACAATGTTCCGGAGCTGCCTCAGTTCATAACAGTGTGTAGGAAGTTGATTGATAAAGTGGCAAAGCTTTTATACTTGGACCAGAAGGCAGAATATAGGAAACTACATGAAAACAGGAATAATTCAGTGTAAATGACTGTAAACAGATGAGAACTTGTTTTAGAACAGCTGAAAGAGATTCTCCAAGTCAGTTCTTAGTGTAGAAAAGGTAGCTAAATCCGGGAAATTTTTAATTCGAGTTAAGATAACATCAAAAACTGTATGAATCCTATATTCATTACTTAAAAGAGACTAGAGTGGTAAATGTGTGTTATAGAAGGCAGAATACGATTGAAATAGAGAAAGAAACACTTTCGGCAGCTTTGGAAAGCCTTACACTTCACTGAAATGTAGTACTACACTCTATAACACAGTTGAGAGACAATGTTCCCGAGCTGCCTCAGTTCATAACAGTGTGTAGGAAGTTGATTGATAAAGTGGGCAAAGCTTATACTTGGACCAGAAGGCAGAATATAGGAAACTACATGAAAACATGAATAATTCTGTGAATATGACTGTAAACACGTGAGAACTTGTTTTCGAACAGCTGAAAGAGATTCTCCAAGTCAGTTCTTAGTGTAGAAAAGGTAGCTAAATCCGGAAAATTCTTAATTCCAGTTAAGATCACAGGAAACACTGTATGAATCCTATATTCTTTACTTAAAGGAGACTAGCGTGGTAAATGTGTGTTATACAAGGCAGAATACCATTGAAATAGAGATAGAAACACGTTCGGCAGCTTTGGAAAGCCTTACACTTCACTGCAATGTAGTACTACACTCTATAACACAGTTGAGAGACAATGTTCCCGAGCTGCCTCAGTTCATAACAGTGTGTAGGAAGTTGTTTGATAAAGTGGGCAAAGCTTATACTTGGGCCAGAAGGCAGAATATAGGAAACTACATGAAAACATCAATAATTCAGTGAAAATGACTGTAAACAGATGGAACTTGTTTAGAACAGCTGAAAGAGAATCTCCAAGGCAGTTCTTAGTGTAGAAAAGGTAGCTAAATCCGGGAAATTTTTAATTCGAGTTAAGATAACATCAAAAACTGTATGAATCCTATATTCATTACTTAAAAGAGACTAGAGTGGTAAATGTGTGTTATAGAAGGCAGAATACGATTGAAATAGAGAAAGAAACACTTTCGGCAGCTTTGGAAAGCCTTACACTTCACTGAAATGTAGTACTACACTCTATAACACAGTTGAGAGACAATGTTCCCGAGCTGCCTCAGTTCATAACAGTGTGTAGGAAGTTGATTGATAAAGTGGGCAAAGCTTATACTTGGACCAGAAGGCAGAATATAGGAAACTACATGAAAACATGAATAATTCTGTGAATATGACTGTAAACACGTGAGAACTTGTTTTCGAACAGCTGAAAGAGATTCTCCAAGTCAGTTCTTAGTGTAGAAAAGGTAGCTAAATCCGGAAAATTCTTAATTCCAGTTAAGATCACAGGAAACACTGTATGAATCCTATATTCTTTACTTAAAGGAGACTAGCGTGGTAAATGTGTGTTATACAAGGCAGAATACCATTGAAATAGAGATAGAAACACGTTCGGCAGCTTTGGAAAGCCTTACACTTCACTGCAATGTAGTACTACACTCTATAACACAGTTGAGAGACAATGTTCCCGAGCTGCCTCAGTTCATAACAGTGTGTAGGAAGTTGTTTGATAAAGTGGGCAAAGCTTATACTTGGGCCAGAAGGCAGAATATAGGAAACTACATGAAAACATCAATAATTCAGTGAAAATGACTGTAAACAGATGGAACTTGTTTAGAACAGCTGAAAGAGAATCTCCAAGGCAGTTCTTAGTGTAGAAAAGGTAGGTAAGATAAGGGAAATCCTTAATTCGAGTTAAGATAACATCAAACACTGTATGAATCCTATATTCATTACTTAAAGGAGACTAGAGTGGTAAATGTGTGTTATACAAGGCAGAATACCATTGAAATAGAGAAAGAAACACGTTCGGCAGCTTTGGAAAGCCTTACACTTCACAGAAATGTAGTACTACACTCTATAACACAGTTGAGGGACAATGTTCCCTAGCTCCCTCAGTTCATAACAGTGTGTAGGAAGTTGTTTGATAAAGTGGGCAAAGCTTATACTTGGGCCAGAAGGCAGAATATAGGAAACTACATGAAAACATGAATAATTCAGTGAAAATGACTGTAAACAGATGAAAACTTGTTTTAGAACAGCTGAAAGAGATTCTCCAAGTCAGTTCTTAGTGTAGAAAAGGTAGCTAAATCCGGGAAATCCTTAATTGGAGTCAAGATCACATGAAACACTTTATGAATCCTATATTGTTTACTTAAAGGAGACTAGAGTGGTAAATGTGTGTTATACAAGGCAGAATACCATTGAAATAGAGAAAGAAACACGTTCGGCAGCTTTGGAAAGCCTTACACTTCACTGAAATGTAGTACTACACTCTATAACACAGTTGAGAGACAATGTTCCCGAGCTGCCTCAGTTCATAACAGTGTGTAGGAAGTTGTTTGATAAAGTGGGCAAAGCTTATACTTGGGCCAGAAGGCAGAATATAGGAAACTACATGAAAACATCAATAATTCAGTGAAAATGACTGTAAACAGATGGAACTTGTTTAGAACAGCTGAAAGAGAATCTCCAAGGCAGTTCTTAGTGTAGAAAAGGTAGCTAAATCCGGGAAATTTTTAATTCGAGTTAAGATAACATCAAAAACTGTATGAATCCTATATTCATTACTTAAAAGAGACTAGAGTGGTAAATGTGTGTTATAGAAGGCAGAATACGATTGAAATAGAGAAAGAAACACTTTCGGCAGCTTTGGAAAGCCTTACACTTCACTGAAATGTAGTACTACACTCTATAACACAGTTGAGAGACAATGTTCCCGAGCTGCCTCAGTTCATAACAGTGTGTAGGAAGTTGATTGATAAAGTGGGCAAAGCTTATACTTGGACCAGAAGGCAGAATATAGGAAACTACATGAAAACATGAATAATTCTGTGAATATGACTGTAAACACGTGAGAACTTGTTTTCGAACAGCTGAAAGAGATTCTCCAAGTCAGTTCTTAGTGTAGAAAAGGTAGCTAAATCCGGAAAATTCTTAATTCCAGTTAAGATCACAGGAAACACTGTATGAATCCTATATTCTTTACTTAAAGGAGACTAGCGTGGTAAATGTGTGTTATACAAGGCAGAATACCATTGAAATAGAGATAGAAACACGTTCGGCAGCTTTGGAAAGCCTTACACTTCACTGCAATGTAGTACTACACTCTATAACACAGTTGAGAGACAATGTTCCCGAGCTGCCTCAGTTCATAACAGTGTGTAGGAAGTTGTTTGATAAAGTGGGCAAAGCTTATACTTGGGCCAGAAGGCAGAATATAGGAAACTAAATGAAAACATCAATAATTCAGTGAAAATGACTGTAAACAGATGGAACTTGTTTAGAACAGCTGAAAGAGAATCTCCAAGGCAGTTCTTAGTGTAGAAAAGGTAGGTAAGATAAGGGAAATCCTTAATTCGAGTTAAGATAACATCAAACACTGTATGAATCCTATATTCATTACTTAAAGGAGACTAGAGTGGTAAATGTGTGTTATACAAGGCAGAATACCATTGAAATAGAGAAAGAAACACGTTCGGCAGCTTTGGAAAGCCTTACACTTCACAGAAATGTAGTACTACACTCTATAACACAGTTGAGGGACAATGTTCCCTAGCTCCCTCAGTTCATAACAGTGTGTAGGAAGTTGTTTGATAAAGTGGGCAAAGCTTATACTTGGGCCAGAAGGCAGAATATAGGAAACTACATGAAAACATGAATAATTCAGTGAAAATGACTGTAAACAGATGAAAACTTGTTTTAGAACAGCTGAAAGAGATTCTCCAAGTCAGTTCTTAGTGTAGAAAAGGTAGCTAAATCCGGGAAATCCTTAATTGGAGTCAAGATCACATGAAACACTTTATGAATCCTATATTGTTTACTTAAAGGAGACTAGAGTGGTAAATGTGTGTTATACAAGGCAGAATACCATTGAAATAGAGAAAGAAACACGTTCGGCAGCTTTGGAAAGCCTTACACTTCACTGAAATGTAGTACTACACTCTATAACACAGTTGAGAGACAATGTTCCCGAGCTGCCTCAGTTCATAACAATGTGTAGGAAGTTGTTTGATAAAGTGGGCAAAGCTTATACTTGGGCCAGAAGGCAGAATATAGGAAACTACATGAAAACATCAATAATTCAGTGAAAATGACTGTAAACAGATGAGAACTTGTTTAGAACAGCTGAAAGAGAATCTCCAAGTCAGTTCTTAGTGTAGAAAAGGTAGCTAAGATATGGGAAATCCTTAATTCCAATTAAGATCACATGAAACACTGTACGAATCCTATATTCTTTAGTTGAAGGAGAATAGAGTGGTAAATGTGTGTTATACAAGGCAGAATACCATTGAAATAGAGAAAGAAACACGTTCGGCAGCTTTGGAAAGCCTTACACTTCACTGAAATGTAGTACTACACTCTATAACACAGTTGAGAGACAATGTTCCCTAGCTGCCTCAGTTCATAACAGTGTGTAGGAAGGTGTTTGATAAAGTGGGCAAAGCTTATACTTGGGCCAGAAGGCAGAATATAGGAAACTACATGAAAACATGAATAATTCAGTGAAAATGACTGTTAGCAGATGAGAACTTGTTTAGAACAGCTGAAAGAGAATCTCCAAGTCAGTTCTTAGTGTAGAAAAGGTAGCTAAGATAAGGGAAATCCTTAATTCCAGTTAAGATCACATGAAACACTTTACGAATCCTATATTCTTTACTTAAAGGAGACTAGAGTGGTAAATGTGTGTTATACAAGGCAGAATACCATTGAAATAGAGAAAGAAACACGTTCGGCAGCTTTGGAAAGCCTTACACTTCACTGAAATGTAGTACTACACTCTATAACACAGTTAAGAGACTATGTTCCCTAGCTGCCTCAGTTCATAACAGTGTGTAGAAAGTTGTTTGATAAAGTGCCCAAAGCTTCTACTAGGGCAAGAAGTCAGAATATAGGAAACTACATGAAAACATGAATAATTCAGTGAAAATGACTGTAAACAGATGAGAACTTGTTTTAGAACAGCTGAAAGAGATTCTCCAAGTCAGTTCTTAGTGTAGAAAAGGTAGCTAAATCCGGGAAATCCTTAATTGGAGTCAAGATCACATGAAACACTGTATGAATCCTATATTGTTTACTTAAAGGAGACTAGAGTGGTAAATATGTGTTATATAAGGCAGAATACCATTGAAATAGAGAAAGAAACACGTTCGGAAGCTTTGGAAAGCCTTACACTTCACTGAAATGTAGTACTACACTCTATAACACAGTTGAGAGACAATGTTCCCTAGCTCCCTCAGTTTATAACAGTATGTAGGAAGTTGTTTGATAAAGTGGGCAAAGCTTATACTTGGGCCAGAAGGCAGAATATAGGAAACTACATGAAATCATGAATAATTCAGTGAAAATGACTGTAAACAGATGGAACTTGTTTAGAACAGCTGAAAGAGAATCTCCAAGGCAGTTCTTAGTGTAGAAAAGGTAGGTAAGATAAGGGAAATCCTTAATTCGAGTTAAGATAACATCAAACACTGTATGAATCCTATATTCATTACTTAAAGGAGACTAGAGTGGTAAATGTGTGTTATACAAGGCAGAATACCATTGAAATAGAGAAAGAAATACGTTCGGCAGCTTTGGAAAGCCTTACACTTCACAGAAATGTAGTACTACACTCTATAACACAGTTGAGAGACAATGTTCCCTAGCTCCCACAGTTCATAACAGTGTGTAGGAAGTTGTTTGATAAAGTGGGCAAAGCTTATACTTGGGCCAGAAGGCAGAATATAGGAAACTACATGAAAACATGAATAATTCAGTGAAAATGACTGTAAACAGATGAGAACTTGTTTTAGAACAGCTGAAAGAGATTCTCCAAGTCAGTTCTTAGTGTAGAAAAGGTAGCTAAATCCGGGAAATCCTTAATTGGAGTCAAGATCACATGAAACACTTTATGAATCCTATATTGTTTACTTAAAGAAGACTAGAGTGGTAAATGTGTGTTATACAAGGCAGAATACCATTGAAATAGAGAAAGAAACACGTTTGGCAGCTTTGGAAAGCCTTACACTTCACTGAAATGTAGTACTACACTCTATAACACAGTTGAGAGACAATGTTCCCGAGCTGCCTCAGTTCATAACAGTGTGTAGGAAGTTGTTTGATAAAGTGGGCAAAGCTTATACTTGGGCCAGAAGGCAGAATATAGGAAACTACATGAAAACATGAATAATTCAGTGAAAATGACTGTAAACAGATGAGAACTTGTTTAGAACAACTGAAAGAGAATCTCCAAGTCAGTTCTTAGTGTAGAAAAGGTAGCTAAGATATGGGAAATCCTTAATTCCAATTAAGATCACATGAAACACTGTACGAATCCTATATTCTTTACTTAAAGGAGACTAGAGTGGTAAATGTGTGTTATACAAGGCAGAATACCATTGAAATAGAGAAAGAAACACGTTCGGCAGCTTTGGAAAGCCTTACACTTCACTGAAATGTAGTACTACACTCTATAACACAGTTGAGAGACAATGTTCCCTAGCTGCCTCAGTTCATAACAGTGTGTAGGAAGGTGTTTGATAAAGTGGGCAAAGCTTATACTTGGGCCAGAAGGCAGAATATAGGAAACTACATGAAAACATGAATAATTCAGTGAAAATGACTGTAAACAGATGAGAACTTGTTTTAGAACAGCTGAAAGAGATTCTCCAAGTCAGTTCTTAGTGTAGAAAAGGTAGCTAAATCCGGGAAATCCTTAATTGGAGTCAAGATCACATGAAACACTTTATGAATCCTATATTGTTTACTTAAAGGAGACTAGAGTGGTAAATGTGTGTTATACAAGGCAGAATACCATTGAAATAGAGAAAGAAACACGTTCGGCAGCTTTGGAAAGCCTTACACTTCACTGAAATGTAGTACTACACTCTATAACACAGTTGAGAGACAATGTTCCCGAGCTGCCTCAGTTCATAACAGTGTGTAGGAAGTTGTTTGATAAAGTGGGCAAAGCTTATACTTGGGCCAGAAGGCAGAATATAGGAAACTACATGAAAACATGAATAATTCAGTGAAAATGACTGTAAACAGATGAGAACTTGTTTAGAACAACTGAAAGAGAATCTCCAAGTCAGTTCTTAGTGTAGAAAAGGTAGCTAAGATATGGGAAATCCTTAATTCCAATTAAGATCACATGAAACACTGTACGAATCCTATATTCTTTAGTTGAAGGAGAATAGAGTGGTAAATGTGTGTTATACAAGGCAGAATACCATTGAAATAGAGAAAGAAACACGTTCGGCAGCTTTGGAAAGCCTTACACTTCACTGAAATGTAGTACTACACTCTATAACACAGTTGAGAGACAATGTTCCCTAGCTGCCTCAGTTCATAACAGTGTGTAGGAAGGTGTTTGATAAAGTGGGCAAAGCTTATACTTGGGCCAGAAGGCAGAATATAGGAAACTACATGAAAACATGAATAATTCAGTGAAAATGACTGTTAGCAGATGAGAACTTGTTTAGAACAGCTGAAAGAGAATCTCCAAGTCAGTTCTTAGTGTAGAAAAGGTAGCTAAGATAAGGGAAATCCTTAATTCCAGTTAAGATCACATGAAACACTTTACGAATCCTATATTCTTTACTTAAAGGAGACTAGAGTGGTAAATGTGTGTTATACAAGGCAGAATACCATTGAAATAGAGAAAGAAACACGTTCGGCAGCTTTGGAAAGCCTTACACTTCACTGAAATGTAGTACTACACTCTATAACACAGTTAAGAGACTATGTTCCCTAGCTGCCTCAGTTCATAACAGTGTGTAGAAAGTTGTTTGATAAAGTGCCCAAAGCTTCTACTAGGGCAAGAAGTCAGAATATAGGAAACTACATGAAAACATGAATAATTCAGTGAAAATGACTGTAAACAGATGAGAACTTGTTTTAGAACAGCTGAAAGAGATTCTCCAAGTCAGTTCTTAGTGTAGAAAAGGTAGCTAAATCCGGGAAATCCTTAATTGGAGTCAAGATCACATGAAACACTGTATGAATCCTATATTGTTTACTTAAAGGAGACTAGAGTGGTAAATATGTGTTATATAAGGCAGAATACCATTGAAATAGAGAAAGAAACACGTTCGGAAGCTTTGGAAAGCCTTACACTTCACTGAAATGTAGTACTACACTCTATAACACAGTTGAGAGACAATGTTCCCTAGCTCCCTCAGTTTATAACAGTATGTAGGAAGTTGTTTGATAAAGTGGGCAAAGCTTATACTTGGGCCAGAAGGCAGAATATAGGAAACTACATGAAATCATGAATAATTCAGTGAAAATGACTGTAAACAGATGAGAACTTGTTTAGAACAGCTGAAAGAGAATCTCCAAGTAAGTTCTTAGTGTAGAAAAGGTAGCTAAGATAACGGAAATCCTTAATTCCAGTTAAGATCACATGAAACACTGTACGAATCCTATATTATTTACTTAAAGGAGACTAGAGTGGTAAATGTGTGTTATACAAGGCAGAATACCATTGAAATAGAGAAAGAAACACGTTCGGCAGCTTTGGAAAGCCTTACACTTCACTGAAATGTAGTACTACACTCTATAACACAGTTGAGAGACAATGTTCCCGAGCTGCCTAAGTTCATAACAGTGTGTAGGAAGTTGTTTGATAAAGTGGGCAAAGCTTATACTTGGGCCAGAAGGCAGAATATAGGAAACTACATGAAAACATCAATAATTCAGTGAAAATGACTGTAAACAGATGGAACTTGTTTAGAACAGCTGAAAGAGAATCTCCAAGGCAGTTCTTAGTGTAGAAAAGGTAGGTAAGATAAGGGAAATCCTTAATTCGAGTTAAGATAACATCAAACACTGTATGAATCCTATATTCATTACTTAAAGGAGACTAGAGTGGTAAATGTGTGTTATACAAGGCAGAATACCATTGAAATAGAGAAAGAAATACGTTCGGCAGCTTTGGAAAGCCTTACACTTCACAGAAATGTAGTACTACACTCTATAACACAGTTGAGAGACAATGTTCCCTAGCTCCCTCAGTTCATAACAGTGTGTAGGAAGTTGTTTGATAAAGTGGGCAAAGCTTATACTTGGGCCAGAAGGCAGAATATAGGAAACTACATGAAAACATGAATAATTCAGTGAAAATGACTGTAAACAGATGAGAACTTGTTTTAGAACAGCTGAAAGAGATTCTCCAAGTCAGTTCTTAGTGTAGAAAAGGTAGCTAAATCCGGGAAATCCTTAATTGGAGTCAAGATCACATGAAACACTTTATGAATCCTATATTGTTTACTTAAAGGAGACTAGAGTGGTAAATGTGTGTTATACAAGGCAGAATACCATTGAAATAGAGAAAGAAACACGTTTGGCAGCTTTGGAAAGCCTTACACTTCACTGAAATGTAGTACTACACTCTATAACACAGTTGAGAGACAATGTTCCCGAGCTGCCACAGTTCATAACAGTGTGTAGGAAGTTGTTTGATAAAGTGGGCAAAGCTTATACTTGGGCCAGAAGGCAGAATATAGGAAACTACATGAAAACATGAATAATTCAGTGAAAATGACTGTAAACAGATGAGAACTTGTTTAGAACAACTGAAAGAGAATCTCCAAGTCAGTTCTTAGTGTAGAAAAGGTAGCTAAGATATGGGAAATCCTTAATTCCAATTAAGATCACATGAAACACTGTACGAATCCTATATTCTTTACTTAAAGGAGACTAGAGTGGTAAATGTGTGTTATACAAGGCAGAATACCATTGAAATAGAGAAAGAAACACGTTCGGCAGCTTTGGAAAGCCTTACACTTCACTGAAATGTAGTAGTACACTCTATAACACAGTTGAGAGACAATGTTCCCTAGCTGCCTCAGTTCATAGCAGTGTGTAGGAAGGTGTTTGATAAAGTGGGCAAAGCTTATACTTGGGCCAGAAGGCAGAATATAGGAAACTACATGAAAACATGAATAATTCAGTGAAAATGACTGTTAGCAGATGAGAACTTGTTTAGAACAGCTGAAAGAGAATCTCCAAGTCAGTTCTTAGTGTAGAAAAGGTAGCTAAGATAAGGGAAATCCTTAATTCCAGTTAAGATCACATGAAACACTGTACGAATCCTATATTCTTTACTTAAAGGAGACTAGAGTGGTAAATGTGTGTTATACAAGGCAGAATACCATTGAAATAGAGAAAGAAACACGTTCGGAAGCTTTGGAAAGCCTTACACTTCACTGAAATGTAGTACTACACTCTATAACACAGTTGAGAGACAATGTGTCCCGAGCTGCCTCAGTTCATAACAGTGTGTAGAAAGTTGTTTGATAAAGTGGCCAAAGCTTCTACTAGGGCAAGAAGTCAGAATATAGGAAACTACATGAAAACATGAATAATTCAGTGAAAATGACTGTAAACACGTGAGAACTTGTTTTCGAACACCTGAAAGAGATTCTCCAAGTCAGTTCTTAGTGTAGAAAAGGTAGCTAAATCCGGAAAATTCTTAATTCCAGTTAATATCACATGAAACACTGTATGAATCCTATATTCTTTACTTAAAGGAGACTAGCGTGGTAAATGTGTGTTATACCAGGCAGAATACCATTGAAATAGAAAAAGAAACACCTTCGGCAGCTTTGGAAAGCCTTACACTTCACTGAAATGTAGTATTACACTCTATAACACAGTTGATAGACAATGTTTCTGAGCAGCCTCAGTTCATGACAGTGTGTAGGCAGTTGTTTGATAAAGTGGGCAAAGCTTATACTTGGGCCAGAAGGCAGAATATAGGAAACTACATGAAAACATTAATAATTCAGTGAAAATGACTGTAAAAAGATGAGAACTTGTTTTAGAACAGCTGAAAGAGATTCTCCAAGTCAGTTCTTAGTGTAGAAAAGGTAGCTAAATCCGGGAAATCCTTAATTGGAGTCAAGATCACATGAAACACTGTATGAATCCTATATTGTTTACTTAAAGGAGACTAGAGTGGTAAATGTGTGTTGTATAAGGCAGAAAACCATTGAAATAGAGAAAGAAACATGTTCGGAAGCTTTGGAAAGCCTTACACTTCACTGAAATGTAGTACTACACTCTATAACACAGTTGAGAGACAATGTTCCCTAGCTCCCTCAGTTTATAACAGTGTGTAGGAAGTTGTTTGATAAAGTGGGCAAAGCTTATACTTGGGCCAGAAGGCAGAATATAGGAAACTACATGAAAACATGAATAATTCAGTGAAAATGACTGTAAACAGATGAGAACTTGTTTAGAATAGCTATAAGAGAATCTCCAAGTCAGTTCTTAGTGTAGAAAAGGTAGCTAAGATAAGGGAAATCCTTAATTCCAGTTAAGATCACATGAAACACTGTATGAATCCTATATTCTTTACTTAAAGGAGATTAGAGTGGTAAATGTGTGTTATACAAGGCAGAACACCATTGAAATAGAGAAAGAAACACGTTCGGCAGCATTGGAAAGCCTTACACTTCACTGAAATGTAGTACTACACTCTATAACACAGTTGAGAGACAATGTTTCCAAGCTGCCTCAGTTCATGACAGTGTGTAGGCAGTTGTTTGATAAAGTGGGCAAAGCTTATACTTGGGCCAGAAGGCAGAATATAGGAAAATACATGAAAACATGAATAATTCAGTGAATATGACTCTAAACAGATGAGAACTTGTTTAGAACAGCTATAAGAGAATCTCCAAGTCAGTTCTTAGTGTAGAAAAGGTAGCTAAGATAAGGGAAATCTTTAATTCGAGTTTAGATAACATCAAACACTGCATGAATCCTATATTCATTACTTAAAGGAGACTAGAGTGGTAAATGTGTGTTATACAAGGCAGAATACCATTGAAATAGAAAAAGAAACACCTTCGGCAGCTTTGGAAAGCCTTACACTTCACTGAAATGTAGTATTACACTCTATAACACAGTTGAGAGACAATGTTTCCGAGCTGCCTCAGTTCATAACAGTGTGTAGGAAGTTGTTTGATAAAGTGGGCAAAGCTTATTCTTGGAACAGAAGGCAGAATATAGGAAACTACATGAAAACATGAATAATTCAGTGAAAATGACTGTAAACCGATGAGAACTTGTTTAGAACAGCGGAAAGAGAATCTCCAATTCAGTTCTCAGTGTAGAAAAGGTAGCTAATTCCGGGAAATCCTTAATTCGAGTTAAGATCACATGAAACACTGTATGAATCATATATTGTTTACTAAAAGGAGACTAGAGTGGTAAATTTGTGTTATATAAGGCAGAATACCATTGAAATAGAGAAAGAAAAACGTTCGGAAGCTTTGGAAAGCCTTACACTTCACTGAAATGTAGTACTACACTCTATAACACAGTTGAGAGACAATGTTCCCTAGCTCCCTCAGTTTATAACAGTGTGTAGGAAGTTGTTTGATAAAGTGGGCAAAGCTTATACTTGGGCCAGAAGGCAGAATATAGGAAAATACATGAAAACATGAATAATTCAGTGAAAATGACTCTAAACAGATGAGAACTTGTTTAGAACAGCTATAAGAGAATCTCCAAGTCAGTTCTTAGTGTAGAAAAGGTAGCTAAATCCGGGAAATCCTTAATTGGAGTCAAGATCACATGAAACACTGTATGAATCCTATATTGTTTACTTAAAGGAGACTAGAGTGGTAAATGTGTGTTATATAAGGCAGAATACCATTGAAATAGAGAAAGAAACACGTTCGGAAGCTGTGGAAAGCCTTACACTTCACTGAAATGTAGTACTACACTCTATAACACAGTTGAGAGACAATGTTCCCTAGCTCCCTCAGTTTATAACAGTGTGTAGGAAGTTGTTTGATAAAGTGGGCAAAGCTTATACTTGGGCCAGAAGGCAGAATATAGGAAACTACATGAAAACATGAATAATTCAGTGAAAATGACTGTAAACAGATGAGAACTTGTTTAGAATAGCTATAAGAGAATCTCCAAGTCAGTTCTTAGTGTAGAAAAGGTAGGTTAGATAAGGGAAATCCTTAATTCCAGTTAAGATCACATGAAACACTGTATGAATCCTATATTCTTTACTTAAAGGAGATTAGAGTGGTAAATGTGTGTTATACAAGGCAGAACACCATTGAAATAGAGAAAGAAATACGTTCGGCAGCTTTGGAAAGCCTTACACTTCACTGAAATGTAGTACTACACTCTATAACACAGTTGAGAGACAATGTTCCCAAGCAGCCTCAGTTCATGACAGTGTGTAGGCAGTTGTTGGATAAAGTGGGCAAAGCTTATACTTGGGCCAGAAGGCAGAATATAGGAAACTACATAAAACATGAATAATTCAGTGAAAATGACTGTAAACAGATGAGAACTTGTTTAGAACAGCTGAAAGTGAATCTCCAAATCAGTTCTTAGTGTAGAAAAGGTAGCTAAGATAAGGGAAATCCTTAATTCCAGTTAAGATCACATGAAACACTGTATGAATCCTATATTCATTACTTAAAGGAGACTAGAGTGGTAAATGTGTGTTATACAAGGCAGAATACCATTGAAATAGAAAAAGGAACACGTTCGGCAGCTTTGGAAAGCCTTACACTTCACTGAAATGTAGTACTACACTCTATAACACAGTTGAGAGACAATGTTCCCGAGCTGCCTCAGTTCATAGCAGTGTGTAGGAAGTTGTTTGATAAAGTGGGCAAAGCTTATTCTTGGAACAGAAGGCAGAATATAGGAAACTACATGAAAACATGAATAATTCAGTGAAAATGACTGTAAACCGATGAGAACTTGTTTAGAACAGCGGAAAGAGATTCTACAAGTCAGTTCTTAGTGTAGAAAAGGTAGCTAAATCCGGAAAATCCTTAATTCCAGTTAAGATCACATGAAACACTGTATGAATCCTGTATTCTTTACTTAAAGGAGACTAGAGTGGTAAATGTGTGTTATACAAGGCAGAATACCATTGAAATAGAGATAGAAACACGTTTGGCAGCTTTGGAAAGCCTTACACTTCACTGAAATGTAGTACTACACTCTATAGCACAGTTAGAGACAATGTTCCCGAGCTGCCTCAGTTCATAACAGTGTGTAGGAAGTTGTTTGATAAAGTGGGCAAAGCTTATACTTGGGCCAGAAGGCAGAATATAGGAAACTACATGAAAACATGAATAATTCAGTAAAAATGACTGTAAGCAGATGAGAACTTGTTTAGAACAGCGGAAAGTGAATCTCCAAATCAGTTCTTAGTGTAGAAAAGGTAGCTAAGATAAGGGAAATCCTTAATTCGAGTTAAGATAACATCAAACACTGTATGAATCCTATATTCTTTACTTAAAGGAGACTAGAGTGGTAAATTTGTGTTATATAAGGCAGAATACCATTGAAATAGAGAAAGAAACACGTTCGGCAGCTTTGGAAAGCCTTACACTTCACAGAAATGTAGTACTACACTCTATAACACAGTTGAGAGACAATGTTCCCCAGCTCCCTCAGTTCATAACAGTGTGTAGGAAGTTGTTTGATAAAGTGGGCAAAGCTTATACTTGGGCCAGAAGGCAGAATATAGGAAACTACATGAAAACATGAATAATTCAGTGAAAATGACTGTAAAGAGATGAGAACTTGTTTAGAACAGCTGAAAGAGAATCTCCAAGGCAGTTTTTAGTGTAAGAAAATGTAGCTTAGATAAGGGAAATCCTTAATTCCAGTAAAGATCACATGAAACACTGTATGAATCCTATATTCTTTACTTAAAGGAGACTAGAGTGGTAAATGTTTGTTATACAAGGCAGAATACCATTGAAATAGAGAAAGAAACACGTTCGGCAGCTTTGGAAAGCCTTACACTTCACTGAAATGTAGTACTACACTCTATAACACAGTTGAGAGACAATGTTCCCTAGCTACCTCAGTCCATAACAGTGTGTAGGAAGTTGTTTGATAAAGTGGGCAAAGCTTATACTTGGACCAGAAGGAAGAATATAGGAAACTACATGAAAACATGAATAATTCTGTGAAAATGACTGTAAACACGTGAGAACTTGTTTTCGAACAGCTGAAAGAGATTCTCCAAGTCAGTTCTTAGTGTAGAAAAGGTAGCTAAATCCGGAAAATTCTTAATTCCAGTTAAGATCACATGAAACACTGTATGAATCCTATATTCTTTACTTAAAGGAGACTAGCGTGGTAAATGTGTGTTATACCAGGCACAATACCATTGAAATAGAGATAGAAACACGTTTGGCAGCTTTGGAAAGCCTTACACTTCACTGAAATGTAGTACTACACTGTATAACACAGTTAGAGACAATGTTCCCGAGCTGCCTCAGTTCATAACAGTGTGTAGGCAGTTGTTTGATAAAGTGGGCAAAGCTTATACTTGGGCCAGAAGGCAGAATATAGGAAACTACGTGAAAACATGAATAATTCAGTGAAAATGACTGTAAACAGATGAGAACTTGTTTAGAACAGCTGAAAGAGAATCTCCAAGTCAGTTCTTAGTGTAGAAAAGGTAGCTAAGATAAGGGAAATCCTTAATTCCAGTTAAGATAACATCAAACACTATATGAATCCTATATTCATTACTTAAAGGAGACTAGAGTGGTAAATGTGTGTTATAGAAGGCAGAATACCATTGAAATAGAGAAAGAAACATGTTCGGCAGCTTTGGAAAGCCTTACACTTCACAGAAATGTAGTACTACACTATATAACACAGTTGAGAGACAATGTTCCCTAGCTGCCTCAGTTCATAACAGTGTGTAGGAAGTTGTTTGATAAAGTGGGCAAAGCTTATACTTGGGCCAGAAGGCAGAATATAGGAAACTACATGAAAACATTAATAATTCTGTGAAAATGACTGTAAAAAGATGAGAACTTGTTTTAGAACAGCTGAAAGAGATTCTCCAAGTCAGTTCTTAGTGTAGAAAAGGTAGCTAAATCCGGGAAATCCTTAATTGGAGTCAAGATCACATGAAACACTGTATGAATCCTATATTGTTTACTTAAAGGAGACTAGAGTGGTAAATGTGTGTTGTATAAGGCAGAAAACCATTGAAATAGAGAAAGAAACATGTTCGGAAGCTTTGGAAAGCCTTACACTTCACTGAAATGTAGTACTACACTCTATAACACAGTTGAGAGACAATGTTCCCTAGCTCCCTCAGTTTATAACAGTGTGTAGGAAGTTGTTTGATAAAGTGGGCAAAGCTTATACTTGGGCCAGAAGGCAGAATATAGGAAACTACATGAAAACATGAATAATTCAGTGAAAATGACTGTAAACAGATGAGAACTTGTTTAGAATAGCTATAAGAGAATCTCCAAGTCAGTTCTTAGTGTAGAAAAGGTAGCTAAGATAAGGGAAATCCTTAATTCCAGTTAAGATCACATGAAACACTGTATGAATCCTATATTCTTTACTTAGAGGAGATTAGAGTGGTAAATGTGTGTTATACAAGGCAGAACACCATTGAAATAGAGAAAGAAACACGTTCGGCAGCATTGGAAAGCCTTACACTTCACTGAAATGTAGTACTACACTCTATAACACAGTTGAGAGACAATGTTCCCAAGCTGCCTCAGTTCATGACAGTGTGTAGGCAGTTGTTTGATAAAGTGGGCAAAGCTTATACTTGGGCCAGAAGGCAGAATATAGGAAAATACATGAAAACATGAATAATTCAGTGAATATGACTCTAAACAGATGAGAACTTGTTTAGAACAGCTATAAGAGAATCTCCAAGTCAGTTCTTAGTGTAGAAAAGGTAGCTAAGATAAGGGAAATCTTTAATTCGAGTTTAGATAACATCAAACACTGCATGAATCCTATATTCATTACTTAAAGGAGACTAGAGTGGTAAATGTGTGTTATACAAGGCAGAATACCATTGAAATAGAGATAGAAACACGTTTGGCAGCTTTGGAAAGCCTTACACTTCACTGAAATGTAGTACTACACTCTATAGCACAGTTAGAGACAATGTTCCCGAGCTGCCTCAGTTCATAACAGTGTGTAGGAAGTTGTTTGATAAAGTGGGCAAAGCTTATACTTGGGCCAGAAGGCAGAATATAGGAAACTACATGAAAACATGAATAATTCAGTGAAAATGACTGTAAGCAGATGAGAACTTGTTTAGAACAGCGGAAAGTGAATCTCCAAATCAGTTCTTAGTGTAGAAAAGGTAGCTAAGATAAGGGAAATCCTTAATTCGAGTTAAGATAACATCAAACACTGTATGAATCCTATATTCTTTACTTAAAGGAGACTAGAGTGGTAAATTTGTGTTATATAAGGCAGAATACCATTGAAATAGAGAAAGAAACACGTTCGGCAGCTTTGGAAAGCCTTACACTTCACAGAAATGTAGTACTACACTCTATAACACAGTTGAGAGACAATGTTCCCCAGCTCCCTCAGTTCATAACAGTGTGTAGGAAGTTGTTTGATAAAGTGGGCAAAGCTTATACTTGGGCCAGAAGGCAGAATATAGGAAACTACATGAAAACATGAATAATTCAGTGAAAATGACTGTAAACAGATTAGAACTTGTTTAGAACAGCTGAAAGAGAATCTCCAAGGCAGTTTTTAGTGTAAGAAAATGTAGCTTAGATAAGGGAAATCCTTAATTCCAGTAAAGATCACATGAAACACTGTATGAATCCTATATTCTTTACTTAAAGGAGACTAGAGTGGTAAATGTTTGTTATACAAGGCAGAATACCATTGAAATAGAGAAAGAAACACGTTCGGCAGCTTTGGAAAGCCTTACACTTCACTGAAATGTAGTACTACACTCTATAACACAGTTGAGAGACAATGTTCCCTAGCTACCTCAGTCCATAACAGTGTGTAGGAAGTTGTTTGATAAAGTGGGCAAAGCTTATACTTGGACCAGAAGGAAGAATATAGGAAACTACATGAAAACATGAATAATTCTGTGAAAATGACTGTAAACACGTGAGAACTTGTTTTCGAACAGCTGAAAGAGATTCTCCAAGTCAGTTCTTAGTGTAGAAAAGGTAGCTAAATCCGGAAAATTCTTAATTCCAGTTAAGATCACATGAAACACTGTATGAATCCTATATTCTTTACTTAAAGGAGACTAGCGTGGTAAATGTGTGTTATACCAGGCACAATACCATTGAAATAGAGATAGAAACACGTTTGGCAGCTTTGGAAAGCCTTACACTTCACTGAAATGTAGTACTACACTGTATAACAGAGTTAGAGACAATGTTCCCGAGCTGCCTCAGTTCATAACAGTGTGTAGGCAGTTGTTTGATAAAGTGGGCAAAGCTTATACTTGGGCCAGAAGGCAGAATATAGGAAATTACGTGAAAACATGAATAATTCAGTGAAAATGACTGTAAACAGATGAGAACTTGTTTAGAACAGCTGAAAGATAATCTCCAAGTCAGTTCTTAGTGTAGAAAAGGTAGCTAAGATAAGGGAAATCCTTAATTCCAGTTAAGATAACATCAAACACTATATGAATCCTATATTCATTACTTAAAGGAGACTAGAGTGGTAAATGTGTGTTATAGAAGGCAGAATACCATTGAAATAGAGAAAGAAACATGTTCGGCAGCTTTGGAAAGCCTTACAGTTCACAGAAATGTAGTACTACACTATATAACACAGTTGAGAGACAATGTTCCCTAGCTGCCTCAGTTCATAACAGTGTGTAGAAAGTTGTTTGATAAAGTGGGCAAAGCTTATACTTGGGCCAGAAGGCAGAATATAGGAAACTACATGAAAACATTAATAATTCTGTGAAAATGACTGTAAAAAGATGAGAACTTGTTTTAGAACAGCTGAAAGAGATTCTCCAAGTCAGTTCTTAGTGTAGAAAAGGTAGCTAAATCCGGGAAATCCTTAATTGGAGTCAAGATCACATGAAACACTGTATGAATCCTATATTGTTTACTTAAAGGAGACTAGAGTGGTAAATGTGTGTTGTATAAGGCAGAAAACCATTGAAATAGAGAAAGAAACACGTTCGGCAGCTTTGGAAAGCCTTACACTTCACTGAAATGTAGTACTACACTCTATAACACAGTTGAGAGACAATGTTCCCTAGCTCCCTCAGTTTATAACAGTGTGTAGGAAGTTGTTTGATAAAGTGGGCAAAGCTTATACTTGGGCCAGAAGGCAGAATATAGGAAACTACATGAAAACATGAATAATTCAGTGAAAATGACTGTAAACAGATGAGAACTTGTTTAGAATAGCTATAAGAGAATCTCCAAGTCAGTTCTTAGTGTAGAAAAGGTAGCTAAGATAAGGGAAATCCTTAATTCCAGTTAAGATCACATGAAACACTGTATGAATCCTATATTCTTTACTTAAAGGAGATTAGAGTGGTAAATGTGTGTTATACAAGGCAGAACACCATTGAAATAGAGAAAGAAACACGTTCGGCAGCATTGGAAAGCCTTACACTTCACTGAAATGTAGTACTACACTCTATAACACAGTTGAGAGACAATGTTCCCAAGCTGCCTCAGTTCATGACAGTGTGTAGGCAGTTGTTTGATAAAGTGGGCAAAGCTTATACTTGGGCCAGAAGGCAGAATATAGGAAAATACATGAAAACATGAATAATTCAGTGAATATGACTCTAAACAGATGAGAACTTGTTTAGAACAGCTATAAGAGAATCTCCAAGTCAGTTCTTAGTGTAGAAAAGGTAGCTAATTCCGGGAAATCCTTAATTCGAGTTAAGATCACATGAAACACTGTATGAATCATATATTGTTCACTTAAAGGAGACTAAAGTGGTAAATTTGTGTTATATAAGGCAGAATACCATTGAAATAGAGAAAGAAAAACGTTCGGAAGCTTTGGAAAGCCTTACACTTCACTGAAATGTAGTACTACACTCTATAACACAGTTGAGAGACAATGTTCCCTAGCTCCCTCAGTTTATAACAGTGTGTAGGAAGTTGTTTGATAAAGTGGGCAAAGCTTATACTTGGGCCAGAAGGCAGAATATAGGAAAATACATGAAAACATGAATAATTCAGGGAAAATGACTCTAAACAGATGAGAACTTTTTTAGAACAGCTATAAGAGAATCTCCAAGTCAGTTCTTAGTGTAGAAAAGGTAGCTAAGATAAGGGAAATCCTTAATTCCAGTTAAGATCACATGAAACACTGTATGAATCCTATATTCATTACTTAAAGGAGACTAGAGTGGTAAATGTGTGTTATACAAGGCAGAATACCATTGAAATAGAAAAAGGAACACGTTCGGCAGCTTTGGAAAGCCTTACACTTCACTGAAATGTAGTACTACACTCTATAACACAGTTGAGAGACAATGTTCCCGAGCTGCCTCAGTTCATAGCAGTGTGTAGGAAGTTGTGTGATAAAGTGGGCAAAGCTTATTCTTGGAACAGAAGGCAGAATATAGGAAACTACATGAAAACATGAATAATTCAGTGAAAATGACTGTAAACCGATGAGAACTTGTTTAGAACAGCGGAAAGAGATTCTCCAAGTCAGTTCTTAGTGTAGAAAAGGTAGCTAAATCCGGAAAATCCTTAATTCCAGTTAAGATCACATGAAACACTGTATGAATCCTGTATTCTTTACTTAAAGGAGACTAGAGTGGTAAATGTGTGTTATATAAGGCAGAATACCATTGAAATAGAGAAAGAAACACGTTCGGCAGCTTTGGGAAGCCTTACACTTCACTGAAATGTAGTACTACACTCTATAACACAGTTGAGAGACAATGTTCCCGAGCTGCCTCAGTTCATAACAGTGTGTAGGAAGTTGTTTGATAAAGTGGGAAAAGCTTATACTTGGACCAGAAGGCAGAATATAGGAAACTACATGAAAACATGAATAATTCAGTGAAAATGACTGTAAACAGATGAGAACTTGTTTTCGAACAGCTGAAAGAGATTCTCCAAGTCAGTTCTTAGTGTAGAAAAGGTAGCTAAATCCGGAAAATCCTTAATTCCAGTTAAGATCACATGAAACACTGTATGAATCCTGTATTCTTTACTTAAAGGAGACTAGAGTGGTAAATGTGTGTTATACAAGGCAGAATACCATTGAAATAGAGATAGAAACACGTTTGGCAGCTTTGGAAAGCCTTACACTTCACTGAAATATAGTACTACACTCTATAGCACAGTTAGAGACAATGTTCCCGAGCTGCCTCAGTTCATAACAGTGTGTAGGAAGTTGTTTGATAAAGTGGGCAAAGCTTATACTTGGGCCAGAAGGCAGAATATAGGAAACTACATGAAAACATGAATAATTCAGTGAAAATGACTGTAAACCGATGAGAACTTGTTTAGAACAGCGGAAAGAGAATCTCCAAGACAGTTCTTAGTGTAGAAAAGGTAGTTAAGATAAAGGAAATCCTTAATTCGAGTTAAGATAACATCAAAAACTGTATGAATTCTATATTCTTTACTTAAAAGTGACTAGAGTGGTAAATGTGTGTTATATAAGGCAGAATACCATTGAAATAGAGAAAGAAACACGTTCGGCAGCTTTGGAAAGCCTTACACTTCACTGAAATGTAGTACTACACTCTATAACACAGTTGAGAGACAATGTTCCCAAGCTGCCTCAGTTCATAACAGTGTGTAGGAAGTTGTTTGATAAAGTGGCCAAAGCTTATCCTTGGGCCAGAAGGCAGAATATAGGAAACTACATGAAAACATGAATAATTCAGTGAAAATGACTGTAAACAGATGAGAACTTGTTTAGAACAGCTGAAAGAGAATCTCCAAGTTAGTTCTTAGTTTAGAAAAGGTAGCTAAGATAAGGGAAATCCTTAATTCGAGTTAAGATCACATGAAACACTGTATGAATCCTATATTCTTTACTTAAAGGAGACTAGAGTGGTAAATGTGTGTTATACAAGGCAGAATACCATTGAAATAGAGAAAGAAACACGTTCGGCAGCTTTGGGAAGCCTTACACTTCACTGAAATGTAGTAGTACACTCTATAACACAGTTGAGAGACAATGTTCCCTAGCTCCCTCAGGTCATAACAGTGTGTAGGCAGTTGTTTGATAAAGTGGGCAAAGCTTCTACTTGGGCCAGAAGGCAGAATATAGGAAAATACATGAAAACATGAATAATTCAGTGAAAATGACTGTAAACAGATGAGAACTTGTTTAGACAGCTGAAAGAGAATCTCCAAGTCAGTTCTTAGTGTAGAAAAGGTAGCTAAATCCGGAAAATCCTTAATTCCAGTTAAGATCACATGAAACACTGTATGAATCCTGTATTCTTTACTTAAAGGAGACTAGAATGGTAAATGTGTGTTATACAAGGCAGAATACCATTGAAATAGAGATAGAAACACGTTTGGCAGCTTTGGAAAGCCTTACACTTCACTGAAATGTAGTACTACACTCTATAACACAGTTGAGAGACAATGTTCCCTAGCTGCCTCAGTTCATAACAGTGTGTCAGAAGTTGTTTGATAAAGAGGGCAAAGCTTATACTTCGGCCAGAAGGCAGAATATAGGAAACTACATAAAAACATGAATAATTCAGTGAAAATGACTGTAAACAGATGAGAACTTTTTTAGAACAGCTGAAAGTGAATCTCCAAGTCAGTTCTTAGTGTAGAAAAGGTAGCTAAGATAAGGGAAATCCTTAATTCAAGTTAAGGTCACATGAAACACTGTATGAATCGTATATTGTTTACTTAAAGGAGACTAGAGTGGTAAATGTGTGTTATACAAGGCAGAATACCATTGAAATAGAGAAAGAAACACGTTCGGCAGCTTTGGAAAGCCTTACACTTCACTGAAATGTAGTACTACACTCTATAACACAGTTGAGAGACAATGTTCCCAAGCTGCCTCAGTTCATGACAGTGTGTAGGCAGTTGTTTGATAAAGTGGGCAAAGCTTATACTTGGGCCAGAAGGCAGAATATAGGAAAATACATGAAAACATGAATAATTCAGTGAATATGACTCTAAACAGATGAGAACTTGTTTAGAACAGCTATAAGAGAATCTCCAAGTCAGTTCTTAGTGTAGAAAAGGTAGCTAAGATAAGGGAAATCTTTAATTCGAGTTTAGATAACATCAAACACTGCATGAATCCTATATTCATTACTTAAAGGAGACTAGAGTGGTAAATGTGTGTTATACAAGGCAGAATACCATTGAAATAGAGATAGAAACACGTTTGGCAGCTTTGGAAAGCCTTACACTTCACTGAAATGTAGTATTACACTCTATAACACAGTTGAGAGACAATGTTTCCGAGCTGCCTCAGTTCATAACAGTGTGTAGGAAGTTGTTTGATAAAGTGGGCAAAGCTTATTCTTGGAACAGAAGGCAGAATATAGGAAACTACATGAAAACATGAATAATTCAGTGAAAATGACTGTAAACCGATGAGAACTTGTTTAGAACAGCGGAAAGAGAATCTCCAAGTCTGTTCTTAGTGTAGAAAAGGTAGCTAAGATAAGGGAAATCCTTATTTCGAGTTAAGATAACATCAAACACTGTATGAATCCTATATTCTTTACTTAAAGGAGACTAGAGTGGTAAATGTGTGTTATAGAAGGCAGAATACCATTGAAATAGAGAAAGAAACACGTTCGGCAGCTTTGGAAAGCCTTACACTTCACTGAAATGTAGTACTACACTCTATAACACAGTTGAGAGACAATGTTCCTAGCTGCCTCAGTTCATAACAGTGTGTAGGAAGTTGTTTGATAAAGTGGGCAAAGCTTATACTTGGGCCAGAAGGCAGAATATAGGAAACTACATGAAAACATGAATAATTCAGTGAAAATGACTGTAAACCGATGAGAACTTGTTTAGAACAGCGGAAAGAGAATCTCCAATTCAGTTCTCAGTGTAGAAAAGGTAGCTAATTCCGGGAAATCCTTAATTCGAGTTAAGATCACATGAAACACTGTATGAATCATATATTGTTCACTTAAAGGAGACTAGAGTGGTAAATTTGTGTTATATAAGGCAGAATACCATTGAAATAGAGAAAGAAAAACGTTCGGAAGCTTTGGAAAGCCTTACACTTCACTGAAATGTAGTACTACACTCTATAACACAGTTGAGAGACAATGTTCCCTAGCTCCCTCAGTTTATAACAGTGTGTAGGAAGTTGTTTGATAAAGTGGGCAAAGCTTATACTTGGGCCAGAAGGCAGAATATAGGAAAATACATGAAAACATGAATAATTCAGGGAAAATGACTCTAAACAGATGAGAACTTTTTTAGAACAGCTATAAGAGAATCTCCAAGTCAGTTCTTAGTGTAGAAAAGGTAGCTAAGATAAGGGAAATCCTTAATTCCAGTTAAGATCACATGAAACACTGTATGAATCCTATATTCATTACTTAAAGGAGACTAGAGCGGTAAATGTGTGTTATACAAGGCAGAATACCATTGAAATAGAAAAAGGAACACGTTCGGCAGCTTTGGAAAGCCTTACACTTCACTGAAATGTAGTACTACACTCTATAACACAGTTGAGAGACAATGTTCCCGAGCTGCCTCAGTTCATAGCAGTGTGTAGGAAGTTGTGTGATAAAGTGGGCAAAGCTTATTCTTGGAACAGAAGGCAGAATATAGGAAACTACATGAAAACATGAATAATTCAGTGAAAATGACTGTAAACCGATGAGAACTTGTTTAGAACAGCGGAAAGAGATTCTCCAAGTCAGTTCTTAGTGTAGAAAAGGTAGCTAAATCCGGAAAATCCTTAATTCCAGTTAAGATCACATGAAACACTGTATGAATCCTGTATTCTTTACTTAAAGGAGACTAGAGTGGTAAATGTGTGTTATATAAGGCAGAATACCATTGAAATAGAGAAAGAAACACGTTCGGCAGCTTTGGGAAGCCTTACACTTCACTGAAATGTAGTACTACACTCTATAACACAGTTGAGAGACAATGTTCCCGAGCTGCCTCAGTTCATAACAGTGTGTAGGAAGTTGTTTGATAAAGTGGGAAAAGCTTATACTTGGACCAGAAGGCAGAATATAGGAAACTACATGAAAACATGAATAATTCAGTGAAAATGACTGTAAACAGATGAGAACTTGTTTTCGAACAGCTGAAAGAGATTCTCCAAGTCAGTTCTTAGTGTAGAAAAGGTAGCTAAATCCGGAAAATCCTTAATTCCAGTTAAGATCACATGAAACACTGTATGAATCCTGTATTCTTTACTTAAAGGAGACTAGAGTGGTAAATGTGTGTTATACAAGGCAGAATACCATTGAAATAGAGATAGAAACACGTTTGGCAGCTTTGGAAAGCCTTACACTTCACTGAAATATAGTACTACACTCTATAGCACAGTTAGAGACAATGTTCCCGAGCTGCCTCAGTTCATAACAGTGTGTAGGAAGTTGTTTGATAAAGTGGGCAAAGCTTATACTTGGGCCAGAAGGCAGAATATAGGAAACTACATGAAAACATGAATAATTCAGTGAAAATGACTGTAAACCGATGAGAACTTGTTTAGAACAGCGGAAAGAGAATCTCCAAGACAGTTCTTAGTGTAGAAAAGGTAGTTAAGATAAAGGAAATCCTTAATTCGAGTTAAGATAACATCAAAAACTGTATGAATTCTATATTCTTTACTTAAAAGTGACTAGAGTGGTAAATGTGTGTTATATAAGGCAGAATACCATTGAAATAGAGAAAGAAACACGTTCGGCAGCTTTGGAAAGCCTTACACTTCACTGAAATGTAGTACTACACTCTATAACACAGTTGAGAGACAATGTTCCCAAGCTGCCTCAGTTCATAACAGTGTGTAGGAAGTTGTTTGATAAAGTGGCCAAAGCTTATCCTTGGGCCAGAAGGCAGAATATAGGAAACTACATGAAAACATGAATAATTCAGTGAAAATGACTGTAAACAGATGAGAACTTGTTTAGAACAGCTGAAAGAGAATCTCCAAGTTAGTTCTTAGTTTAGAAAAGGTAGCTAAGATAAGGGAAATCCTTAATTCGAGTTAAGATCACATGAAACACTGTATGAATCCTATATTCTTTACTTAAAGGAGACTAGAGTGGTAAATGTGTGTTATACAAGGCAGAATACCATTGAAATAGAGAAAGAAACACGTTCGGCAGCTTTGGGAAGCCTTACACTTCACTGAAATGTAGTAGTACACTCTATAACACAGTTGAGAGACAATGTTCCCTAGCTCCCTCAGGTCATAACAGTGTGTAGGCAGTTGTTTGATAAAGTGGGCAAAGCTTCTACTTGGGCCAGAAGGCAGAATATAGGAAAATACATGAAAACATGAATAATTCAGTGAAAATGACTGTAAACAGATGAGAACTTGTTTAGACAGCTGAAAGAGAATCTCCAAGTCAGTTCTTAGTGTAGAAAAGGTAGCTAAATCCGGAAAATCCTTAATTCCAGTTAAGATCACATGAAACACTGTATGAATCCTGTATTCTTTACTTAAAGGAGACTAGAATGGTAAATGTGTGTTATACAAGGCAGAATACCATTGAAATAGAGATAGAAACACGTTTGGCAGCTTTGGAAAGCCTTACACTTCACAGAAATGTAGTACTACACTCTATAACACAGTTGAGAGACAATGTTCCCTAGCTGCCTCAGTTCATAACAGTGTGTCGGAAGTTGTTTGATAAAGAGGGCAAAGCTTATACTTCGGCCAGAAGGCAGAATATAGGAAACTACATAAAAACATGAATAATTCAGTGAAAATGACTGTAAACAGATGAGAACTTTTTTAGAACAGCTGAAAGTGAATCTCCAAGTCAGTTCTTAGTGTAGAAAAGGTAGCTAAGATAAGGGAAATCCTTAATTCAAGTTAAGGTCACATGAAACACTGTATGAATCGTATATTGTTTACTTAAAGGAGACTAGAGTGGTAAATGTGTGTTATACAAGGCAGAATACCATTGAAATAGAGAAAGAAACACGTTCGGCAGCTTTGGAAAGCCTTACACTTCACTGAAATGTAGTACTACACTCTATAACACAGTTGAGAGACAATGTTCCCAAGCTGCCTCAGTTCATGACAGTGTGTAGGCAGTTGTTTGATAAAGTGGGCAAAGCTTATACTTGGGCCAGAAGGCAGAATATAGGAAAATACATGAAAACATGAATAATTCAGTGAATATGACTCTAAACAGATGAGAACTTGTTTAGAACAGCTATAAGAGAATCTCCAAGTCAGTTCTTAGTGTAGAAAAGGTAGCTAAGATAAGGGAAATCTTTAATTCGAGTTTAGATAACATCAAACACTGCATGAATCCTATATTCATTACTTAAAGGAGACTAGAGTGGTAAATGTGTGTTATACAAGGCAGAATACCATTGAAATAGAGATAGAAACACGTTTGGCAGCTTTGGAAAGCCTTACACTTCACTGAAATGTAGTATTACACTCTATAACACAGTTGAGAGACAATGTTTCCGAGCTGCCTCAGTTCATAACAGTGTGTAGGAAGTTGTTTGATAAAGTGGGCAAAGCTTATTCTTGGAACAGAAGGCAGAATATAGGAAACTACATGAAAACATGAATAATTCAGTGAAAATGACTGTAAACCGATGAGAACTTGTTTAGAACAGCGGAAAGAGAATCTCCAAGTCTGTTCTTAGTGTAGAAAAGGTAGCTAAGATAAGGGAAATCCTTATTTCGAGTTAAGATAACATCAAACACTGTATGAATCCTATATTCTTTACTTAAAGGAGACTAGAGTGGTAAATGTGTGTTATAGAAGGCAGAATACCATTGAAATAGAGAAAGAAACACGTTCGGCAGCTTTGGAAAGCCTTACACTTCACTGAAATGTAGTACTACACTCTATAACACAGTTGAGAGACAATGTTCCTAGCTGCCTCAGTTCATAACAGTGTGTAGGAAGTTGTTTGATAAAGTGGGCAAAGCTTATACTTGGGCCAGAAGGCAGAATATAGGAAACTACATGAAAACATGAATAATTCAGTGAAAATGACTGTAAACCGATGAGAACTTGTTTAGAACAGCGGAAAGAGAATCTCCAATTCAGTTCTCAGTGTAGAAAAGGTAGCTAATTCCGGGAAATCCTTAATTCGAGTTAAGATCACATGAAACACTGTATGAATCATATATTGTTCACTTAAAGGAGACTAGAGTGGTAAATTTGTGTTATATAAGGCAGAATACCATTGAAATAGAGAAAGAAAAACGTTCGGAAGCTTTGGAAAGCCTTACACTTCCCTGAAATGTAGTACTACACTCTATAACACAGTTGAGAGACAATGTTCCCTAGCTCCCTCAGTTTATAACAGTGTGTAGGAAGTTGTTTGATAAAGTGGGCAAAGCTTATACTTGGGCCAGAAGGCAGAATATAGGAAAATACATGAAAATATGGATAATTCAGGGAAAATGACTCTAAACAGATGAGAACTTTTTTAGAACAGCTATAAGAGAATCTCCAAGTCAGTTCTTAGTGTAGAAAAGGTAGCTAAATCCGGGAAATCCTTAATTGGAGTCAAGATCACATGAAACACTGTATGAATCCTATATTGTTTACTTAAAGGAGACTAGAGTGGTAAATGTGTGTTATATAAGGCAGAATACCATTGAAATAGAGAAAGAAACACGTTCGGAAGCTGTGGAAAGCCTTACACTTCACTGAAATGTAGTACTACACTCTATAACACAGTTGAGAGACAATGTTCCCTAGCTCCCTCAGTTTATAACAGTGTGTAGGAAGTTGTTTGATAAAGTGGGCAAAGCTTATACTTGGGCCAGAAGGCAGAATATAGGAAACTACATGAAAACATGAATAATTCAGTGAAAATGACTGTAAACAGATGAGAACTTGTTTAGAATAGCTATAAGAGAATCTCCAAGTCAGTTCTTAGTGTAGAAAAGGTAGGTTAGATAAGGGAAATCCTTAATTCCAGTTAAGATCACATGAAACACTGTATGAATCCTATATTCTTTACTTAAAGGAGATTAGAGTGGTAAATGTGTGTTATACAAGGCAGAACACCATTGAAATAGAGAAAGAAATACGTTCTGCAGCTTTGGAAAGCCTTACACTTCACTGAAATGTAGTACTACACTCTATAACACAGTTGAGAGACAATGTTCCCAAGCAGCCTCAGTTCATGACAGTGTGT
Source organism: Pipistrellus hanaki (assembly GCF_964339955.1). Classification (NCBI taxonomy): domain Eukaryota; kingdom Metazoa; phylum Chordata; class Mammalia; order Chiroptera; family Vespertilionidae; genus Pipistrellus; species Pipistrellus hanaki. The sequence continues at coordinate 548,620 of NC_140519.1, forward strand.
AGGCAGTTGTTGGATAAAGTGGGCAAAGCTTATACTTGGGCCAGAAGGCAGAATATAGGAAACTACATAAAACATGAATAATTCAGTGAAAATGACTGTAAACAGATGAGAACTTGTTTAGAACAGCTGAAAGTGAATCTCCAAATCAGTTCTTAGTGTAGAAAAGGTAGCTAAGATAAGGGAAATCCTTAATTCCAGTTAAGATCACATGAAACACTGTATGAATCCTATATTCATTACTTAAAGGAGACTAGAGTGGTAAATGTGTGTTATACAAGGCAGAATACCATTGAAATAGAAAAAGGAACACGTTCGGCAGCTTTGGAAAGCCTTACACTTCACTGAAATGTAGTACTACACTCTATAACACAGTTGAGAGACAATGTTCCCGAGCTGCCTCAGTTCATAGCAGTGTGTAGGAAGTTGTTTGATAAAGTGGGCAAAGCTTATTCTTGGAACAGAAGGCAGAATATAGGAAACTACATGAAAACATGAATAATTCAGTGAAAATGACTGTAAACCGATGAGAACTTGTTTAGAACAGCGGAAAGAGATTCTACAAGTCAGTTCTTAGTGTAGAAAAGGTAGCTAAATCCGGAAAATCCTTAATTCCAGTTAAGATCACATGAAACACTGTATGAATCCTGTATTCTTTACTTAAAGGAGACTAGAGTGGTAAATGTGTGTTATACAAGGCAGAATACCATTGAAATAGAGATAGAAACACGTTTGGCAGCTTTGGAAAGCCTTACACTTCACTGAAATGTAGTACTACACTCTATAGCACAGTTAGAGACAATGTTCCCGAGCTGCCTCAGTTCATAACAGTGTGTAGGAAGTTGTTTGATAAAGTGGGCAAAGCTTATACTTGGGCCAGAAGGCAGAATATAGGAAACTACATGAAAACATGAATAATTCAGTGAAAATGACTGTAAGCAGATGAGAACTTGTTTAGAACAGCGGAAAGTGAATCTCCAAATCAGTTCTTAGTGTAGAAAAGGTAGCTAAGATAAGGGAAATCCTTAATTCGAGTTAAGATAACATCAAACACTGTATGAATCCTATATTCTTTACTTAAAGGAGACTAGAGTGGTAAATTTGTGTTATATAAGGCAGAATACCATTGAAATAGAGAAAGAAACACGTTCGGCAGCTTTGGAAAGCCTTACACTTCACAGAAATGTAGTACTACACTCTATAACACAGTTGAGAGACAATGTTCCCCAGCTCCCTCAGTTCATAACAGTGTGTAGGAAGTTGTTTGATAAAGTGGGCAAAGCTTATACTTGGGCCAGAAGGCAGAATATAGGAAACTACATGAAAACATGAATAATTCAGTGAAAATGACTGTAAAGAGATGAGAACTTGTTTAGAACAGCTGAAAGAGAATCTCCAAGGCAGTTTTTAGTGTAAGAAAATGTAGCTTAGATAAGGGAAATCCTTAATTCCAGTAAAGATCACATGAAACACTGTATGAATCCTATATTCTTTACTTAAAGGAGACTAGAGTGGTAAATGTTTGTTATACAAGGCAGAATACCATTGAAATAGAGAAAGAAACACGTTCGGCAGCTTTGGAAAGCCTTACACTTCACTGAAATGTAGTACTACACTCTATAACACAGTTGAGAGACAATGTTCCCTAGCTACCTCAGTCCATAACAGTGTGTAGGAAGTTGTTTGATAAAGTGGGCAAAGCTTATACTTGGACCAGAAGGAAGAATATAGGAAACTACATGAAAACATGAATAATTCTGTGAAAATGACTGTAAACACGTGAGAACTTGTTTTCGAACAGCTGAAAGAGATTCTCCAAGTCAGTTCTTAGTGTAGAAAAGGTAGCTAAATCCGGAAAATTCTTAATTCCAGTTAAGATCACATGAAACACTGTATGAATCCTATATTCTTTACTTAAAGGAGACTAGCGTGGTAAATGTGTGTTATACCAGGCACAATACCATTGAAATAGAGATAGAAACACGTTTGGCAGCTTTGGAAAGCCTTACACTTCACTGAAATGTAGTACTACACTGTATAACACAGTTAGAGAGAATGTTCCCGAGCTGCCTCAGTTCATAACAGTGTGTAGGCAGTTGTTTGATAAAGTGGGCAAAGCTTATACTTGGGCCAGAAGGCAGAATATAGGAAACTACGTGAAAACATGAATAATTCAGTGAAAATGACTGTAAACAGATGAGAACTTGTTTAGAACAGCTGAAAGAGAATCTCCAAGTCAGTTCTTAGTGTAGAAAAGGTAGCTAAGATAAGGGAAATCCTTAATTCCAGTTAAGATAACATCAAACACTATATGAATCCTATATTCATTACTTAAAGGAGACTAGAGTGGTAAATGTGTGTTATAGAAGGCAGAATACCATTGAAATAGAGAAAGAAACATGTTCGGCAGCTTTGGAAAGCCTTACACTTCACAGAAATGTAGTACTACACTATATAACACAGTTGAGAGACAATGTTCCCTAGCTGCCTCAGTTCATAACAGTGTGTAGGAAGTTGTTTGATAAAGTGGGCAAAGCTTATACTTGGGCCAGAAGGCAGAATATAGGAAACTACATGAAAACATTAATAATTCTGTGAAAATGACTGTAAAAAGATGAGAACTTGTTTTAGAACAGCTGAAAGAGATTCTCCAAGTCAGTTCTTAGTGTAGAAAAGGTAGCTAAATCCGGGAAATCCTTAATTGGAGTCAAGATCACATGAAACACTGTATGAATCCTATATTGTTTACTTAAAGGAGACTAGAGTGGTAAATGTGTGTTGTATAAGGCAGAAAACCATTGAAATAGAGAAAGAAACATGTTCGGAAGCTTTGGAAAGCCTTACACTTCACTGAAATGTAGTACTACACTCTATAACACAGTTGAGAGACAATGTTCCCTAGCTCCCTCAGTTTATAACAGTGTGTAGGAAGTTGTTTGATAAAGTGGGCAAAGCTTATACTTGGGCCAGAAGGCAGAATATAGGAAACTACATGAAAACATGAATAATTCAGTGAAAATGACTGTAAACAGATGAGAACTTGTTTAGAATAGCTATAAGAGAATCTCCAAGTCAGTTCTTAGTGTAGAAAAGGTAGCTAAGATAAGGGAAATCCTTAATTCCAGTTAAGATCACATGAAACACTGTATGAATCCTATATTCTTTACTTAGAGGAGATTAGAGTGGTAAATGTGTGTTATACAAGGCAGAACACCATTGAAATAGAGAAAGAAACACGTTCGGCAGCATTGGAAAGCCTTACACTTCACTGAAATGTAGTACTACACTCTATAACACAGTTGAGAGACAATGTTCCCAAGCTGCCTCAGTTCATGACAGTGTGTAGGCAGTTGTTTGATAAAGTGGGCAAAGCTTATACTTGGGCCAGAAGGCAGAATATAGGAAAATACATGAAAACATGAATAATTCAGTGAATATGACTCTAAACAGATGAGAACTTGTTTAGAACAGCTATAAGAGAATCTCCAAGTCAGTTCTTAGTGTAGAAAAGGTAGCTAAGATAAGGGAAATCTTTAATTCGAGTTTAGATAACATCAAACACTGCATGAATCCTATATTCATTACTTAAAGGAGACTAGAGTGGTAAATGTGTGTTATACAAGGCAGAATACCATTGAAATAGAGATAGAAACACGTTTGGCAGCTTTGGAAAGCCTTACACTTCACTGAAATGTAGTACTACACTCTATAGCACAGTTAGAGACAATGTTCCCGAGCTGCCTCAGTTCATAACAGTGTGTAGGAAGTTGTTTGATAAAGTGGGCAAAGCTTATACTTGGGCCAGAAGGCAGAATATAGGAAACTACATGAAAACATGAATAATTCAGTGAAAATGACTGTAAGCAGATGAGAACTTGTTTAGAACAGCGGAAAGTGAATCTCCAAATCAGTTCTTAGTGTAGAAAAGGTAGCTAAGATAAGGGAAATCCTTAATTCGAGTTAAGATAACATCAAACACTGTATGAATCCTATATTCTTTACTTAAAGGAGACTAGAGTGGTAAATTTGTGTTATATAAGGCAGAATACCATTGAAATAGAGAAAGAAACACGTTTGGCAGCTTTGGAAAGCCTTACACTTCACAGAAATGTAGTACTACACTCTATAACACAGTTGAGAGACAATGTTCCCCAGCTCCCTCAGTTCATAACAGTGTGTAGGAAGTTGTTTGATAAAGTGGGCAAAGCTTATACTTGGGCCAGAAGGCAGAATATAGGAAACTACATGAAAACATGAATAATTCAGTGAAAATGACTGTAAACAGATTAGAACTTGTTTAGAACAGCTGAAAGAGAATCTCCAAGGCAGTTTTTAGTGTAAGAAAATGTAGCTTAGATAAGGAAAATCCTTAATTCCAGTAAAGATCACATGAAACACTGTATGAATCCTATATTCTTTACTTAAAGGAGACTAGAGTGGTAAATGTTTGTTATACAAGGCAGAATACCATTGAAATAGAGAAAGAAACACGTTCGGCAGCTTTGGAAAGCCTTACACTTCACTGAAATGTAGTACTACACTCTATAACACAGTTGAGAGACAATGTTCCCTAGCTACCTCAGTCCATAACAGTGTGTAGGAAGTTGTTTGATAAAGTGGGCAAAGCTTATACTTGGACCAGAAGGAAGAATATAGGAAACTACATGAAAACATGAATAATTCTGTGAAAATGACTGTAAACACGTGAGAACTTGTTTTCGAACAGCTGAAAGAGATTCTCCAAGTCAGTTCTTAGTGTAGAAAAGGTAGCTAAATCCGGAAAATTCTTAATTCCAGTTAAGATCACATGAAACACTGTATGAATCCTATATTCTTTACTTAAAGGAGACTAGCGTGGTAAATGTGTGTTATACCAGGCACAATACCATTGAAATAGAGATAGAAACACGTTTGGCAGCTTTGGAAAGCCTTACACTTCACTGAAATGTAGTACTACACTGTATAACACAGTTAGAGACAATGTTCCCGAGCTGCCTCAGTTCATAACAGTGTGTAGGCAGTTGTTTGATAAAGTGGGCAAAGCTTATACTTGGGCCAGAAGGCAGAATATAGGAAATTACGTGAAAACATGAATAATTCAGTGAAAATGACTGTAAACAGATGAGAACTTGTTTAGAACAGCTGAAAGATAATCTCCAAGTCAGTTCTTAGTGTAGAAAAGGTAGCTAAGATAAGGGAAATCCTTAATTCCAGTTAAGATAACATCAAACACTATATGAATCCTATATTCATTACTTAAAGGAGACTAGAGTGGTAAATGTGTGTTATAGAAGGCAGAATACCATTGAAATAGAGAAAGAAACATGTTCGGCAGCTTTGGAAAGCCTTACAGTTCACAGAAAGGTAGTACTACACTATATAACACAGTTGAGAGACAATGTTCCCTAGCTGCCTCAGTTCATAACAGTGTGTAGGAAGTTGTTTGATAAAGTGGGCAAAGCTTATACTTGGGCCAGAAGGCAGAATATAGGAAACTACATGAAAACATTAATAATTCTGTGAAAATGACTGTAAAAAGATGAGAACTTGTTTTAGAACAGCTGAAAGAGATTCTCCAAGTCAGTTCTTAGTGTAGAAAAGGTAGCTAAATCCGGGAAATCCTTAATTGGAGTCAAGATCACATGAAACACTGTATGAATCCTATATTGTTTACTTAAAGGAGACTAGAGTGGTAAATGTGTGTTGTATAAGGCAGAAAACCATTGAAATAGAGAAAGAAACACGTTCGGCAGCTTTGGAAAGCCTTACACTTCACTGAAATGTAGTACTACACTCTATAACACAGTTGAGAGACAATGTTCCCTAGCTCCCTCAGTTTATAACAGTGTGTAGGAAGTTGTTTGATAAAGTGGGCAAAGCTTATACTTGGGCCAGAAGGCAGAATATAGGAAACTACATGAAAACATGAATAATTCAGTGAAAATGACTGTAAACAGATGAGAACTTGTTTAGAATAGCTATAAGAGAATCTCCAAGTCAGTTCTTAGTGTAGAAAAGGTAGCTAAGATAAGGGAAATCCTTAATTCCAGTTAAGATCACATGAAACACTGTATGAATCCTATATTCTTTACTTAAAGGAGATTAGAGTGGTAAATGTGTGTTATACAAGGCAGAACACCATTGAAATAGAGAAAGAAACACGTTCGGCAGCATTGGAAAGCCTTACACTTCACTGAAATGTAGTACTACACTCTATAACACAGTTGAGAGACAATGTTCCCAAGCTGCCTCAGTTCATGACAGTGTGTAGGCAGTTGTTTGATAAAGTGGGCAAAGCTTATACTTGGGCCAGAAGGCAGAATATAGGAAAATACATGAAAACATGAATAATTCAGTGAATATGACTCTAAACAGATGAGAACTTGTTTAGAACAGCTATAAGAGAATCTCCAAGTCAGTTCTTAGTGTAGAAAAGGTAGCTAATTCCGGGAAATCCTTAATTCGAGTTAAGATCACATGAAACACTGTATGAATCATATATTGTTCACTTAAAGGAGACTAGAGTGGTAAATTTGTGTTATATAAGGCAGAATACCATTGAAATAGAGAAAGAAAAACGTTCGGAAGCTTTGGAAAGCCTTACACTTCACTGAAATGTAGTACTACACTCTATAACACAGTTGAGAGACAATGTTCCCTAGCTCCCTCAGTTTATAACAGTGTGTAGGAAGTTGTTTGATAAAGTGGGCAAAGCTTATACTTGGGCCAGAAGGCAGAATATAGGAAAATACATGAAAACATGAATAATTCAGGGAAAATGACTCTAAACAGATGAGAACTTTTTTAGAACAGCTATAAGAGAATCTCCAAGTCAGTTCTTAGTGTAGAAAAGGTAGCTAAGATAAGGGAAATCCTTAATTCCAGTTAAGATCACATGAAACACTGTATGAATCCTATATTCATTACTTAAAGGAGACTAGAGTGGTAAATGTGTGTTATACAAGGCAGAATACCATTGAAATAGAAAAAGGAACACGTTCGGCAGCTTTGGAAAGCCTTACACTTCACTGAAATGTAGTACTACACTCTATAACACAGTTGAGAGACAATGTTCCCGAGCTGCCTCAGTTCATAGCAGTGTGTAGGAAGTTGTTTGATAAAGTGGGCAAAGCTTATTCTTGGAACAGAAGGCAGAATATAGGAAACTACATGAAAACATGAATAATTCAGTGAAAATGACTGTAAACCGATGAGAACTTGTTTAGAACAGCGGAAAGAGATTCTCCAAGTCAGTTCTTAGTGTAGAAAAGGTAGCTAAATCCGGAAAATCCTTAATTCCAGTTAAGATCACATGAAACACTGTATGAATCCTGTATTCTTTACTTAAAGGAGACTAGAGTGGTAAATGTGTGTTATACAAGGCAGAATACCATTGAAATAGAGATAGAAACACGTTTGGCAGCTTTGGAAAGCCTTACACTTCACTGAAATGTAGTACTACACTCTATAGCACAGTTAGAGACAATGTTCCCGAGCTGCCTCAGTTCATAACAGTGTGTAGGAAGTTGTTTGATAAAGTGGGCAAAGCTTATACTTGGGCCAGAAGGCAGAATATAGGAAACTACATGAAAACATGAATAATTCAGTGAAAATGACTGTAAACCGATGAGAACTTGTTTAGAACAGCGGAAAGAGAATCTCCAAGACAGTTCTTAGTGTAGAAAAGGTAGCTAAGATAAGGGAAATCCTTAATTCGAGTTAAGATAACATCAAAAACTGTATGAATCCTATATTCTTTACTTAAAAGAGACTAGAGTGATAAATGTGTGTTATATAAGGCAGAATACCATTGAAATAGAGAAAGAAACACGTTCGGCAGCTTTGGAAAGCCTTACACTTCACTGAAATGTAGTACTACACTCTATAACACAGTTGAGAGACAATGTTCCCAAGCTGCCTCAGTTCATAACAGTGTGTAGGAAGTTGTTTGATAAAGTGGCCAAAGCTTATCCTTGGGCCAGAAGGCAGAATATAGGAAACTACATGAAAACATGAATAATTCAGTGAAAATGACTGTAAACAGATGAGACCTTGTTTAGAACAGCTGAAAGAGAATCTCCAAGTTAGTTCTCAGTGTAGAAAAGGTAGGTAAGATAAGGGAAATCCTTAATTCGAGTTAAGATCACATGAAACACTGTATGAATCCTATATTCTTTACTTAAAGGAGACTAGAGTGGTAAATGTGTGTTATACAAGGCAGAATACCATTGAAATAGAGAAAGAAACACGTTCGGCAGCTTTGGAAAGCCTTACACTTCACTGAAATGTAGTACTACACTCTATAACACAGTTGAGAGACAATGTTCCCGAGCTGCCTCAGTTCATAGCAGTGTGTAGGAAGTTGTGTGATAAAGTGGGCAAAGCTTATTCTTGGAACAGAAGGCAGAATATAGGAAACTACATGAAAACATGAATAATTCAGTGAAAATGACTGTAAACCGATGAGAACTTGTTTAGAACAGCGGAAAGAGATTCTCCAAGTCAGTTCTTAGTGTAGAAAAGGTAGCTAAATCCGGAAAATCCTTAATTCCAGTTAAGATCACATGAAACACTGTATGAATCCTGTATTCTTTACTTAAAGGAGACTAGAGTGGTAAATGTGTGTTATATAAGGCAGAATACCATTGAAATAGAGAAAGAAACACGTTCGGCAGCTTTGGGAAGCCTTACACTTCACTGAAATGTAGTACTACACTCTATAACACAGTTGAGAGACAATGTTCCCGAGCTGCCTCAGTTCATAACAGTGTGTAGGAAGTTGTTTGATAAAGTGGGAAAAGCTTATACTTGGACCAGAAGGCAGAATATAGGAAACTACATGAAAACATGAATAATTCAGTGAAAATGACTGTAAACAGATGAGAACTTGTTTTCGAACAGCTGAAAGAGATTCTCCAAGTCAGTTCTTAGTGTAGAAAAGGTAGCTAAATCCGGAAAATCCTTAATTCCAGTTAAGATCACATGAAACACTGTATGAATCCTGTATTCTTTACTTAAAGGAGACTAGAGTGGTAAATGTGTGTTATACAAGGCAGAATACCATTGAAATAGAGATAGAAACACGTTTGGCAGCTTTGGAAAGCCTTACACTTCACTGAAATATAGTACTACACTCTATAGCACAGTTAGAGACAATGTTCCCGAGCTGCCTCAGTTCATAACAGTGTGTAGGAAGTTGTTTGATAAAGTGGGCAAAGCTTATACTTGGGCCAGAAGGCAGAATATAGGAAACTACATGAAAACATGAATAATTCAGTGAAAATGACTGTAAACCGATGAGAACTTGTTTAGAACAGCGGAAAGAGAATCTCCAAGACAGTTCTTAGTGTAGAAAAGGTAGTTAAGATAAGGGAAATCCTTAATTCGAGTTAAGATAACATCAAAAACTGTATGAATTCTATATTCTTTACTTAAAAGAGACTAGAGTGGTAAATGTGTGTTATATAAGGCAGAATACCATTGAAATAGAGAAAGAAACACGTTCGGCAGCTTTGGAAAGCCTTACACTTCACTGAAATGTAGTACTACACTCTATAACACAGTTGAGAGACAATGTTCCCAAGCTGCCTCAGTTCATAACAGTGTGTAGGAAGTTGTTTGATAAAGTGGCCAAAGCTTATCCTTGGGCCAGAAGGCAGAATATAGGAAACTACATGAAAACATGAATAATTCAGTGAAAATGACTGTAAACAGATGAGAACTTGTTTAGACAGCTGAAAGAGAATCTCCAAGTCAGTTCTTAGTGTAGAAAAGGTAGCTAAATCCGGAAAATCCTTAATTCCAGTTAAGATCACATGAAACACTGTATGAATCCTGTATTCTTTACTTAAAGGAGACTAGAATGGTAAATGTGTGTTATACAAGGCAGAATACCATTGAAATAGAGATAGAAACACGTTTGGCAGCTTTGGAAAGCCTTACACTTCACTGAAATGTAGTACTACACTCTATAACACAGTTGAGAGACAATGTTCCCTAGCTGCCTCAGTTCATAACAGTGTGTCGGAAGTTGTTTGATAAAGAGGGCAAAGCTTATACTTCGGCCAGAAGGCAGAATATAGGAAACTACATAAAAACATGAATAATTCAGTGAAAATGACTGTAAACAGATGAGAACTTTTTTAGAACAGCTGAAAGTGAATCTCCAAGTCAGTTCTTAGTGTAGAAAAGGTAGCTAAGATAAGGGAAATCCTTAATTCAAGTTAAGGTCACATGAAACACTGTATGAATCGTATATTGTTTACTTAAAGGAGACTAGAGTGGTAAATGTGTGTTATACAAGGCAGAATACCATTGAAATAGAGAAAGAAACACGTTCGGCAGCTTTGGAAAGCCTTACACTTCACTGAAATGTAGTACTACACTCTATAACACAGTTGAGAGACAATGTTCCCAAGCTGCCTCAGTTCATGACAGTGTGTAGGCAGTTGTTTGATAAAGTGGGCAAAGCTTATACTTGGGCCAGAAGGCAGAATATAGGAAAATACATGAAAACATGAATAATTCAGTGAATATGACTCTAAACAGATGAGAACTTGTTTAGAACAGCTATAAGAGAATCTCCAAGTCAGTTCTTAGTGTAGAAAAGGTAGCTAAGATAAGGGAAATCTTTAATTCGAGTTTAGATAACATCAAACACTGCATGAATCCTATATTCATTACTTAAAGGAGACTAGAGTGGTAAATGTGTGTTATACAAGGCAGAATACCATTGAAATAGAGATAGAAACACGTTTGGCAGCTTTGGAAAGCCTTACACTTCACTGAAATGTAGTATTACACTCTATAACACAGTTGAGAGACAATGTTTCCGAGCTGCCTCAGTTCATAACAGTGTGTAGGAAGTTGTTTGATAAAGTGGGCAAAGCTTATTCTTGGAACAGAAGGCAGAATATAGGAAACTACATGAAAACATGAATAATTCAGTGAAAATGACTGTAAACCGATGAGAACTTGTTTAGAACAGCGGAAAGAGAATCTCCAAGTCTGTTCTTAGTGTAGAAAAGGTAGCTAAGATAAGGGAAATCCTTATTTCGAGTTAAGATAACATCAAACACTGTATGAATCCTATATTCTTTACTTAAAGGAGACTAGAGTGGTAAATGTGTGTTATAGAAGGCAGAATACCATTGAAATAGAGAAAGAAACACGTTCGGCAGCTTTGGAAAGCCTTACACTTCACTGAAATGTAGTACTACACTCTATAACACAGTTGAGAGACAATGTTCCCGAGCTGCCTCAGTTCATAACAGTGTGTAGGAAGTTGTTTGATAAAGTGGGCAAAGCTTATACTTGGGCCAGAAGGCAGAATATAGGAAACTACATGAAAACATGAATAATTCAGTGAAAATGACTGTAAACCGATGAGAACTTGTTTAGAACAGCGGAAAGAGAATCTCCAATTCAGTTCTCAGTGTAGAAAAGGTAGCTAATTCCGGGAAATCCTTAATTCGAGTTAAGATCACATGAAACACTGTATGAATCATATATTGTTCACTTAAAGGAGACTAGAGTGGTAAATTTGTGTTATATAAGGCAGAATACCATTGAAATAGAGAAAGAAAAACGTTCGGAAGCTTTGGAAAGCCTTACACTTCACTGAAATGTAGTACTACACTCTATAACACAGTTGAGAGACAATGTTCCCTAGCTCCCTCAGTTTATAACAGTGTGTAGGAAGTTGTTTGATAAAGTGGGCAAAGCTTATACTTGGGCCAGAAGGCAGAATATAGGAAAATACATGAAAACATGAATAATTCAGGGAAAATGACTCTAAACAGATGAGAACTTTTTTAGAACAGCTATAAGAGAATCTCCAAGTCAGTTCTTAGTGTAGAAAAGGTAGCTAAGATAAGGGAAATCCTTAATTCCAGTTAAGATCACATGAAACACTGTATGAATCCTATATTCATTACTTAAAGGAGACTAGAGTGGTAAATGTGTGTTATACAAGGCAGAATACCATTGAAATAGAAAAAGGAACACGTTCGGCAGCTTTGGAAAGCCTTACACTTCACTGAAATGTAGTACTACACTCTATAACACAGTTGAGAGACAATGTTCCCGAGCTGCCTCAGTTCATAGCAGTGTGTAGGAAGTTGTTTGATAAAGTGGGCAAAGCTTATTCTTGGAACAGAAGGCAGAATATAGGAAACTACATGAAAACATGAATAATTCAGTGAAAATGACTGTAAACCGATGAGAACTTGTTTAGAACAGCGGAAAGAGATTCTCCAAGTCAGTTCTTAGTGTAGAAAAGGTAGCTAAATCCGGAAAATCCTTAATTCCAGTTAAGATCACATGAAACACTGTATGAATCCTGTATTCTTTACTTAAAGGAGACTAGAGTGGTAAATGTGTGTTATACAAGGCAGAATACCATTGAAATAGAGATAGAAACACGTTTGGCAGCTTTGGAAAGCCTTACACTTCACTGAAATGTAGTACTACACTCTATAGCACAGTTAGAGACAATGTTCCCGAGCTGCCTCAGTTCATAACAGTGTGTAGGAAGTTGTTTGATAAAGTGGGCAAAGCTTATACTTGGGCCAGAAGGCAGAATATAGGAAACTACATGAAAACATGAATAATTCAGTGAAAATGACTGTAAACCGATGAGAACTTGTTTAGAACAGCGGAAAGAGAATCTCCAAGACAGTTCTTAGTGTAGAAAAGGTAGCTAAGATAAGGGAAATCCTTAATTCGAGTTAAGATAACATCAAAAACTGTATGAATCCTATATTCTTTACTTAAAAGAGACTAGAGTGATAAATGTGTGTTATATAAGGCAGAATACCATTGAAATAGAGAAAGAAACACGTTCGGCAGCTTTGGAAAGCCTTACACTTCACTGAAATGTAGTACTACACTCTATAACACAGTTGAGAGACAATGTTCCCAAGCTGCCTCAGTTCATAACAGTGTGTAGGAAGTTGTTTGATAAAGTGGCCAAAGCTTATCCTTGGGCCAGAAGGCAGAATATAGGAAACTACATGAAAACATGAATAATTCAGTGAAAATGACTGTAAACAGATGAGACCTTGTTTAGAACAGCTGAAAGAGAATCTCCAAGTTAGTTCTCAGTGTAGAAAAGGTAGGTAAGATAAGGGAAATCCTTAATTCGAGTTAAGATCACATGAAACACTGTATGAATCCTATATTCTTTACTTAAAGGAGACTAGAGTGGTAAATGTGTGTTATACAAGGCAGAATACCATTGAAATAGAGAAAGAAACACGTTCGGCAGCTTTGGAAAGCCTTACACTTCACTGAAATGTAGTACTACACTCTATAACACAGTTGAGAGACAATGTTCCCGAGCTGCCTCAGTTCATAGCAGTGTGTAGGAAGTTGTGTGATAAAGTGGGCAAAGCTTATTCTTGGAACAGAAGGCAGAATATAGGAAACTACATGAAAACATGAATAATTCAGTGAAAATGACTGTAAACCGATGAGAACTTGTTTAGAACAGCGGAAAGAGATTCTCCAAGTCAGTTCTTAGTGTAGAAAAGGTAGCTAAATCCGGAAAATCCTTAATTCCAGTTAAGATCACATGAAACACTGTATGAATCCTGTATTCTTTACTTAAAGGAGACTAGAGTGGTAAATGTGTGTTATATAAGGCAGAATACCATTGAAATAGAGAAAGAAACACGTTCGGCAGCTTTGGGAAGCCTTACACTTCACTGAAATGTAGTACTACACTCTATAACACAGTTGAGAGACAATGTTCCCGAGCTGCCTCAGTTCATAACAGTGTGTAGGAAGTTGTTTGATAAAGTGGGAAAAGCTTATACTTGGACCAGAAGGCAGAATATAGGAAACTACATGAAAACATGAATAATTCAGTGAAAATGACTGTAAACAGATGAGAACTTGTTTTCGAACAGCTGAAAGAGATTCTCCAAGTCAGTTCTTAGTGTAGAAAAGGTAGCTAAATCCGGAAAATCCTTAATTCCAGTTAAGATCACATGAAACACTGTATGAATCCTGTATTCTTTACTTAAAGGAGACTAGAGTGGTAAATGTGTGTTATACAAGGCAGAATACCATTGAAATAGAGATAGAAACACGTTTGGCAGCTTTGGAAAGCCTTACACTTCACTGAAATATAGTACTACACTCTATAGCACAGTTAGAGACAATGTTCCCGAGCTGCCTCAGTTCATAACAGTGTGTAGGAAGTTGTTTGATAAAGTGGGCAAAGCTTATACTTAGGCCAGAAGGCAGAATATAGGAAACTACATGAAAACATGAATAATTCAGTGAAAATGACTGTAAACCGATGAGAACTTGTTTAGAACAGCGGAAAGAGAATCTCCAAGACAGTTCTTAGTGTAGAAAAGGTAGTTAAGATAAGGGAAATCCTTAATTCGAGTTAAGATAACATCAAAAACTGTATGAATTCTATATTCTTTACTTAAAAGAGACTAGAGTGGTAAATGTGTGTTATATAAGGCAGAATACCATTGAAATAGAGAAAGAAACACGTTCGGCAGCTTTGGAAAGCCTTACACTTCACTGAAATGTAGTACTACACTCTATAACACAGTTGAGAGACAATGTTCCCAAGCTGCCTCAGTTCATAACAGTGTGTAGGAAGTTGTTTGATAAAGTGGCCAAAGCTTATCCTTGGGCCAGAAGGCAGAATATAGGAAACTACATGAAAACATGAATAATTCAGTGAAAATGACTGTAAACAGATGAGAACTTGTTTAGAACAGCTGAAAGAGAATCTCCAAGTTAGTTCTTAGTTTAGAAAAGGTAGCTAAGATAAGGGAAATCCTTAATTCGAGTTAAGATCACATGAAACACTGTATGAATCCTATATTCTTTACTTAAAGGAGACTAGAGTGGTAAATGTGTGTTATACAAGGCAGAATACCATTGAAATAGAGAAAGAAACACGTTCGGCAGCTTTGGGAAGCCTTACACTTCACTGAAATGTAGTAGTACACTCTATAACACAGTTGAGAGACAATGTTCCCTAGCTCCCTCAGGTCATAACAGTGTGTAGGCAGTTGTTTGATAAAGTGGGCAAAGCTTCTACTTGGGCCAGAAGGCAGAATATAGGAAAATACATGAAAACATGAATAATTCAGTGAAAATGACTGTAAACAGATGAGAACTTGTTTAGACAGCTGAAAGAGAATCTCCAAGTCAGTTCTTAGTGTAGAAAAGGTAGCTAAATCCGGAAAATCCTTAATTCCAGTTAAGATCACATGAAACACTGTATGAATCCTGTATTCTTTACTTAAAGGAGACTAGAATGGTAAATGTGTGTTATACAAGGCAGAATACCATTGAAATAGAGATAGAAACACGTTTGGCAGCTTTGGAAAGCCTTACACTTCACTGAAATGTAGTACTACACTCTATAACACAGTTGAGAGACAATGTTCCCTAGCTGCCTCAGTTCATAACAGTGTGTCGGAAGTTGTTTGATAAAGAGGGCAAAGCTTATACTTCGGCCAGAAGGCAGAATATAGGAAACTACATAAAAACATGAATAATTCAGTGAAAATGACTGTAAACAGATGAGAACTTTTTTAGAACAGCTGAAAGTGAATCTCCAAGTCAGTTCTTAGTGTAGAAAAGGTAGCTAAGATAAGGGAAATCCTTAATTCAAGTTAAGGTCACATGAAACACTGTATGAATCGTATATTGTTTACTTAAAGGAGACTAGAGTGGTAAATGTGTGTTATACAAGGCAGAATACCATTGAAATAGAGAAAGAAACACGTTCGGCAGCTTTGGAAAGCCTTACACTTCACTGAAATGTAGTACTACACTCTATAACACAGTTGAGAGACAATGTTCCCAAGCTGCCTCAGTTCATGACAGTGTGTAGGCAGTTGTTTGATAAAGTGGGCAAAGCTTATACTTGGGCCAGAAGGCAGAATATAGGAAAATACATGAAAACATGAATAATTCAGTGAATATGACTCTAAACAGATGAGAACTTGTTTAGAACAGCTATAAGAGAATCTCCAAGTCAGTTCTTAGTGTAGAAAAGGTAGCTAAGATAAGGGAAATCTTTAATTCGAGTTTAGATAACATCAAACACTGCATGAATCCTATATTCATTACTTAAAGGAGACTAGAGTGGTAAATGTGTGTTATACAAGGCAGAATACCATTGAAATAGAAAAAGAAACACCTTCGGCAGCTTTGGAAAGCCTTACACTTCACTGAAATGTAGTATTACACTCTATAACACAGTTGAGAGACAATGTTTCCGAGCTGCCTCAGTTCATAACAGTGTGTAGGAAGTTGTTTGATAAAGTGGGCAAAGCTTATTCTTGGAACAGAAGGCAGAATATAGGAAACTACATGAAAACATGAATAATTCAGTGAAAATGACTGTAAACCGATGAGAACTTGTTTAGAACAGCGGAAAGAGAATCTCCAAGTCTGTTCTTAGTGTAGAAAAGGTAGCTAAGATAAGGGAAATCCTTATTTCGAGTTAAGATAACATCAAACACTGTATGAATCCTATATTCTTTACTTAAAGGAGACTAGAGTGGTAAATGTGTGTTATAGAAGGCAGAATACCATTGAAATAGAGAAAGAAACACGTTCGGCAGCTTTGGAAAGCCTTACACTTCACTGAAATGTAGTACTACACTCTATAACACAGTTGAGAGACAATGTTCCCGAGCTGCCTCAGTTCATAACAGTGTGTAGGAAGTTGTTTGATAAAGTGGGCAAAGCTTATACTTGGGCCAGAAGGCAGAATATAGGAAACTACATGAAAACATGAATAATTCAGTGAAAATGACTGTAAACCGATGAGAACTTGTTTAGAACAGCGGAAAGAGAATCTCCAATTCAGTTCTCAGTGTAGAAAAGGTAGCTAATTCCGGGAAATCCTTAATTCGAGTTAAGATCACATGAAACACTGTATGAATCATATATTGTTTACTTAAAGGAGACTAGAGTGGTAAATTTGTGTTATATAAGGCAGAATACCATTGAAATAGAGAAAGAAAAACGTTCGGAAGCTTTGGAAAGCCTTACACTTCACTGAAATGTAGTACTACACTCTATAACACAGTTGAGAGACAATGTTCCCTAGCTCCCTCAGTTTATAACAGTGTGTAGGAAGTTGTTTGATAAAGTGGGCAAAGCTTATACTTGGGCCAGAAGGCAGAATATAGGAAAATACATGAAAACATGAATAATTCAGGGAAAATGACTCTAAACAGATGAGAACTTTTTTAGAACAGCTATAAGAGAATCTCCAAGTCAGTTCTTAGTGTAGAAAAGGTAGCTAAGATAAGGGAAATCCTTAATTCCAGTTAAGATCACATGAAACACTGTATGAATCCTATATTCATTACTTAAAGGAGACTAGAGTGGTAAATGTGTGTTATACAAGGCAGAATACCATTGAAATAGAAAAAGGAACACGTTCGGCAGCTTTGGAAAGCCTTACACTTCACTGAAATGTAGTACTACACTCTATAACACAGTTGAGAGACAATGTTCCCGAGCTGCCTCAGTTCATAGCAGTGTGTAGGAAGTTGTTTGATAAAGTGGGCAAAGCTTATTCTTGGAACAGAAGGCAGAATATAGGAAACTACATGAAAACATGAATAATTCAGTGAAAATGACTGTAAACCGATGAGAACTTGTTTAGAACAGCGGAAAGAGATTCTCCAAGTCAGTTCTTAGTGTAGAAAAGGTAGCTAAATCCGGAAAATCCTTAATTCCAGTTAAGATCACATGAAACACTGTATGAATCCTGTATTCTTTACTTAAAGGAGACTAGAGTGGTAAATGTGTGTTATACAAGGCAGAATACCATTGAAATAGAGATAGAAACACGTTTGGCAGCTTTGGAAAGCCTTACACTTCACTGAAATGTAGTACTACACTCTATAGCACAGTTAGAGACAATGTTCCCGAGCTGCCTCAGTTCATAACAGTGTGTAGGAAGTTGTTTGATAAAGTGGGCAAAGCTTATACTTGGGCCAGAAGGCAGAATATAGGAAACTACATGAAAACATGAATAATTCAGTGAAAATGACTGTAAACCGATGAGAACTTGTTTAGAACAGCGGAAAGAGAATCTCCAAGACAGTTCTTAGTGTAGAAAAGGTAGCTAAGATAAGGGAAATCCTTAATTCGAGTTAAGATAACATCAAAAACTGTATGAATCCTATATTCTTTACTTAAAAGAGACTAGAGTGATAAATGTGTGTTATATAAGGCAGAATACCATTGAAATAGAGAAAGAAACACGTTCGGCAGCTTTGGAAAGCCTTACACTTCACTGAAATGTAGTACTACACTCTATAACACAGTTGAGAGACAATGTTCCCAAGCTGCCTCAGTTCATAACAGTGTGTAGGAAGTTGTTTGATAAAGTGGCCAAAGCTTATCCTTGGGCCAGAAGGCAGAATATAGGAAACTACATGAAAACATGAATAATTCAGTGAAAATGACTGTAAACAGATGAGACCTTGTTTAGAACAGCTGAAAGAGAATCTCCAAGTTAGTTCTCAGTGTAGAAAAGGTAGGTAAGATAAGGGAAATCCTTAATTCGAGTTAAGATCACATGAAACACTGTATGAATCCTATATTCTTTACTTAAAGGAGACTAGAGTGGTAAATGTGTGTTATACAAGGCAGAATACCATTGAAATAGAGAAAGAAACACGTTCGGCAGCTTTGGAAAGCCTTACACTTCACTGAAATGTAGTACTACACTCTATAACACAGTTGAGAGACAATGTTCCCGAGCTGCCTCAGTTCATAGCAGTGTGTAGGAAGTTGTGTGATAAAGTGGGCAAAGCTTATTCTTGGAACAGAAGGCAGAATATAGGAAACTACATGAAAACATGAATAATTCAGTGAAAATGACTGTAAACCGATGAGAACTTGTTTAGAACAGCGGAAAGAGATTCTCCAAGTCAGTTCTTAGTGTAGAAAAGGTAGCTAAATCCGGAAAATCCTTAATTCCAGTTAAGATCACATGAAACACTGTATGAATCCTGTATTCTTTACTTAAAGGAGACTAGAGTGGTAAATGTGTGTTATATAAGGCAGAATACCATTGAAATAGAGAAAGAAACACGTTCGGCAGCTTTGGGAAGCCTTACACTTCACTGAAATGTAGTACTACACTCTATAACACAGTTGAGAGACAATGTTCCCGAGCTGCCTCAGTTCATAACAGTGTGTAGGAAGTTGTTTGATAAAGTGGGAAAAGCTTATACTTGGACCAGAAGGCAGAATATAGGAAACTACATGAAAACATGAATAATTCAGTGAAAATGACTGTAAACAGATGAGAACTTGTTTTCGAACAGCTGAAAGAGATTCTCCAAGTCAGTTCTTAGTGTAGAAAAGGTAGCTAAATCCGGAAAATCCTTAATTCCAGTTAAGATCACATGAAACACTGTATGAATCCTGTATTCTTTACTTAAAGGAGACTAGAGTGGTAAATGTGTGTTATACAAGGCAGAATACCATTGAAAAAGAAAAAGAAACACGTTCGGCAGCTTTGGAAAGCCTTACACTTCACTGAAATATAGTACTACACTCTATAGCACAGTTAGAGACAATGTTCCCGAGCTGCCTCAGTTCATAACAGTGTGTAGGAAGTTGTTTGATAAAGTGGGCAAAGCTTATTCTTGGAACAAAAGGCAGAATATAGGAAACTACATGAAAAGATGAATAATTCAGTGAAAATGACTATAAACAGATGAGAACTTGTTTAGAACTGCGGAAAGAGAATCTCCAAGTCAGTTCTTAGTGTAGAAAAGGTAGCTAAGATAAGGGAAATCCTTAATTCCAGTTAAGATCACATGAAACACTGTATGAATCCTATATTCTTTACTTAAAGGAGACTAGAGTGGTAAATGTGTGTTATACAAGGCAGAATACCATTGAAATAGAGAAAGAAACACGTTCGGCAGCTTTGGAAAGCCTTACACTTCACTGAAATGTAGTACTACACTCTATAACACAGTTGAGAGACAATGTTCCCGAGCTGCCTCAGTTCATAACAGTGTGTAGGAAGTTGTTTGATAAAGTGGGCAAAGCTTATTCTTGGACCAGAAGGCAGAATATAGAAAACTACATGAAAACATGAATAATTCAGTGAAAATGACTGTAAACAGATGAGAACATGTTTTCGAACAGCTGAAAGAGATTCTCCAAGTCAGTTCTTAGTGTAGAAAAGGTAGCTAAATCCGGAAAATCCTTAATTCCAGTTAAGATCACATGAAACACTGTATGAATCCTATATTCTTTACTTAAAGGAGACAAGAGTGGTAAATGTGTGTTATACAAGGCAGAATACCATTGAAATAGAAAAAGAAACACCTTCGGCAGCTTTGGAAAGCCTTACACTTCACTGATATGTAGTATTACACTCTATAACACAGTTGAGAGACAATGTTTCCGAGCTGCCTCAGTTCATAACAGTGTGTAGGAAGTTGTTTGATAAAGTGGGCAAAGCTTATTCTTGGAACAGAAGGCAGAATATAGGAAACTACATGAAAACATGAATAATTCAGTGAAAATGACTGTAAACCGATGAGAACTTGTTTAGAACAGCGGAAAGAGAATCTCCAATTCAGTTCTTAGTGTAGAAAAGGTAGCTAAGATAAGGGAAATCCTTAATTCGAGTTAAGATAACATCAAACACTGTATGAATCCTATATTCTTTACTTACGGAGACTAGAGTGGTAAATGTGTGTTATACAAGGCAGAATACCATTGAAATAGAGAAAGAAACACGTTCGGCAGCTTTGGAAAGCCTTACACTTCACTGAAATGTAGTACTACACTCTATAACACAGTTGAGAGACAATGTTCCCGAGCTGCCTCAGTTCATAACAGTGTGTAGGAAGTTGTTTGATAAAGTGGGCAAAGCTTATACTTGGGCCAGAAGGCAGAATATAGGAAACTACATGAAAACATGAATAATTCAGTGAAAATGACTGTAAACAGATGAGAACTTGTTTTAGAACAGCTGAAAGAGATTCTCCAAGTTAGTTCTTAGTGTAGAAATGGTAGCTAAATCCGGGAAATCCTTAATTGGAGTGAAGATCACATGAAACACTGTATGAATCCTATATTGTTTACTTAAAGGAGACTAGAGTGGTAAATGTGTGTTATATAAGGCAGAATACCATTGAAATAGAGAAAGAAACATGTTCGGAAGCTTTGGAAAACCTTACACTTCACTGAAATGTAGTACTACACTCTATAACACAGTTGAGAGACAATGTTCCCGAGCTGCCTCAGTTCATAACAGTGTGTAGGAAGTTGTTTGATAAAGTGGGCAAAGCTTATACTTGGGCCAGAAGGCAGAATATAGGAAACTACATGAAAACATGAATAATTCAGTGAAAATGACTGTAAACAGATGAGAACTTGTTTAGAATAGCTATAAGAGAATCTCCAAGTCAGTTCTTAGTATAGAAAAGGTAGCTAAGATAAGGGAAATCCTTAATTCAAGTTAAGATCACATGAAACACTGTATGAATCGTATGTTGTTTACTTAAAGGAGACTAGAGTGGTAAATGTGTGTTATACAAGGCAGAATACCATTGAAATAGAGAAAGAAACACGTTCGGCAGCTTTGGAAAGCCTTACACTTCACTGAAATGTAGTACTACACTCTATAACACTGTTGAGAGACAATGTTCCCAAGCTGCCTCAGTTCATGACAGTGTGTAGGCAGTTGTTTGATAAAATGGGCAAAGCTTATACTTGCGCCAGAAGGCAGAATATAGGAAACTACATGAAAACATGAATAATTCAGTGAAAATGACTGTAAACAGATGAGAACTTGTTTTACAGCAGCTGAAAGAGATTCTCCAAGTCAGTTCTCAGTGTAGAAAAGGTAGCTAATTCCGGGAAATCCTTAATTCGAGTTAAGATCACATGAAACACTGTATGAATCATATATTGTTTACTTAAAGGAGACTAGAGTGGTAAATTTGTGTTATATAAGGCAGAATACCATTGAAATAGAGAAAGAAAAACGTTCGGAAGCTTTGGAAAGCCTTACACTTCACTGAAATGTAGTACTACACTCTATAACACAGTTGAGAGACAATGTTCCCTAGCTCCCTCAGTTTATAACAGTGTGTAGGAAGTTGTTTGATAAAGTGGGCAAAGCTTATACTTGGGCCAGAAGGCAGAATATAGGAAAATACATGAAAACATGAATAATTCAGTGAAAATGACTCTAAACAGATGAGAACTTGTTTAGAACAGCTATAAGAGAATCTCCAAGTCAGTTCTTAGTGTAGAAAAGGTAGCTAAGATAAGGGAAATCCTTAATTCCAGTTAAGATCACATGAAACACTGTATGAATCCTATATTCATTACTTAAAGGAGACTAGAGTGGTAAATGTGTGTTATACAAGGCAGAATACCATTGAAAAAGAAAAAGAAACACGTTCGGCAGCTTTGGAAAGCCTTACACTTCACTGAAATGTAGTACTACACTCTATAACACAGTTAGAGACAATGTTCCCGAGCTGCCTCAGTTCATAACAGTGTGTAGGAAGTTGTTTGATAAAGTGGGCAAAGCTTATTCTTGGAACAAAAGGCAGAATATAGGAAACTACATGAAAAGATGAATAATTCAGTGAAATTGACTATAAACAGATGAGAACTTGTTTAGAACTGCGGAAAGAGAATCTCCAAGTCAGTTCTTAGTGTAGAAAAGGTAGCTAAGATAAGGGAAATCCTTAATTCCAGTTAAGATCACATGAAACACTGTATGAATCCTATATTCTTTACTTAAAGGAGACTAGAGTGGTAAATGTGTGTTATACAAGGCAGAATACCATTGAAATAGAGAAAGAAACACGTTCGGCAGCTTTGGAAAGCCTTACACTTCACTGAAATGTAGTACTACACTCTATAACACAGTTGAGAGACAATGTTCCCGAGCTGCCTCAGTTCATAACAGTGTGTAGGAAGTTGTTTGATAAAGTGGGCAAAGCTTATTCTTGGACCAGAAGGCAGAATATAGGAAACTACATGAAAACATGAATAATTCAGTGAAAATGACTGTAAACAGATGAGAACTTGTTTTCGAACAGCTGAAAGAGATTCTCCAAGTCAGTTCTTAGTGTAGAAAAGGTAGCTAAATCCGGAAAATCCTTAATTCCAGTTAAGATCACATGAAACACTGTATGAATCCTATATTCTTTACTTAAAGGAGACAAGAGTGGTAAATGTGTGTTATACAAGGCAGAATACCATTGAAATAGAAAAAGAAACACCTTCGGCAGCTTTGGAAAGCCTTACACTTCACTGATATGTAGTATTACACTCTATAACACAGTTGAGAGACAATGTTTCCGAGCTGCCTCAGTTCATAACAGTGTGTAGGAAGTTGTTTGATAAAGTGGGCAAAGCTTATTCTTGGAACAGAAGGCAGAATATAGGAAACTACATGAAAACATGAATAATTCAGTGAAAATGACTGTAAACCGATGAGAACTTGTTTAGAACAGCGGAAAGAGAATCTCCAATTCAGTTCTTAGTGTAGAAAAGGTAGCTAAGATAAGGGAAATCCTTAATTCGAGTTAAGATAACATCAAACACTGTATGAATCCTATATTCTTTACTTACGGAGACTAGAGTGGTAAATGTGTGTTATACAAGGCAGAATACCATTGAAATAGAGAAAGAAACACGTTCGGCAGCTTTGGAAAGCCTTACACTTCACTGAAATGTAGTACTACACTCTATAACACAGTTGAGAGACAATGTTCCCGAGCTGCCTCAGTTCATAACAGTGTGTAGGAAGTTGTTTCATAAAGTGGGCAAAGCTTATACTTGGGCCAGAAGGCAGAATATAGGAAACTACATGAAAACATGAATAATTCAGTGAAAATGACTGTAAACAGATGAGAACTTGTTTTAGAACAGCTGAAAGAGATTCTCCAAGTTAGTTCTTAGTGTAGAAATGGTAGCTAAATCCGGGAAATCCTTAATTGGAGTGAAGATCACATGAAACACTGTATGAATCCTATATTGTTTACTTAAAGGAGACTAGAGTGGTAAATGTGTGTTATATAAGGCAGAATACCATTGAAATAGAGAAAGAAACATGTTCGGAAGCTTTGGAAAACCTTACACTTCACTGAAATGTAGTACTACACTCTATAACACAGTTGAGAGACAATGTTCCCGAGCTGCCTCAGTTCATAACAGTGTGTAGGAAGTTGTTTGATAAAGTGGGCAAAGCTTATACTTGGGCCAGAAGGCAGAATATAGGAAACTACATGAAAACATGAATAATTCACAGAAAATGACTGTAAACAGATGAGAACTTGTTTAGAATAGCTATAAGAGAATCTCCAAGTCAGTTCTTAGTGTAGAAAAGGTAGCTAAGA
Organism: Pipistrellus hanaki; assembly: GCF_964339955.1. Lineage (NCBI taxonomy): Eukaryota > Metazoa > Chordata > Mammalia > Chiroptera > Vespertilionidae > Pipistrellus > Pipistrellus hanaki. Next base: position 573,015 of record NC_140519.1, read on the forward strand.
TAAGGGAAATCCTTAATTCAAGTTAAGATCACATGAAACACTGTATGAATCGTATATTGTTTACTTAAAGGAGACTAGAGTGGTAAATGTGTGTTATACAAGGCAGAATACCATTGAAATAGAGAAAGAAACACGTTCGGCAGCTTTGGAAAGCCTTACACTTCACTGAAATGTAGTACTACACTCTATAACACTGTTGAGAGACAATGTTCCCAAGCTGCCTCAGTTCATGACAGTGTGTAGGCAGTTGTTTGATAAAATGGGCAAAGCTTATACTTGCGCCAGAAGGCAGAATATAGGAAACTACATGAAAACATGAATAATTCAGTGAAAATGACTGTAAACAGATGAGAACTTGTTTTACAGCAGCTGAAAGAGATTCTCCAAGTCAGTTCTCAGTGTAGAAAAGGTAGCTAATTCCGGGAAATCCTTAATTCGAGTTAAGATCACATGAAACACTGTATGAATCATATATTGTTTACTTAAAGGAGACTAGAGTGGTAAATTTGTGTTATATAAGGCAGAATACCATTGAAATAGAGAAAGAAAAACGTTCGGAAGCTTTGGAAAGCCTTACACTTCACTGAAATGTAGTACTACACTCTATAACACAGTTGAGAGACAATGTTCCCTAGCTCCCTCAGTTTATAACAGTGTGTAGGAAGTTGTTTGATAAAGTGGGCAAAGCTTATACTTGGGCCAGAAGGCAGAATATAGGAAAATACATGAAAACATGAATAATTCAGTGAAAATGACTCTAAACAGATGAGAACTTGTTTAGAACAGCTATAAGAGAATCTCCAAGTCAGTTCTTAGTGTAGAAAAGGTAGCTAAGATAAGGGAAATCCTTAATTCCAGTTAAGATCACATGAAACACTGTATGAATCCTATATTCATTACTTAAAGGAGACTAGAGTGGTAAATGTGTGTTATACAAGGCAGAATACCATTGAAATAGAAAAAGAAACACGTTCGGCAGCTTTGGAAAGCCTTACACTTCACTGAAATGTAGTACTACACTCTATAACACAGTTAGAGACAATGTTCCCGAGCTGCCTCAGTTCATAACAGTGTGTAGGAAGTTGTTTGATAAAGTGGGCAAAGCTTATTCTTGGAACAAAAGGCAGAATATAGGAAACTACATGAAAACATGAATAATTCAGTGAAAATGACTATAAACAGATGAGAACTTGTTTAGAACTGCGGAAAGAGAATCTCCAAGTCAGTTCTTAGTGTAGAAAAGGTAGCTAAGATAAGGGAAATCTTTAATTCGAGTTAAGATCACATGAAACACTGTATGAATCCTATATTCTTTACTTAAAGGAGACTAGAGTGGTAAATGTGTGTTATACAAGGCAGAATACCATTGAAATAGAGAAAGAAACACGTTCGGCAGCTTTGGAAAGCCTTACACTTCACTGAAATGTAGTACTACACTCTATAACACAGTTGAGAGACAATGTTCCCGAGCTGCCTCAGTTCATAACAGTGTGTAGGAAGTTGTTTGATAAAGTGGGCAAAGCTTATTCTTGGACCAGAAGGCAGAATATAGGAAACTACATGAAAACATGACTAATTCAGTGAAAATGACTGTAATCAGATGAGAACTTGTTTTCGAACAGCTGAAAGAGATTCTCCAAGTCAGTTCTTAGTGTAGAAAAGGTAGCTAAATCCGGAAAATCCTTAATTCCAGTTAAGATCACATGAAACACTGTATGAATCCTATATTCTTTACTTAAAGGAGACAAGAGTGGTAAATGTGTGTTATACAAGGTAGAATACCATTGAAATAGAAAAAGAAACACCTTAGGCAGCTTTGGAAAGCCTTACACTTCACTGAAATGTAGTATTACACTCTATAACACAGTTGAGAGACAATGTTTCCGAGCTGCCTCAGTTCATAACAGTGTGTAGGAAGTTGTTTGATAAAGTGGGCAAAGCTTATTCTTGGAACAGAAGGCAGAATATAGGAAACTACATGAAAACATGAATAATTCAGTGAAAATGACTGTAAACCGATGAGAACTTGTTTAGAACAGCGGAAAGAGAATCTCCAATTCAGTTCTTAGTGTAGAAAAGGTAGCTAAGATAAGGGAAATCCTTAATTCGAGTTAAGATAACATCAAACACTGTATGAATCCTATATTCTTTACTTAAAGGAGACTAGGTTGGTAAATGTGTGTTATACAAGGCAGAATACCATTGAAATAGAGAAAGAAAAACGTTCGGCAGCTTTGGAAAGCCTTACACTTCACTGAAATGTAGTACTACACTCTATAACACAGTTGAGAGACAATGTTCCCGAGCTGCCTCAGTTCATAACAGTGTGTAGGAAGTTGTTTGATAAAGTGGGCAAAGCTTATACTTGGGCCAGAAGGCAGAATATAGGAAACTACATGAAAACATGAATAATTCAGTGAAAATGACTGTAAACAGATGAGAACTTGTTTTAGAACAGCTGAAAGAGATTCTCCAAGTTAGTTCTTTGTGTAGAAATGGTAGCTAAATCCGGGAAATCCTTAATTGGAGTGAAGATCACATGAAACACTGTATGAATCCTATATTGTTTACTTAAAGGAGACTAGAGTGGTAAATGTGTGTTATATAAGGCAGAATACCATTGAAATAGAGAAAGACACATGTTCGGAAGCTTTGGAAAACCTTACACTTCACTGAAATGTAGTACTACACTCTATAACACAGTTGAGAGACAATGTTCCCGAGCTGCCTCAGTTCATAACAGTGTGTAGGAAGTTGTTTGATAAAGTGGGCAAAGCTTATACTTGGGCCAGAAGGCAGAATATAGGAAACTACATGAAAACATGAATAATTCAGTGAAAATGACTGTAAACAGATGAGAACTTGTTTAGAATAGCTATAAGAGAATCTCCAAGTCAGTTCTTAGTGTAGAAAAGGTAGCTAAGATAAGGGAAATCCTTAATTCAAGTTAAGATCACATGAAACACTGTATGAATCGTATATTGTTTACTTAAAGGAGACTAGAGTGGTAAATGTGTGTTATACAAGGCAGAATACCATTGAAATAGAGAAAGAAACACGTTCGGCAGCTTTGGAAAGCCTTACACTTCACTGAAATGTAGTACTACACTCTATAACACTGTTGAGAGACAATGTTCCCAAGCTGCCTCAGTTCATGACAGTGTGTAGGCAGTTGTTTGATAAAATGGGCAAAGCTTATACTTGCGCCAGAAGGCAGAATATAGGAAACTACATGAAAACATGAATAATTCAGTGAAAATGACTGTAAACAGATGAGAACTTGTTTTACAGCAGCTGAAAGAGATTCTCCAAGTCAGTTCTCAGTGTAGAAAAGGTAGCTAATTCCGGAAAATCCTTAATTCCAGTTAAGATCACATGAAACACTGTATGAATCCTGTATTCTTTACTTAAAGGAGACTAGAATGGTAAATGTGTGTTATACAAGGCAGAATACCATTGAAATAGAGATAGAAACACGTTTGGCAGCTTTGGAAAGCCTTACACTTCACTGAAATGTAGTACTACACTCTATAACACAGTTGAGAGACAATGTTCCCTAGCTGCCTCAGTTCATAACAGTGTGTCGGAAGTTGTTTGATAAAGAGGGCAAAGCTTATACTTCGGCCAGAAGGCAGAATATAGGAAACTACATAAAAACATGAATAATTCAGTGAAAATGACTGTAAACAGATGAGAACTTTTTTAGAACAGCTGAAAGTGAATCTCCAAGTCAGTTCTTAGTGTAGAAAAGGTAGCTAAGATAAGGGAAATCCTTAATTCAAGTTAAGGTCACATGAAACACTGTATGAATCGTATATTGTTTACTTAAAGGAGACTAGAGTGGTAAATGTGTGTTATACAAGGCAGAATACCATTGAAATAGAGAAAGAAACACGTTCGGCAGCTTTGGAAAGCCTTACACTTCACTGAAATGTAGTACTACACTCTATAACACTTTTGAGAGACAATGTTCCCAAGCTGCCTCAGTTCATGACAGTGTGTAGGCAGTTGTTTGATAAAATGGGCAAAGCTTATACTTGCGCCAGAAGGCAGAATATAGGAAACTACATGAAAACATGAATAATTCAGTGAAAATGACTGTAAACAGATGAGAACTTGTTTTACAGCAGCTGAAAGAGATTCTCCAAGTCAGTTCTCAGTGTAGAAAAGGTAGCTAATTCCGGGAAATCCTTAATTCGAGTTAAGATCACATGAAACACTGTATGAATCATATATTGTTTACTTAAAGGAGACTAGAGTGGTAAATTTGTGTTATATAAGGCAGAATACCATTGAAATAGAGAAAGAAAAACGTTCGGAAGCTTTGGAAAGCCTTACACTTCACTGAAATGTAGTACTACACTCTATAACACAGTTGAGAGACAATGTTCCCTAGCTCCCTCAGTTTATAACAGTGTGTAGGAAGTTGTTTGATAAAGTGGGCAAAGCTTATACTTGGGCCAGAAGGCAGAATATAGGAAAATACATGAAAACATGAATAATTCAGTGAAAATGACTCTAAACAGATGAGAACTTGTTTAGAACAGCTATAAGAGAATCTCCAAGTCAGTTCTTAGTGTAGAAAAGGTAGCTAAGATAAGGGAAATCCTTAATTCCAGTTAAGATCACATGAAACACTGTATGAATCCTATATTCATTACTTAAAGGAGACTAGAGTGGTAAATGTGTGTTATACAAGGCAGAATACCATTGAAAAAGAAAAAGAAACACGTTCGGCAGCTTTGGAAAGCCTTACACTTCACTGAAATGTAGTACTACACTCTATAACACAGTTAGAGACAATGTTCCCGAGCTGCCTCAGTTCATAACAGTGTGTAGGAAGTTGTTTGATAAAGTGGGCAAAGCTTATTCTTGGAACAAAAGGCAGAATATAGGAAACTACATGAAAACATGAATAATTCAGTGAAAATGACTATAAACAGATGAGAACTTGTTTAGAACTGCGGAAAGAGAATCTCCAAGTCAGTTCTTAGTGTAGAAAAGGTAGCTAAGATAAGGGAAATCCTTAATTCCAGTTAAGATCACATGAAACACTGTATGAATCCTATATTCTTTACTTAAAGGAGACTAGAGTGGTAAATGTGTGTTATACAAGGCAGAATACCATTGAAATAGAGAAAGAAACACGTTCGGCAGCTTTGGAAAGCCTTACACTTCACTGAAATGTAGTACTACACTCTATAACACAGTTGAGAGACAATGTTCCCGAGCTGCCTCAGTTCATAACAGTGTGTAGGAAGTTGTTTGATAAAGTGGGCAAAGCTTATTCTTGGACCAGAAGGCAGAATATAGGAAACTACATGAAAACATGAATAATTCAGTGAAAATGACTGTAAACAGATGAGAACTTGTTTTCGAACAGCTGAAAGAGATTCTCCAAGTCAGTTCTTAGTGTAGAAAAGGTAGCTAAATCCGGAAAATCCTTAATTCCAGTTAAGATCACATGAAACACTGTATGAATCCTATATTCTTTACTTAAAGGAGACAAGAGTGGTAAATGTGTGTTATACAAGGCAGAATACCATTGAAATAGAAAAAGAAACACCTTCGGCAGCTTTGGAAAGCCTTACACTTCACTGAAATGTAGTACTACACTCTATAACACAGTTGAGAGACAATGTTCCCGAGCTGCCTCAGTTCATAACAGTGTGTAGGAAGTTGTTTGATAAAGTGGGCAAAGCTTATTCTTGGACCAGAAGGCAGAATATAGGAAACTACATGAAAACATGAATAATTCAGTGAAAATGACTGTAAACAGATGAGAACTTGTTTTCGAACAGCTGAAAGAGATTCTCCAAGTCAGTTCTTAGTGTAGAAAAGGTAGCTAAATCCGGAAAATCCTTAATTCCAGTTAAGATCACATGAAACACTGTATGAATCCTATATTCTTTACTTAAAGGAGACAAGAGTGGTAAATGTGTGTTATACAAGGCAGAATACCATTGAAATAGAAAAAGAAACACCTTCGGCAGCTTTGGAAAGCCTTACACTTCACTGATATGTAGTATTACACTCTATAACACAGTTGAGAGACAATGTTTCCGAGCTGCCTCAGTTCATAACAGTGTGTAGGAAGTTGTTTGATAAAGTGGGCAAAGCTTATTCTTGGAACAGAAGGCAGAATATAGGAAACTACATGAAAACATGAATAATTCAGTGAAAATGACTGTAAACCGATGAGAACTTGTTTAGAACAGCGGAAAGAGAATCTCCAATTCAGTTCTTAGTGTAGAAAAGGTAGCTAAGATAAGGGAAATCCTAAATTCGAGTTAAGATAACATCAAACACTGTATGAATCCTATATTCTTTACTTACGGAGACTAGAGTGGTAAATGTGTGTTATACAAGGCAGAATACCATTGAAATAGAGAAAGAAACACGTTCGGCAGCTTTGGAAAGCCTTACACTTCATTGAAATGTAGTACTACACTCTATAACACAGTTGAGAGACAATGTTCCCGAGCTGCCTCAGTTCATAACAGTGTGTAGGAAGTTGTTTGATAAAGTGGGCAAAGCTTATACTTGGGCCAGAAGGCAGAATATAGGAAACTACATGAAAACATGAATAATTCAGTGAAAATGACTGTAAACAGATGAGAACTTGTTTTAGAACAGCTGAAAGAGATTCTCCAAGTTAGTTCTTAGTGTAGAAATGGTAGCTAAATCCGGGAAATCCTTAATTGGAGTGAAGATCACATGAAACACTGTATGAATCCTATATTGTTTACTTAAAGGAGACTAGAGTGGTAAATGTGTGTTATATAAGGCAGAATACCATTGAAATAGAGAAAGAAACATGTTCGGAAGCTTTGGAAAACCTTACACTTCACTGAAATGTAGTACTACACTCTATAACACAGTTGAGAGACAATGTTCCCGAGCTGCCTTAGTTCATAACAGTGTGTAGGAAGTTGTTTGATAAAGTGGGCAAAGCTTATACTTGGGCCAGAAGGCAGAATATAGGAAACTACATGAAAACATGAATAATTCAGTGAAAATCACTGTAAACAGATGAGAACTTGTTTAGAATAGCTATAAGAGAATCTCCAAGTCAGTTCTTAGTGTAGAAAAGGTAGCTAAGATAAGGGAAATACTTAATTCAAGTTAAGATCACATGAAACACTGTATGAATCGTATATTGTTTACTTAAAGGAGACTAGAGTGGTAAATGTGTGTTATACAAGGCAGAATACCATTGAAATAGAGAAAGAAACACGTTCGGCAGCTTTGGAAAGCCTTACACTTCACTGAAATGTAGTACTACACTCTATAACACTGTTGAGAGACAATGTTCCCAAGCTGCCTCAGTTCATGACAGTGTGTAGGCAGTTGTTTGATAAAATGGGCAAAGCTTATACTTGCGCCAGAAGGCAGAATATAGGAAACTACATGAAAACATGAATAATTCAGTGAAAATGACTGTAAACAGATGAGAACTTGTTTTACAGCAGCTGAAAGAGATTCTCCAAGTCAGTTCTCAGTGTAGAAAAGGTAGCTAATTCCGGGAAATCCTTAATTCGAGTTAAGATCACATGAAACACTGTATGAATCATATATTGTTTACTTAAAGGAGACTAGAGTGGTAAATTTGTGTTATATAAGGCAGAATACCATTGAAATAGAGAAAGAAAAACGTTCGGAAGCTTTGGAAAGCCTTACACTTCACTGAAATGTAGTACTACACTCTATAACACAGTTGAGAGACAATGTTCCCTAGCTCCCTCAGTTTATAACAGTGTGTAGGAAGTTGTTTGATAAAGTGGGCAAAGCTTATACTTGGGCCAGAAGGCAGAATATAGGAAAATACATGAAAACATGAATAATTCAGTGAAAATGACTCTAAACAGATGAGAACTTGTTTAGAACAGCTATAAGAGAATCTCCAAGTCAGTTCTTAGTGTAGAAAAGGTAGCTAAGATAAGGGAAATCCTTAATTCCAGTTAAGATCACATGAAACACTGTATGAATCCTATATTCATTACTTAAAGGAGACTAGAGTGGTAAATGTGTGTTATACAAGGCAGAATACCATTGAAAAAGAAAAAGAAACACGTTCGGCAGCTTTGGAAAGCCTTACACTTCACTGAAATGTAGTACTACACTCTATAACACAGTTAGAGACAATGTTCCCGAGCTGCCTCAGTTCATAACAGTGTGTAGGAAGTTGTTTGATAAAGTGGGCAAAGCTTATTCTTGGAACAAAAGGCAGAATATAGGAAACTACATGAAAAGATGAATAATTCAGTGAAAATGACTATAAACAGATGAGAACTTGTTTAGAACTGCGGAAAGAGAATCTCCAAGTCAGTTCTTAGTGTAGAAAAGGTAGCTAAGATAAGGGAAATCCTTAATTCCCGTTAAGATCACATGAAACACTGTATGAATCCTATATTCTTTACTTAAAGGAGACTAGAGTGGTAAATGTGTGTTATACAAGGCAGAATACCATTGAAATAGAGAAAGAAACACGTTCGGCAGCTTTGGAAAGCCTTACACTTCACTGAAATGTAGTACTACACTCTATAACACAGTTGAGAGACAATGTTCCCGAGCTGCCTCAGTTCATAACAGTGTGTAGGAAGTTGTTTGATAAAGTGGGCAAAGCTTATTCTTGGACCAGAAGGCAGAATATAGGAAACTACATGAAAACATGAATAATTCAGTGAAAATGACTGTAAACAGATGAGAACTTGTTTTCGAACAGCTGAAAGAGATTCTCCAAGTCAGTTCTTAGTGTAGAAAAGGTAGCTAAATCCGGAAAATCCTTAATTCCAGTTAAGATCACATGAAACACTGTATGAATCCTATATTCTTTACTTAAAGGAGACAAGAGTGGTAAATGTGTGTTATACAAGGCAGAATACCATTGAAATAGAAAAAGAAACACCTTCGGCAGCTTTGGAAAGCCTTACACTTCACTGATATGTAGTATTACACTCTATAACACAGTTGAGAGACAATGTTTCCGAGCTGCCTCAGTTCATAACAGTGTGTAGGAAGTTGTTTGATAAAGTGGGCAAAGCTTATTCTTGGAACAGAAGGCAGAATATAGGAAACTACATGAAAACATGAATAATTCAGTGAAAATGACTGTAAACCGATGAGAACTTGTTTAGAACAGCGGAAAGAGAATCTCCAATTCAGTTCTTAGTGTAGAAAAGGTAGCTAAGATAAGGGAAATCCTAAATTCGAGTTAAGATAACATCAAACACTGTATGAATCCTATATTCTTTACTTACGGAGACTAGAGTGGTAAATGTGTGTTATACAAGGCAGAATACCATTGAAATAGAGAAAGAAACACGTTCGGCAGCTTTGGAAAGCCGTACACTTCACTGAAATGTAGTACTACACTCTATAACACAGTTGAGAGACAATGTTCCCGAGCTGCCTCAGTTCATAACAGTGTGTAGGAAGTTGTTTGATAAAGTGGGCAAAGCTTATACTTGGGCCAGAAGGCAGAATATAGGAAACTACATGAAAACATGAATAATTCAGTGAAAATGACTGTAAACAGATGAGAACTTGTTTTAGAACAGCTGAAAGAGATTCTCCAAGTTAGTTCTTAGTGTAGAAATGGTAGCTAAATCCGGGAAATCCTTAATTGGAGTGAAGATCACATGAAACACTGTATGAATCCTATATTGTTTACTTAAAGGAGACTAGAGTGGTAAATGTGTGTTATATAAGGCAGAATACCATTGAAATAGAGAAAGAAACATGTTCGGAAGCTTTGGAAAACCTTACACTTCACTGAAATGTAGTACTACACTCTATAACACAGTTGAGAGACAATGTTCCCGAGCTGCCTCAGTTCATAACAGTGTGTAGGAAGTTGTTTGATAAAGTGGGCAAAGCTTATACTTGGGCCAGAAGGCAGAATATAGGAAACTACATGAAAACATGAATAATTCAGTGAAAATGACTGTAAACAGATGAGAACTTGTTTAGAATAGCTATAAGAGAATCTCCAAGTCAGTTCTTAGTGTAGAAAAGGTAGCTAAGATAAGGGAAATCCTTAATTCAAGTTAAGATCACATGAAACACTGTATGAATCGTATGTTGTTTACTTAAAGGAGACTAGAGTGGTAAATGTGTGTTATACAAGGCAGAATACCATTGAAATAGAGAAAGAAACACGTTCGGCAGCTTTGGAAAGCCTTACACTTCACTGAAATGTAGTACTACACTCTATAACACTGTTGAGAGACAATGTTCCCAAGCTGCCTCAGTTCATGACAGTGTGTAGGCAGTTGTTTGATAAAATGGGCAAAGCTTATACTTGCGCCAGAAGGCAGAATATAGGAAACTACATGAAAACATGAATAATTCAGTGAAAATGACTGTAAACAGATGAGAACTTGTTTTACAGCAGCTGAAAGAGATTCTCCAAGTCAGTTCTCAGTGTAGAAAAGGTAGCTAATTCCGGGAAATCCTTAATTCGAGTTAAGATCACATGAAACACTGTATGATTCATATATTGTTTACTTAAAGGAGACTAGAGTGGTAAATTTGTGTTATATAAGGCAGAATACCATTGAAATAGAGAAAGAAAAACGTTCGGAAGCTTTGGAAAGCCTTACACTTCACTGAAATGTAGTTCTACACTCTATAACACAGTTGAGAGACAATGTTCCCTAGCTCCCTCAGTTTATAACAGTGTGTAGGAAGTTGTTTGATAAAGTGGGCAAAGCTTATACTTGGGCCAGAAGGCAGAATATAGGAAAATACATGAAAACATGAATAATTCAGTGAAAATGACTCTAAACAGATGAGAACTTGTTTAGAACAGCTATAAGAGAATCTCCAAGTCAGTTCTTAGTGTAGAAAAGGTAGCTAAGATAAGGGAAATCCTTAATTCCAGTTAAGATCACATGAAACACTGTATGAATCCTATATTCATTACTTAAAGGAGACTAGAGTGGTAAATGTGTGTTATACAAGGCAGAATACCATTGAAAAAGAAAAAGAAACACGTTCGGCAGCTTTGGAAAGCCTTACACTTCACTGAAATGTAGTACTACACTCTATAACACAGTTAGAGACAATGTTCCCGAGCTGCCTCAGTTCATAACAGTGTGTAGGAAGTTGTTTGATAAAGTGGGCAAAGCTTATTCTTGGAACAAAAGGCAGAATATAGGAAACTACATGAAAAGATGAATAATTCAGTGAAAATGACTATAAACAGATGAGAACTTGTTTAGAACTGCGGAAAGAGAATCTCCAAGTCAGTTCTTAGTGTAGAAAAGGTAGCTAAGATAAGGGAAATCCTTAATTCCAGTTAAGATCACATGAAACACTGTATGAATCCTATATTCTTTACTTAAAGGAGACTAGAGTGGTAAATGTGTGTTATACAAGGCAGAATACCATTGAAATAGAGAAAGAAACACGTTCGGCAGCTTTGGAAAGCCTTACACTTCACTGAAATGTAGTACTACACTCTATAACACAGTTGAGAGACAATGTTCCCGAGCTGCCTCAGTTCATAACAGTGTGTAGGAAGTTGTTTGATAAAGTGGGCAAAGCTTATTCTTGGACCAGAAGGCAGAATATAGAAAACTACATGAAAACATGAATAATTCAGTGAAAATGACTGTAAACAGATGAGAACATGTTTTCGAACAGCTGAAAGAGATTCTCCAAGTCAGTTCTTAGTGTAGAAAAGGTAGCTAAATCCGGAAAATCCTTAATTCCAGTTAAGATCACATGAAACACTGTATGAATCCTATATTCTTTACTTAAAGGAGACAAGAGTGGTAAATGTGTGTTATACAAGGCAGAATACCATTGAAATAGAAAAAGAAACACCTTCGGCAGCTTTGGAAAGCCTTACACTTCACTGATATGTAGTATTACACTCTATAACACAGTTGAGAGACAATGTTTCCGAGCTGCCTCAGTTCATAACAGTGTGTAGGAAGTTGTTTGATAAAGTGGGCAAAGCTTATTCTTGGAACAGAAGGCAGAATATAGGAAACTACATGAAAACATGAATAATTCAGTGAAAATGACTGTAAACCGATGAGAACTTGTTTAGAACAGCGGAAAGAGAATCTCCAATTCAGTTCTTAGTGTAGAAAAGGTAGCTAAGATAAGGGAAATCCTTAATTCGAGTTAAGATAACATCAAACACTGTATGAATCCTATATTCTTTACTTACGGAGACTAGAGTGGTAAATGTGTGTTATACAAGGCAGAATACCATTGAAATAGAGAAAGAAACACGTTCGGCAGCTTTGGAAAGCCTTACACTTCACTGAAATGTAGTACTACACTCTATAACACAGTTGAGAGACAATGTTCCCGAGCTGCCTCAGTTCATAACAGTGTGTAGGAAGTTGTTTGATAAAGTGGGCAAAGCTTATACTTGGGCCAGAAGGCAGAATATAGGAAACTACATGAAAACATGAATAATTCAGTGAAAATGACTGTAAACAGATGAGAACTTGTTTTAGAACAGCTGAAAGAGATTCTCCAAGTTAGTTCTTAGTGTAGAAATGGTAGCTAAATCCGGGAAATCCTTAATTGGAGTGAAGATCACATGAAACACTGTATGAATCCTATATTGTTTACTTAAAGGAGACTAGAGTGGTAAATGTGTGTTATATAAGGCAGAATACCATTGAAATAGAGAAAGAAACATGTTCGGAAGCTTTGGAAAACCTTACACTTCACTGAAATGTAGTACTACACTCTATAACACAGTTGAGAGACAATGTTCCCGAGCTGCCTCAGTTCATAACAGTGTGTAGGAAGTTGTTTGATAAAGTGGGCAAAGCTTATACTTGGGCCAGAAGGCAGAATATAGGAAACTACATGAAAACATGAATAATTCAGTGAAAATGACTGTAAACAGATGAGAACTTGTTTAGAATAGCTATAAGAGAATCTCCAAGTCAGTTCTTAGTATAGAAAAGGTAGCTAAGATAAGGGAAATCCTTAATTCAAGTTAAGATCACATGAAACACTGTATGAATCGTATGTTGTTTACTTAAAGGAGACTAGAGTGGTAAATGTGTGTTATACAAGGCAGAATACCATTGAAATAGAGAAAGAAACACGTTCGGCAGCTTTGGAAAGCCTTACACTTCACTGAAATGTAGTACTACACTCTATAACACTGTTGAGAGACAATGTTCCCAAGCTGCCTCAGTTCATGACAGTGTGTAGGCAGTTGTTTGATAAAATGGGCAAAGCTTATACTTGCGCCAGAAGGCAGAATATAGGAAACTACATGAAAACATGAATAATTCAGTGAAAATGACTGTAAACAGATGAGAACTTGTTTTACAGCAGCTGAAAGAGATTCTCCAAGTCAGTTCTCAGTGTAGAAAAGGTAGCTAATTCCGGGAAATCCTTAATTCGAGTTAAGATCACATGAAACACTGTATGAATCATATATTGTTTACTTAAAGGAGACTAGAGTGGTAAATTTGTGTTATATAAGGCAGAATACCATTGAAATAGAGAAAGAAAAACGTTCGGAAGCTTTGGAAAGCCTTACACTTCACAGAAATGTAGTACTACACTCTATAACACAGTTGAGAGACAATGTTCCCTAGCTCCCTCAGTTTATAACAGTGTGTAGGAAGTTGTTTGATAAAGTGGGCAAAGCTTATACTTGGGCCAGAAGGCAGAATATAGGAAAATACATGAAAACATGAATAATTCAGTGAAAATGACTCTAAACAGATGAGAACTTGTTTAGAACAGCTATAAGAGAATCTCCAAGTCAGTTCTTAGTGTAGAAAAGGTAGCTAAGATAAGGGAAATCCTTAATTCCAGTTAAGATCACATGAAACACTGTATGAATCCTATATTCATTACTTAAAGGAGACTAGAGTGGTAAATGTGTGTTATACAAGGCAGAATACCATTGAAAAAGAAAAAGAAACACGTTCGGCAGCTTTGGAAAGCCTTACACTTCACTGAAATGTAGTACTACACTCTATAACACAGTTAGAGACAATGTTCCCGAGCTGCCTCAGTTCATAACAGTGTGTAGGAAGTTGTTTGATAAAGTGGGCAAAGCTTATTCTTGGAACAAAAGGCAGAATATAGGAAACTACATGAAAAGATGAATAATTCAGTGAAAATGACTATAAACAGATGAGAACTTGTTTAGAACTGCGGAAAGAGAATCTCCAAGTCAGTTCTTAGTGTAGAAAAGGTAGCTAAGATAAGGGAAATCCTTAATTCCAGTTAAGATCACATGAAACACTGTATGAATCCTATATTCTTTACTTAAAGGAGACTAGAGTGGTAAATGTGTGTTATACAAGGCAGAATACCATTGAAATAGAGAAAGAAACACGTTCGGCAGCTTTGGAAAGCCTTACACTTCACTGAAATGTAGTACTACACTCTATAACACAGTTGAGAGACAATGTTCCCGAGCTGCCTCAGTTCATAACAGTGTGTAGGAAGTTGTTTGATAAAGTGGGCAAAGCTTATTCTTGGACCAGAAGGCAGAATATAGGAAACTACATGAAAACATGAATAATTCAGTGAAAATGACTGTAAACAGATGAGAACTTGTTTTCGAACAGCTGAAAGAGATTCTCCAAGTCAGTTCTTAGTGTAGAAAAGGTAGCTAAATCCGGAAAATCCTTAATTCCAGTTAAGATCACATGAAACACTGTATGAATCCTATATTCTTTACTTAAAGGAGACAAGAGTGGTAAATGTGTGTTATACAAGGCAGAATACCATTGAAATAGAAAAAGAAACACCTTCGGCAGCTTTGGAAAGCCTTACACTTCACTGATATGTAGTATTACACTCTATAACACAGTTGAGAGACAATGTTTCCGAGCTGCCTCAGTTCATAACAGTGTGTAGGAAGTTGTTTGATAAAGTGGGCAAAGCTTATTCTTGGAACAGAAGGCAGAATATAGGAAACTACATGAAAACATGAATAATTCAGTGAAAATGACTGTAAACCGATGAGAACTTGTTTAGAACAGCGGAAAGAGAATCTCCAATTCAGTTCTTAGTGTAGAAAAGGTAGCTAAGATAAGGGAAATCCTTAATTCGAGTTAAGATAACATCAAACACTGTATGAATCCTATATTCTTTACTTACGGAGACTAGAGTGGTAAATGTGTGTTATACAAGGCAGAATACCATTGAAATAGAGAAAGAAACACGTTCGGCAGCTTTGGAAAGCCTTACACTTCACTGAAATGTAGTACTACACTCTATAACACAGTTGAGAGACAATGTTCCCGAGCTGCCTCAGTTCATAACAGTGTGTAGGAAGTTGTTTCATAAAGTGGGCAAAGCTTATACTTGGGCCAGAAGGCAGAATATAGGAAACTACATGAAAACATGAATAATTCAGTGAAAATGACTGTAAACAGATGAGAACTTGTTTTAGAACAGCTGAAAGAGATTCTCCAAGTTAGTTCTTAGTGTAGAAATGGTAGCTAAATCCGGGAAATCCTTAATTGGAGTGAAGATCACATGAAACACTGTATGAATCCTATATTGTTTACTTAAAGGAGACTAGAGTGGTAAATGTGTGTTATATAAGGCAGAATACCATTGAAATAGAGAAAGAAACATGTTCGGAAGCTTTGGAAAACCTTACACTTCACTGAAATGTAGTACTACACTCTATAACACAGTTGAGAGACAATGTTCCCGAGCTGCCTCAGTTCATAACAGTGTGTAGGAAGTTGTTTGATAAAGTGGGCAAAGCTTATACTTGGGCCAGAAGGCAGAATATAGGAAACTACATGAAAACATGAATAATTCACAGAAAATGACTGTAAACAGATGAGAACTTGTTTAGAATAGCTATAAGAGAATCTCCAAGTCAGTTCTTAGTGTAGAAAAGGTAGCTAAGATAAGGGAAATCCTTAATTCAAGTTAAGATCACATGAAACACTGTATGAATCGTATATTGTTTACTTAAAGGAGACTAGAGTGGTAAATGTGTGTTATACAAGGCAGAATACCATTGAAATAGAGAAAGAAACACGTTCGGCAGCTTTGGAAAGCCTTACACTTCACTGAAATGTAGTACTACACTCTATAACACTGTTGAGAGACAATGTTCCCAAGCTGCCTCAGTTCATGACAGTGTGTAGGCAGTTGTTTGATAAAATGGGCAAAGCTTATACTTGCGCCAGAAGGCAGAATATAGGAAACTACATGAAAACATGAATAATTCAGTGAAAATGACTGTAAACAGATGAGAACTTGTTTTACAGCAGCTGAAAGAGATTCTCCAAGTCAGTTCTCAGTGTAGAAAAGGTAGCTAATTCCGGGAAATCCTTAATTCGAGTTAAGATCACATGAAACACTGTATGAATCATATATTGTTTACTTAAAGGAGACTAGAGTGGTAAATTTGTGTTATATAAGGCAGAATACCATTGAAATAGAGAAAGAAAAACGTTCGGAAGCTTTGGAAAGCCTTACACTTCACTGAAATGTAGTACTACACTCTATAACACAGTTGAGAGACAATGTTCCCTAGCTCCCTCAGTTTATAACAGTGTGTAGGAAGTTGTTTGATAAAGTGGGCAAAGCTTATACTTGGGCCAGAAGGCAGAATATAGGAAAATACATGAAAACATGAATAATTCAGTGAAAATGACTCTAAACAGATGAGAACTTGTTTAGAACAGCTATAAGAGAATCTCCAAGTCAGTTCTTAGTGTAGAAAAGGTAGCTAAGATAAGGGAAATCCTTAATTCCAGTTAAGATCACATGAAACACTGTATGAATCCTATATTCATTACTTAAAGGAGACTAGAGTGGTAAATGTGTGTTATACAAGGCAGAATACCATTGAAATAGAAAAAGAAACACGTTCGGCAGCTTTGGAAAGCCTTACACTTCACTGAAATGTAGTACTACACTCTATAACACAGTTAGAGACAATGTTCCCGAGCTGCCTCAGTTCATAACAGTGTGTAGGAAGTTGTTTGATAAAGTGGGCAAAGCTTATTCTTGGAACAAAAGGCAGAATATAGGAAACTACATGAAAACATGAATAATTCAGTGAAAATGACTATAAACAGATGAGAACTTGTTTAGAACTGCGGAAAGAGAATCTCCAAGTCAGTTCTTAGTGTAGAAAAGGTAGCTAAGATAAGGGAAATCTTTAATTCGAGTTAAGATCACATGAAACACTGTATGAATCCTATATTCTTTACTTAAAGGAGACTAGAGTGGTAAATGTGTGTTATACAAGGCAGAATACCATTGAAATAGAGAAAGAAACACGTTCGGCAGCTTTGGAAAGCCTTACACTTCACTGAAATGTAGTACTACACTCTATAACACAGTTGAGAGACAATGTTCCCGAGCTGCCTCAGTTCATAACAGTGTGTAGGAAGTTGTTTGATAAAGTGGGCAAAGCTTATTCTTGGACCAGAAGGCAGAATATAGGAAACTACATGAAAACATGACTAATTCAGTGAAAATGACTGTAATCAGATGAGAACTTGTTTTCGAACAGCTGAAAGAGATTCTCCAAGTCAGTTCTTAGTGTAGAAAAGGTAGCTAAATCCGGAAAATCCTTAATTCCAGTTAAGATCACATGAAACACTGTATGAATCCTATATTCTTTACTTAAAGGAGACAAGAGTGGTAAATGTGTGTTATACAAGGTAGAATACCATTGAAATAGAAAAAGAAACACCTTAGGCAGCTTTGGAAAGCCTTACACTTCACTGAAATGTAGTATTACACTCTATAACACAGTTGAGAGACAATGTTTCCGAGCTGCCTCAGTTCATAACAGTGTGTAGGAAGTTGTTTGATAAAGTGGGCAAAGCTTATTCTTGGAACAGAAGGCAGAATATAGGAAACTACATGAAAACATGAATAATTCAGTGAAAATGACTGTAAACCGATGAGAACTTGTTTAGAACAGCGGAAAGAGAATCTCCAATTCAGTTCTTAGTGTAGAAAAGGTAGCTAAGATAAGGGAAATCCTTAATTCGAGTTAAGATAACATCAAACACTGTATGAATCCTATATTCTTTACTTAAAGGAGACTAGGTTGGTAAATGTGTGTTATACAAGGCAGAATACCATTGAAATAGAGAAAGAAAAACGTTCGGCAGCTTTGGAAAGCCTTACACTTCACTGAAATGTAGTACTACACTCTATAACACAGTTGAGAGACAATGTTCCCGAGCTGCCTCAGTTCATAACAGTGTGTAGGAAGTTGTTTGATAAAGTGGGCAAAGCTTATACTTGGGCCAGAAGGCAGAATATAGGAAACTACATGAAAACATGAATAATTCAGTGAAAATGACTGTAAACAGATGAGAACTTGTTTTAGAACAGCTGAAAGAGATTCTCCAAGTTAGTTCTTTGTGTAGAAATGGTAGCTAAATCCGGGAAATCCTTAATTGGAGTGAAGATCACATGAAACACTGTATGAATCCTATATTGTTTACTTAAAGGAGACTAGAGTGGTAAATGTGTGTTATATAAGGCAGAATACCATTGAAATAGAGAAAGACACATGTTCGGAAGCTTTGGAAAACCTTACACTTCACTGAAATGTAGTACTACACTCTATAACACAGTTGAGAGACAATGTTCCCGAGCTGCCTCAGTTCATAACAGTGTGTAGGAAGTTGTTTGATAAAGTGGGCAAAGCTTATACTTGGGCCAGAAGGCAGAATATAGGAAACTACATGAAAACATGAATAATTCAGTGAAAATGACTGTAAACAGATGAGAACTTGTTTAGAATAGCTATAAGAGAATCTCCAAGTCAGTTCTTAGTGTAGAAAAGGTAGCTAAGATAAGGGAAATCCTTAATTCAAGTTAAGATCACATGAAACACTGTATGAATCGTATATTGTTTACTTAAAGGAGACTAGAGTGGTAAATGTGTGTTATACAAGGCAGAATACCATTGAAATAGAGAAAGAAACACGTTCGGCAGCTTTGGAAAGCCTTACACTTCACTGAAATGTAGTACTACACTCTATAACACTGTTGAGAGACAATGTTCCCAAGCTGCCTCAGTTCATGACAGTGTGTAGGCAGTTGTTTGATAAAATGGGCAAAGCTTATACTTGCGCCAGAAGGCAGAATATAGGAAACTACATGAAAACATGAATAATTCAGTGAAAATGACTGTAAACAGATGAGAACTTGTTTTACAGCAGCTGAAAGAGATTCTCCAAGTCAGTTCTCAGTGTAGAAAAGGTAGCTAATTCCGGGAAATCCTTAATTCGAGTTTAGATCACATGAAACACTGTATGAATCATATATTGTTTACTTAAAGGAGACTAGAGTGGTAAATGTGTGTTATACAAGGCAGAATACCATTGAAATAGAGATAGAAACACGTTTGGCAGCTTTGGAAAGCCTTACACTTCACTGAAATGTAGTACTACACTCTATAGCACAGTTAGAGACAATGTTCCCGAGCTGCCTCAGTTCATAACAGTGTGTAGGAAGTTGTTTGATAAAGTGGGCAAAGCTTATACTTGGGCCAGATGGCAGAATATAGGAAACTACATGAAAACATGAATAATTCAGTGAAAATAACTGTACACCGATGAAAACTTGTTTAGAACAGCGGAAAGAGAATCTCCAAGACAGTTCTTAGTGCAGAAAAGGTAGCTAAGATAAGGGAAATCCTTAATTCGAGTTAAGATAACATCAAATACTGTAATAATCCTATATTGTTTACTTAAAAGAGACTAGAGTGGTAAATGTGTGTTATATAAGGCAGAATACCATTGAAATAGAGAAAGAAACACGTTCAGCAGCTTTGGAAAGCCTTACACTTCACTGAAATGTAGTACTACACTCTATAACACAGTTGAGAGACAATGTTCCCAAGCTGCCTCAGTTCATAACAGTGTGTAGGAAGTTGTTTGATAAAGTGGCCAAAGCTTATCCTTGGGCCAGAAGGCAGAATATAGGAAACTACATGAAAACATGAATAATTCAGTGAAAATGACTGTAAACAGATGAGAACTTGTTTAGAGCAGCTGAAAGAGAATCTCCAAGTTAGTTCTTAGTTTAGAAAAGGTAGCTAAGATAAGGGAAATCCTTAATTCGAGTTAAGATCACATGAAACACTGTATGAATCCTATATTCTTTACTTAAAGGATACTAGAGTGGTAAATGTGTGTTATACAAGGCAGAATACCATTGAAATAGAGAAAGAAACACGTTCGGCAGCTTTGGGAAGCCTTACACTTCACTGAAATGTAGTAGTACACTCTATAACACAGTTGAGAGACAATGTTCCCTAGCTCCCTCAGTTTATAACAGTGTGTAGGAAGTTGTTTGATAAAGTGGGCAAAGCTTATACTTGGACCAGAAGGCAGAATATAGGAAAATACATGAAAACATGAATAATTCAGTGAAAATGACTCTAAACAGATGAGAACTTGTTTAGAACAGCTATAAGAGAATCTCCAAGTCAGTTCTTAGTGTAGAAAAGGTAGCTAAGATAAGGGAAATCCTTAATTCGAGTTAAGATCACATGAAACACTGTATGAATCCTATATTCTTTACTTAAAGGAGACTAGAGTGGTAAATGTGTGTTATACAAGGCAGAATACCATTGAAATAGAGAAAGAAACACGTTCGGCAGCTTTGGGAAGCCTTACACTTCACTGAAATGTAGTACTACACTCTATAACACAGTTGAGAGACAATGTTCCCGAGCTGCCTCAGTTCATAACAGTGTGTAGGAAGTTGTTTGATAAAGTGGGCAAAGCTTATACTTGGACCAGAAGGCAGAATATAGGAAACTACATGAAAACATGAATAATTCAGTGAAAATGACTGTAAACAGATGAGAACTTGTTTAGACAGCTGAAAGAGAATCTCCAAGTCAGTTCTTTGTGTAGAAAAGGTAGCTAAATCCGGAAAATCCTTAATTCCAGTTAAGATCACATGAAACACTGTATGAATCCTGTATTCTTTACTTAAAGGAGACTAGAGTGGTAAATGTGTGTTATACAAGGCAGAATACCATTGAAATAGAGATAGAAACACGTTTGGCAGCTTTGGAAAGCCTTACACTTCACTGAAATGTAGTACTACACTCTATAGCACAGTTAGAGACAATGTTCCCGAGCTGCCTCAGTTCATAACAGTGTGTAGGAAGTTGTTTGATAAAGTGGGCAAAGCTTATACTTGGGCCAGATGGCAGAATATAGGAAACTACATGAAAACATGAATAATTCAGTGAAAATAACTGTACACCGATGAAAACTTGTTTAGAACAGCGGAAAGAGAATCTCCAAGACAGTTCTTAGTGCAGAAAAGGTAGCTAAGATAAGGGAAATCCTTAATTCGAGTTAAGATAACATCAAACACTGTAATAATCCTATATTGTTTACTTAAAAGAGACTAGAGTGGTAAATGTGTGTTATATAAGGCAGAATACCATTGAAATAGAGAAAGAAACACGTTCAGCAGCTTTGGAAAGCCTTACACTTCACTGAAATGTAGTACTACACTCTATAACACAGTTGAGAGACAATGTTCCCAAGCTGCCTCAGTTCATAACAGTGTGTAGGAAGTTGTTTGATAAAGTGGCCAAAGCTTATCCTTGGGCCAGAAGGCAGAATATAGGAAACTACATGAAAACATGAATAATTCAGTGAAAATGACTGTAAACAGATGAGAACTTGTTTAGAGCAGCTGAAAGAGAATCTCCAAGTTAGTTCTTAGTTTAGAAAAGGTAGCTAAGATAAGGGAAATCCTTAATTCGAGTTAAGATCACATGAAACACTGTATGAATCCTATATTCTTTACTTAAAGGATACTAGAGTGGTAAATGTGTGTTATACAAGGCAGAATACCATTGAAATAGAGAAAGAAACACGTTCGGCAGCTTTGGGAAGCCTTACACTTCACTGAAATGTAGTAGTACACTCTATAACACAGTTGAGAGACAATGTTCCCTAGCTCCCTCAGTTTATAACAGTGTGTATGAAGTTGTTTGATAAAGTGGGCAAAGCTTATACTTGGGCCAGAAGGCAGAATATAGGAAAATACATGAAAACATGAATAATTCAGTGAAAATGACTCTAAACAGATGAGAACTTGTTTAGAACAGCTATAAGAGAATCTCCAAGTCAGTTCTTAGTGTAGAAAAGGTAGCTAAGATAAGGGAAATCCTTAATTCCAGTTAAGATCACATGAAACACTGTATGAATCCTATATTCATTACTTAAAGGAGACTAGAGTGGTAAATGTGTGTTATACAAGGCAGAATACCATTGAAATAGAGAAAGAAACACGTTCGGAAGCTTTGGAAAGCCTTACACTTTACTGAAATGTAGTACTACACTCTATAACACAGTTGAGAGACAATGTTCCCAAGCTGCCTCAGTTCATAACAGTGTGTAGGAAGTTGTTTGATAAAGTGGACAAAGCTTATCCTTGGGCCAGAAGGCAGAATATAGGAAACTACATGAAAACATGAATAATTCAGTGAAAATGACTGTAAACAGATGAGACCTTGTTTAGAACAGCTGAAAGAGAATCTCCAAGTTAGTTCTTAGTGTAGAAAAGGTAGGTAAGATTAGGGAAATCCTTAATTCGAGTTAAGATCACATGAAACACTGTATGAATCCTATATTCTTTACTTAAAGGAGACTAGAGTGGTAAATGTGTGTTATACAAGGCAGAATACCATTGAAATAGAGAAAGAAACACGTTCGGCAGCTTTGGGAAGCCTTACACTTCACTGAAATGTAGTACTACACTCTATAACACAGTTGAGAGACAATGTTCCCGAGCTGCCTCAGTTCATAACAGTGTGTAGGAAGTTGTTTGATAAAGTGGGCAAAGCTTATACTTGGACCAGAAGGCAGAATATAGGAAACTACATGAAAACATGAATAATTCAGTGAAAATGACTGTAAACAGATGAGAACTTGTTTAGACAGCTGAAAGAGAATCTCCAAGTCAGTTCTTTGTGTAGAAAAGGTAGCTAAATCCGGAAAATCCTTAATTCCAGTTAAGATCACATGAAACACTGTATGAATCCTGTATTCTTTACTTAAAGGAGACTAGAGTGGTAAATGTGTGTTATACAAGGCAGAATACCATTGAAATAGAGATAGAAACACGTTTGGCAGCTTTGGAAAGCCTTACACTTCACTGAAATGTAGTACTACACTCTATAGCACAGTTAGAGACAATGTTCCCGAGCTGCCTCAGTTCATAACAGTGTGTAGGAAGTTGTTTGATAAAGTGGGCAAAGCTTATACTTGGGCCAGATGGCAGAATATAGGAAACTACATGAAAACATGAATAATTCAGTGAAAATAACTGTACACCGATGAAAACTTGTTTAGAACAGCGGAAAGAGAATCTCCAAGACAGTTCTTAGTGCAGAAAAGGTAGCTAAGATAAGGGAAATCCTTAATTCGAGTTAAGATAACATCAAACACTGTAATAATCCTATATTGTTTACTTAAAAGAGACTAGAGTGGTAAATGTGTGTTATATAAGGCAGAATACCATTGAAATAGAGAAAGAAACACGTTCAGCAGCTTTGGAAAGCCTTACACTTCACTGAAATGTAGTACTACACTCTATAACACAGTTGAGAGACAATGTTCCCAAGCTGCCTCAGTTCATAACAGTGTGTAGGAAGTTGTTTGATAAAGTGGCCAAAGCTTATCCTTGGGCCAGAAGGCAGAATATAGGAAACTACATGAAAACATGAATAATTCAGTGAAAATGACTGTAAACAGATGAGAACTTGTTTAGAGCAGCTGAAAGAGAATCTCCAAGTTAGTTCTTAGTTTAGAAAAGGTAGCTAAGATAAGGGAAATCCTTAATTCGAGTTAAGATCACATGAAACACTGTATGAATCCTATATTCTTTACTTAAAGGATACTAGAGTGGTAAATGTGTGTTATACAAGGCAGAATACCATTGAAATAGAGAAAGAAACACGTTCGGCAGCTTTGGGAAGCCTTACACTTCACTGAAATGCAGTAGTACACTCTATAACACAGTTGAGAGACAATGTTCCCTAGCTCCCTCAGTTTATAACAGTGTGTAGGAAGTTGTTTGATAAAGTGGGCAAAGCTTATACTTGGGCCAGAAGGCAGAATATAGGAAAATACATGAAAACATGAATAATTCAGTGAAAATGACTCTAAACAGATGAGAACTTGTTTAGAACAGCTATAAGAGAATCTCCAAGTCAGTTCTTAGTGTAGAAAAGGTAGCTAAGATAAGGGAAATCCTTAATTCCAGTTAAGATCACATGAAACACTGTATGAATCCTATATTCATTACTTAAAGGAGACTAGAGTGGTAAATGTGTGTTATACAAGGCAGAATACCATTGAAATAGAGAAAGAAACACGTTCGGCAGCTTTGGAAAGCCTTACACTTCACTGAAATGTAGTACTACACTCTATAACACAGTTGAGAGACAATGTTCCCTAGCTGCCTCAGTTCATAACAGTGTGTAGGAAGTTGTTTGATAAAGTGGGCAAAGCTTATACTTGGACCAGAAGGCAGAATAAAGGAAACTACATGAAAACATGAATAATTCAGTGAAAATGACTGTAAACAGATGAGAACTTTTTTTACAGCAGTTGAAAGAGATTCTCCAAGTCAGTTCTTAGTGTAGAAAAGGTAGCTAAATCCGGGAAATCCTTAATTCGAGTTAAGATCACATGAAACACTGTATGAATCATATATTGTTTACTTAAAGGAGACTAGAGTGGTAAATGTGTGTTATATAAGGCAGAATACCATTGAAATAGAGAAAGAAACACGTTCGGAAGCTTTGGAAAGCCTTACACTTTACTGAAATGTAGTACTACACTCTATAACACAGTTGAGAGACAATGTTCCCAAGCTGCCTCAGTTCATAACAGTGTGTAGGAAGTTGTTTGATAAAGTGGACAAAGCTTATCCTTGGGCCAGAAGGCAGAATATAGGAAACTACATGAAAACATGAATAATTCAGTGAAAATGACTGTAAACAGATGAGACCTTGTTTAGAACAGCTGAAAGAGAATCTCCAAGTTAGTTCTTAGTGTAGAAAAGGTAGGTAAGATAAGGGAAATCCTTAATTCGAGTTAAGATCACATGAAACACTGTATGAATCCTATATTCTTTACTTAAAGGAGACTAGAGTGGTAAATGTGTGTTATACAAGGCAGAATACCATTGAAATAGAGAAAGAAACACGTTCGGCAGCTTTGGGAAGCCTTACACTTCACTGAAATGTAGTACTACACTCTATAACACAGTTGAGAGACAATGTTCCCGAGCTGCCTCAGTTCATAACAGTGTGTAGGAAGTTGTTTGATAAAGTGGGCAAAGCTTATACTTGGACCATAAGGCAGAATATAGGAAACTACATGAAAACATGAATAATTCAGTGAAAATGACTGTAAACAGATGAGAACTTGTTTAGACAGCTGAAAGAGAATCTCCAAGTCAGTTCTTTGTGTAGAAAAGGTAGCTAAATCCGGAAAATCCTTAATTCCAGGTAAGATCACATGAAACACTGTATGAATCCTGTATTCTTTACTTAAAGGAGACTAGAGTGGTAAATGTGTGTTATACAAGGCAGAATACCATTGAAATAGAGATAGAAACACGTTTGGCAGCTTTGGAAAGCCTTACACTTCACTGAAATGTAGTACTACACTCTATAGCACAGTTAGAGACAATGTTCCCGAGCTGCCTTAGTTCATAACAGTGTGTAGGAAGTTGTTTGATAAAGTGGGCAAAGCTTATACTTGGGCCAGATGGCAGAATATAGGAAAATACATGAAAACATGAATAATTCAGTGAAAATGACTCTAAACAGATGAGAACTTGTTTAGAACAGCTATAAGAGAATCTCCAAGTCAGTTCTTAGTGTAGAAAAGGTAGCTAAGATAAGGGAAATCCTTAATTCCAGTTAAGATCACATGAAACACTGTATGAATCCTATATTCATTACTTAAAGGAGACTAGAGTGGTAAATGTGTGTTATACAAGGCAGAATACCATTGAAATAGAGAAAGAAACACGTTCGGCAGCTTTGGAAAGCCTTACACTTCACTGAAATGTAGTAGTACACTCTATAACACAGTTGAGAGACAATGTTCCCTAGCTCCCTCAGGTCATAACAGTGTGTAGGCAGTTGTTTGATAAAGTGGGCAAAGCTTATACTTGGGCCAGAAGGCAGAATATAGGAAACTACATGAAAACATGAATAATTCAGTGAAAATGACTGTAAACAGATGAGAACTTGTTTAGACAGCTGAAAGAGAATCTCCAAGTCAGTTCTTTGTGTAGAAAAGGTAGCTAAATCCGGAAAATCCTTAATTCCAGTTAAGATCACATGAAACACTGTATGAATCCTGTATTCTTTACTTAAAGGAGACTAGAGTGGTAAATGTGTGTTATACAAGGCAGAATACCATTGAAATAGAGATAGAAACACGTTTGGCAGCTTTGGAAAGCCTTACACTTCACTGAAATGTAGTACTACACTCTATAGCACAGTTAGAGACAATGTTCCCGAGCTGCCTCAGTTCATAACAGTGTGTAGGAAGTTGTTTGATAAAGTGGGCAAAGCTTATACTTGGGCCAGAAGGCAGAATATAGGAAACTACATGAAAACATGAATAATTCAGTGAAAATGACTGTAAACCGATGAGAACTTGTTTAGAACAGCTGAAAGAGAATCTCCAAGACAGTTCTTAGTGTAGAAAAGGTAGCTAAGATAAGGGAAATCCTTAATTCCAGTTAAGATCACATGAAACACTGTATGAACCCTATATTCATTACTTAAAGGAGACTAGAGTGGTAAATGTGTGTTATACAAGGCAGAATACCATTGAAATAGAGAAAGAAACACGTTCGGCAGGTTTGGAAAGCCTTACACTTCACTGAAATGTAGTACTACACTCTATAACACAGTTGAGAGACAATGTTCCCTAGCTGCCTCAGTTCATAACAGTGTGTAGGAAGTTGTTTGATAAAGTGGGCAAAGCTTATACTTGGACCAGAAGGCAGAATAAAGGAAACTACATGAAAACATGAATAATTCAGTGAAAATGACTGTAAACAGATGAGAACTTTTTTTACAGCAGTTGAAAGAGATTCTCCAAGTCAGTTCTTAGTGTAGAAAAGGTAGCTAAATCCGGGAAATCCTTAATTCGAGTTAAGATCACATGAAACACTGTATGAATCATATATTGTTTACTTAAAGGAGAGTAGAGTGGTAAATTTGTGTTATATAAGGCAGAATACCATTGAAATAGAGAAAGAAACACATTCGGAAGCTTTGGAAAGCCTTACACTTCACAGAAATGTAGTACTACACTCTATAACACAGTTGAGAGACAATGTTCCCTAGCTGCCTCAGTTCATAACAGTGTGTAGGAAGTTGTTTGATAAAGTGGGCAAAGCTTATACTTGGGCCAGAAGGCAGAATATAGGAAACTACATGAAAACATGAATAATTCAGTGAAAATGACTGTAAACACTGAGAACTTGTTTTAGAACAGCTGAAAGAGATTCTCCAAGTCAGTTCTTAGTGTAGAAAAGGTAGCTAAATCCGGGAAATCCTTAATTGGAGTCAAGATCACATGAAACACTGTATGAATCCTATATTGTTTACTTAAAGGAGACTAGAGTGGTAAATGTGTGTTATATAAGGCAGAATACCATTGAAATAGAGAAAGAAACACGTTCGGAAGCTTTGGAAAGCCTTACACTTTACTGAAATGTAGTACTACACTCTATAACACAGTTGAGAGACAATGTTCCCAAGCTGCCTCAGTTCATAACAGTGTGTAGGAAGTTGTTTGATAAAGTGGACAAAGCTTATCCTTGGGCCAGAAGGCAGAATATAGGAAACTACATGAAAACATGAATAATTCAGTGAAAATGACTGTAAACAGATGAGACCTTGTTTAGAACAGCTGAAAGAGAATCTCCAAGTTAGTTCTTAGTGTAGAAAAGGTAGGTAAGATAAGGGAAATCCTTAATTCGAGTTAAGATCACATGAAACACTGTATGAATCCTATATTCTTTACTTAAAGGAGACTAGAGTGGTAAATGTGTGTTATACAAGGCAGAATACCATTGAAATAGAGAAAGAAACACGTTCGGCAGCTTTGGGAAGCCTTACACTTCACTGAAATGTAGTACTACACTCTATAACACAGTTGAGAGACAATGTTCCCGAGCTGCCTCAGTTCATAACAGTGTGTAGGAAGTTGTTTGATAAAGTGGGCAAAGCTTATACTTGGGCCAGAAGGCAGAATATAGGAAACTACATGAAAACATGAATAATTCAGTGAAAATGACTGTAAACAGATGAGAACTTGTTTTAGAACAGCTGAAAGAGATTCTCCAAGTTAGTTCTTAGTGTAGAAATGGTAGCTAAATCCGGGAAATCCTTAATTGGAGTGAAGATCACATGAAACACTGTATGAATCCTATATTGTTTACTTAAAGGAGACTAGAGTGGTAAATGTGTGTTATATAAGGCAGAATACCATTGAAATAGAGAAAGAAACATGTTCGGAAGCTTTGGAAAACCTTACACTTCACTGAAATGTAGTACTACACTCTATAACACAGTTGAGAGACAATGTTCCCGAGCTGCCTCAGTTCATAACAGTGTGTAGGAAGTTGTTTGATAAAGTGGGCAAAGCTTATACTTGGGCCAGAAGGCAGAATATAGGAAACTACATGAAAACATGAATAATTCAGTGAAAATGACTGTAAACAGATGAGAACTTGTTTAGAATAGCTATAAGAGAATCTCCAAGTCAGTTCTTAGTGTAGAAAAGGTAGCTAAGATAAGGGAAATCCTTAATTCAAGTTAAGATCACATGAAACACTGTATGAATCGTATGTTGTTTACTTAAAGGAGACTAGAGTGGTAAATGTGTGTTATACAAGGCAGAATACCATTGAAATAGAGAAAGAAACACGTTCGGCAGCCTTGGAAAGCCTTACACTTCACTGAAATGTAGTACTACACTCTATAACACTGTTGAGAGACAATGTTCCCAAGCTGCCTCAGTTCATGACAGTGTGTAGGCAGTTGTTTGATAAAATGGGCAAAGCTTATACTTGCGCCAGAAGGCAGAATATAGGAAACTACATGAAAACATGAATAATTCAGTGAAAATGACTGTAAACAGATGAGAACTTGTTTTACAGCAGCTGAAAGAGATTCTCCAAGTCAGTTCTCAGTGTAGAAAAGGTAGCTAATTCCGGGAAATCCTTAATTCGAGTTAAGATCACATGAAACACTGTATGATTCATATATTGTTTACTTAAAGGAGACTAGAGTGGTAAATTTGTGTTATATAAGGCAGAATACCATTGAAATAGAGAAAGAAAAACGTTCGGAAGCTTTGGAAAGCCTTACACTTCACTGAAATGTAGTACTACACTCTATAACACAGTTGAGAGACAATGTTCCCTAGCTCCCTCAGTTTATAACAGTGTGTAGGAAGTTGTTTGATAAAGTGGGCAAAGCTTATACTTGGGCCAGAAGGCAGAATATAGGAAAATACATGAAAACATGAATAATTCAGTGAAAATGACTCTAAACAGATGAGAACTTGTTTAGAACAGCTATAAGAGAATCTCCAAGTCAGTTCTTAGTGTAGAAAAGGTAGCTAAGATAAGGGAAATCCTTAATTCCAGTTAAGATCACATGAAACACTGTATGAATCCTATATTCATTACTTAAAGGAGACTAGAGTGGTAAATGTGTGTTATACAAGGCAGAATACCATTGAAAAAGAAAAAGAAACACGTTTGGCAGCTTTGGAAAGCCTTACACTTCACTGAAATGTAGTACTACACTCTATAACACAGTTAGAGACAATGTTCCCGAGCTGCCTCAGTTCATAACAGTGTGTAGGAAGTTGTTTGATAAAGTGGGCAAAGCTTATTCTTGGAACAAAAGGCAGAATATAGGAAACTACATGAAAAGATGAATAATTCAGTGAAAATGACTATAAACAGATGAGAACTTGTTTAGAACTGCGGAAAGAGAATCTCCAAGTCAGTTCTTAGTGTAGAAAAGGTAGCTAAGATAAGGGAAATCCTTAATTCCAGTTAAGATCACATGAAACACTGTATGAATCCTATATTCTTTACTTAAAGGAGACTAGAGTGGTAAATGTGTGTTATACAAGGCAGAATACCATTGAAATAGAGAAAGAAACACGTTCGGCAGCTTTGGAAAGCCTTACACTTCACTGAAATGTAGTACTACACTCTATAACACAGTTGAGAGACAATGTTCCCGAGCTGCCTCAGTTCATAACAGTGTGTAGGAAGTTGTTTGATAAAGTGGGCAAAGCTTATTCTTGGACCAGAAGGCAGAATATAGAAAACTACATGAAAACATGAATAATTCAGTGAAAATGACTGTAAACAGATGAGAACTTGTTTTCGAACAGCTGAAAGAGATTCTCCAAGTCAGTTCTTAGTGTAGAAAAGGTAGCTAAATCCGGAAAATCCTTAATTCCAGTTAAGATCACATGAAACACTGTATGAATCCTATATTCTTTACTTAAAGGAGACAAGAGTGGTAAATGTGTGTTATACAAGGCAGAATACCATTGAAATAGAAAAAGAAACACCTTCGGCAGCTTTGGAAAGCCTTACACTTCACTGATATGTAGTATTACACTCTATAACACAGTTGAGAGACAATGTTTCCGAGCTGCCTCAGTTCATAACAGTGTGTAGGAAGTTGTTTGATAAAGTGGGCAAAGCTTATTCTTGGAACAGAAGGCAGAATATAGGAAACTACATGAAAACATGAATAATTCAGTGAAAATGACTGTAAACCGATGAGAACTTGTTTAGAACAGCGGAAAGAGAATCTCCAATTCAGTTCTTAGTGTAGAAAAGGTAGCTAAGATAAGGGAAATCCTTAATTCGAGTTAAGATAACATCAAACACTGTATGAATCCTATATTCTTTACTTACGGAGACTAGAGTGGTAAATGTGTGTTATACAAGGCAGAATACCATTGAAATAGAGAAAGAAACACGTTCGGCAGCTTTGGAAAGCCTTACACTTCACTGAAATGTAGTACTACACTCTATAACACAGTTGAGAGACAATGTTCCCGAGCTGCCTCAGTTCATAACAGTGTGTAGGAAGTTGTTTGATAAAGTGGGCAAAGCTTATACTTGGGCCAGAAGGCAGAATATAGGAAACTACATGAAAACATGAATAATTCAGTGAAAATGACTGTAAACAGATGAGAACTTGTTTTAGAACAGCTGAAAGAGATTCTCCAAGTTAGTTCTTAGTGTAGAAATGGTAGCTAAATCCGGGAAATCCTTAATTGGAGTGAAGATCACATGAAACACTGTATGAATCCTATATTGTTTACTTAAAGGAGACTAGAGTGGTAAATGTGTGTTATATAAGGCAGAATACCATTGAAATAGAGAAAGAAACATGTTCGGAAGCTTTGGAAAACCTTACACTTCACTGAAATGTAGTACTACACTCTATAACACAGTTGAGAGACAATGTTCCCGAGCTGCCTCAGTTCATAACAGTGTGTAGGAAGTTGTTTGATAAAGTGGGCAAAGCTTATACTTGGGCCAGAAGGCAGAATATAGGAAACTACATGAAAACATGAATAATTCAGTGAAAATGACTGTAAACAGATGAGAACTTGTTTAGAATAGCTATAAGAGAATCTCCAAGTCAGTTCTTAGTATAGAAAAGGTAGCTAAGATAAGGGAAATCCTTAATTCAAGTTAAGATCACATGAAACACTGTATGAATCGTATGTTGTTTACTTAAAGGAGACTAGAGTGGTAAATGTGTGTTATACAAGGCAGAATACCATTGAAATAGAGAAAGAAACACGTTCGGCAGCTTTGGAAAGCCTTACACTTCACTGAAATGTAGTACTACACTCTATAACACTGTTGAGAGACAATGTTCCCAAGCTGCCTCAGTTCATGACAGTGTGTAGGCAGTTGTTTGATAAAATGGGCAAAGCTTATACTTGCGCCAGAAGGCAGAATATAGGAAACTACATGAAAACATGAATAATTCAGTGAAAATGACTGTAAACAGATGAGAACTTGTTTTACAGCAGCTGAAAGAGATTCTCCAAGTCAGTTCTCAGTGTAGAAAAGGTAGCTAATTCCGGGAAATCCTTAATTCGAGTTAAGATCACATGAAACACTGTATGAATCATATATTGTTTACTTAAAGGAGACTAGAGTGGTAAATTTGTGTTATATAAGGCAGAATACCATTGAAATAGAGAAAGAAAAACGTTCGGAAGCTTTGGAAAGCCTTACACTTCACTGAAATGTAGTACTACACTCTATAACACAGTTGAGAGACAATGTTCCCTAGCTCCCTCAGTTTATAACAGTGTGTAGGAAGTTGTTTGATAAAGTGGGCAAAGCTTATACTTGGGCCAGAAGGCAGAATATAGGAAAATACATGAAAACATGAATAATTCAGTGAAAATGACTCTAAACAGATGAGAACTTGTTTAGAACAGCTATAAGAGAATCTCCAAGTCAGTTCTTAGTGTAGAAAAGGTAGCTAAGATAAGGGAAATCCTTAATTCCAGTTAAGATCACATGAAACACTGTATGAATCCTATATTCATTACTTAAAGGAGACTAGAGTGGTAAATGTGTGTTATACAAGGCAGAATACCATTGAAAAAGAAAAAGAAACACGTTCGGCAGCTTTGGAAAGCCTTACACTTCACTGAAATGTAGTACTACACTCTATAACACAGTTAGAGACAATGTTCCCGAGCTGCCTCAGTTCATAACAGTGTGTAGGAAGTTGTTTGATAAAGTGGGCAAAGCTTATTCTTGGAACAAAAGGCAGAATATAGGAAACTACATGAAAAGATGAATAATTCAGTGAAAATGACTATAAACAGATGAGAACTTGTTTAGAACTGCGGAAAGAGAATCTCCAAGTCAGTTCTTAGTGTAGAAAAGGTAGCTAAGATAAGGGAAATCCTTAATTCCAGTTAAGATCACATGAAACACTGTATGAATCCTATATTCTTTACTTAAAGGAGACTAGAGTGGTAAATGTGTGTTATACAAGGCAGAATACCATTGAAATAGAGAAAGAAACACGTTCGGCAGCTTTGGAAAGCCTTACACTTCACTGAAATGTAGTACTACACTCTATAACACAGTTGAGAGACAATGTTCCCGAGCTGCCTCAGTTCATAACAGTGTGTAGGAAGTTGTTTGATAAAGTGGGCAAAGCTTATTCTTGGACCAGAAGGCAGAATATAGAAAACTACATGAAAACATGAATAATTCAGTGAAAATGACTGTAAACAGATGAGAACTTGTTTTCGAACAGCTGAAAGAGATTCTCCAAGTCAGTTCTTAGTGTAGAAAAGGTAGCTAAATCCGGAAAATCCTTAATTCCAGTTAAGATCACATGAAACACTGTATGAATCCTATATTCTTTACTTAAAGGAGACAAGAGTGGTAAATGTGTGTTATACAAGGCAGAATACCATTGAAATAGAAAAAGAAACACCTTCGGCAGCTTTGGAAAGCCTTACACTTCACTGATATGTAGTATTACACTCTATAACACAGTTGAGAGACAATGTTTCCGAGCTGCCTCAGTTCATAACAGTGTGTAGGAAGTTGTTTGATAAAGTGGGCAAAGCTTATTCTTGGAACAGAAGGCAGAATATAGGAAACTACATGAAAACATGAATAATTCAGTGAAAATGACTGTAAACCGATGAGAACTTGTTTAGAACAGCGGAAAGAGAATCTCCAATTCAGTTCTTAGTGTAGAAAAGGTAGCTAAGATAAGGGAAATCCTTAATTCGAGTTAAGATAACATCAAACACTGTATGAATCCTATATTCTTTACTTACGGAGACTAGAGTGGTAAATGTGTGTTATACAAGGCAGAATACCATTGAAATAGAGAAAGAAACACGTTCGGCAGCTTTGGAAAGCCTTACACTTCACTGAAATGTAGTACTACACTCTATAACACAGTTGAGAGACAATGTTCCCGAGCTGCCTCAGTTCATAACAGTGTGTAGGAAGTTGTTTGATAAAGTGGGCAAAGCTTATACTTGGGCCAGAAGGCAGAATATAGGAAACTACATGAAAACATGAATAATTCAGTGAAAATGACTGTAAACAGATGAGAACTTGTTTTAGAACAGCTGAAAGAGATTCTCCAAGTCATTTCTTAGTGTAGAAAAGATAGCTAAATCCGGGAAATCCTTAATTCGAGTTAAGATCACATGAAACACTGTTTGAATCCTATATTGTTTACTTAAAGGAGACTAGAGTGGTAAATGTGTGTTATATATGGCAGAATACCATTGAAATAGAGAACGAAACACGTTCGGCAGCTTTGTAAAGCCTTACACTTCACTGAAATATAGTACTACACTCTATAACACAGTTGAGAGACAATGTTCCCGAGCTGCCTCAGTTCATAACAGTGTGTAGGAAGTTGTTTGATAAAGTGGGCAAAGCTTATACTTGGGCCAGAAGGCAGAATATAGGAAACTACATGAAAACATGAATAATTCACAGAAAATGACTGTAAACAGATGAGAACTTGTTTAGAATAGCTATAAGAGAATCTCCAAGTCAGTTCTTAGTGTAGAAAAGGTAGCTAAGATAAGGGAAATCCTTAATTCAAGTTAAGATCACATGAAACACTGTATGAATCGTATATTGTTTACTTAAAGGAGACTAGAGTGGTAAATGTGTGTTATACAAGGCAGAATACCATTGAAATAGAGAAAGAAACACGTTCGGCAGCTTTGGAAAGCCTTACACTTCACTGAAATGTAGTACTACACTCTATAACACTGTTGAGAGACAATGTTCCCAAGCTGCCTCAGTTCATGACAGTGTGTAGGCAGTTGTTTGATAAAATGGGCAAAGCTTATACTTGCGCCAGAAGGCAGAATATAGGAAACTACATGAAAACATGAATAATTCAGTGAAAATGACTGTAAACAGATGAGAACTTGTTTTACAGCAGCTGAAAGAGATTCTCCAAGTCAGTTCTCAGTGTAGAAAAGGTAGCTAATTCCGGGAAATCCTTAATTCGAGTTAAGATCACATGAAACACTGTATGAATCATATATTGTTTACTTAAAGGAGACTAGAGTGGTAAATTTGTGTTATATAAGGCAGAATACCATTGAAATAGAGAAAGAAAAACGTTCGGAAGCTTTGGAAAGCCTTACACTTCACTGAAATGTAGTACTACACTCTATAACACAGTTGAGAGACAATGTTCCCTAGCTCCCTCAGTTTATAACAGTGTGTAGGAAGTTGTTTGATAAAGTGTGCAAAGCTTATACTTGGGCCAGAAGGCAGAATATAGGAAAATACATGAAAACATGAATAATTCAGTGAAAATGACTCTAAACAGATGAGAACTTGTTTAGAACAGCTATAAGAGAATCTCCAAGTCAGTTCTTAGTGTAGAAAAGGTAGCTAAGATAAGGGAAATCCTTAATTCCAGTTAAGATCACATGAAACACTGTATGAATCCTATATTCATTACTTAAAGGAGACTAGAGTGGTAAATGTGTGTTATACAAGGCAGAATACCATTGAAATAGAAAAAGAAACACGTTCGGCAGCTTTGGAAAGCCTTACACTTCACTGAAATGTAGTACTACACTCTATAACACAGTTGAGAGACAATGTTCCCGAGCTGCCTCAGTTCATAACAGTGTGTAGGAAGTTGTTTGATAAAGTGGGCAAAGCTTATTCTTGGACCAGAAGGCAGAATATAGAAAACTACATGAAAACATGAATAATTCAGTGAAAATGACTGTAAACAGATGAGAACTTGTTTTCGAACAGCTGAAAGAGATTCTCCAAGTCAGTTCTTAGTGTAGAAAAGGTAGCTAAATCCGGAAAATCCTTAATTCCAGTTAAGATCACATGAAACACTGTATGAATCCTATATTCTTTACTTAAAGGAGACAAGAGTGGTAAATGTGTGTTATACAAGGCAGAATACCATTGAAATAGAAAAAGAAACACCTTCGGCAGCTTTGGAAAGCCTTACACTTCACTGATATGTAGTATTACACTCTATAACACAGTTGAGAGACAATGTTTCCGAGCTGCCTCAGTTCATAACAGTGTGTAGGAAGTTGTTTGATAAAGTGGGCAAAGCTTATTCTTGGAACAGAAGGCAGAATATAGGAAACTACATGAAAACATGAATAATTCAGTGAAAATGACTGTAAACCGATGAGAACTTGTTTAGAACAGCGGAAAGAGAATCTCCAATTCAGTTCTTAGTGTAGAAAAGGTAGCTAAGATAAGGGAAATCCTTAATTCGAGTTAAGATAACATCAAACACTGTATGAATCCTATATTCTTTACTTACGGAGACTAGAGTGGTAAATGTGTGTTATACAAGGCAGAATACCATTGAAATAGAGAAAGAAACACGTTCGGCAGCTTTGGAAAGCCTTACACTTCACTGAAATGTAGTACTACACTCTATAACACAGTTGAGAGACAATGTTCCCGAGCTGCCTCAGTTCATAACAGTGTGTAGGAAGTTGTTTGATAAAGTGGGCAAAGCTTATACTTGGGCCAGAAGGCAGAATATAGGAAACTACATGAAAACATGAATAATTCAGTGAAAATGACTGTAAACAGATGAGAACTTGTTTTAGAACAGCTGAAAGAGATTCTCCAAGTCATTTCTTAGTGTAGAAAAGATAGCTAAATCCGGGAAATCCTTAATTCGAGTTAAGATCACATGAAACACTGTTTGAATCCTATATTGTTTACTTAAAGGAGACTAGAGTGGTAAATGTGTGTTATATATGGCAGAATACCATTGAAATAGAGAACGAAACACGTTCGGCAGCTTTGTAAAGCCTTACACTTCACTGAAATATAGTACTACACTCTATAACACAGTTGAGAGACAATGTTCCCGAGCTGCCTCAGTTCATAACAGTGTGTAGGAAGTTGTTTGATAAAGTGGGCAAAGCTTATACTTGGGCCAGAAGGCAGAATATAGGAAACTACATGAAAACATGAATAATTCACAGAAAATGACTGTAAACAGATGAGAACTTGTTTAGAATAGCTATAAGAGAATCTCCAAGTCAGTTCTTAGTGTAGAAAAGGTAGCTAAGATAAGGGAAATCCTTAATTCAAGTTAAGATCACATGAAACACTGTATGAATCGTATATTGTTTACTTAAAGGAGACTAGAGTGGTAAATGTGTGTTATACAAGGCAGAATACCATTGAAATAGAGAAAGAAACACGTTCGGCAGCTTTGGAAAGCCTTACACTTCACTGAAATGTAGTACTACACTCTATAACACTGTTGAGAGACAATGTTCCCAAGCTGCCTCAGTTCATGACAGTGTGTAGGCAGTTGTTTGATAAAATGGGCAAAGCTTATACTTGCGCCAGAAGGCAGAATATAGGAAACTACATGAAAACATGAATAATTCAGTGAAAATGACTGTAAACAGATGAGAACTTGTTTTACAGCAGCTGAAAGAGATTCTCCAAGTCAGTTCTCAGTGTAGAAAAGGTAGCTAATTCCGGGAAATCCTTAATTCGAGTTAAGATCACATGAAACACTGTATGAATCATATATTGTTTACTTAAAGGAGACTAGAGTGGTAAATTTGTGTTATATAAGGCAGAATACCATTGAAATAGAGAAAGAAAAACGTTCGGAAGCTTTGGAAAGCCTTACACTTCACTGAAATGTAGTACTACACTCTATAACACAGTTGAGAGACAATGTTCCCTAGCTCCCTCAGTTTATAACAGTGTGTAGGAAGTTGTTTGATAAAGTGTGCAAAGCTTATACTTGGGCCAGAAGGCAGAATATAGGAAAATACATGAAAACATGAATAATTCAGTGAAAATGACTCTAAACAGATGAGAACTTGTTTAGAACAGCTATAAGAGAATCTCCAAGTCAGTTCTTAGTGTAGAAAAGGTAGCTAAGATAAGGGAAATCCTTAATTCCAGTTAAGATCACATGAAACACTGTATGAATCCTATATTCATTACTTAAAGGAGACTAGAGTGGTAAATGTGTGTTATACAAGGCAGAATACCATTGAAATAGAAAAAGAAACACGTTCGGCAGCTTTGGAAAGCCTTACACTTCACTGAAATGTAGTACTACACTCTATAACACAGTTAGAGACAATGTTCCCGAGCTGCCTCAGTTCATAACAGTGTGTAGGAAGTTGTTTGATAAAGTGGGCAAAGCTTATTCTTGGAACAAAAGGCAGAATATAGGAAACTACATGAAAACATGAATAATTCAGTGAAAATGACTATAAACAGATGAGAACTTGTTTAGAACTGCGGAAAGAGAATCTCCAAGTCAGTTCTTAGTGTAGAAAAGGTAGCTAAGATAAGGGAAATCTTTAATTCGAGTTAAGATCACATGAAACACTGTATGAATCCTATATTCTTTACTTAAAGGAGACTAGAGTGGTAAATGTGTGTTATACAAGGCAGAATACCATTGAAATAGAGAAAGAAACACGTTCGGCAGCTTTGGAAAGCCTTACACTTCACTGAAATGTAGTACTACACTCTATAACACAGTTGAGAGACAATGTTCCCGAGCTGCCTCAGTTCATAACAGTGTGTAGGAAGTTGTTTGATAAAGTGGGCAAAGCTTATTCTTGGACCAGAAGGCAGAATATAGGAAACTACATGAAAACATGACTAATTCAGTGAAAATGACTGTAATCAGATGAGAACTTGTTTTCGAACAGCTGAAAGAGATTCTCCAAGTCAGTTCTTAGTGTAGAAAAGGTAGCTAAATCCGGAAAATCCTTAATTCCAGTTAAGATCACATGAAACACTGTATGAATCCTATATTCTTTACTTAAAGGAGACAAGAGTGGTAAATGTGTGTTATACAAGGTACAATACCATTGAAATAGAAAAAGAAACACCTTAGGCAGCTTTGGAAAGCCTTACACTTCACTGAAATGTAGTATTACACTCTATAACACAGTTGAGAGACAATGTTTCCGAGCTGCCTCAGTTCATAACAGTGTGTAGGAAGTTGTTTGATAAAGTGGGCAAAGCTTATTCTTGGAACAGAAGGCAGAATATAGGAAACTACATGAAAACATGAATAATTCAGTGAAAATGACTGTAAACCGATGAGAACTTGTTTAGAACAGCGGAAAGAGAATCTCCAATTCAGTTCTTAGTGTAGAAAAGGTAGCTAAGATAAGGGAAATCCTTAATTCGAGTTAAGATAACATCAAACACTGTATGAATCCTATATTCTTTACTTAAAGGAGACTAGGTTGGTAAATGTGTGTTATACAAGGCAGAATACCATTGAAATAGAGAAAGAAAAACGTTCGGCAGCTTTGGAAAGCCTTACACTTCACTGAAATGTAGTACTACACTCTATAACACAGTTGAGAGACAATGTTCCCGAGCTGCCTCAGTTCATAACAGTGTGTAGGAAGTTGTTTGATAAAGTGGGCAAAGCTTATACTTGGGCCAGAAGGCAGAATATAGGAAACTACATGAAAACATGAATAATTCAGTGAAAATGACTGTAAACAGATGAGAACTTGTTTTAGAACAGCTGAAAGAGATTCTCCAAGTTAGTTCTTTGTGTAGAAATGGTAGCTAAATCCGGGAAATCCTTAATTGGAGTGAAGATCACATGAAACACTGTATGAATCCTATATTGTTTACTTAAAGGAGACTAGAGTGGTAAATGTGTGTTATATAAGGCAGAATACCATTGAAATAGAGAAAGACACATGTTCGGAAGCTTTGGAAAACCTTACACTTCACTGAAATGTAGTACTACACTCTATAACACAGTTGAGAGACAATGTTCCCGAGGTGCCTCAGTTCATAACAGTGTGTAGGAAGTTGTTTGATAAAGTGGGCAAAGCTTATACTTGGGCCAGAAGGCAGAATATAGGAAACTACATGAAAACATGAATAATTCAGTGAAAATGACTGTAAACAGATGAGAACTTGTTTAGAATAGCTATAAGAGAATCTCCAAGTCAGTTCTTAGTGTAGAAAAGGTAGCTAAGATAAGGGAAATCCTTAATTCAAGTTAAGATCACATGAAACACTGTATGAATCGTATATTGTTTACTTAAAGGAGACTAGAGTGGTAAATGTGTGTTATACAAGGCAGAATACCATTGAAATAGAGAAAGAAACACGTTCGGCAGCTTTGGAAAGCCTTACACTTCACTGAAATGTAGTACTACACTCTATAACACTGTTGAGAGACAATGTTCCCAAGCTGCCTCAGTTCATGACAGTGTGTAGGCAGTTGTTTGATAAAATGGGCAAAGCTTATACTTGCGCCAGAAGGCAGAATATAGGAAACTACATGAAAACATGAATAATTCAGTGAAAATGACTGTAAACAGATGAGAACTTGTTTTACAGCAGCTGAAAGAGATTCTCCAAGTCAGTTCTCAGTGTAGAAAAGGTAGCTAATTCCGGGAAATCCTTAATTCGAGTTTAGATCACATGAAACACTGTATGAAT
Organism: Pipistrellus hanaki; assembly: GCF_964339955.1. Classification (NCBI taxonomy): domain Eukaryota; kingdom Metazoa; phylum Chordata; class Mammalia; order Chiroptera; family Vespertilionidae; genus Pipistrellus; species Pipistrellus hanaki. The sequence goes on from NC_140519.1 coordinate 613,581, forward strand.
CATATATTGTTTACTTAAAGGAAACTAGAGTGGTAAATTTGTGTTATATGAGGCAGAATACCATTGAAATAGAGAAAGAAACACGTTCGTCAGCTTTGGGAAGCCTTACACTTCACTGAAATGTAGTACTACACTCTATAACACAGTTGAGAGACAATGTTCCCGAGCTGCCTCAGTTCATAACAGTGTGTAGGAAGTTGTTTGATAAAGTGGGCAAAGCTTATACTTGGACCAGAAGGCAGAATATAGGAAACTACATGAAAACATGAATAATTCAGTGAAAATGACTGTAAACAGATGAGAACTTGTTTAGACAGCTGAAAGAGAATCTCCAAGTCAGTTCTTTGTGTAGAAAAGGTAGCTAAATCCGGAAAATCCTTAATTCCAGTTAAGATCACATGAAACACTGTATGAATCCTGTATTCTTTACTTAAAGGAGACTAGAGTGGTAAATGTGTGTTATACAAGGCAGAATACCATTGAAATAGAGATAGAAACACGTTTGGCAGCTTTGGAAAGCCTTACACTTCACTGAAATGTAGTACTACACTCTATAGCACAGTTAGAGACAATGTTCCCGAGCTGCCTCAGTTCATAACAGTGTGTAGGAAGTTGTTTGATAAAGTGGGCAAAGCTTATACTTGGGCCAGATGGCAGAATATAGGAAACTACATGAAAACATGAATAATTCAGTGAAAATAACTGTACACCGATGAAAACTTGTTTAGAACAGCGGAAAGAGAATCTCCAAGACAGTTCTTAGTGCAGAAAAGGTAGCTAAGATAAGGGAAATCCTTAATTCGAGTTAAGATAACATCAAACACTGTAATAATCCTATATTGTTTACTTAAAAGAGACTAGAGTGGTAAATGTGTGTTATATAAGGCAGAATACCATTGAAATAGAGAAAGAAACACGTTCAGCAGCTTTGGAAAGCCTTACACTTCACTGAAATGTAGTACTACACTCTATAACACAGTTGAGAGACAATGTTCCCAAGCTGCCTCAGTTCATAACAGTGTGTAGGAAGTTGTTTGATAAAGTGGCCAAAGCTTATCCTTGGGCCAGAAGGCAGAATATAGGAAACTACATGAAAACATGAATAATTCAGTGAAAATGACTGTAAACAGATGAGAACTTGTTTAGAGCAGCTGAAAGAGAATCTCCAAGTTAGTTCTTAGTTTAGAAAAGGTAGCTAAGATAAGGGAAATCCTTAATTCGAGTTAAGATCACATGAAACACTGTATGAATCCTATATTCTTTACTTAAAGGATACTAGAGTGGTAAATGTGTGTTATACAAGGCAGAATACCATTGAAATAGAGAAAGAAACACGTTCGGCAGCTTTGGGAAGCCTTACACTTCACTGAAATGTAGTAGTACACTCTATAACACAGTTGAGTGACAATGTTCCCTAGCTCCCTCAGTTTATAACAGTGTGTAGGAAGTTGTTTGATAAAGTGGGCAAAGCTTATACTTGGACCAGAAGGCAGAATATAGGAAAATACATGAAAACATGAATAATTCAGTGAAAATGACTCTAAACAGATGAGAACTTGTTTAGAACAGCTATAAGAGAATCTCCAAGTCAGTTCTTAGTGTAGAAAAGGTAGCTAAGATAAGGGAAATCCTTAATTCCAGTTAAGATCACATGAAACACTGTATGAATCCTATATTCATTACTTAAAGGAGACTAGAGTGGTAAATGTGTGTTATACAAGGCAGAATACCATTGAAATAGAGAAAGAAACACGTTCGGCAGCTTTGGAAAGCCTTACACTTCACTGAAATGTAGTACTACACTCTATAACACAGTTGAGAGACAATGTTCCCTAGCTGCCTCAGTTCATAACAGTGTGTAGGAAGTTGTTTGATAAAGTGGGCAAAGCTTATACTTGGACCAGAAGGCAGAATAAAGGAAACTACATGAAAACATGAATAATTCAGTGAAAATGACTGTAAACAGATGAGAACTTTTTTTACAGCAGTTGAAAGAGATTCTCCAAGTCAGTTCTTAGTGTAGAAAAGGTAGCTAAATCCGGGAAATCCTTAATTCGAGTTAAGATCACATGAAACACTGTATGAATCATATATTGTTTACTTAAAGGAGAGTAGAGTGGTAAATTTGTGTTATATAAGGCAGAATACCATTGAAATAGAGAAAGAAACACATTCGGAAGCTTTGGAAAGCCTTACACTTCACAGAAATGTAGTACTACACTCTATAACACAGTTGAGAGACAATGTTCCCTAGCTGCCTCAGTTCATAACAGTGTGTAGGAAGTTGTTTGATAAAGTGGGCAAAGCTTATACTTGGGCCAGAAGGCAGAATATAGGAAACTACATGAAAACATGAATAATTCAGTGAAAATGACTGTAAACACTGAGAACTTGTTTTAGAACAGCTGAAAGAGATTCTCCAAGTCAGTTCTTAGTGTAGAAAAGGTAGCTAAATCCGGGAAATCCTTAATTGGAGTCAAGATCACATGAAACACTGTATGAATCCTATATTGTTTACTTAAAGGAGACTAGAGTGGTAAATGTGTGTTATATAAGGCAGAATACCATTGAAATAGAGAAAGAAACACGTTCGGAAGCTTTGGAAAGCCTTACACTTTACTGAAATGTAGTACTACACTCTATAACACAGTTGAGAGACAATGTTCCCAAGCTGCCTCAGTTCATAACAGTGTGTAGGAAGTTGTTTGATAAAGTGGACAAAGCTTATCCTTGGGCCAGAAGGCAGAATATAGGAAACTACATGAAAACATGAATAATTCAGTGAAAATGACTGTAAACAGATGAGACCTTGTTTAGAACAGCTGAAAGAGAATCTCCAAGTTAGTTCTTAGTGTAGAAAAGGTAGGTAAGATAAGGGAAATCCTTAATTCGAGTTAAGATCACATGAAACACTGTATGAATCCTATATTCTTTACTTAAAGGAGACTAGAGTGGTAAATGTGTGTTATACAAGGCAGAATACCATTGAAATAGAGAAAGAAACACGTTCGGCAGCTTTGGGAAGCCTTACACTTCACTGAAATGTAGTACTACACTCTATAACACAGTTGAGAGACAATGTTCCCGAGCTGCCTCAGTTCATAACAGTGTGTAGGAAGTTGTTTGATAAAGTGGGCAAAGCTTATACTTGGACCAGAAGGCAGAATATAGGAAACTACATGAAAACATGAATAATTCAGTGAAAATGACTGTAAACAGATGAGAACTTGTTTAGACAGCTGAAAGAGAATCTCCAAGTCAGTTCTTTGTGTAGAAAAGGTAGCTAAATCCGGAAAATCCTTAATTCCAGTTAAGATCACATGAAACACTGTATGAATCCTGTATTCTTTACTTAAAGGAGACTAGAGTGGTAAATGTGTGTTATACAAGGCAGAATACCATTGAAATAGAGATAGAAACACGTTTGGCAGCTTTGGAAAGCCTTACACTTCACTGAAATGTAGTACTACACTCTATAGCACAGTTAGAGACAATGTTCCCGAGCTGCCTCAGTTCATAACAGTGTGTAGGAAGTTGTTTGATAAAGTGGGCAAAGCTTATACTTGGGCCAGATGGCAGAATATAGGAAACTACATGAAAACATGAATAATTCAGTGAAAATAACTGTACACCGATGAAAACTTGTTTAGAACAGCGGAAAGAGAATCTCCAAGACAGTTCTTAGTGCAGAAAAGGTAGCTAAGATAAGGGAAATCCTTAATTCGAGTTAAGATAACATCAAACACTGTAATAATCCTATATTGTTTACTTAAAAGAGACTAGAGTGGTAAATGTGTGTTATATAAGGCAGAATACCATTGAAATAGAGAAAGAAACACGTTCAGCAGCTTTGGAAAGCCTTACACTTCACTGAAATGTAGTACTACACTCTATAACACAGTTGAGAGACAATGTTCCCAAGCTGCCTCAGTTCATAACAGTGTGTAGGAAGTTGTTTGATAAAGTGGCCAAAGCTTATCCTTGGGCCAGAAGGCAGAATATAGGAAACTACATGAAAACATGAATAATTCAGTGAAAATGACTGTAAACAGATGAGAACTTGTTTAGAGCAGCTGAAAGAGAATCTCCAAGTTAGTTCTTAGTTTAGAAAAGGTAGCTAAGATAAGGGAAATCCTTAATTCGAGTTAAGATCACATGAAACACTGTATGAATCCTATATTCTTTACTTAAAGGATACTAGAGTGGTAAATGTGTGTTATACAAGGCAGAATACCATTGAAATAGAGAAAGAAACACGTTCGGCAGCTTTGGGAAGCCTTACACTTCACTGAAATGTAGTAGTACACTCTATAACACAGTTGAGAGACAATGTTCCCTAGCTCCCTCAGTTTATAACAGTGTGTAGGAAGTTGTTTGATAAAGTGGGCAAAGCTTATACTTGGGCCAGAAGGCAGAATATAGGAAAATACATGAAAACATGAATAATTCAGTGAAAATGACTCTAAACAGATGAGAACTTGTTTAGAACAGCTATAAGAGAATCTCCAAGTCAGTTCTTAGTGTAGAAAAGGTAGCTAAGATAAGGGAAATCCTTAATTCCAGTTAAGATCACATGAAACACTGTATGAATCCTATATTCATTACTTAAAGGAGACTAGAGTGGTAAATGTGTGTTATACAAGGCAGAATACCATTGAAATAGAGAAAGAAACACGTTCGGCAGCTTTGGAAAGCCTTACACTTCACTGAAATGTAGTACTACACTCTATAACACAGTTGAGAGACAATGTTCCCTAGCTGCCTCAGTTCATAACAGTGTGTAGGAAGTTGTTTGATAAAGTGGGCAAAGCTTATACTTGGACCAGAAGGCAGAATAAAGGAAACTACATGAAAACATGAATAATTCAGTGAAAATGACTGTAAACAGATGAGAACTTTTTTTACAGCAGTTGAAAGAGATTCTCCAAGTCAGTTCTTAGTGTAGAAAAGGTAGCTAAATCCGGGAAATCCTTAATTCGAGTTAAGATCACATGAAACACTGTATGAATCATATATTGTTTACTTAAAGGAGAGTAGAGTGGTAAATTTGTGTTATATAAGGCAGAATACCATTGAAATAGAGAAAGAAACACATTCGGAAGCTTTGGAAAGCCTTACACTTCACAGAAATGTAGTACTACACTCTATAACACAGTTGAGAGACAATGTTCCCTAGCTGCCTCAGTTCATAACAGTGTGTAGGAAGTTGTTTGATAAAGTGGGCAAAGCTTATACTTGGGCCAGAAGGCAGAATATAGGAAACTACATGAAAACATGAATAATTCAGTGAAAATGACTGTAAACACTGAGAACTTGTTTTAGAACAGCTGAAAGAGATTCTCCAAGTCAGTTCTTAGTGTAGAAAAGGTAGCTAAATCCGGGAAATCCTTAATTGGAGTCAAGATCACATGAAACACTGTATGAATCCTATATTGTTTACTTAAAGGAGACTAGAGTGGTAAATGTGTGTTATATAAGGCAGAATACCATTGAAATAGAGAAAGAAACACGTTCGGAAGCTTTGGAAAGCCTTACACTTTACTGAAATGTAGTACTACACTCTATAACACAGTTGAGAGACAATGTTCCCAAGCTGCCTCAGTTCATAACAGTGTGTAGGAAGTTGTTTGATAAAGTGGACAAAGCTTATCCTTGGGCCAGAAGGCAGAATATAGGAAACTACATGAAAACATGAATAATTCAGTGAAAATGACTGTAAACAGATGAGACCTTGTTTAGAACAGCTGAAAGAGAATCTCCAAGTTAGTTCTTAGTGTAGAAAAGGTAGGTAAGATTAGGGAAATCCTTAATTCGAGTTAAGATCACATGAAACACTGTATGAATCCTATATTCTTTACTTAAAGGAGACTAGAGTGGTAAATGTGTGTTATACAAGGCAGAATACCATTGAAATAGAGAAAGAAACACGTTCGGCAGCTTTGGGAAGCCTTACACTTCACTGAAATGTAGTACTACACTCTATAACACAGTTGAGAGACAATGTTCCCGAGCTGCCTCAGTTCATAACAGTGTGTAGGAAGTTGTTTGATAAAGTGGGCAAAGCTTATACTTGGACCAGAAGGCAGAATATAGGAAACTACATGAAAACATGAATAATTCAGTGAAAATGACTGTAAACAGATGAGAACTTGTTTAGACAGCTGAAAGAGAATCTCCAAGTCAGTTCTTTGTGTAGAAAAGGTAGCTAAATCCGGAAAATCCTTAATTCCAGTTAAGATCACATGAAACACTGTATGAATCCTGTATTCTTTACTTAAAGGAGACTAGAGTGGTAAATGTGTGTTATACAAGGCAGAATACCATTGAAATAGAGATAGAAACACGTTTGGCAGCTTTGGAAAGCCTTACACTTCACTGAAATGTAGTACTACACTCTATAGCACAGTTAGAGACAATGTTCCCGAGCTGCCTCAGTTCATAACAGTGTGTAGGAAGTTGTTTGATAAAGTGGGCAAAGCTTATACTTGGGCCAGATGGCAGAATATAGGAAACTACATGAAAACATGAATAATTCAGTGAAAATAACTGTACACCGATGAAAACTTGTTTAGAACAGCGGAAAGAGAATCTCCAAGACAGTTCTTAGTGCAGAAAAGGTAGCTAAGATAAGGGAAATCCTTAATTCGAGTTAAGATAACATCAAACACTGTAATAATCCTATATTGTTTACTTAAAAGAGACTAGAGTGGTAAATGTGTGTTATATAAGGCAGAATACCATTGAAATAGAGAAAGAAACACGTTCAGCAGCTTTGGAAAGCCTTACACTTCACTGAAATGTAGTACTACACTCTATAACACAGTTGAGAGACAATGTTCCCAAGCTGCCTCAGTTCATAACAGTGTGTAGGAAGTTGTTTGATAAAGTGGCCAAAGCTTATCCTTGGGCCAGAAGGCAGAATATAGGAAACTACATGAAAACATGAATAATTCAGTGAAAATGACTGTAAACAGATGAGAACTTGTTTAGAGCAGCTGAAAGAGAATCTCCAAGTTAGTTCTTAGCTTAGAAAAGGTAGCTAAGATAAGGGAAATCCTTAATTCGAGTTAAGATCACATGAAACACTGTATGAATCCTATATTCTTTACTTAAAGGATACTAGAGTGGTAAATGTGTGTTATACAAGGCAGAATACCATTGAAATAGAGAAAGAAACACGTTCGGCAGCTTTGGGAAGCCTTACACTTCACTGAAATGTAGTAGTACACTCTATAACACAGTTGAGAGACAATGTTCCCTAGCTCCCTCAGTTTATAACAGTGTGTAGGAAGTTGTTTGATAAAGTGGGCAAAGCTTATACTTGGGCCAGAAGGCAGAATATAGGAAAATACATGAAAACATGAATAATTCAGTGAAAATGACTCTAAACAGATGAGAACTTGTTTAGAACAGCTATAAGAGAATCTCCAAGTCAGTTCTTAGTGTAGAAAAGGTAGCTAAGATAAGGGAAATCCTTAATTCCAGTTAAGATCACATGAAACACTGTATGAATCCTATATTCATTACTTAAAGGAGACTAGAGTGGTAAATGTGTGTTATACAAGGCAGAATACCATTGAAATAGAGAAAGAAACACGTTCGGCAGCTTTGGAAAGCCTTACACTTCACTGAAATGTAGTACTACACTCTATAACACAGTTGAGAGACAATGTTCCCTAGCTGCCTCAGTTCATAACAGTGTGTAGGAAGTTGTTTGATAAAGTGGGCAAAGCTTATACTTGGACCAGAAGGCAGAATAAAGGAAACTACATGAAAACATGAATAATTCAGTGAAAATGACTGTAAACAGATGAGAACTTTTTTTACAGCAGTTGAAAGAGATTCTCCAAGTCAGTTCTTAGTGTAGAAAAGGTAGCTAAATCCGGGAAATCCTTAATTCGAGTTAAGATCACATGAAACACTGTATGAATCATATATTGTTTACTTAAAGGAGAGTAGAGTGGTAAATTTGTGTTATATAAGGCAGAATACCATTGAAATAGAGAAAGAAACACATTCGGAAGCTTTGGAAAGCCTTACACTTCACAGAAATGTAGTACTACACTCTATAACACAGTTGAGAGACAATGTTCCCTAGCTGCCTCAGTTCATAACAGTGTGTAGGAAGTTGTTTGATAAAGTGGGCAAAGCTTATACTTGGGCCAGAAGGCAGAATATAGGAAACTACATGAAAACATGAATAATTCAGTGAAAATGACTGTAAACACTGAGAACTTGTTTTAGAACAGCTGAAAGAGATTCTCCAAGTCAGTTCTTAGTGTAGAAAAGGTAGCTAAATCCGGGAAATCCTTAATTGGAGTCAAGATCACATGAAACACTGTATGAATCCTATATTGTTTACTTAAAGGAGACTAGAGTGGTAAATGTGTGTTATATAAGGCAGAATACCATTGAAATAGAGAAAGAAACACGTTCGGCAGCTTTGGAAAGCCTTACACTTCACTGAAATGTAGTACTACACTCTATAACACAGTTGAGAGACAATGTTCCCAAGCTGCCTCAGTTCATAACAGTGTGTAGGAAGTTGTTTGATAAAGTGGACAGAGCTTATCCTTGGGCCAGAAGGCAGAATATAGGAAACTACATGAAAACATGAATAATTCAGTGAAAATGACTGTAAACAGATGAGACCTTGTTTAGAACAGCTGAAAGAGAATCTCCAAGTTAGTTCTTAGTGTAGAAAAGGTAGGTAAGATAAGGGAAATCCTTAATTCGAGTTAAGATCACATGAAACACTGTATGAATCCTATATTCTTTACTTAAAGGAGACTAGAGTGGTAAATGTGTGTTATACAAGGCAGAATACCATTGAAATAGAGAAAGAAACACGTTCGGCAGCTTTGGGAAGCCTTACACTTCACTGAAATGTAGTACTACACTCTATAACACAGTTGAGAGACAATGTTCCCGAGCTGCCTCAGTTCATAACAGTGTGTAGGAAGTTGTTTGATAAAGTGGGCAAAGCTTATACTTGGACCAGAAGGCAGAATATAGGAAACTACATGAAAACATGAATAATTCAGTGAAAATGACTGTAAACAGATGAGAACTTGTTTAGACAGCTGAAAGAGAATCTCCAAGTCAGTTCTTTGTGTAGAAAAGGTAGCTAAATCCGGAAAATCCTTAATTCCAGTTAAGATCACATGAAACACTGTATGAATCCTGTATTCTTTACTTAAAGGAGACTAGAGTGGTAAATGTGTGTTATACAAGGCAGAATACCATTGAAATAGAGATAGAAACACATTTGGCAGCTTTGGAAAGCCTTACACTTCACTGAAATGTAGTACTACACTCTATAGCACAGTTAGAGACAATGTTCCCGAGCTGCCTCAGTTCATAACAGTGTGTAGGAAGTTGTTTGATAAAGTGGGCAAAGCTTATACTTGGGCCAGATGGCAGAATATAGGAAACTACATGAAAAGATGAATAATTCAGTGAAAATAACTGTACACCGATGAAAACTTGTTTAGAACAGCGGAAAGAGAATCTCCAAGACAGTTCTTAGTGCAGAAAAGGTAGCTAAGATAAGGGAAATCCTTAATTCGAGTTAAGATAACATCAAACACTGTAATAATCCTATATTGTTTACTTAAAAGAGACTAGAGTGGTAAATGTGTGTTATATAAGGCAGAATACCATTGAAATAGAGAAAGAAACACGTTCAGCAGCTTTGGAAAGCCTTACACTTCACTGAAATGTAGTACTACACTCTATAACACAGTTGAGAGACAATGTTCCCAAGCTGCCTCAGTTCATAACAGTGTGTAGGAAGTTGTTTGATAAAGTGGCCAAAGCTTATCCTTGGGCCAGAAGGCAGAATATAGGAAACTACATGAAAACATGAATAATTCAGTGAAAATGACTGTAAACAGATGAGAACTTGTTTAGAGCAGCTGAAAGAGAATCTCCAAGTTAGTTCTTAGTTTAGAAAAGGTAGCTAAGATAAGGGAAATCCTTAATTCGAGTTAAGATCACATGAAACACTGTATGAATCCTATATTCTTTACTTAAAGGATACTAGAGTGGTAAATGTGTGTTATACAAGGCAGAATACCATTGAAATAGAGAAAGAAACACGTTCGGCAGCTTTGGGAAGCCTTACACTTCACTGAAATGTAGTAGTACACTCTATAACACAGTTGAGAGACAATGTTCCCTAGCTCCCTCAGTTTATAACAGTGTGTAGGAAGTTGTTTGATAAAGTGGGCAAAGCTTATACTTGGGCCAGAAGGCAGAATATAGGAAAATACATGAAAACATGAATAATTCAGTGAAAATGACTCTAAACAGATGAGAACTTGTTTAGAACAGCTATAAGAGAATCTCCAAGTCAGTTCTTAGTGTAGAAAAGGTAGCTAAGATAAGGGAAATCCTTAATTCCAGTTAAGATCACATGAAACACTGTATGAATCCTATATTCATTACTTAAAGGAGACTAGAGTGGTAAATGTGTGTTATACAAGGCAGAATACCATTGAAATAGAGAAAGAAACACGTTCGGCAGCTTTGGAAAGCCTTACACTTCACTGAAATGTAGTACTACACTCTATAACACAGTTGAGAGACAATGTTCCCTAGCTGCCTCAGTTCATAACAGTGTGTAGGAAGTTGTTTGATAAAGTGGGCAAAGCTTATACTTGGACCAGAAGGCAGAATAAAGGAAACTACATGAAAACATGAATAATTCAGTGAAAATGACTGTAAACAGATGAGAACTTTTTTTACAGCAGTTGAAAGAGATTCTCCAAGTCAGTTCTTAGTGTAGAAAAGGTAGCTAAATCCGGGAAATCCTTAATTCGAGTTAAGATCACATGAAACACTGTATGAATCATATATTGTTTACTTAAAGGAGACTAGAGTGGTAAATGTGTGTTATATAAGGCAGAATACCATTGAAATAGAGAAAGAAACACGTTCGGAAGCTTTGGAAAGCCTTACACTTTACTGAAATGTAGTACTACACTCTATAACACAGTTGAGAGACAATGTTCCCAAGCTGCCTCAGTTCATAACAGTGTGTAGGAAGTTGTTTGATAAAGTGGACAAAGCTTATCCTTGGGCCAGAAGGCAGAATATAGGAAACTACATGAAAACATGAATAATTCAGTGAAAATGACTGTAAACAGATGAGACCTTGTTTAGAACAGCTGAAAGAGAATCTCCAAGTTAGTTCTTAGTGTAGAAAAGGTAGGTAAGATAAGGGAAATCCTTAATTCGAGTTAAGATCACATGAAACACTGTATGAATCCTATATTCTTTACTTAAAGGAGACTAGAGTGGTAAATGTGTGTTATACAAGGCAGAATACCATTGAAATAGAGAAAGAAACACGTTCGGCAGCTTTGGGAAGCCTTACACTTCACTGAAATGTAGTACTACACTCTATAACACAGTTGAGAGACAATGTTCCCGAGCTGCCTCAGTTCATAACAGTGTGTAGGAAGTTGTTTGATAAAGTGGGCAAAGCTTATACTTGGACCAGAAGGCAGAATATAGGAAACTACATGAAAACATGAATAATTCAGTGAAAATGACTGTAAACAGATGAGAACTTGTTTAGACAGCTGAAAGAGAATCTCCAAGTCAGTTCTTTGTGTAGAAAAGGTAGCTAAATCCGGAAAATCCTTAATTCCAGTTAAGATCACATGAAACACTGTATGAATCCTGTATTCTTTACTTAAAGGAGACTAGAGTGGTAAATGTGTGTTATACAAGGCAGAATACCATTGAAATAGAGATAGAAACACGTTTGGCAGCTTTGGAAAGCCTTACACTTCACTGAAATGTAGTACTACACTCTATAGCACAGTTAGAGACAATGTTCCCGAGCTGCCTCAGTTCATAACAGTGTGTAGGAAGTTGTTTGATAAAGTGGGCAAAGCTTATACTTGGGCCAGATGGCAGAATATAGGAAACTACATGAAAACATGAATAATTCAGTGAAAATAACTGTACACCGATGAAAACTTGTTTAGAACAGCGGAAAGAGAATCTCCAAGACAGTTCTTAGTGCAGAAAAGGTAGCTAAGATAAGGGAAATCCTTAATTCGAGTTAAGATAACATCAAACACTGTAATAATCCTATATTGTTTACTTAAAAGAGACTAGAGTGGTAAATGTGTGTTATATAAGGCAGAATACCATTGAAATAGAGAAAGAAACACGTTCAGCAGCTTTGGAAAGCCTTACACTTCACTGAAATGTAGTACTACACTCTATAACACAGTTGAGAGACAATGTTCCCAAGCTGCCTCAGTTCATAACAGTGTGTAGGAAGTTGTTTGATAAAGTGGCCAAAGCTTATCCTTGGGCCAGAAGGCAGAATATAGGAAACTACATGAAAACATGAATAATTCAGTGAAAATGACTGTAAACAGATGAGAACTTGTTTAGAGCAGCTGAAAGAGAATCTCCAAGTTACTTCTTAGTTTAGAAAAGGTAGCTAAGATAAGGGAAATCCTTAATTCGAGTTAAGATCACATGAAACACTGTATGAATCCTATATTCTTTACTTAAAGGATACTAGAGTGGTAAATGTGTGTTATACAAGGCAGAATACCATTGAAATAGAGAAAGAAACACGTTCGGCAGCTTTGGGAAGCCTTACACTTCACTGAAATGTAGTAGTACACTCTATAACACAGTTGAGAGACAATGTTCCCTAGCTCCCTCAGTTTATAACAGTGTGTAGGAAGTTGTTTGATAAAGTGGGCAAAGCTTATACTTGGGCCAGAAGGCAGAATATAGGAAAATACATGAAAACATGAATAATTCAGTGAAAATGACTCTAAACAGATGAGAACTTGTTTAGAACAGCTATAAGAGAATCTCCAAGTCAGTTCTTAGTGTAGAAAAGGTAGCTAAGATAAGGGAAATCCTTAATTCCAGTTAAGATCACATGAAACACTGTATGAATCCTATATTCATTACTTAAAGGAGACTAGAGTGGTAAATGTGTGTTATACAAGGCAGAATACCATTGAAATAGAGAAAGAAACACGTTCGGCAGCTTTGGAAAGCCTTACACTTCACTGAAATGTAGTACTACACTCTATAACACAGTTGAGAGACAATGTTCCCTAGCTGCCTCAGTTCATAACAGTGTGTAGGAAGTTGTTTGATAAAGTGGGCAAAGCTTATACTTGGACCAGAAGGCAGAATAAAGGAAACTACATGAAAACATGAATAATTCAGTGAAAATGACTGTAAACAGATGAGAACTTTTTTTACAGCAGTTGAAAGCGATTCTCCAAGTCAGTTCTTAGTGTAGAAAAGGTAGCTAAATCCGGGAAATCCTTAATTCGAGTTAAGATCACATGAAACACTGTATGAATCATATATTGTTTACTTAAAGGAGAGTAGAGTGGTAAATTTGTGTTATATAAGGCAGAATACCATTGAAATAGAGAAAGAAACACATTCGGAAGCTTTGGAAAGCCTTACACTTCACAGAAATGTAGTACTACACTCTATAACACAGTTGAGAGACAATGTTCCCTAGCTGCCTCAGTTCATAACAGTGTGTAGGAAGTTGTTTGATAAAGTGGGCAAAGCTTATACTTGGGCCAGAAGGCAGAATATAGGAAACTACATGAAAACATGAATAATTCAGTGAAAATGACTGTAAACACTGAGAACTTGTTTTAGAACAGCTGAAAGAGATTCTCCAAGTCAGTTCTTAGTGTAGAAAAGGTAGCTAAATCCGGGAAATCCTTAATTGGAGTCAAGATCACATGAAACACTGTATGAATCCTATATTGTTTACTTAAAGGAGACTAGAGTGGTAAATGTGTGTTATATAAGGCAGAATACCATTGAAATAGAGAAAGAAACACGTTCGGAAGCTTTGGAAAGCCTTACACTTTACTGAAATGTAGTACTACACTCTATAACACAGTTGAGAGACAATGTTCCCAAGCTGCCTCAGTTCATAACAGTGTGTAGGAAGTTGTTTGATAAAGTGGACAAAGCTTATCCTTGGGCCAGAAGGCAGAATATAGGAAACTACATGAAAACATGAATAATTCAGTGAAAATGACTGTAAACAGATGAGACCTTGTTTAGAACAGCTGAAAGAGAATCTCCAAGTTAGTTCTTAGTGTAGAAAAGGTAGGTAAGATAAGGGAAATCCTTAATTCGAGTTAAGATCACATGAAACACTGTATGAATCCTATATTCTTTACTTAAAGGAGACTAGAGTGGTAAATGTGTGTTATACAAGGCAGAATACCATTGAAATAGAGAAAGAAACACGTTCGGCAGCTTTGGGAAGCCTTACACTTCACTGAAATGTAGTACTACACTCTATAACACAGTTGAGAGACAATGTTCCCGAGCTGCCTCAGTTCATAACAGTGTGTAGGAAGTTGTTTGATAAAGTGGGCAAAGCTTATACTTGGACCAGAAGGCAGAATATAGGAAACTACATGAAAACATGAATAATTCAGTGAAAATGACTGTAAACAGATGAGAACTTGTTTAGACAGCTGAAAGAGAATCTCCAAGTCAGTTCTTTGTGTAGAAAAGGTAGCTAAATCCGGAAAATCCTTAATTCCAGTTAAGATCACATGAAACACTGTATGAATCCTGTATTCTTTACTTAAAGGAGACTAGAGTGGTAAATGTGTGTTATACAAGGCAGAATACCATTGAAATAGAGATAGAAACACGTTTGGCAGCTTTGGAAAGCCTTACACTTCACTGAAATGTAGTACTACACTCTATAGCACAGTTAGAGACAATGTTCCCGAGCTGCCTCAGTTCATAACAGTGTGTAGGAAGTTGTTTGATAAAGTGGGCAAAGCTTATACTTGGGCCAGATGGCAGAATATAGGAAACTACATGAAAACATGAATAATTCAGTGAAAATAACTGTACACCGATGAAAACTTGTTTAGAACAGCGGAAAGAGAATCTCCAAGACAGTTCTTAGTGCAGAAAAGGTAGCTAAGATAAGGGAAATCCTTAATTCGAGTTAAGATAACATCAAACACTGTAATAATCCTATATTGTTTACTTAAAAGAGACTAGAGTGGTAAATGTGTGTTATATAAGGCAGAATACCATTGAAATAGAGAAAGAAACACGTTCAGCAGCTTTGGAAAGCCTTACACTTCACTGAAATGTAGTACTACACTCTATAACACAGTTGAGAGACAATGTTCCCAAGCTGCCTCAGTTCATAACAGTGTGTAGGAAGTTGTTTGATAAAGTGGCCAAAGCTTATCCTTGGGCCAGAAGGCAGAATATAGGAAACTACATGAAAACATGAATAATTCAGTGAAAATGACTGTAAACAGATGAGAACTTGTTTAGAGCAGCTGAAAGAGAATCTCCAAGTTAGTTCTTAGTTTAGAAAAGGTAGCTAAGATAAGGGAAATCCTTAATTCGAGTTAAGATCACATGAAACACTGTATGAATCCTATATTCTTTACTTAAAGGATACTAGAGTGGTAAATGTGTGTTATACAAGGCAGAATACCATTGAAATAGAGAAAGAAACACGTTCGGCAGCTTTGGGAAGCCTTACACTTCACTGAAATGTAGTAGTACACTCTATAACACAGTTGAGAGACAATGTTCCCTAGCTCCCTCAGGTCATAACAGTGTGTAGGCAGTTGTTTGATAAAGTGGGCAAAGCTTATACTTGGGCCAGAAGGCAGAATATAGGAAACTACATGAAAACATGAATAATTCAGTGAAAATGACTGTAAACAGATGAGAACTTGTTTAGACAGCTGAAAGAGAATCTCCAAGTCAGTTCTTTGTGTAGAAAAGGTAGCTAAATCCGGAAAATCCTTAATTCCAGTTAAGATCACATGAAACACTGTATGAATCCTGTATTCTTTACTTAAAGGAGACTAGAGTGGTAAATGTGTGTTATACAAGGCAGAATACCATTGAAATAGAGATAGAAACACGTTTGGCAGCTTTGGAAAGCCTTACACTTCACTGAAATGTAGTACTACACTCTATAGCACAGTTAGAGACAATGTTCCCGAGCTGCCTCAGTTCATAACAGTGTGTAGGAAGTTGTTTGATAAAGTGGGCAAAGCTTATACTTGGGCCAGATGGCAGAATATAGGAAACTACATGAAAACATGAATAATTCAGTGAAAATAACTGTACACCGATGAAAACTTGTTTAGACAGCTGAAAGAGAATCTCCAAGTCAGTTCTTTGTGTAGAAAAGGTAGCTAAATCCGGAAAATCCTTAATTCCAGTTAAGATCACATGAAACACTGTATGAATCCTGTATTCTTTACTTAAAGGAGACTAGAGTGGTAAATGTGTGTTATACAAGGCAGAATACCATTGAAATAGAGATAGAAACACGTTTGGCAGCTTTGGAAAGCCTTACACTTCACTGAAATGTAGTACTACACTCTATAGCACAGTTCGAGACAATGTTCCCGAGCTGCCTCAGTTCATAACAGTGTGTAGGAAGTTGTTTGATAAAGTGGGCAAAGCTTATACTTGGGCCAGATGGCAGAATATAGGAAACTACATGAAAACATGAATAATTCAGTGAAAATAACTGTACACCGATGAAAACTTGTTTAGAACAGCGGAAAGAGAATCTCCAAGACAGTTCTTAGTGCAGAAAAGGTAGCTAAGATAAGGGAAATCCTTAATTCGAGTTAAGATAACATCAAACACTGTAATAATCCTATATTGTTTACTTAAAAGAGACTAGAGTGGTAAATGTGTGTTATATAAGGCAGAATACCATTGAAATAGAGAAAGAAACACGTTCAGCAGCTTTGGAAAGCCTTACACTTCACTGAAATGTAGTACTACACTCTATAACACAGTTGAGAGACAATGTTCCCAAGCTGCCTCAGTTCATAACAGTGTGTAGGAAGTTGTTTGATAAAGTGGCCAAAGCTTATCCTTGGGCCAGAAGGCAGAATATAGGAAACTACATGAAAACATGAATAATTCAGTGAAAATGACTGTAAACAGATGAGAACTTGTTTAGAGCAGCTGAAAGAGAATCTCCAAGTTAGTTCTTAGTTTAGAAAAGGTAGCTAAGATAAGGGAAATCCTTAATTCGAGTTAAGATCACATGAAACACTGTATGAATCCTATATTCTTTACTTAAAGGATACTAGAGTGGTAAATGTGTGTTATACAAGGCAGAATACCATTGAAATAGAGAAAGAAACACGTTCGGCAGCTTTGGGAAGCCTTACACTTCACTGAAATGCAGTAGTACACTCTATAACACAGTTGAGAGACAATGTTCCCTAGCTCCCTCAGTTTATAACAGTGTGTAGGAAGTTGTTTGATAAAGTGGGCAAAGCTTATACTTGGGCCAGAAGGCAGAATATAGGAAAATACATGAAAACATGAATAATTCAGTGAAAATGACTCTAAACAGATGAGAACTTGTTTAGAACAGCTATAAGAGAATCTCCAAGTCAGTTCTTAGTGTAGAAAAGGTAGCTAAGATAAGGGAAATCCTTAATTCCAGTTAAGATCACATGAAACACTGTATGAATCCTATATTCATTACTTAAAGGAGACTAGAGTGGTAAATCTGTGTTATACAAGGCAGAATACCATTGAAATAGAGAAAGAAACACGTTCGGCAGCTTTGGAAAGCCTTACACTTCACTGAAATGTAGTACTACACTCTATAACACAGTTGAGAGACAATGTTCCCTAGCTGCCTCAGTTCATAACAGTGTGTAGGAAGTTGTTTGATAAAGTGGGCAAAGCTTATACTTGGACCAGAAGGCAGAATAAAGGAAACTACATGAAAACATGAATAATTCAGTGAAAATGACTGTAAACAGATGAGAACTTTTTTTACAGCAGTTGAAAGAGATTCTCCAAGTCAGTTCTTAGTGTAGAAAAGGTAGCTAAATCCGGGAAATCCTTAATTCGAGTTAAGATCACATGAAACACTGTATGAATCATATATTGTTTACTTAAAGGAGACTAGAGTGGTAAATGTGTGTTATATAAGGCAGAATACCATTGAAATAGAGAAAGAAACACGTTCGGAAGCTTTGGAAAGCCTTACACTTTACTGAAATGTAGTACTACACTCTATAACACAGTTGAGAGACAATGTTCCCAAGCTGCCTCAGTTCATAACAGTGTGTAGGAAGTTGTTTGATAAAGTGGACAAAGCTTATCCTTGGGCCAGAAGGCAGAATATAGGAAACTACATGAAAACATGAATAATTCAGTGAAAATGACTGTAAACAGATGAGACCTTGTTTAGAACAGCTGAAAGAGAATCTCCAAGTTAGTTCTTAGTGTAGAAAAGGTAGGTAAGATAAGGGAAATCCTTAATTCGAGTTAAGATCACATGAAACACTGTATGAATCCTATATTCTTTACTTAAAGGAGACTAGAGTGGTAAATGTGTGTTATACAAGGCAGAATACCATTGAAATAGAGAAAGAAACACGTTCGGCAGCTTTGGGAAGCCTTACACTTCACTGAAATGTAGTACTACACTCTATAACACAGTTGAGAGACAATGTTCCCGAGCTGCCTCAGTTCATAACAGTGTGTAGGAAGTTGTTTGATAAAGTGGGCAAAGCTTATACTTGGACCAGAAGGCAGAATATAGGAAACTACATGAAAACATGAATAATTCAGTGAAAATGACTGTAAACAGATGAGAACTTGTTTAGACAGCTGAAAGAGAATCTCCATGTCAGTTCTTTGTGTAGAAAAGGTAGCTAAATCCGGAAAATCCTTAATTCCAGTTAAGATCACATGAAACACTGTATGAATCCTGTATTCTTTACTTAAAGGAGACTAGAGTGGTAAATGTGTGTTATACAAGGCAGAATACCATTGAAATAGAGATAGAAACACGTTTGGCAGCTTTGGAAAGCCTTACACTTCACTGAAATGTAGTACTACACTCTATAGCACAGTTAGAGACAATGTTCCCGAGCTGCCTCAGTTCATAACAGTGTGTAGGAAGTTGTTTGATAAAGTGGGCAAAGCTTATACTTGGGCCAGATGGCAGAATATAGGAAACTACATGAAAACATGAATAATTCAGTGAAAATAACTGTACACCGATGAAAACTTGTTTAGAACAGCGGAAAGAGAATCTCCAAGACAGTTCTTAGTGCAGAAAAGGTAGCTAAGATAAGGGAAATCCTTAATTCGAGTTAAGATAACATCAAACACTGTAATAATCCTATATTGTTTACTTAAAAGAGACTAGAGTGGTAAATGTGTGTTATATAAGGCAGAATACCATTGAAATAGAGAAAGAAACACGTTCGGCAGCTTTGGAAAGCCTTACACTTCATTGAAATGTAGTACTACACTCTATAACACAGTTGAGAGACAATGTTCCCAAGCTGCCTCAGTTCATAACAGTGTGTAGGAAGTTGTTTGATAAAGTGGCCAAAGCTTATCCTTGGGCCAGAAGGCAGAATATAGGAAACTACATGAAAACATGAATAATTCAGTGAAAATGACTGTAAACAGATGAGAACTTGTTTAGAACAGCTGAAAGAGAATCTCCAAGTTAGTTCTTAGTTTAGAAAAGGTAGCTAAGATAAGGGAAATCCTTAATTCGAGTTAAGATCACATGAAACACTGTATGAATCCTATATTCTTTACTTAAAGGATACTAGAGTGGTAAATGTGTGTTATACAAGGCAGAATACCATTGAAATAGAGAAAGAAACACGTTCGGCAGCTTTGGGAAGCCTTACACTTCACTGAAATGTAGTAGTACACTCTATAACACAGTTGAGAGACAATGTTCCCTAGCTCCCTCAGGTCATAACAGTGTGTAGGCAGTTGTTTGATAAAGTGGGCAAAGCTTATACTTGGGCCAGAAGGCAGAATATAGGAAACTACATGAAAACATGAATAATTCAGTGAAAATGACTGTAAACAGATGAGAACTTGTTTAGACAGCTGAAAGAGAATCTCCAAGTCAGTTCTTTGTGTAGAAAAGGTAGCTAAATCCGGAAAATCCTTAATTCCAGTTAAGATCACATGAAACACTGTATGAATCCTGTATTCTTTACTTAAAGGAGACTAGAGTGGTAAATGTGTGTTATACAAGGCAGAATACCATTGAAATAGAGATAGAAACACGTTTGGCAGCTTTGGAAAGCCTTACACTTCACTGAAATGTAGTACTACACTCTATAGCACAGTTAGAGACAATGTTCCCGAGCTGCCTCAGTTCATAACAGTGTGTAGGAAGTTGTTTGATAAAGTGGGCAAAGCTTATACTTGGGCCAGAAGGCAGAATATAGGAAACTACATGAAAACATGAATAATTCAGTGAAAATGACTGTAAACCGATGAGAACTTGTTTAGAACAGCTGAAAGAGAATCTCCAAGACAGTTCTTAGTGTAGAAAAGGTAGCTAAGATAAGGGAAATCCTTAATTCCAGTTAAGATCACATGAAACACTGTATGAATCCTATATTCATTACTTAAAGGAGACTAGAGTGGTAAATGTGTGTTATACAAGGCAGAATACCATTGAAATAGAGAAAGAAACACGTTCGGCAGCTTTGGAAAGCCTTACACTTCACTGAAATGTAGTACTACACTCTATAACACAGTTGAGAGACAATGTTCCCTAGCTGCCTCAGTTCATAACAGTGTGTAGGAAGTTGTTTGATAAAGTGGGCAAAGCTTATACTTGGACCAGAAGGCAGAATAAAGGAAACTACATGAAAACATGAATAATTCAGTGAAAATGACTGTAAACAGATGAGAACTTTTTTTACAGCAGTTGAAAGAGATTCTCCAAGTCAGTTCTTAGTGTAGAAAAGGTAGCTAAATCCGGGAAATCCTTAATTCGAGTTAAGATCACATGAAACACTGTATGAATCATATATTGTTTACTTAAAGGAGAGTAGAGTGGTAAATTTGTGTTATATAAGGCAGAATACCATTGAAATAGAGAAAGAAACACATTCGGAAGCTTTGGAAAGCCTTACACTTCACAGAAATGTAGTACTACACTCTATAACACAGTTGAGAGACAATGTTCCCTAGCTGCCTCAGTTCATAACAGTGTGTAGGAAGTTGTTTGATAAAGTGGGCAAAGCTTATACTTGGGCCAGAAGGCAGAATATAGGAAACTACATGAAAACATGAATAATTCAGTGAAAATGACTGTAAACACTGAGAACTTGTTTTAGAACAGCTGAAAGAGATTCTCCAAGTCAGTTCTTAGTGTAGAAAAGGTAGCTAAATCCGGGAAATCCTTAATTCGAGTTAAGATCACATGAAACACTGTATGAATCATATATTGTTTACTTAAAGGAGACTAGAGTGGTAAATGTGTGTTATATAAGGCAGAATACCATTGAAATAGAGAAAGAAACACGTTCGGAAGCTTTGGAAAGCCTTACACTTTACTGAAATGTAGTACTACACTCTATAACACAGTTGAGAGACAATGTTCCCAAGCTGCCTCAGTTCATAACAGTGTGTAGGAAGTTGTTTGATAAAGTGGACAAAGCTTATCCTTGGGCCAGAAGGCAGAATATAGGAAACTACATGAAAACATGAATAATTCAGTGAAAATGACTGTAAACAGATGAGACCTTGTTTAGAACAGCTGAAAGAGAATCTCCAAGTTAGTTCTTAGTGTAGAAAAGGTAGGTAAGATAAGGGAAATCCTTAATTCGAGTTAAGATCACATGAAACACTGTATGAATCCTATATTCTTTACTTAAAGGAGACTAGAGTGGTAAATGTGTGTTATACAAGGCAGAATACCATTGAAATAGAGAAAGAAACACGTTCGGCAGCTTTGGGAAGCCTTACACTTCACTGAAATGTAGTACTACACTCTATAACACAGTTGAGAGACAATGTTCCCGAGCTGCCTCAGTTCATAACAGTGTGTAGGAAGTTGTTTGATAAAGTGGGCAAAGCTTATACTTGGACCAGAAGGCAGAATATAGGAAACTACATGAAAACATGAATAATTCAGTGAAAATGACTGTAAACAGATGAGAACTTGTTTAGACAGCTGAAAGAGAATCTCCAAGTCAGTTCTTTGTGTAGAAAAGGTAGCTAAATCCGGAAAATCCTTAATTCCAGTTAAGATCACATGAAACACTGTATGAATCCTGTATTCTTTACTTAAAGGAGACTAGAGTGGTAAATGTGTGTTATACAAGGCAGAATACCATTGAAATAGAGATAGAAACACGTTTGGCAGCTTTGGAAAGCCTTACACTTCACTGAAATGTAGTACTACACTCTATAGCACAGTTAGAGACAATGTTCCCGAGCTGCCTCAGTTCATAACAGTGTGTAGGAAGTTGTTTGATAAAGTGGGCAAAGCTTATACTTGGGCCAGATGGCAGAATATAGGAAACTACATGAAAACATGAATAATTCAGTGAAAATAACTGTACACCGATGAAAACTTGTTTAGAACAGCGGAAAGAGAATCTCCAAGACAGTTCTTAGTGCAGAAAAGGTAGCTAAGATAAGGGAAATCCTTAATTCGAGTTAAGATAACATCAAACACTGTAATAATCCTATATTGTTTACTTAAAAGAGACTAGAGTGGTAAATGTGTGTTATATAAGGCAGAATACCATTGAAATAGAGAAAGAAACACGTTCAGCAGCTTTGGAAAGCCTTACACTTCACTGAAATGTAGTACTACACTCTATAACACAGTTGAGAGACAATGTTCCCAAGCTGCCTCAGTTCATAACAGTGTGTAGGAAGTTGTTTGATAAAGTGGCCAAAGCTTATCCTTGGGCCAGAAGGCAGAATATAGGAAACTACATGAAAACATGAATAATTCAGTGAAAATGACTGTAAACAGATGAGAACTTGTTTAGAGCAGCTGAAAGAGAATCTCCAAGTTAGTTCTTAGTTTAGAAAAGGTAGCTAAGATAAGGGAAATCCTTAATTCGAGTTAAGATCACATGAAACACTGTATGAATCCTATATTCTTTACTTAAAGGATACTAGAGTGGTAAATGTGTGTTATACAAGGCAGAATACCATTGAAATAGAGAAAGAAACACGTTCAGCAGCTTTGGGAAGCCTTACACTTCACTGAAATGTAGTAGTACACTCTATAACACAGTTGAGAGACAATGTTCCCTAGCTCCCTCAGGTCATAACAGTGTGTAGGCAGTTGTTTGATAAAGTGGGCAAAGCTTATACTTGGGCCAGAAGGCAGAATATAGGAAACTACATGAAAACATGAATAATTCAGTGAAAATGACTGTAAACAGATGAGAACTTGTTTAGACAGCTGAAAGAGAATCTCCAAGTCAGTTCTTTGTGTAGAAAAGGTAGCTAAATCCGGAAAATCCTTAATTCCAGTTAAGATCACATGAAACACTGTATGAATCCTGTATTCTTTACTTAAAGGAGACTAGAGTGGTAAATGTGTGTTATACAAGGCAGAATACCATTGAAATAGAGATAGAAACACGTTTGGCAGCTTTGGAAAGCCTTACACTTCACTAAAATGTAGTACTACACTCTATAGCACAGTTAGAGACAATGTTCCCGAGCTGCCTCAGTTCATAACAGTGTGTAGGAAGTTGTTTGATAAAGTGGGCAAAGCTTATACTTGGGCCAGATGGCAGAATATAGGAAACTACATGAAAACATGAATAATTCAGTGAAAATAACTGTACACCGATGAAAACTTGTTTAGAACAGCGGAAAGAGAATCTCCAAGACAGTTCTTAGTGCAGAAAAGGTAGGTAAGATAAGGGAAATCCTTAATTCGAGTTAAGATAACATCAAACACTGTAATAATCCTATATTGTTTACTTAAAAGAGACTAGAGTGGTAAATGTGTGTTATATAAGGCAGAATACCATTGAAATAGAGAAAGAAACACGTTCGGCAGCTTTGGAAAGCCTTACACTTCACTGAAATGTAGTACTACACTCTATAACACAGTTGAGAGACAATGTTCCCAAGCTGCCTCAGTTCATAACAGTGTGTAGGAAGTTGTTTGATAAAGTGGCCAAAGCTTATCCTTGGGCCAGAAGGCAGAATATAGGAAACTACATGAAAACATGAATAATTCAGTGAAAATGACTGTAAAAAGATGAGAGCTTGTTTAGAACAGCTGAAAGAGAATCTCCAAGTTAGTTCTTAGTTTAGAAAAGGTAGCTAAGATAAGGGAAATCCTTAATTCGAGTTAAGATCACATGAAACACTGTATGAATCCTATATTCTTTACTTAAAGGATACTAGAGTGGTAAATGTGTGTTATACAAGGCAGAATACCATTGAAATAGAGAAAGAAACACTTTCGGCAGCTTTGGGAAGCCTTACACTTCACTGAAATGTAGTAGTACACTCTATAACACAGTTGAGAGACAATGTTCCCTAGCTCCCTCAGGTCATAACAGTGTGTAGGCAGTTGTTTGATAAAGTGGGCAAAGCTTATACTTGGGCCAGAAGGCAGAATATAGGAAACTACATGAAAACATGAATAATTCAGTGAAAATGACTGTAAACAGATGAGAACTTGTTTAGACAGCTGAAAGAGAATCTCCATGTCAGTTCTTTGTGTAGAAAAGGTAGCTAAATCCGGAAAATCCTTAATTCCAGTTAAGATCACATGAAACACTGTATGAATCCTGTATTCTTTACTTAAAGGAGACTAGAGTGGTAAATGTGTGTTATACAAGGCAGAATACCATTGAAATAGAGATAGAAACACGTTTGGCAGCTTTGGAAAGCCTTACACTTCACTGAAATGTAGTACTACACTCTATAGCACAGTTAGAGACAATGTTCCCGAGCTGCCTCAGTTCATAACAGTGTGTAGGAAGTTGTTTGATAAAGTGGGCAAAGCTTATACTTGGGCCAGATGGCAGAATATAGGAAACTACATGAAAACATGAATAATTCAGTGAAAATAACTGTACACCGATGAAAACTTGTTTAGAACAGCGGAAAGAGAATCTCCAAGACAGTTCTTAGTGCAGAAAAGGTAGCTAAGATAAGGGAAATCCTTAATTCGAGTTAAGATAACATCAAACACTGTAATAATCCTATATTGTTTACTTAAAAGAGACTAGAGTGGTAAATGTGTGTTATATAAGGCAGAATACCATTGAAATAGAGAAAGAAACACGTTCGGCAGCTTTGGAAAGCCTTACACTTCATTGAAATGTAGTACTACACTCTATAACACAGTTGAGAGACAATGTTCCCAAGCTGCCTCAGTTCATAACAGTGTGTAGGAAGTTGTTTGATAAAGTGGCCAAAGCTTATCCTTGGGCCAGAAGGCAGAATATAGGAAACTACATGAAAACATGAATAATTCAGTGAAAATGACTGTAAACAGATGAGAACTTGTTTAGAACAGCTGAAAGAGAATCTCCAAGTTAGTTCTTAGTTTAGAAAAGGTAGCTAAGATAAGGGAAATCCTTAATTCGAGTTAAGATCACATGAAACACTGTATGAATCCTATATTCTTTACTTAAAGGATACTAGAGTGGTAAATGTGTGTTATACAAGGCAGAATACCATTGAAATAGAGAAAGAAACACGTTCGGCAGCTTTGGGAAGCCTTACACTTCACTGAAATGTAGTAGTACACTCTATAACACAGTTGAGAGACAATGTTCCCTAGCTCCCTCAGGTCATAACAGTGTGTAGGCAGTTGTTTGATAAAGTGGGCAAAGCTTATACTTGGGCCAGAAGGCAGAATATAGGAAACTACATGAAAACATGAATAATTCAGTGAAAATGACTGTAAACAGATGAGAACTTGTTTAGACAGCTGAAAGAGAATCTCCAAGTCAGTTCTTTGTGTAGAAAAGGTAGCTAAGATAAGGGAAATCCTTAATTCGAGTTAAGATAACATCAAACACTGTATGAATCCTATATTCTTTACTTAAAGGAGACTAGAGTGCTAAATGTGTGTTATATAAGGCAGAATACCATTGAAATAGAGAAAGAAACACGTTCGGCAGCTTTGGAAAGCCTTACACTTCACTGAAATGTAGTACTACACTCTATAACACAGTTGAGAGACAATGTTCACTAGCTGCCTCAGTTCATAACAGTGTGTAGGAAGTTGTTTGATTAAGTGGGCAAAGCTTATACTTGGGCCAGAAGGCAGAATATAGGAAACTACATGAAAACATGAATAATTCAGTGAAAATGACTGTAAAGAGATGAGAACTTGTTTAGAACTGCTGAAAGACAATCTCTAAGTCAGTTCTTAGTGTAAAAAAGGTAGCTAAGATAAGGGAAATCCTTAATTCGAGTTTAGATAACATCAAACACTGTATGAATCCTATATTCATTACTTAAAGGAGACTAGAGTGGTAAATGTGTGTTCTACAAGGCAGAATAACATTGAAAAAGAGAAAGAAACACGTTCGGCAGCTTTGGAAAGCCTTACACTTCACTGAAATGTAGTACTACACTCTATAACACAGTTAGAGACAATGTTCCCGAGCTGCCACAGTTCATAACAGTGTGTAGGAAGTTGTTTGATAAAGTGGGCAAAGCTTATTCTTGGAACAAAAGGCAGAATATAGGAAACTACATGAAAACATGAATAATTCAGTGAAAATGACTATAAACATATGAGAACTTGTTTAGAACTGCGGAAAGAGAATCTCCAAGTCAGTTCTTAGTGTAGAAAAGGTAGCTAAGATAAGGGAAATCCTTAATTCCAGTTAAGATCACATGAAACACTTTATGAATCCTATATTCATTACTTAAAGGAGACTAGAGTGGTAAATGTGTGTTATACAAGGCAGAATACCATTGAAATAGAGAAAGAAACACGTTCGGCAGCTTTGGAAAGCCTTACACTTCACTGAAATGTAGTACTACACTCTATAACACAGTTGAGAGACAATGTTCCCTAGCTGCCTCAGTTCATAACAGTGTGTAGGAAGTTGTTTGATAAAGTGGGCAAAGCTTATACTTGGACCAGAAGGCAGAATAAAGGAAACTACATGAAAACATGAATAATTAAGTGAAAATGACTGTAAACAGATGAGAACTTTTTTTACAGCAGTTGAAAGAGATTCTCCAAGTCAGTTCTTAGTGTAGAAAAGGTAGCTAAATCCGGGAAATCCTTAATTCGAGTTAAGATCACATGAAACACTGTATGAATCATATATTGTTTACTTAAAGGAGAGTAGAGTGGTAAATTTGTGTTATATAAGGCAGAATACCATTGAAATAGAGAAAGAAACACGTTTGGAAGCTTTGGAAAGCCTTACACTTCACAGAAATGTAGTACTACACTCTATAACACAGTTGAGAGACAATGTTCCCTAGCTGCCTCAGTTCATAACAGTGTGTAGGAAGTTGTTTGATAAAGTGGGCAAAGCTTATACTTGGGCCAGAAGGCAGAATATAGGAAACTACATGAAAACATGAATAATTCAGTGAAAATGACTGTAAACAGATGAGAACTTGTTTTAGAACAGCTGAAAGAGATTCTCCAAGTCAGTTCTTAGTGTAGAAAAGGTAGCTAAATCCGGGAAATCCTTAATTGGAGTCAAGATCACATGAAACACTGTATGAATCCAATATTGTTTACTTAAAGGAGACTAGAGTGGTAAATGTGTGTTATATAAGGCAGAATACCATTGAAATAGAGAAAGAAACACGTTCGGCAGCTTTGGAAAGCCTTACACTTCACTGAAATGTAGTACTACACTCTATAACACAGTTGAGAGACAATGTTCCCAAGCTGCCTCAGTTCAAAACAGTGTGTAGGAAGTTGTTTGATAAAGTGGCCAAAGCTTATCCTTGGGCCAGAAGGCAGAATATAGGAAACTACATGAAAACATGAATAATTCAGTGAAAATGACTGTAAACAGATGAGAACTTGTTTAGAACAGCTGAAAGAGAATCTCCAAGTTAGTTCTTAGTTTAGAAAAGGTAGCTAAGATAAGGGAAATCCTTAATTCGAGTTAAGATCACATGAAACACTGTATGAATCCTATATTATTTAATTAAAGGAGACTAGAGTGGTAAATGTGTGTTATACAAGGCAGAATACAATTGAAATAGAGAAAGAAACAGGTTTGGCAGCTTTGGGAAGCCTTACACTTCACTGAAATGTAGTAGTACACTCTATAACACAGTTGAGAGACAATGTCCCTAGCTCCCTCAGGTCATAACAGTGTGTAGGCAGTTGTTTGATAAAGTGGGCAAAGCTTATACTTGGGCCAGAAGGCAGAATATAGGAAACTACATGAAAACATGAATAATTCAGTGAAAATGACTGTAAACAGATGAGAACTTGTTTAGACAGCTGAAAGAGAATCTCCAAGTCAGTTCTTTGTATAGAAAAGGTAGCTAAATCCGGAAAATCCTTAATTCCAGTTAAGATCACATGAAACACTGTATGAATCCTGTATTCTTTACTTAAAGGAGACTAGAGTGGTAAATGTGTGTTATATAAGGCAGAATACCATTGAAATAGAGAAAGAAACACGTTCGGCAGCTTTGGAAAGCCTTACACTTCACTGAAATGCAGTACTACACTCTATAACACAGTTGAGAGACAATGTTCACTAGCTGCCTCAGTTCATAACAGTGTGTAGGAAGTTGTTTGATTAAGTGGGCAAAGCTTATACTTGGGCCAGAAGGCAGAATATAGGAAACTACATGAAAACATGAATAATTCAGTGAAAATGACTGTAAAGAGATGAGAACTTGTTTAGAACTGCTGAAAGACAATCTCTAAGTCAGTTCTTAGTGTAAAAAAGGTAGCTAAGATAAGGGAAATCCTTAATTCGAGTTTAGATAACATCAAACACTGTATGAATCCTATATTCTTTACTTAAAGGAGACTAGAGTGGTAAATGTGTGTTCTACAAGGCAGAATACCATTGAAAAAGAGAAAGAAACACGTTCGGCAGCTTTGGAAAGCCTTACACTTCACTGAAATGTAGTACTACACTCTATAACACAGTTAGAGACAATGTTCCCGAGCTGCCTCAGTTCATAACAGTGTGTAGGAAGTTGTTTGATAAAGTGGGCAAAGCTTATTCTTGGAACAAAAGGCAGAATATAGGAAACTACATGAAAACATGAATAATTCAGTGAAAATGACTATAAACATATGAGAACTTGTTTAGAACTGCGGAAAGAGAATCTCCAAGTCAGTTCTTAGTGTAGAAAAGGTAGCTAAGATAAGGGAAATCCTTAATTCCAGTTAAGATCACATGAAACACTTTATGAATCCTATATTCATTACTTAAAGGAGACTAGAGTGGTAAATGTGTGTTATACAAGGCAGAATACCATTGAAATAGAGAAAGAAACACGTTCGGCAGCTTTGGAAAGCCTTACACTTCACTGAAATGTAGTACTACACTCTATAACACAGTTGAGAGACAATGTTCCCTAGCTGCCTCAGTTCATAACAGTGTGTAGGAAGTTGTTTGATAAAGTGGGCAAAGCTTATACTTGGACCAGAAGGCAGAATAAAGGAAACT
Source organism: Pipistrellus hanaki (assembly GCF_964339955.1). NCBI lineage: Eukaryota > Metazoa > Chordata > Mammalia > Chiroptera > Vespertilionidae > Pipistrellus > Pipistrellus hanaki. Next base: position 643,046 of record NC_140519.1, read on the forward strand.
ACATGAAAACATGAATAATTAAGTGAAAATGACTGTAAACAGATGAGAACTTTTTTTACAGCAGTTGAAAGAGATTCTCCAAGTCAGTTCTTAGTGTAGAAAAGGTAGCTAAATCCGGGAAATCCTTAATTCGAGTTAAGATCACATGAAACACTGTATGAATCATATATTGTTTACTTAAAGGAGAGTAGAGTGGTAAATTTGTGTTATATAAGGCAGAATACCATTGAAATAGAGAAAGAAACACGTTTGGAAGCTTTGGAAAGCCTTACACTTCACAGAAATGTAGTACTACACTCTATAACACAGTTGAGAGACAATGTTCCCTAGCTGCCTCAGTTCATAACAGTGTGTAGGAAGTTGTTTGATAAAGTGGGCAAAGCTTATACTTGGGCCAGAAGGCAGAATATAGGAAACTACATGAAAACATGAATAATTCAGTGAAAATGACTGTAAACAGATGAGAACTTGTTTTAGAACAGCTGAAAGAGATTCTCCAAGTCAGTTCTTAGTGTAGAAAAGGTAGCTAAATCCGGGAAATCCTTAATTGGAGTCAAGATCACATGAAACACTGTATGAATCCAATATTGTTTACTTAAAGGAGACTAGAGTGGTAAATGTGTGTTATATAAGGCAGAATACCATTGAAATAGAGAAAGAAACACGTTCGGCAGCTTTGGAAAGCCTTACACTTCACTGAAATGTAGTACTACACTCTATAACACAGTTGAGAGACAATGTTCCCAAGCTGCCTCAGTTCATAACAGTGTGTAGGAAGTTGTTTGATAAAGTGGACAAAGCTTATCCTTGGGCCAGAAGGCAGAATATAGGAAACTACATGAAAACATGAATAATTCAGTGAAAATGACTGTAAACAGATGAGAACTTGTTTAGAACAGCTGAAAGAGAATCTCCAAGTTAGTTCTTAGTTTAGAAAAGGTAGCTAAGATAAGGGAAATCCTTAATTCGAGTTAAGATCACATGAAACACTGTATGAATCCTATATTATTTAATTAAAGGAGACTAGAGTGGTAAATGTGTGTTATACAAGGCAGAATACAATTGAAATAGAGAAAGAAACAGGTTTGGCAGCTTTGGGAAGCCTTACACTTCACTGAAATGTAGTAGTACACTCTATAACACAGTTGAGAGACAATGTTCCCTAGCTCCCTCAGGTCATAACAGTGTGTAGGCAGTTGTTTGATAAAGTGGGCAAAGCTTATACTTGGGCCAGAAGGCAGAATATAGGAAACTACATGAAAACATGAATAATTCAGTGAAAATGACTGTAAACAGATGAGAACTTGTTTAGACAGCTGAAAGAGAATCTCCAAGTCAGTTCTTTGTATAGAAAAGGTAGCTAAATCCGGAAAATCCTTAATTCCAGTTAAGATCACATGAAACACTGTATGAATCCTGTATTCTTTACTTAAAGGAGACTAGAGTGGTAAATGTGTGTTATATAAGGCAGAATACCATTGAAATAGAGAAAGAAACATGTTCGGCAGCTTTGGAAAGCCTTACACTTCACTGAAATGCAGTACTACACTCTATAACACAGTTGAGAGACAATGTTCACTAGCTGCCTCAGTTCATAACAGTGTGTAGGAAGTTGTTTGATTAAGTGGGCAAAGCTTATACTTGGGCCAGAAGGCAGAATATAGGAAACTACATGAAAACATGAATAATTCAGTGAAAATGACTGTAAAGAGATGAGAACTTGTTTAGAACTGCTGAAAGACAATCTCTAAGTCAGTTCTTAGTGTAAAAAAGGTAGCTAAGATAAGGGAAATCCTTAATTCGAGTTTAGATAACATCAAACACTGTATGAATCCTATATTCATTACTTAAAGGAGACTAGAGTGGTAAATGTGTGTTCTACAAGGCAGAATACCATTGAAAAAGAGAAAGAAACACGTTCGGCAGCTTTGGAAAGCCTTACACTTCACTGAAATGTAGTACTACACTCTATAACACAGTTAGAGACAATGTTCCCGAGCTGCCTCAGTTCATAACAGTGTGTAGGAAGTTGTTTGATAAAGTGGGCAAAGCTTATTCTTGGAACAAAAGGCAGAATATAGGAAACTACATGAAAACATGAATAATTCAGTGAAAATGACTATAAACATATGAGAACTTGTTTAGAACTGCGGAAAGAGAATCTCCAAGTCAGTTCTTAGTGTAGAAAAGGTAGCTAAGATAAGGGAAATCCTTAATTCGAGTTAAGATCACATGAAACACTGTATGAATCCTATATTCTTTACTTAAAGGAGACTAGAGTGGTAAATGTGTGTTATACAAGGCAGAATACCATTGAAATAGAGAAAGAAACACGTTCGGCAGCTTTGTAAAGCCTTACACTTCACTGAAATGTAGTACTACACTCTATAACACAGTTGAGAGACAATGTTCCCGAGCTGCCTCAGTTCATAACAGTGTGTAGGAAGTTGTTTGATAAAGTGGGCAAAGCTTATTCTTGGACCAGAAGGCAGAATATAGGAAACTACATGAAAACATGAATAATTCAGTGAAAATGACAGTAAACAGATGAGAACTTGTTTAGAACAGCTGAAAGACAATCTCCAAGTCAGTTCTTAGTGTAGAAAAGGTAGCTAAGATAAGGGAAATCCTTAATTCGAGTTTAGATAACATCAAACACTGTATGAATCCTATATTCATTACTTAAAGGAGACTAGAGTGGTAAATGTGTGTTATACAAGGCAGAATACCATTGAAATAGAGAAAGAAACACGTTCGGCAGCTTTGGAAAGCCTTACACTTCACCGAAATGTAGTACTACACTCTATAACACAGTTGAGAGACAATGTTCCCGAGCTGCCTCAGTTCAACACAGTGTGTAGGAAGTTGTTTGATAAAGTGGGCAAAGCTTATTCTTGGACCAGAAGGCAGAATATAGGAAACTACATGAAAACATGAATAATTCAGTGAAAATGACTGTAAACAGATGAGAACTTGTTTTAGAACAGCTGAAAGAGATTCTCCAAGTCAGTTCTTAGTGTAGAAAAGGTAGCTAAATCCGGAAAATCCTTAATTCCAGTTAAGATCACATGAAACACTGTATGAATCCTATATTCTTTACTTAAAGGAGACTAGAGTGGTAAATGTGTGTTATACAAGGCAGAATACCATTGAAATAGAGAAAGAAACACGTTCGGCAGCTTTGGAAAGCCTTACACTTCACTGAAATGTAGTACTACACTCTATAACACAGTTGAGAGACAATGTTCCCGAGCTGCCTCAGTTCATAACAGTGTGTAGGAAGTTGTTCGACAAAGTGGGCAAAGCTTATCCTTGGGCCAGAAGGCAGAATATAGGAAACTACATGAAAACATGAATAATTCAGTGAAAATTACTGTAAACAGATGAGAACTTGTTTTAGAACAGTTGAAAGAGATTCTCCAAGTCAGTTCTTAGTGTAGAAAACGTAGCTAAATCCGGGAAATCCTTAATTCGAGTTAAGATCACATGAAACACTGTATTAATCCTATATTGTTTACTTAAAGGAGACTAGAGTGGTAAATGTGTGTTATATGAGGCAGAATACCATTGAAATAGAGAAAGAAACACGTTCGGCAGCTTTGGAAAGCCTTACACTTCACTGAAATGTAGTACTACACTCTATAAAACAGTTGAGAGACAATGTTCCCAAGCTGCCTCAGTTCATAACAGTGTGTAGGAAGTTGTTTGATAAAGTGGGCAAAGCTTATCCTTGGGCCAGAAGGCAGAATATAGGAAACTACATGAAAACATGAATAATTCAGTGAAAATGACTGTAAACATATGAGAACATGTTTAGGACAGCTGAAAGAGAATCTCCAAGTTAGTTCTTAGTGTAGAAAAGGTAGCTAAGATAAGGGAAATCCTTAATTCGAGTTAAGATCACATGAAACACTGTATGAATCCTATATTCTTTACTTAAAGGAGACTAGAGTGGTAAATGTGTGTTATACAAGGCAGAATACCATTGAAATAGAGAAAGAAACACGTTCGGCAGCTTTGGAAAGCCTTACACTTCACTGAAATGTAGTACTACACTCTATAACACAGTTGAGAGACAATGTTCCCGAGCTGCCTCAGTTCATAACAGTGTGTAGGAAGTTGTTTGATAAAGTGGGCAAAGCTTATATTTGGACCAGAAGTCAGAATATAGGAAACTACATGAAAACATGAATAATTCAGTGAAAATGACTGTAAACAGATGAGAACATGTTTAGGACAGCTGAAAGAGAATCTCCAAGTTAGTTCTTAGTGTAGAAAAGGTAGCTAAGAGAAGGGAAATCCTTAATTCGAGTTAAGATCACATGAAACACTGTATGAATCCTATATTCTTTACTTAAAGGAGACTAGAGTGGTAAATGTGTGTTCTACAAGGCAGAATACCATTGAAATAGAGAAAGAAACACGTTCGGCAGCTTTGGAAAGCCTTACACTTCACTGAAATGTAGTACTACACTCTATAACACAGTTGAGAGACAATGTTCCCGAGCTGCCTCAGTTCATAACAGTGTGTAGGAAGTTGTTTGATAAAGTGGGCAAAGCTTATTCTTGGACCAGAAGGCAGAATATAGGAAACTACATGTAAACATGAATAATTCAGTGAAAATGACTGTAAACAGATGAGAACTTGTTTTCGAACAGCTGAAAGAGATTCCCCAAGTCAGTTCTTAGTTAGAAAAGGTAGCTAAATCCGGAAAATCCTTAATTCCAGTTAAGATCACATGAAACACTGTATGAATCCTATATTCTTTACTTAAAGGAGACTAGAGTGGTAAATGTGTGTTATACAAGGCAGAATACCATTGAAATAGAGAAAGAAACACGTTCGGCAGCTTTGGAAAGCCTTACACTTCACTGAAATGTAGTACTACACTCTATAACACAGTTGAGAGACAATGTTCCCGAGCTGCCTCAGTTCATAACAGTGTGTAGGAAGTTGTTTGATAAAGTGGGCAAAGCTTATTCTTGGAACAGAAGGCAGAATATAGGAAACTACATGAAAACATGAATAATTCAGTGAAAATGACTATAAACAGATGAGAACTTGTTTAGAACTGGGAAAGAGAATCTCCAAGTCAGTTCTTAGTGTAGAAAAGGTAGCTGAGATAAGGGAAATCCTTAATTCGAGTTAAGATAACATCAAACACTGTATGAATCCTATATTCTTTACTTAAAGGAGACTAGAGTGGTAAATGTGTGTTATATAAGGCAGAATACCATTGAAATAGAGAAAGAAACACGTTCGGCAGCTTTGGAAAGCCTTACACTTCACTGAAATGTAGTACTACACTCTATAACACAGTTGAGAGACAATGTTCCCGAGCTGCCTCAGTTCATAACAGTGTGTAGGAAGTTTTTTGATAAAGTGGGCAAAGCTTATACTTGGACCAGAAGGCAGAATATACGAAACTACATGAAAACATGAATAATTCAGTGAAAATGACTGTAAACAGATGAGAACTTGTTTTCGAACAGCTGAAAGAGATTCTCCAAGTCAGTTCTTAGTGTAGAAAAGGTAGCTAAATCCGGAAAATCCTTAATTCCAGTTAAGATCACATGAAACACTGTATGAATCCTATATTCTTTACTTAAAGGAGACTAGAGTGGTAAATGTGTGTTATACAAGGCAGAATACCATTGAAATAGAGAAAGAAACACGTTCGGCAGCTTTGGAAATCCTTACACTTCACTGAAATGTAGTACTACACTCTATAACACAGTTGAGAGACAATGTTCCCGAGCTGCCTCAGTTCATAACAGTGTGTAGGAAGTTGTTTGATAAAGTGGGCAAAGCTTATCCTTGGGCCAGAAGGCAGAATATAGGAAACTACATGAAAACATGAATAATTCAGTGAAAATGACTGTAAACAGATGAGAACTTGTTTTGGAACAGTTGAAAGAGATTCTCCAAGTCAGTTCTTAGTGTAGAAAACGTAGCTAAATCCGGGAAATCCTTAATTCGAGTTAAGATCACATGAAACACTGTATTAATCCTATATTGTTTACTTAAAGGAGACTAGAGTGGTAAATGTGTGTTATATAAGGCAGAATACCATTGAAATAGAGAAAGAAACACGTTCGGCAGCTTTGGAAAGCCTTACACTTCACTGAAATGTAGTACTACACTCTATAACACAGTTGAGAGACAATGTTCCCAAGCTGCCTCAGTTCATAACAGTGTGTAGGAAGTTGTTTGATAAAGTGGGCAAAGCTTATCCTTGGGCCAGAAGGCAGAATATAGGAAACTACATGAAAACATGAATAATTCAGTGAAAATGACTGTAAACAGATGAGAATATGTTTAGGACAGCTGAAAGAGAATCTCCAAGTTAGTTCTTAGTGTAGAAAAGGTAGCTAAGAGAAGGGAAATCCTTAATTCGAGTTAAGATCACATGAAACACTGTATGAATCCTATATTCTTTACTTAAAGGAGACTAGAGTGGTAAATGTGTGTTCTACAAGGCAGAATACCATTGAAATAGAGAAAGAAACATGTTCGGCAGCTTTGGAAAGCCTTACACTTCACTGAAATGTAGTACTACACTCTATAACACAGTTGAGAGACAATGTTCCCGAGCTGCCTCAGTTCATAACAGTGTGTAGGAAGTTGTTTGATAAAGTGGGCAAAGCTTATTCTTGGACCAGAAGGCAGAATATAGGAAACTACATGTAAACATGAATAATTCAGTGAAAATGACTGTAAACAGATGAGAAATTGTTTTCGAACAGCTGAAAGAGATTCCCCAAGTCAGTTCTTAGTGTAGAAAAGGTAGCTAAATCCGGAAAATCCTTAATTCCAGTTAAGATCACATGAAACACTGTATGAATCCTATATTCTTTACTTAAAGGAGACTAGAGTGGTAAATGTGTGTTATACAAGGCAGAATACCATTGAAATAGAGAAAGAAACACGTTCGGCAGCTTTGGAAAGCCTTACACTTCACTGAAATGTAGTACTACACTCTATAACACAGTTGAGAGACAATGTTCCCGAGCTGCCTCAGTTCATAACAGTGTGTAGGAAGTTGTTTGATAAAGTGGGCAAAGCTTATTCTTGGAACAGAAGGCAGAATATAGGAAACTACATGAAAACATGAATAATTCAGTGAAAATGACTATAAACAGATGAGAACTTGTTTAGAACTGGGAAAGAGAATCTCCAAGTCAGTTCTTAGTGTAGAAAAGGTAGCTGAGATAAGGGAAATCCTTAATTCGAGTTAAGATAACATCAAACACTGTATGAATCCTATATTCTTTACTTAAAGGAGACTAGAGTGGTAAATGTGTGTTATATAAGGCAGAATACCATTGAAATAGAGAAAGAAACACGTTCGGCAGCTTTGGAAAGCCTTACACTTCACTGAAATGTAGTACTACACTCTATAACACAGTTGAGAGACAATGTTCCCGAGCTGCCTCAGTTCATAACAGTGTGTAGGAAGTTTTTTGATAAAGTGGGCAAAGCTTATACTTGGACCAGAAGGCAGAATATACGAAACTACATGAAAACATGAATAATTCAGTGAAAATGACTGTAAACAGATGAGAACTTGCTTTCGAACAGCTGAAAGAGATTCTCCAAGTCAGTTCTTAGTGTAGAAAAGGTAGCTAAATCCGGAAAATCCTTAATTCCAGTTAAGATCACATGAAACACTGTATGAATCCTATATTCTTTACTTAAAGGAGACTAGAGTGGTAAATGTGTGTTATACAAGGCAGAATACCATTGAAATAGAGAAAGAAACACGTTCGGCAGCTTTGGAAAGCCTTACACTTCACTGAAATGTAGTACTACACTCTATAACACAGTTGAGAGACAATGTTCGCTAGCTGCCTCAGTTCATAACAGTGTGTAGGAAGTTGTTTGATAAAGTGGCCAAAGCTTATACTTGGGCCAGAAGTCAGAATATAGGAAACTACATAAAAACATGAATAATTCAGTGAAAATGACTATAAACAGATGAGAACTTGTTTAGAACTGGGAAAGAGAATCTCCAAGTCAGTTCTTAGTGTAGAAAAGGTAGCTGAGATAAGGGAAATCCTTAATTCGAGTTAAGATAACATCAAACACTGTATGAATCCTATATTCTTTACTTAAAGGAGACTAGAGTGGTAAATGTGTGTTATATAAGGCAGAATACCATTGAAATAGAGAAAGAAACACGTTTGGCAGCTTTGGAAAGCCTTACACTTCACTGAAATATAGTACTACACTCTATAACACAGTTGAGAGACAATGTTCACTAGCTGCCTCAGTTCATAACAGTGTGTAGGAAGTTGTTTGATAAAGTGGGCAAAGCTTATACTTGGTCAGAAGGCAGAATATAGGAAACTACATGAAAACATGAATAATTCAGTGAAAATGACTGTAAAGAGATGAGAACTTGTTTAGAACTGCTGAAAGTGAATCTCCAAGTCAGTTCTTAGTGTAGAAAAGGTAGCTAAGATAAGGGACATCCTTAATTCGAGTTTAGATAACATCCAACAGTGTATGAATCCTATATTCATTACTTAAAGGAGACTAGAGTGGTAAATGTGTGTTCTACAAGCTAGAATACCATTGAAAAAGAGAAAGAAATACGTTCAGCAGCTTTGGAAAGCCTTATACTTCACTGAAATGTAGTACTACACTCTATAACACAGTTGAGAGACAATGTTCCCTAGCTGCCTCAGTTCATAACAGTGTGTAGGAAGTTGTTTGATTAAGTGGGCAAAGCTTATACTTGGGCCAGAAGGCAGAATATAGGAAACTACATAAAAACATGAATAATTCAGTGAAAATGACTGTAAACAGATGAGAACTTTTTTAGAACTGCTGAAAGTGAATCTCCAAGTCAGTTCTTAGTGTAGAAAAGGTAGCTAAGATAAGGGATATCCCTAATTCGAGTTTAGATAACATCAAACAGTGTATGAATCCTATATTCATTACTTAAAGAAGACTAGATTGGTAAATGTGTGTTATACAAGGCAGAATACAATTGAAATAGAGAAAGAAACACGTTCGGCAGCTTTGGAAAGCCTTACACTTCACTGAAATGTAGTACTACACTCTATAACACAGTTGAGAGACAATGTTCCCGAGCTGCCTCAGTTCATAACAGTGTGTACGAAGTTTTTTGATAAAGTGGGCAAAGCTTATACTTGGACCAGAAGGCAGAATATACGAAACTACATGAAAACATGAATAATTCAGTGAAAATGACTGTAAACAGATGAGAACATGTTTAGGACAGCTGAAAGAGAATCTCCAAGTTAGTTCTTAGTGTAGAAAAGGTAGCTAAGAGAAGGGAAATCCTTAATTCGAGTTAAGATCACATGAAACACTGTATGAATCCTATATTCTTTACTTAAAGGAGACTAGAGTGGTAAATGTGTGTTCTACAAGGCAGAATACCATTGAAATAGAGAAAGAAACACGTTCGGCAGCTTTGGAAAGCGTTACACTTCACTGAAATGTAGTACTACACTCTATAACACAGTTGAGAGACAATGTTCCCGAGCTGCCTCAGTTCATAACAGTGTGTAGGAAGTTGTTTGATAAAGTGGGCAAAGCTTATTCTTGGACCAGAAGGCAGAATATAGGAAACTACATGTAAACATGAATAATTCAGTGAAAATGACTGTAAACAGATGAGAACTTGTTTTCGAACAGCTGAAAGAGATTCCCCAAGTCAGTTCTTAGTGTAGAAAAGGTAGCTAAATCCGGAAAATCCTTAATTCCAGTTAAGATCACATGAAACACTGTATGAATCCTATATTCTTTACTTAAAGGAGACTAGAGTGGTAAATGTGTGTTATACAAGGCAGAATACCATTGAAATAGAGAAAGAAACACGTTCGGCAGCTTTGGAAAGCCTTACACTTCACTGAAATGTAGTACTACACTCTATAACACAGTTGAGAGACAATGTTCCCGAGCTGCCTCAGTTCATAACAGTGTGTAGGAAGTTGTTTGATAAAGTGGGCAAAGCTTATTCTTGGAACAGAAGGCAGAATATAGGAAACTACATGAAAACATGAATAATTCAGTGAAAATGACTATAAACAGATGAGAACTTGTTTAGAACTGGGAAAGAGAATCTCCAAGTCAGTTCTTAGTGTAGAAAAGGTAGCTGAGATAAGGGAAATCCTTAATTCGAGTTAAGATAACATCAAACACTGTATGAATCCTATACTCTTTACTTAAAGGAGACTAGAGTGGTAAATGTGTGTTATATAAGGCAGAATACCATTGAAATAGAGAAAGAAACACGTTCGGCAGCTTTGGAAAGCCTTACACTTCACTGAAATGTAGTACTACACTCTATAACACAGTTGAGAGACAATGTTCCCGAGCTGCCTCAGTTCATAACAGTGTGTAGGAAGTTGTTTGATAAAGTGGGCAAAGCTTATATTTGGACCAGAAGTCAGAATATAGGAAACTACATGAAAACATGAATAATTCAGTGAAAATGACTGTAAACAGATGAGAACATGTTTAGGACAGCTGAAAGAGAATCTCCAAGTTAGTTCTTAGTGTAGAAAAGGTAGCTAAGAGAAGGGAAATCCTTAATTCGAGTTAAGATCACATGAAACACTGTATGAATCCTATATTCTTTACTTAAAGGAGACTAGAGTGGTAAATGTGTGTTCTACAAGGCAGAATACCATTGAAATAGAGAAAGAAACACGTTCGGCAGCTTTGGAAAGCCTTACACTTCACTGAAATGTAGTACTACACTCTATAACACAGTTGAGAGACAATGTTCCCGAGCTGCCTCAGTTCATAACAGTGTGTAGGAAGTTGTTTGATAAAGTGGGCAAAGCTTATTCTTGGACCAGAAGGCAGAATATAGGAAACTACATGTAAACATGAATAATTCAGTGAAAATGACTGTAAACAGATGAGAACTTGTTTTCGAACAGCTGAAAGAGATTCCCCAAGTCAGTTCTTAGTGTAGAAAAGGTAGCTAAATCCGGAAAATCCTTAATTCCAGTTAAGATCACATGAAACACTGTATGAATCCTATATTCTTTACTTAAAGGAGACTAGAGTGGTAAATGTGTGTTATATAAGGCAGAATACCATTGAAATAGAGAAAGAAACACGTTCGGCAGCTTTGGAAAGCCTTACACTTCACTGAAATGTAGTACTACACTCTATAACACAGTTGAGAGACAATGTTCCCGAGCTGCCTCAGTTCATAACAGTGTGTAGGAAGTTTTTTGATAAAGTGGGCAAAGCTTATACTTGGACCAGAATGCAGAATATACGAAACTACATGAAAACATGAATAATTCAGTGAAAATGACTGTAAACAGATGAGAACATGTTTAGGACAGCTGAAAGAGAATCTCCAAGTTAGTTCTTAGTGTAGAAAAGGTAGCTGAGATAAGGGAAATCCTTAATTCGAGTTAAGATAACATCAAACACTGTATGAATCCTATATTCTTTACTTAAAGGAGACTAGAGTGGTAAATGTGTGTTATATAAGGCAGAATACCATTGAAATAGAGAAAGAAACACGTTCAGCAGCTTTGGAAAGCCTTACACTTCACTGAAATGTAGTACTACACTCTATAACACAGTTGAGAGACAATGTTCCCGAGCTGCCTCAGTTCATAACAGTGTGTAGGAAGTTTTATGATAAAGTGGGCAAAGCTTATACTTGGACCAGAAGGCAGAATATACGAAACTACATGAAAACATGAATAATTCAGTGAAAATGACTGTAAACAGATGAGAACATGTTTAGGACAGCTGAAAGAGAATCTCCAAGTTAGTTCTTAGTGTAGAAAAGGTAGCTAAGAGAAGGGAAATCCTTAATTCGAGTTAAGATCACATGAAACAATGTATGAATCCTATATTCTTTACTTAAAGGAGACTAGAGTGGTAAATGTGTGTTCTACAAGGCAGAATACCATTGAAATAGAGAAAGAAACACGTTCGGCAGCTTTGGAAAGCCTTACACTTCACTGAAATGTAGTACTACACTCTATAACACAGTTGAGAGACAATGTTCCCGAGCTGCCTCAGTTCATAACAGTGTGTAGGAAGTTGTTCGATAAAGTGGGCAAAGCTTATCCTTGGGCCAGAAGGCAGAATATAGGAAACTACATGAAAACATGAATAATTCAGTGAAAATGACTGTAAACAGATGAGAACTTGTTTAGAACTGGGAAAGAGAATCTCCAAGTCAGTTCTTAGTGTAGAAAAGGTAGCTGAGATAAGGGAAATCCTTAATTCGAGTTAAGATAACATCAAACACTGTATGAATCCTATATTCTTTACTTAAAGGAGACTAGAGTGGTAAATGTGTGTTATATAAGGCAGAATACCATTGAAATAGAGAAAGAAACACGTTCGGCAGCTTTGGAAAGCCTTACACTTCACTGAAATGTAGTACTACACTCTATAACACAGTTGAGAGACAATGTTCCCGAGCTGCCTCAGTTCATAACAGTGTGTAGGAAGTTTTTTGATAAAGTGGGCAAAGCTTATACTTGGACCAGAAGGCAGAATATACGAAACTACATGAAAACATGAATAATTCAGTGAAAATGACTGTAAACAGATGAGAACATGTTTAGGACAGCTGAAAGAGAATCTCCAAGTTAGTTCTTAGTGTAGAAAAGGTAGCTAAGAGAAGGGAAATCCTTAATTCGAGTTAAGATCACATGAAACACTGTATGAATCCTATATTCTTTACTTAAAGGAGACTAGAGTGGTAAATGTGTGTTCTACAAGGCAGAATACCATTGAAATAGAGAAAGAAACACGTTCGGCAGCTTTGGAAAGCCTTACACTTCACTGAAATGTAGTACTACACTCTATAACACAGTTGAGAGACAATGTTCCCGAGCTGCCTCAGTTCATAACAGTGTGTAGGAAGTTGTTTGATAAAGTGGGCAAAGCTTATTCTTGGACCAGAAGGCAGAATATAGGAAACTACATGTAAACATGAATAATTCAGTGAAAATGACTGTAAACAGATGAGAACTTGTTTTCGAACAGCTGAAAGAGATTCCCCAAGTCAGTTCTTAGTGTAGAAAAGGTAGCTAAATCCGGAAAATCCTTAATTCCAGTTAAGATCACATGAAACACTGTATGAATCCTATATTCTTTACTTAAAGGAGACTAGAGTGGTAAATGTGTGTTATACAAGGCAGAATACCATTGAAATAGAGAAAGAAACACGTTCGGCAGCTTTGGAAAGCCTTACACTTCACTGAAATGTAGTACTACACTCTATAACACAGTTGAACGACAATGTTCCCGAGCTGCCTCAGTTCATAACAGTGTGTAGGAAGTTGTTTGATAAAGTGGGCAAAGCTTATTCTTGGAACAGAAGGCAGAATATAGGAAACTACATGAAAACATGAATAATTCAGTGAAAATGACTATAAACAGATGAGAACTTGTTTAGAACTGGGAAAGAGAATCTCCAAGTCAGTTCTTAGTGTAGAAAAGGTAGCTGAGATAAGGGAAATCCTTAATTCGAGTTAAGATAACATCAAACACTGTATGAATCCTATATTCTTTACTTAAAGGAGACTAGAGTGGTAAATGTGTGTTATATAAGGCAGAATACCATTGAAATAGAGAAAGAAACACGTTCGGCAGCTTTGGAAAGCCTTACACTTCACTGAAATGTAGTACTACACTCTATAACACAGTTGAGAGACAATGTTCCCGAGCTGCCTCAGTTCATAACAGTGTGTAGGAAGTTTTTTGATAAAGTGGGCAAAGCTTATACTTGGACCAGAAGGCAGAATATACGAAACTACATGAAAACATGAATAATTCAGTGAAAATGACTGTAAACAGATGAGAACTTGTTTTCGAACAGCTGAAAGAGATTCTCCAAGTCAGTTCTTAGTGTAGAAAAGGTAGCTAAATCCGGAAAATCCTTAATTCCAGTTAAGATCACATGAAACACTGTATGAATCCTATATTCTTTACTTAAAGGAGACTAGAGTGGTAAATGTGTGTTATACAAGGCAGAATACCATTGAAATAGAGAAAGAAACACGTTCGGCAGCTTTGGAAATCCTTACACTTCACTGAAATGTAGTACTACACTCTATAACACAGTTGAGAGACAATGTTCCCGAGCTGCCTCAGTTCATAACAGTGTGTAGGAAGTTGTTTGATAAAGTGGGCAAAGCTTATCCTTGGGCCAGAAGGCAGAATATAGGAAACTACATGAAAACATGAATAATTCAGTGAAAATGACTGTAAACAGATGAGAACTTGTTTTGGAACAGTTGAAAGAGATTCTCCAAGTCAGTTCTTAGTGTAGAAAACGTAGCTAAATCCGGGAAATCCTTAATTCGAGTTAAGATCACATGAAACACTGTATTAATCCTATATTGTTTACTTAAAGGAGACTAGAGTGGTAAATGTGTGTTATATAAGGCAGAATACCATTGAAATAGAGAAAGAAACACGTTCGGCAGCTTTGGAAAGCCTTACACTTCACTGAAATGTAGTACTACACTCTATAACACAGTTGAGAGACAATGTTCCCAAGCTGCCTCAGTTCATAACAGTGTGTAGGAAGTTGTTTGATAAAGTGGGCAAAGCTTATCCTTGGGCCAGAAGGCAGAATATAGGAAACTACATGAAAACATGAATAATTCAGTGAAAATGACTGTAAACAGATGAGAATATGTTTAGGACAGCTGAAAGAGAATCTCCAAGTTAGTTCTTAGTGTAGAAAAGGTAGCTAAGAGAAGGGAAATCCTTAATTCGAGTTAAGATCACATGAAACACTGTATGAATCCTATATTCTTTACTTAAAGGAGACTAGAGTGGTAAATGTGTGTTCTACAAGGCAGAATACCATTGAAATAGAGAAAGAAACATGTTCGGCAGCTTTGGAAAGCCTTACACTTCACTGAAATGTAGTACTACACTCTATAACACAGTTGAGAGACAATGTTCCCGAGCTGCCTCAGTTCATAACAGTGTGTAGGAAGTTGTTTGATAAAGTGGGCAAAGCTTATTCTTGGACCAGAAGGCAGAATATAGGAAACTACATGTAAACATGAATAATTCAGTGAAAATGACTGTAAACAGATGAGAAATTGTTTTCGAACAGCTGAAAGAGATTCCCCAAGTCAGTTCTTAGTGTAGAAAAGGTAGCTAAATCCGGAAAATCCTTAATTCCAGTTAAGATCACATGAAACACTGTATGAATCCTATATTCTTTACTTAAAGGAGACTAGAGTGGTAAATGTGTGTTATACAAGGCAGAATACCATTGAAATAGAGAAAGAAACACGTTCGGCAGCTTTGGAAAGCCTTACACTTCACTGAAATGTAGTACTACACTCTATAACACAGTTGAGAGACAATGTTCCCGAGCTGCCTCAGTTCATAACAGTGTGTAGGAAGTTGTTTGATAAAGTGGGCAAAGCTTATTCTTGGAACAGAAGGCAGAATATAGGAAACTACATGAAAACATGAATAATTCAGTGAAAATGACTATAAACAGATGAGAACTTGTTTAGAACTGGGAAAGAGAATCTCCAAGTCAGTTCTTAGTGTAGAAAAGGTAGCTGAGATAAGGGAAATCCTTAATTCGAGTTAAGATAACATCAAACACTGTATGAATCCTATATTCTTTACTTAAAGGAGACTAGAGTGGTAAATGTGTGTTATATAAGGCAGAATACCATTGAAATAGAGAAAGAAACACGTTCGGCAGCTTTGGAAAGCCTTACACTTCACTGAAATGTAGTACTACACTCTATAACACAGTTGAGAGACAATGTTCCCGAGCTGCCTCAGTTCATAACAGTGTGTAGGAAGTTTTTTGATAAAGTGGGCAAAGCTTATACTTGGACCAGAAGGCAGAATATACGAAACTACATGAAAACATGAATAATTCAGTGAAAATGACTGTAAACAGATGAGAACTTGCTTTCGAACAGCTGAAAGAGATTCTCCAAGTCAGTTCTTAGTGTAGAAAAGGTAGCTAAATCCGGAAAATCCTTAATTCCAGTTAAGATCACATGAAACACTGTATGAATCCTATATTCTTTACTTAAAGGAGACTAGAGTGGTAAATGTGTGTTATACAAGGCAGAATACCATTGAAATAGAGAAAGAAACACGTTCGGCAGCTTTGGAAAGCCTTACACTTCACTGAAATGTAGTACTACACTCTATAACACAGTTGAGAGACAATGTTCGCTAGCTGCCTCAGTTCATAACAGTGTGTAGGAAGTTGTTTGATAAAGTGGCCAAAGCTTATACTTGGGCCAGAAGTCAGAATATAGGAAACTACATAAAAACATGAATAATTCAGTGAAAATGACTATAAACAGATGAGAACTTGTTTAGAACTGGGAAAGAGAATCTCCAAGTCAGTTCTTAGTGTAGAAAAGGTAGCTGAGATAAGGGAAATCCTTAATTCGAGTTAAGATAACATCAAACACTGTATGAATCCTATATTCTTTACTTAAAGGAGACTAGAGTGGTAAATGTGTGTTATATAAGGCAGAATACCATTGAAATAGAGAAAGAAACACGTTTGGCAGCTTTGGAAAGCCTTACACTTCACTGAAATATAGTACTACACTCTATAACACAGTTGAGAGACAATGTTCACTAGCTGCCTCAGTTCATAACAGTGTGTAGGAAGTTGTTTGATAAAGTGGGCAAAGCTTATACTTGGTCAGAAGGCAGAATATAGGAAACTACATGAAAACATGAATAATTCAGTGAAAATGACTGTAAAGAGATGAGAACTTGTTTAGAACTGCTGAAAGTGAATCTCCAAGTCAGTTCTTAGTGTAGAAAAGGTAGCTAAGATAAGGGACATCCTTAATTCGAGTTTAGATAACATCCAACAGTGTATGAATCCTATATTCATTACTTAAAGGAGACTAGAGTGGTAAATGTGTGTTCTACAAGCTAGAATACCATTGAAAAAGAGAAAGAAATACGTTCAGCAGCTTTGGAAAGCCTTATACTTCACTGAAATGTAGTACTACACTCTATAACACAGTTGAGAGACAATGTTCCCTAGCTGCCTCAGTTCATAACAGTGTGTAGGAAGTTGTTTGATTAAGTGGGCAAAGCTTATACTTGGGCCAGAAGGCAGAATATAGGAAACTACATAAAAACATGAATAATTCAGTGAAAATGACTGTAAACAGATGAGAACTTTTTTAGAACTGCTGAAAGTGAATCTCCAAGTCAGTTCTTAGTGTAGAAAAGGTAGCTAAGATAAGGGATATCCCTAATTCGAGTTTAGATAACATCAAACAGTGTATGAATCCTATATTCATTACTTAAAGAAGACTAGATTGGTAAATGTGTGTTATACAAGGCAGAATACAATTGAAATAGAGAAAGAAACACGTTCGGCAGCTTTGGAAAGCCTTACACTTCACTGAAATGTAGTACTACACTCTATAACACAGTTGAGAGACAATGTTCCCGAGCTGCCTCAGTTCATAACAGTGTGTACGAAGTTTTTTGATAAAGTGGGCAAAGCTTATACTTGGACCAGAAGGCAGAATATACGAAACTACATGAAAACATGAATAATTCAGTGAAAATGACTGTAAACAGATGAGAACATGTTTAGGACAGCTGAAAGAGAATCTCCAAGTTAGTTCTTAGTGTAGAAAAGGTAGCTAAGAGAAGGGAAATCCTTAATTCGAGTTAAGATCACATGAAACACTGTATGAATCCTATATTCTTTACTTAAAGGAGACTAGAGTGGTAAATGTGTGTTCTACAAGGCAGAATACCATTGAAATAGAGAAAGAAACACGTTCGGCAGCTTTGGAAAGCGTTACACTTCACTGAAATGTAGTACTACACTCTATAACACAGTTGAGAGACAATGTTCCCGAGCTGCCTCAGTTCATAACAGTGTGTAGGAAGTTGTTTGATAAAGTGGGCAAAGCTTATTCTTGGACCAGAAGGCAGAATATAGGAAACTACATGTAAACATGAATAATTCAGTGAAAATGACTGTAAACAGATGAGAACTTGTTTTCGAACAGCTGAAAGAGATTCCCCAAGTCAGTTCTTAGTGTAGAAAAGGTAGCTAAATCCGGAAAATCCTTAATTCCAGTTAAGATCACATGAAACACTGTATGAATCCTATATTCTTTACTTAAAGGAGACTAGAGTGGTAAATGTGTGTTATACAAGGCAGAATA
Source organism: Pipistrellus hanaki (assembly GCF_964339955.1). Lineage (NCBI taxonomy): Eukaryota > Metazoa > Chordata > Mammalia > Chiroptera > Vespertilionidae > Pipistrellus > Pipistrellus hanaki. Next base: position 661,229 of record NC_140519.1, read on the forward strand.
CCATTGAAATAGAGAAAGAAACACGTTCGGCAGCTTTGGAAAGCCTTACACTTCACTGAAATGTAGTACTACACTCTATAACACAGTTGAGAGACAATGTTCCCGAGCTGCCTCAGTTCATAACAGTGTGTAGGAAGTTGTTTGATAAAGTGGGCAAAGCTTATTCTTGAACAGAAGGCAGAATATAGGAAACTACATGAAAACATGAATAATTCAGTGAAAATGACTATAAACAGATGAGAACTTGTTTAGAACTGGGAAAGAGAATCTCCAAGTCAGTTCTTAGTGTAGAAAAGGTAGCTGAGATAAGGGAAATCCTTAATTCGAGTTAAGATAACATCAAACACTGTATGAATCCTATACTCTTTACTTAAAGGAGACTAGAGTGGTAAATGTGTGTTATATAAGGCAGAATACCATTGAAATAGAGAAAGAAACACGTTCGGCAGCTTTGGAAAGCCTTACACTTCACTGAAATGTAGTACTACACTCTATAACACAGTTGAGAGACAATGTTCCCGAGCTGCCTCAGTTCATAACAGTGTGTAGGAAGTTGTTTGATAAAGTGGGCAAAGCTTATATTTGGACCAGAAGTCAGAATATAGGAAACTACATGAAAACATGAATAATTCAGTGAAAATGACTGTAAACAGATGAGAACATGTTTAGGACAGCTGAAAGAGAATCTCCAAGTTAGTTCTTAGTGTAGAAAAGGTAGCTAAGAGAAGGGAAATCCTTAATTCGAGTTAAGATCACATGAAACACTGTATGAATCCTATATTCTTTACTTAAAGGAGACTAGAGTGGTAAATGTGTGTTCTACAAGGCAGAATACCATTGAAATAGAGAAAGAAACACGTTCGGCAGCTTTGGAAAGCCTTACACTTCACTGAAATGTAGTACTACACTCTATAACACAGTTGAGAGACAATGTTCCCGAGCTGCCTCAGTTCATAACAGTGTGTAGGAAGTTGTTTGATAAAGTGGGCAAAGCTTATTCTTGGACCAGAAGGCAGAATATAGGAAACTACATGTAAACATGAATAATTCAGTGAAAATGACTGTAAACAGATGAGAACTTGTTTTCGAACAGCTGAAAGAGATTCCCCAAGTCAGTTCTTAGTGTAGAAAAGGTAGCTAAATCCGGAAAATCCTTAATTCCAGTTAAGATCACATGAAACACTGTATGAATCCTATATTCTTTACTTAAAGGAGACTAGAGTGGTAAATGTGTGTTATATAAGGCAGAATACCATTGAAATAGAGAAAGAAACACGTTCGGCAGCTTTGGAAAGCCTTACACTTCACTGAAATGTAGTACTACACTCTATAACACAGTTGAGAGACAATGTTCCCGAGCTGCCTCAGTTCATAACAGTGTGTAGGAAGTTTTTTGATAAAGTGGGCAAAGCTTATACTTGGACCAGAATGCAGAATATACGAAACTACATGAAAACATGAATAATTCAGTGAAAATGACTGTAAACAGATGAGAACATGTTTAGGACAGCTGAAAGAGAATCTCCAAGTTAGTTCTTAGTGTAGAAAAGGTAGCTGAGATAAGGGAAATCCTTAATTCGAGTTAAGATAACATCAAACACTGTATGAATCCTATATTCTTTACTTAAAGGAGACTAGAGTGGTAAATGTGTGTTATATAAGGCAGAATACCATTGAAATAGAGAAAGAAACACGTTCAGCAGCTTTGGAAAGCCTTACACTTCACTGAAATGTAGTACTACACTCTATAACACAGTTGAGAGACAATGTTCCCGAGCTGCCTCAGTTCATAACAGTGTGTAGGAAGTTTTATGATAAAGTGGGCAAAGCTTATACTTGGACCAGAAGGCAGAATATACGAAACTACATGAAAACATGAATAATTCAGTGAAAATGACTGTAAACAGATGAGAACATGTTTAGGACAGCTGAAAGAGAATCTCCAAGTTAGTTCTTAGTGTAGAAAAGGTAGCTAAGAGAAGGGAAATCCTTAATTCGAGTTAAGATCACATGAAACAATGTATGAATCCTATATTCTTTACTTAAAGGAGACTAGAGTGGTAAATGTGTGTTCTACAAGGCAGAATACCATTGAAATAGAGAAAGAAACACGTTCGGCAGCTTTGGAAAGCCTTACACTTCACTGAAATGTAGTACTACACTCTATAACACAGTTGAGAGACAATGTTCCCGAGCTGCCTCAGTTCATAACAGTGTGTAGGAAGTTGTTCGATAAAGTGGGCAAAGCTTATCCTTGGGCCAGAAGGCAGAATATAGGAAACTACATGAAAACATGAATAATTCAGTGAAAATGACTGTAAACAGATGAGAACTTGTTTAGAACTGGGAAAGAGAATCTCCAAGTCAGTTCTTAGTGTAGAAAAGGTAGCTGAGATAAGGGAAATCCTTAATTCGAGTTAAGATAACATCAAACACTGTATGAATCCTATATTCTTTACTTAAAGGAGACTAGAGTGGTAAATGTGTGTTATATAAGGCAGAATACCATTGAAATAGAGAAAGAAACACGTTCGGCAGCTTTGGAAAGCCTTACACTTCACTGAAATGTAGTACTACACTCTATAACACAGTTGAGAGACAATGTTCCCGAGCTGCCTCAGTTCATAACAGTGTGTAGGAAGTTTTTTGATAAAGTGGGCAAAGCTTATACTTGGACCAGAAGGCAGAATATACGAAACTACATGAAAACATGAATAATTCAGTGAAAATGACTGTAAACAGATGAGAACATGTTTAGGACAGCTGAAAGAGAATCTCCAAGTTAGTTCTTAGTGTAGAAAAGGTAGCTAAGAGAAGGGAAATCCTTAATTCGAGTTAAGATCACATGAAACACTGTATGAATCCTATATTCTTTACTTAAAGGAGACTAGAGTGGTAAATGTGTGTTCTACAAGGCAGAATACCATTGAAATAGAGAAAGAAACACGTTCGGCAGCTTTGGAAAGCCTTACACTTCACTGAAATGTAGTACTACACTCTATAACACAGTTGAGAGACAATGTTCCCGAGCTGCCTCAGTTCATAACAGTGTGTAGGAAGTTGTTTGATAAAGTGGGCAAAGCTTATTCTTGGACCAGAAGGCAGAATATAGGAAACTACATGTAAACATGAATAATTCAGTGAAAATGACTGTAAACAGATGAGAACTTGTTTTCGAACAGCTGAAAGAGATTCCCCAAGTCAGTTCTTAGTGTAGAAAAGGTAGCTAAATCCGGAAAATCCTTAATTCCAGTTAAGATCACATGAAACACTGTATGAATCCTATATTCTTTACTTAAAGGAGACTAGAGTGGTAAATGTGTGTTATACAAGGCAGAATACCATTGAAATAGAGAAAGAAACACGTTCGGCAGCTTTGGAAAGCCTTACACTTCACTGAAATGTAGTACTACACTCTATAACACAGTTGAGAGACAATGTTCCCGAGCTGCCTCAGTTCATAACAGTGTGTAGGAAGTTGTTTGATAAAGTGGGCAAAGCTTATTCTTGGAACAGAAGGCAGAATATAGGAAACTACATGAAAACATGAATAATTCAGTGAAAATGACTATAAACAGATGAGAACTTGTTTAGAACTGGGAAAGAGAATCTCCAAGTCAGTTCTTAGTGTAGAAAAGGTAGCTGAGATAAGGGAAATCCTTAATTCGAGTTAAGATAACATCAAACACTGTATGAATCCTATATTCTTTACTTAAAGGAGACTAGAGTGGTAAATGTGTGTTATATAAGGCAGAATACCATTGAAATAGAGAAAGAAACACGTTCGGCAGCTTTGGAAAGCCTTACTCTTCACTGAAATGTAGTACTACACTCTATAACACAGTTGAGAGACAATGTTCCCGAGCTGCCTCAGTTCATAACAGTGTGTAGGAAGTTTTTTGATAAAGTGGGCAAAGCTTATACTTGGACCAGAAGGCAGAATATACGAAACTACATGAAAACATGAATAATTCAGTGAAAATGACTGTAAACAGATGAGAACATGTTTAGGACAGCTGAAAGAGAATCTCCAAGTTAGTTCTTAGTGTAGAAAAGGTAGCTAAGAGAAGGGAAATCCTTAATTCGAGTTAAGATCACATGAAACACTGTATGAATCCTATATTCTTTACTTAAAGGAGACTAGAGTGGTAAATGTGTGTTCTACAAGGCAGAATACCATTGAAATAGAGAAAGAAACACGTTCGGCAGCTTTGGAAAGCCTTACACTTCACTGAAATGTAGTACTACACTCTATAACACAGTTGAGAGACAATGTTCCCGAGCTGCCTCAGTTCATAACAGTGTGTAGGAAGTTGTTTGATAAAGTGGGCAAAGCTTATTCTTGGACCAGAAGGCAGAATATAGGAAACTACATGTAAACATGAATAATTCAGTGAAAATGACTGTAAACAGATGAGAACTTGTTTTCGAACAGCTGAAAGAGATTCCCCAAGTCAGTTCTTAGTGTAGAAAAGGTAGCTAAATCCGGAAAATCCTTAATTCCAGTTAAGATCACATGAAACACTGTATGAATCCTATATTCTTTACTTAAAGGAGACTAGAGTGGTAAATGTGTGTTATACAAGGCAGAATACCATTGAAATAGAGAAAGAAACACGTTCGGCAGCTTTGGAAAGCCTTACACTTCACTGAAATGTAGTACTACACTCTATAACACAGTTGAGAGACAATGTTCCCGAGCTGCCTCAGTTCATAACAGTGTGTAGGAAGTTGTTTGATAAAGTGGGCAAAGCTTATTCTTGGAACAGAAGGCAGAATATAGGAAACTACATGAAAACATGAATAATTCAGTGAAAATGACTATAAACAGATGAGAACTTGTTTAGAACTGGGAAAGAGAATCTCCAAGTCAGTTCTTAGTGTAGAAAAGGTAGCTGAGATAAGGGAAATCCTTAATTCGAGTTAAGATAACATCAAACACTGTATGAATCCTATATTCTTTACTTAAAGGAGACTAGAGTGGTAAATGTGTGTTATATAAGGCAGAATACCATTGAAATAGAGAAAGAAACACGTTCGGCAGCTTTGGAAAGCCTTACACTTCACTGAAATGTAGTACTACACTCTATAACACAGTTGAGAGACAATGTTCCCGAGCTGCCTCAGTTCATAACAGTGTGTAGGAAGTTTTTTGATAAAGTGGGCAAAGCTTATACTTGGACCAGAAGGCAGAATATACGAAACTACATGAAAACATGAATAATTCAGTGAAAATGACTGTAAACAGATGAGAACATGTTTAGGACAGCTGAAAGAGAATCTCCAAGTTAGTTCTTAGTGTAGAAAAGGTAGCTAAGAGAAGGGAAATCCTTAATTCGAGTTAAGATCACATGAAACACTGTATGAATCCTATATTCTTTACTTAAAGGAGACTAGAGTGGTAAATGTGTGTTCTACAAGGCAGAATACCATTGAAATAGAGAAAGAAACACGTTCGGCAGCTTTGGAAAGCCTTACACTTCACTGAAATGTAGTACTACACTCTATAACACAGTTGAGAGACAATGTTCCCGAGCTGCCTCAGTTCATAACAGTGTGTAGGAAGTTGTTTGATAAAGTGGGCAAAGCTTATTCTTGGACCAGAAGGCAGAATATAGGAAACTACATGTAAACATGAATAATTCAGTGAAAATGACTGTAAACAGATGAGAACTTGTTTTCGAACAGCTGAAAGAGATTCCCCAAGTCAGTTCTTAGTGTAGAAAAGGTAGCTAAATCCGGAAAATCCTTAATTCCAGTTAAGATCACATGAAACACTGTATGAATCCTATATTCTTTACTTAAAGGAGACTAGAGTGGTAAATGTGTGTTATACAAGGCAGAATACCATTGAAATAGAGAAAGAAACACGTTCGGCAGCTTTGGAAAGCCTTACACTTCACTGAAATGTAGTACTACACTCTATAACACAGTTGAGAGACAATGTTCCCGAGCTGCCTCAGTTCATAACAGTGTGTAGGAAGTTGTTTGATAAAGTGGGCAAAGCTTATTCTTGGAAGAGAAGGCAGAATATAGGAAACTACATGAAAACATGAATAATTCAGTGAAAATGACTATAAACAGATGAGAACTTGTTTAGAACTGGGAAAGAGAATCTCCAAGTCAGTTCTTAGTGTAGAAAAGGTAGCTGAGATAAGGGAAATCCTTAATTCGAGTTAAGATAACATCAAACACTGTATGAATCCTACATTCTTTACTTAAAGGAGACTAGAGTGGTAAATGTGTGTTATATAAGGCAGAATACCATTGAAATAGAGAAAGAAACACGTTCGGCAGCTTTGGAAAGCCTTACACTTCACTGAAATGTAGTACTACACTCTATAACACAGTTGAGAGACAATGTTCCCGAGCTGCCTCAGTTCATAACAGTGTGTAGGAAGTTTTTTGATAAAGTGGGCAAAGCTTATACTTGGACCAGAAGGCAGAATATACGAAACTACATGAAAACATGAATAATTCAGTGAAAATGACTGTAAACAGATGAGAACATGTTTAGGACAGCTGAAAGAGAATCTCCAAGTTAGTTCTTAGTGTAGAAAAGGTAGCTAAGAGAAGGGAAATCCTTAATTCGAGTTAAGATCACATGAAACACTGTATGAATCCTATATTCTTTACTTAAAGGAGACTAGAGTGGTAAATGTGTGTTCTACAAGGCAGAATACCATTGAAATAGAGAAAGAAACACGTTCGGCAGCTTTGGAAAGCCTTACACTTCACTGAAATGTAGTACTACACTCTATAACACAGTTGAGAGACAATGTTCCCGAGCTGCCTCAGTTCATAACAGTGTGTAGGAAGTTGTTTGATAAAGTGGGCAAAGCTTATTCTTGGACCAGAAGGCAGAATATAGGAAACTACATGTAAACATGAATAATTCAGTGAAAATGACTGTAAACAGATGAGAACTTGTTTTCGAACAGCTGAAAGAGATTCCCCAAGTCAGTTCTTAGTGTAGAAAAGGTAGCTAAATCCGGAAAATCCTTAATTCCAGTTAAGATCACATGAAACACTGTATGAATCCTATATTCTTTACTTAAAGGAGACTAGAGTGGTAAATGTGTGTTATACAAGGCAGAATACCATTGAAATAGAGAAAAAAACACGTTCGGCAGCTTTGGAAAGCCTTACACTTCACTGAAATGTAGTACTACACTCTATAACACAGTTGAGAGACAATGTTCCCGAGCTGCCTCAGTTCATAACAGTGTGTAGGAAGTTGTTTGATAAAGTGGGCAAAGCTTATATTTGGACCAGAAGTCAGAATATAGGAAACTACATGAAAACATGAATAATTCAGTGAAAATGACTGTAAACAGATGAGAACATGTTTAGGACAGCTGAAAGAGAATCTCCAAGTTAGTTCTTAGTGTAGAAAAGGTAGCTAAGAGAAGGGAAATCCTTAATTCGAGTTAAGATCACATGAAACACTGTATGAATCCTATATTCTTTACTTAAAGGAGACTAGAGTGGTAAATGTGTGTTATATAAGGCAGAATACCATTGAAATAGAGAAAGAAACACGTTCGGCAGCTTTGGAAAGCCTTACACTTCACTGAAATGTAGTACTACACTCTATAACACAGTTGAGAGACAATGTTCCCGAGCTGCCTCAGTTCATAACAGTGTGTAGGAAGTTTTTTGATAAAGTGGGCAAAGCTTATACTTGGACCAGAAGGCAGAATATACGAAACTACATGAAAACATGAATAATTCAGTGAAAATGACTGTAAACAGATGAGAACATGTTTAGGACAGCTGAAAGAGAATCTCCAAGTTACTTCTTAGTGTAGAAAAGGTAGCTAAGAGAAGGGAAATCCTTAATTCGAGTTAAGATCACATGAAACACTGTATGAATCCTATATTCTTTACTTAAAGCAGACTAGAGTGGTAAATGTGTGTTCTACAAGGCAGAATACCATTGAAATAGAGAAAGAAACACGTTCGGCAGCTTTGGAAAGCCTTACACTTCACTGAAATGTAGTACTACACTCTATAACACAGTTGAGAGACAATGTTCCCGAGCTGCCTCAGTTCATAACAGTGTGTAGGAAGTTGTTTGATAAAGTGGGCAAAGCTTATTCTTGGACCAGAAGGCAGAATATAGGAAACTACATGTAAACATGAATAATTCAGTGAAAATGACTGTAAACAGATGAGAACTTGTTTTCGAACAGCTGAAAGAGATTCCCCAAGTCAGTTCTTAGTGTAGAAAAGGTAGCTAAATCCGGAAAATCCTTAATTCCAGTTAAGATCACATGAAACACTGTATGAATCCTATATTCTTTACTTAAAGGAGACTAGAGTGGTAAATGTGTGTTATACAAGGCAGAATACCATTGAAATAGAGAAAGAAACACATTCGGCAGCTTTGGAAAGCCTTACACTTCACTGAAATGTAGTACTACACTCTATAACACAGTTGAGAGACAATGTTCCCGAGCTGCCTCAGTTCATAACAGTGTGTAGGAAGTTGTTTGATAAAGTGGGCAAAGCTTATTCTTGGAACAGAAGGCAGAATATAGGAAACTACATGAAAACATGAATAATTCAGTGAAAATGACTATAAACAGATGAGAACTTGTTTAGAACTGGGAAAGAGAATCTCCAAGTCAGTTCTTAGTGTAGAAAAGGTAGCTGAGATAAGGGAAATCCTTAATTCGAGTTAAGATAACATCAAACACTGTATGAATCCTACATTCTTTACTTAAAGGAGACTAGAGTGGTAAATGTGTGTTATATAAGGCAGAATACCATTGAAATAGAGAAAGAAACACGTTCGGCAGCTTTGGAAAGCCTTACACTTCACTGAAATGTAGTACTACACTCTATAACACAGTTGAGAGACAATGTTCCCGAGCTGCCTCAGTTCATAACAGTGTGTAGGAAGTTTTTTGATAAAGTGGGCAAAGCTTATACTTGGACCAGAAGGCAGAATATACGAAACTACATGAAAACATGAATAATTCAGTGAAAATGACTGTAAACAGATGAGAACATGTTTAGGACAGCTGAAAGAGAATCTCCAAGTTAGTTCTTAGTGTAGAAAAGGTAGCTAAGAGAAGGGAAATCCTTAATTCGAGTTAAGATCACATGAAACACTGTATGAATCCTATATTCTTTACTTAAAGGAGACTAGAGTGGTAAATGTGTGTTCTACAAGGCAGAATACCATTGAAATAGAGAAAGAAACACGTTCGGCAGCTTTGGAAAGCCTTACACTTCACTGAAATGTAGTACTACACTCTATAACACAGTTGAGAGACAATGTTCCCGAGCTGCCTCAGTTCATAACAGTGTGTAGGAAGTTGTTTGATAAAGTGGGCAAAGCTTATTCTTGGACCAGAAGGCAGAATATAGGAAACTACATGTAAACATGAATAATTCAGTGAAAATGACTGTAAACAGATGAGAACTTGTTTTCGAACAGCTGAAAGAGATTCCCCAAGTCAGTTCTTAGTGTAGAAAAGGTAGCTAAATCCGGAAAATCCTTAATTCCAGTTAAGATCACATGAAACACTGTATGAATCCTATATTCTTTACTTAAAGGAGACTAGAGTGGTAAATGTGTGTTATACAAGGCAGAATACCATTGAAATAGAGAAAAAAACACGTTCGGCAGCTTTGGAAAGCCTTACACTTCACTGAAATGTAGTACTACACTCTATAACACAGTTGAGAGACAATGTTCCCGAGCTGCCTCAGTTCATAACAGTGTGTAGGAAGTTGTTTGATAAAGTGGGCAAAGCTTATATTTGGACCAGAAGTCAGAATATAGGAAACTACATGAAAACATGAATAATTCAGTGAAAATGACTGTAAACAGATGAGAACATGTTTAGGACAGCTGAAAGAGAATCTCCAAGTTAGTTCTTAGTGTAGAAAAGGTAGCTAAGAGAAGGGAAATCCTTAATTCGAGTTAAGATCACATGAAACACTGTATGAATCCTATATTCTTTACTTAAAGGAGACTAGAGTGGTAAATGTGTGTTATATAAGGCAGAATACCATTGAAATAGAGAAAGAAACACGTTCGGCAGCTTTGGAAAGCCTTACACTTCACTGAAATGTAGTACTACACTCTATAACACAGTTGAGAGACAATGTTCCCGAGCTGCCTCAGTTCATAACAGTGTGTAGGAAGTTTTTTGATAAAGTGGGCAAAGCTTATACTTGGACCAGAAGGCAGAATATACGAAACTACATGAAAACATGAATAATTCAGTGAAAATGACTGTAAACAGATGAGAACATGTTTAGGACAGCTGAAAGAGAATCTCCAAGTTAGTTCTTAGTGTAGAAAAGGTAGCTAAGAGAAGGGAAATCCTTAATTCGAGTTAAGATCACATGAAACACTGTATGAATCCTATATTCTTTACTTAAAGCAGACTAGAGTGGTAAATGTGTGTTCTACAAGGCAGAATACCATTGAAATAGAGAAAGAAACACGTTCGGCAGCTTTGGAAAGCCTTACACTTCACTGAAATGTAGTACTACACTCTATAACACAGTTGAGAGACAATGTTCCCGAGCTGCCTCAGTTCATAACAGTGTGTAGGAAGTTGTTTGATAAAGTGGGCAAAGCTTATTCTTGGACCAGAAGGCAGAATATAGGAAACTACATGTAAACATGAATAATTCAGTGAAAATGACTGTAAACAGATGAGAACTTGTTTTCGAACAGCTGAAAGAGATTCCCCAAGTCAGTTCTTAGTGTAGAAAAGGTAGCTAAATCCGGAAAATCCTTAATTCCAGTTAAGATCACATGAAACACTGTATGAATCCTATATTCTTTACTTAAAGGAGACTAGAGTGGTAAATGTGTGTTATACAAGGCAGAATACCATTGAAATAGAGAAAGAAACACATTCGGCAGCTTTGGAAAGCCTTACACTTCACTGAAATGTAGTACTACACTCTATAACACAGTTGAGAGACAATGTTCCCGAGCTGCCTCAGTTCATAACAGTGTGTAGGAAGTTGTTTGATAAAGTGGGCAAAGCTTATTCTTGGACCAGAAGGCAGAATATAGGAAACTACATGAAAACATGAATAATTCAGTGAAAATGACTATAAACAGATGAGAACTTGTTTAGAACTGGGAAAGAGAATCTCCAAGTCAGTTCTTAGTGTAGAAAAGGTAGCTGAGATAAGGGAAATCCTTAATTCGAGTTAAGATAACATCAAACACTGTATGAATCCTATATTCTTTACTTAAAGGAGACTAGAGTGGTAAATGTGTGTTATATAAGGCAGAATACCATTGAAATAGAGAAAGAAACACGTTCGGCAGCTTTGGAAAGCCTTACACTTCACTGAAATGTAGTACTACACTCTATAACACAGTTGAGAGACAATGTTCCCGAGCTGCCTCAGTTCATAACAGTGTGTAGGAAGTTTTTTGATAAAGTGGGCAAAGCTTATACTTGGACCAGAAGGCAGAATATACGAAACTACATGAAAACATGAATAATTCAGTGAAAATGACTGTAAACAGATGAGAACATGTTTAGGACAGCTGAAAGAGAATCTCCAAGTTAGTTCTTAGTGTAGAAAAGGTAGCTAAGAGAAGGGAAATCCTTAATTCGAGTTAAGATCACATGAAACACTGTATGAATCCTATATTCTTTACTTAAAGGAGACTAGAGTGGTAAATGTGTGTTCTACAAGGCAGAATACCATTGAAATAGAGAAAGAAACACGTTCGGCAGCTTTGGAAAGCCTTACACTTCACTGAAATGTAGTACTACACTCTATAACACAGTTGAGAGACAATGTTCCCGAGCTGCCTCAGTTCATAACAGTGTGTAGGAAGTTGTTTGATAAAGTGGGCAAAGCTTATTCTTGGACCAGAAGGCAGAATATAGGAAACTACATGTAAACATGAATAATTCAGTGAAAATGACTGTAAACAGATGAGAACTTGTTTTCGAACAGCTGAAAGAGATTCCCCAAGTCAGTTCTTAGTGTAGAAAAGGTAGCTAAATCCGGAAAATCCTTAATTCCAGTTAAGATCACATGAAACACTGTATGAATCCTATATTCTTTACTTAAAGGAGACTAGAGTGGTAAATGTGTGTTATACAAGGCAGAATACCATTGAAATAGAGAAAGAAACACGTTCGGCAGCTTTGGAAAGCCTTACACTTCACTGAAATGTAGTACTACACTCTATAACACAGTTGAGAGACAATGTTCCCGAGCTGCCTCAGTTCATAACAGTGTGTAGGAAGTTGTTTGATAAAGTGGGCAAAGCTTATTCTTGGAACAGAAGGCAGAATATAGGAAACTACATGAAAACATGAATAATTCAGTGAAAATGACTATAAACAGATGAGAACTTGTTTAGAACTGGGAAAGAGAATCTCCAAGTCAGTTCTTAGTGTAGAAAAGGTAGCTGAGATAAGGGAAATCCTTAATTCGAGTTAAGATAACATCAAACACTGTATGAATCCTATATTCTTTACTTAAAGGAGACTAGAGTGGTAAATGTGTGTTATATAAGGCAGAATACCATTGAAATAGAGAAAGAAACACGTTCGGCAGCTTTGGAAAGCCTTACACTTCACTGAAATGTAGTACTACACTCTATAACACAGTTGAGAGACAATGTTCCCGAGCTGCCTCAGTTCATAACAGTGTGTAGGAAGTTTTTTGATAAAGTGGGCAAAGCTTATACTTGGACCAGAAGGCAGAATATACGAAACTACATGAAAACATGAATAATTCAGTGAAAATGACTGTAAACAGATGAGAACATGTTTAGGACAGCTGAAAGAGAATCTCCAAGTTAGTTCTTAGTGTAGAAAAGGTAGCTAAGAGAAGGGAAATCCTTAATTCGAGTTAAGATCACATGAAACACTGTATGAATCCTATATTCTTTACTTAAAGGAGACTAGAGTGGTAAATGTGTGTTCTACAAGGCAGAATACCATTGAAATAGAGAAAGAAACACGTTCGGCAGCTTTGGAAAGCCTTACACTTCACTGAAATGTAGTACTACACTCTATAACACAGTTGAGAGACAATGTTCCCGAGCTGCCTCAGTTCATAACAGTGTGTAGGAAGTTGTTTGATAAAGTGGGCAAAGCTTATTCTTGGACCAGAAGGCAGAATATAGGAAACTACATGTAAACATGAATAATTCAGTGAAAATGACTGTAAACAGATGAGAACTTGTTTTCGAACAGCTGAAAGAGATTCCCCAAGTCAGTTCTTAGTGTAGAAAAGGTAGCTAAATCCGGAAAATCCTTAATTCCAGTTAAGATCACATGAAACACTGTATGAATCCTATATTCTTTACTTAAAGGAGACTAGAGTGGTAAATGTGTGTTATACAAGGCAGAATACCATTGAAATAGAGAAAGAAACACGTTCGGCAGCTTTGGAAAGCCTTACACTTCACTGAAATGTAGTACTACACTCTATAACACAGTTGAGAGACAATGTTCCCGAGCTGCCTCAGTTCATAACAGTGTGTAGGAAGTTGTTTGATAAAGTGGGCAAAGCTTATTCTTGGAACAGAAGGCAGAATATAGGAAACTACATGAAAACATGAATAATTCAGTGAAAATGACTATAAACAGATGAGAACTTGTTTAGAACTGGGAAAGAGAATCTCCAAGTCAGTTCTTAGTGTAGAAAAGGTAGCTGAGATAAGGGAAATCCTTAATTCGAGTTAAGATAACATCAAACACTGTATGAATCCTATATTCTTTACTTAAAGGAGACTAGAGTGGTAAATGTGTGTTATATAAGGCAGAATACCATTGAAATAGAGAAAGAAACACGTTCGGCAGCTTTGGAAAGCCTTACACTTCACTGAAATGTAGTACTACACTCTATAACACAGTTGAGAGACAATGTTCCCGAGCTGCCTCAGTTCATAACAGTGTGTAGGAAGTTTTTTGATAAAGTGGGCAAAGCTTATACTTGGACCAGAAGGCAGAATATACGAAACTACATGAAAACATGAATAATTCAGTGAAAATGACTGTAAACAGATGAGAACATGTTTAGGACAGCTGAAAGAGAATCTCCAAGTTAGTTCTTAGTGTAGAAAAGGTAGCTAAGAGAAGGGAAATCCTTAATTCGAGTTAAGATCACATGAAACACTGTATGAATCCTATATTCTTTACTTAAAGGAGACTAGAGTGGTAAATGTGTGTTCTACAAGGCAGAATACCATTGAAATAGAGAAAGAAACACGTTCGGCAGCTTTGGAAAGCCTTACACTTCACTGAAATGTAGTACTACACTCTATAACACAGTTGAGAGACAATGTTCCCGAGCTGCCTCAGTTCATAACAGTGTGTAGGAAGTTGTTTGATAAAGTGGGCAAAGCTTATTCTTGGACCAGAAGGCAGAATATAGGAAACTACATGTAAACATGAATAATTCAGTGAAAATGACTGTAAACAGATGAGAACTTGTTTTCGAACAGCTGAAAGAGATTCCCCAAGTCAGTTCTTAGTGTAGAAAAGGTAGCTAAGATAAGGGACATCCTTAATTCGAGTTTAGATAACATCAAACACTGTATGAATCCTATATTCATTACTTAAAGAAGACTAGATTGGTAAATGTGTGTTATACAAGGCAGAATACCATTGAAATAGAGAAAGAAACACGTTCAGCAGCTTTGGAAAGCCTTACACTTCATTGAAATGTAGTACTACACTCTATAACACAGTTGAGAGACAATGTTCCCGAGCTGCCTCAGTTCATAACAGTGTGTAGGAAGTTGATTGATAAAGTGGCAAAGCTTTTATACTTGGAACAGAAGGCAGAATATAGGAAACTACATGAAAACATGAATAATTCAGTGAAAATGACTGTGAACAGATGAGAACTTGTTTAGAACAGCTGAAAGAGAATCTCCAAGTCAGTTATTAGTGTAGAAAAGGTAGCTAAGATAAGGGAAATCCTTAATTCGAGTTTAGATAACATCAAACACTGTATGAATCCTATATTCATTACGTAAAGGAGACTAGATTGGTAAATGTGTGTTATACAAGGCAGAATACCATTGAAATAGAGAAAGAAACACGTTCGGCAGCTTTGGAAAGCCTTACACTTCACTGAATTGTAGTACTACACTCTATAACACAGTTGAGAGACAATGTTCCCGAGCTGCCTCAGTTCATAACAGTGTGTAGGAAGTTGTTTGATAAAGTGGGCAAAGCTTATACTTGGGCCAGAAGGCAGAATATAGGAAACTACATGAAAACATGAATAATTCTGTGAAAATGACTGTAAACAGATGAGAACTTGTTTAGAACAGCTGAAAGAGAATCTCGAAGTTAGTTCTTAGTGTAGAAAAGGTGGCTAAGATAAGGGAAATCCTTAATTCGAGTTAAGATCACATGAAACACTGTATGAATACTATATTCTTTACTTAAAGGAGACTAGAGTGGTAAATGTGTGTTATACAAGGCAGAATACCATTGAAATAGAGAAAGAAACACGTTCGGCAGCTTTGGAAAGCCTTACACTTCACTGAAATGTAGTACTACACTCTATAACACAGTTGAGAGACAATGTTTCCGAGCTGCCTCAGTTCATAACAGTGTGTAGGAAGTTGTTTGATAAAGTGGGCAAAGCTTATTCTTGGAACAGAAGGCAGAATATAGGAAACTACATGAAAACATGAATAATTCAGTGAAAATGACTATAAATAGATGAGAACTTGTTTAGAACTGCGGAAAGAGAATCTCCAAGTCAGTTCTTAGTGTAGAAAAGGTAGCTAAGATAAGGGAAATCCTTAATTCGAGTTAAGATAACATCAAACACTGTATGAATCCTATATTCTTTACTTAAAGGAGACTAGAGTGGTAAATGTGTGTTATACAAGGAAGAATACCATTGAAATAGAGAAAGAAACACGTTCGGCAGCTTTGGAAAGCCTTACACTTCACTGAAATGTAGTACTACACTCTATAACACAGTTGAGAGACAATGTTACCGAGCTACCTCAGTTCATAACAGTGTGTATGAAGTTGTTTGATAAAGTGGGCAAAGCTTATACTTGGGCCAGAAGGCAGAATATAGGAAACTACATGAAAACATGAATAATTCAGTGAAAATGACTGTAAAGAGATGAGAACTTGTTTAGAACTGCTGAAAGAGAATCTCCAAGTCAGTTTTTAGTGTAAAAAAGGTAGCTAAGATTAGGGAAATCCTTAATTCGAGTTTAGATAACATCAAACAGTGTATGAATCCTATATTCATTACTTAAAGGAGACTAGAGTGGTAAATGTGTGTTCTTCAAGGCAGAATACCATTGAAAAAGAGAAAGAAACACGTTCGGCAGCTTTGGAAAGCCTTACACTTCACTGAAATGTAGTACTACACTCTATAACACAGTTGAGAGACAATGTTCCCTAGCTGCCTCAGTTCTTAACAGTGTGTAGGAAGTTGTTTGATAAAGTGGGCAAAGCTTATACTTGGGCCAGAAGGCAGAATATAGGAAACTACATAAAAACATGAATAATTCAGTGAAAATGACTGTAAACAGATGAGAACTTGTTTTAGTACAGCTGAAAGAGATTCTCCAAGTCATTTCTTAGTGTAGAAAAGATAGCTAAATCCGGGAAATCCTTAATTCGAGTTAAGATCACATGAAACACTGTTTTAATCCTATATTGTTTACTTAAAGGAGACTAGAGTGGTAAATGTGTGTTATATATGGCAGAATACCATTGAAATAGAGAAAGAAACACGTTCGGCAGCTTTGGAAAGCCTTACACTTCACTGAAATGTAGTAATACACTCTATAACACAGTTGAGAGACAATGTTCCCGAGCTGCCTCAGTTCATAACAGTGTCTAGAAAGTTCTTTGATAAAGTGGGCTTAGCTTATACTTGGACCAGAAGGCAGAATATAGGAAACTACATGAAAACATGAATAATTCAGTGAAAATGACTGTGAACAGATGAGAACTTGTTTAGAACAGCTGAAAGAGAATCTCCAAGTCAGTTATTAGTGTAGAAAAGGTAGCTAAGATAAGGGAAATCCTTAATTCGAGTTTAGATAACATCAAACACTGTATGAATCCTATATTCATTACGTAAAGGAGACTAGATTGGTAAATGTGTGTTATACAAGGCAGAATACCATTGAAATAGAGAAAGAAACACGTTCGGCAGCTTTGGAAAGCCTTACACTTCACCGAAATGTAGTACTACACTCTATAACACAGTTGAGAGACAATGTTCCCTAGCAGCCTCAGTTCATAACAGTGTGTAGGAAGTTGTTTGATAAAGTGGGCAAAGCTTATTCTTGGACCAGAAGGCAGAATATAGGAAACTACATGAAAACATGAATAATTCAGTGAAAATGACTGTAAACAGATGAGAACTTGTTTTACAGCAGCTGAAAGAGATTCTCCAAGTCAGTTCTTAGTGTAGAAAAGGTAGCTAAATCCGGAAAATCCTTAATTCGAGTTAAGATCACATGAAACACTGTATGAATCCTATATTGTTTACTTAAAGGAGACTAGAGTGGTAAATTTGTGTTATATAAGGCAGAATACCATTGAAATAGAGAAAGAAACACATTCGGCAGCTTTGGAAAGCCTTACACTTCACTGAAATGTAGTACTAGACTCTATAACACAGTTGAGAGACAATGTTCCGGAGCTGCCTCAGTTCATAAAAGTGTGTAGGAAGTTGATTGATAAAGTGGCAAAGCTTTTATACTTGGAACAGAAGGCAGAATATAGGAAACTACATGAAAACATGAATAATTCAGTGAAAATGACTCTGAACAGATGAGAAATTGTTTAGAACAGCTGAAAGAGAATCTCCAAGTCAGTTATTAGTGTAGAAAAGGTAGCTAAGATAAGGGAAATCCTTAATTCGAGTTTAGATAACATCAAACACTGTATGAATCCTATATTCATTACGTAAAGGAGACTAGATTGGTAAATGTGTGTTATACAAGGCAGAATACCATTGAAATAGAGGAAGAAACACATTCGGCAGCTTTGGAAAGCCTTACACTTCACCGAAATGTAGTAGTACACTCTATAACACAGTTGAGAGACAATGTTCCCGAGCTGCCTCAGTTCATAACAGTGTGTAGGAAGTTGTTTGATAAAGTGGGCAAAGCTTATACTTGGGCCAGAAGGCAGAATATAGGAAACTACATGAAAACATGAATAATTCTGTGAAAATGACTGTAAACAGATGAGAACTTGTTTAGAACAGCTGAAAGAGATTCTCCAAGTCAGTTCTTAGTGTAAAAAAGGTAGCTAAGATCCGGGAAATCCTTAATTCGAGTTAAGATCACATGAAACACTGTATGAATCCTATATTCTTTACTTAAAGGAGACTAGAGTGGTAAATGTGTGTTATACAAGGCAGAATACCATTGAAATAGAGAAAGAAACACGTTCGGCAGCTTTGGAAAGCCTTACACTTCACTGAAATGTAGTACTACATTCTATAACACAGTTGAGAGACAATGTTCCCGAGCTGCCTCAGTTCATAACAGTGTGTAGGAAGTTGTTTGATAAAGTGGGCAAAGCTTCTTCTTGGAACAGAAGGCAGAATATAGGAAACTACATGAAAACATGAATAATTCAGTGAAAATGACTGTAAACAGATGAGAACTTGTTTTACAGCAGCTGAAAGAGATTCTCCAAGTCAGTTCTTAGTGTAGAAAAGGTAGCTAAATCCGGAAAATCCTTAATTCGAGTTAAGATCACATGAAACACTGTATGAATCCTATATTGTTTACTTAAAGGAGACTAGAGTGGTAAATTTGTGTTATATAAGGCAGAATACCATTGAAGTAGAGAAAGAAACACATTCGGCAGCTTTGGAAAGCCTTACACTTCACTGAAATGTAGTACTAGACTCTATAACACAGTTGAGAGACAATGTTCCGGAGCTGCCTCAGTTCATAAAAGTGTGTAGGAAGTTGATTGATAAAGTGGCAAAGCTTTTATACTTGGAACAGAAGGCAGAATATAGGAAACTACATGAAAACATGAATAATTCAGTGAAAATGACTCTGAACAGATGAGAAATTGTTTAGAACAGCTGAAAGAGAATCTCCAAGTCAGTTATTAGTGTAGAAAAGGTAGCTAAGATAAGGGAAATCCTTAATTCGAGTTTAGATAACATCAAACACTGTATGAATCCTATATTCATTACGTAAAGGAGACTAGATTGGTAAATGTGTGTTATACAAGGCAGAATACCATTGAAATAGAGAAAGAAACACATTCGGCAGCTTTGGAAAGCCTTACACTTCACCGAAATGTAGTAGTACACTCTATAACACAGTTGAGAGACAATGTTCCCGAGCTGCCTCAGTTCATAACAGTGTGTAGGAAGTTGTTTGATAAAGTGGGCAAAGCTTATACTTGGGCCAGAAGGCAGAATATAGGAAACTACATGAAAACATGAATAATTCTGTGAAAATGACTGTAAACAGATGAGAACTTGTTTAGAACAGCTGAAAGAGATTCTCCAAGTCAGTTCTTAGTGTAAAAAAGGTAGCTAAGATCCGGGAAATCCTTAATTCGAGTTAAGATCACATGAAACACTGTATGAATCCTATATTCTTTACTTAAAGGAGACTAGAGTGGTAAATGTGTGTTATACAAGGCAGAATACCATTGAAATAGAGAAAGAAACACGTTCGGCAGCTTTGGAAAGCCTTACACTTCACTGAAATGTAGTACTACATTCTATAACACAGTTGAGAGACAATGTTCCCGAGCTGCCTCAGTTCATAACAGTGTGTAGGAAGTTGTTTGATAAAGTGGGCAAAGCTTATTCTTGGAACAGAAGGCAGAATATAGGAAACTACATGAAAACATGAATAATTCAGTGAAAATGACTATAAACAGATGAGAACTTGTTTAGAACTGCGGAAAGAGAATCTCCAAGTCAGTTCTTAGTGTAGAAAAGGTAGCTAAGATAAGGGAAATCCTTAATTCGAGTTAAGATAACATGAAACACTGTATGAATCCTATATTCTTTACTTAAAGGAGACTAGAGTGGTAAATGTGTGTTATATAAGGCAGAATACCATTGAAATAGAGAAAGAAACACGTTCGGCAGCTTTGGAAAGCCTTACACTTCACTGAAATGTAGTACTACACTCTATAACACAGTTGAGAGACAATGTTCACTAGCTGCCTCAGTTCATAACAGTGTGTAGGAAGTTGTTTGATAAAGTGGGCAAAGCTTATACTTGGGCCAGAAGGCAGAATATAGGAAACTACATGAAAACATGAATAATTCAGTGAAAATGACTGTAAGAGATGAGAACTTGTTTAGAACTGCTGAAAGAGAATCTCCAAGTCAGTTCTTAGTGTAAAAAAGGTAGCTAAGATAAGGGAAATCCTTAATTCGAGTTTAGATAACATCAAACACTGTATGAATCCTATATTCATTACTTAAAAGAGACTAGAGTGGTAAATGTGTGTTCTACAAGGCAGAATACCATTGAAAAAGAGAAAGAAACACGTTCGGCAGCTTTGGAAAGCCTTACGCTTCACTGAAATGTAGTACTACACTCTATAACACAGTTGAGAGACAATGTTCCCTAGCTGCCTCAGTTCATAACAGTGTGTAGGAAGTTGTTTGATAAAGTGGGCAAAGCTTATACTTGGGCCAGAAGGCAGAATATAGGAAACTACATAAAAACATGAATAATTCAGTGAAAATGACTGTAAACAGATGAGAACTTTTTTAGAACAGCTGAAAGTGGATCTCCAAGTCAGTTCTTAGTGTAGAAAAGGTAGCTAAGATAAGGGACATCCTTAATTCGAGTTTAGATAACATCAAACACTGTATGAATCCTATATTCATTACTTAAAGAAGACTAGATTGGTAAATGTGTGTTATACAAGGCAGAATACAATTGAAATAGAGAAAGAAACACGTTCGGCAGCTTTGGAAAGCCTTACACTTCACTGGAATGTAGTACTACACTCTATAACACAGTTGAGAGACAATGTTCCGGAGCTGCCTCAGTTCATAACAGTGTGTAGGAAGTTGATTGATAAAGTGGCAAAGCTTTTATACTTGGAACAGAAGGCTGAATATAGGAAACTACATGAAAACATGAATAATTCTGTGAAAATGACTGTAAACAGATGAGAACTTGTTTAGAACAGCTGAAAGAGATTCTCCAAGTCAGTTCTTAGTGTAAAAAAGGTAGCTAAGATCCGGGAAATCCTTAATTCGAGTTAAGATCACATGAAACACTGTATGAATCCTATATTCTTTACTTAAAGGAGACTAGAGTGGTAAATGTGTGTTATACAAGGCAGAATACCATTGAAATAGAGAAAGAAACACGTTCGGCAGCTTTGGAAAGCCTTACACTTCACTGAAATGTAGTACTACACTCTATAACACAGTTGAGAGACAATGTTCCCGAGCTGCCTGAGTTCATAACAGTGTGTAGAAAGTTGTTTGATAAAGTGGGCAAAGCTTATTCTTGGAACAGAAGGCAGAATATAGGAAACTACATGAAAACATGAATAATTCAGTGAAAATGACTGTAAACAGATGAGAACTTGTTTAGAACAGCTGAAAGAGAATCTCCAAGTTAGTTCTTAGTGTAGAAAAGGTAGCTAAGATAAGGGAAATCCTTAATTCGAGTTAAGATCACATGAAACACTGTATGAATACTATATTCTTTACTTAAAGGAGACTAGAGTGGTAAATGTGTGTTATACAAGGCAGAATACCATTGAAATAGAGAAAGAAACACGTTCGGCAGCTTTGGAAAGCCTTACACTTCACTGAAATGTAGTACTACATTCTATAACACAGTTGAGAGACAATGTTCCCGAGCTGCCTCAGTTCATAACAGTGTGTAGGAAGTTGTTTGATAAAGTGGGCAAAGCTTATTCTTGGAACAGAAGGCAGAATATAGGAAACTACATGAAAACATGAATAATTCAGTGAAAATGACTATAAACAGATGAGAACTTGTTTAGAACTGCGGAAAGAGAATCTCCAAGTCAGTTCTTAGTGTAGAAAAGGTAGCTAAGATAAGGGAAATCCTTAATTCGAGTTAAGATAACATGAAACACTGTATGAATCCTATATTCTTTACTTAAAGGAGACTAGAGTGGTAAATGTGTGTTATATAAGGCAGAATACCATTGAAATAGAGAAAGAAACACGTTCGGCAGCTTTGGAAAGCCTTACACTTCACTGAAATGTAGTACTACACTCTATAACACAGTTGAGAGACAATGTTCCCGAGCTGCCTCAGTTCATAACAGTGTGTAGGAAGTTTTTTGATAAAGTGGGCAAAGCTTATACTTGGACCAGAAGGCAGAATATACGAAACTACATGAAAACATGAATAATTCAGTGAAAATGACTGTAAACAGATGAGAACATGTTTAGGACAGCTGAAAGAGAATCTCCAAGTTAGTTCTTAGTGTAGAAAAGGTAGCTAAGAGAAGGGAAATCCTTAATTCGAGTTAAGATCACATGAAACACTGTATGAATCCTATATTCTTTACTTAAAGGAGACTAGAGTGGTTAATGTGTGTTCTACAAGGCAGAATACCATTGAAATAGAGAAAGAAACACGTTCGGCAGCTTTGGAAAGCCTTACACTTCACTGAAATGTAGTACTACACTCTATAACACAGTTGAGAGACAATGTTCCCGAGCTGCCTCAGTTCATAACAGTGTGTAGGAAGTTGTTTGATAAAGTGGGCAAAGCTTATTCTTGGACCAGAAGGCAGAATATAGGAAACTACATGTAAACATGAATAATTCAGTGAAAATGACTGTAAACAGATGAGAACTTGTTTTCGAACAGCTGAAAGAGATTCCCCAAGTCAGTTCTTAGTGTAGAAAAGGTAGCTAAGATAAGGGACATCCTTAATTCGAGTTTAGATAACATCAAACACTGTATGAATCCTATATTCATTACTTAAAGAAGACTAGATTGGTAAATGTGTGTTATACAAGGCAGAATACCATTGAAATAGAGAAAGAAACACGTTCAGCAGCTTTGGAAAGCCTTACACTTCATTGAAATGTAGTACTACACTCTATAACACAGTTGAGAGACAATGTTCCCGAGCTGCCTCAGTTCATAACAGTGTGTAGGAAGTTGATTGATAAAGTGGCAAAGCTTTTATACTTGGAACAGAAGGCAGAATATAGGAAACTACATGAAAACATGAATAATTCAGTGAAAATGACTGTGAACAGATGAGAACTTGTTTAGAACAGCTGAAAGAGAATCTCCAAGTCAGTTATTAGTGTAGAAAAGGTAGCTAAGATAAGGGAAATCCTTAATTCGAGTTTAGATAACATCAAACACTGTATGAATCCTATATTCATTACGTAAAGGAGACTAGATTGGTAAATGTGTGTTATACAAGGCAGAATACCATTGAAATAGAGAAAGAAACACGTTCGGCAGCTTTGGAAAGCCTTACACTTCACTGAATTGTAGTACTACACTCTATAACACAGTTGAGAGACAATGTTCCCGAGCTGCCTCAGTTCATAACAGTGTGTAGGAAGTTGTTTGATAAAGTGGGCAAAGCTTATACTTGGGCCAGAAGGCAGAATATAGGAAACTACATGAAAACATGAATAATTCTGTGAAAATGACTGTAAACAGATGAGAACTTGTTTAGAACAGCTGAAAGAGAATCTCGAAGTTAGTTCTTAGTGTAGAAAAGGTGGCTAAGATAAGGGAAATCCTTAATTCGAGTTAAGATCACATGAAACACTGTATGAATACTATATTCTTTACTTAAAGGAGACTAGAGTGGTAAATGTGTGTTATACAAGGCAGAATACCATTGAAATAGAGAAAGAAACACGTTCGGCAGCTTTGGAAAGCCTTACACTTCACTGAAATGTAGTACTACACTCTATAACACAGTTGAGAGACAATGTTTCCGAGCTGCCTCAGTTCATAACAGTGTGTAGGAAGTTGTTTGATAAAGTGGGCAAAGCTTATTCTTGGAACAGAAGGCAGAATATAGGAAACTACATGAAAACATGAATAATTCAGTGAAAATGACTATAAATAGATGAGAACTTGTTTAGAACTGCGGAAAGAGAATCTCCAAGTCAGTTCTTAGTGTAGAAAAGGTAGCTAAGATAAGGGAAATCCTTAATTCGAGTTAAGATAACATCAAACACTGTATGAATCCTATATTCTTTACTTAAAGGAGACTAGAGTGGTAAATGTGTGTTATACAAGGAAGAATACCATTGAAATAGAGAAAGAAACACGTTCGGCAGCTTTGGAAAGCCTTACACTTCACTGAAATGTAGTACTACACTCTATAACACAGTTGAGAGACAATGTTACCGAGCTACCTCAGTTCATAACAGTGTGTATGAAGTTGTTTGATAAAGTGGGCAAAGCTTATACTTGGGCCAGAAGGCAGAATATAGGAAACTACATGAAAACATGAATAATTCAGTGAAAATGACTGTAAAGAGATGAGAACTTGTTTAGAACTGCTGAAAGAGAATCTCCAAGTCAGTTTTTAGTGTAAAAAAGGTAGCTAAGATTAGGGAAATCCTTAATTCGAGTTTAGATAACATCAAACAGTGTATGAATCCTATATTCATTACTTAAAGGAGACTAGAGTGGTAAATGTGTGTTCTTCAAGGCAGAATACCATTGAAAAAGAGAAAGAAACACGTTCGGCAGCTTTGGAAAGCCTTACACTTCACTGAAATGTAGTACTACACTCTATAACACAGTTGAGAGACAATGTTCCCTAGCTGCCTCAGTTCTTAACAGTGTGTAGGAAGTTGTTTGATAAAGTGGGCAAAGCTTATACTTGGGCCAGAAGGCAGAATATAGGAAACTACATAAAAACATGAATAATTCAGTGAAAATGACTGTAAACAGATGAGAACTTGTATTAGTACAGCTGAAAGAGATTCTCCAAGTCATTTCTTAGTGTAGAAAAGATAGCTAAATCCGGGAAATCCTTAATTCGAGTTAAGATCACATGAAACACTGTTTTAATCCTATATTGTTTACTTAAAGGAGACTAGAGTGGTAAATGTGTCTTATATATGGCAGAATACCATTGAAATAGAGAAAGAAACACGTTCGGCAGCTTTGGAAAGCCTTACACTTCACTGAAATGTAGTAATACACTCTATAACACAGTTGAGAGACAATGTTCCCGAGCTGCCTCAGTTCATAACAGTGTCTAGAAAGTTCTTTGATAAAGTGGGCTTAGCTTATACTTGGACCAGAAGGCAGAATATAGGAAACTACATGAAAACATGAATAATTCAGTGAAAATGACTGTGAACAGATGAGAACTTGTTTAGAACAGCTGAAAGAGAATCTCCAAGTCAGTTATTAGTGTAGAAAAGGTAGCTAAGATAAGGGAAATCCTTAATTCGAGTTTAGATAACATCAAACACTGTATGAATCCTATATTCATTACGTAAAGGAGACTAGATTGGTAAATGTGTGTTATACAAGGCAGAATACCATTGAAATAGAGAAAGAAACACGTTCGGCAGCTTTGGAAAGCCTTACACTTCACCGAAATGTAGTACTACACTCTATAACACAGTTGAGAGACAATGTTCCCTAGCAGCCTCAGTTCATAACAGTGTGTAGGAAGTTGTTTGATAAAGTGGGCAAAGCTTATTCTTGGACCAGAAGGCAGAATATAGGAAACTACATGAAAACATGAATAATTCAGTGAAAATGACTGTAAACAGATGAGAACTTGTTTTACAGCAGCTGAAAGAGATTCTCCAAGTCAGTTCTTAGTGTAGAAAAGGTAGCTAAATCCGGAAAATCCTTAATTCGAGTTAAGATCACATGAAACACTGTATGAATCCTATATTGTTTACTTAAAGGAGACTAGAGTGGTAAATTTGTGTTATATAAGGCAGAATACCATTGAAATAGAGAAAGAAACACATTCGGCAGCTTTGGAAAGCCTTACACTTCACTGAAATGTAGTACTAGACTCTATAACACAGTTGAGAGACAATGTTCCGGAGCTGCCTCAGTTCATAAAAGTGTGTAGGAAGTTGATTGATAAAGTGGCAAAGCTTTTATACTTGGAACAGAAGGCAGAATATAGGAAACTACATGAAAACATGAATAATTCAGTGAAAATGACTCTGAACAGATGAGAAATTGTTTAGAACAGCTGAAAGAGAATCTCCAAGTCAGTTATTAGTGTAGAAAAGGTAGCTAAGATAAGGGAAATCCTTAATTCGAGTTTAGATAACATCAAACACTGTATGAATCCTATATTCATTACGTAAAGGAGACTAGATTGGTAAATGTGTGTTATACAAGGCAGAATACCATTGAAATAGAGAAAGAAACACATTCGGCAGCTTTGGAAAGCCTTACACTTCACCGAAATGTAGTAGTACACTCTATAACACAGTTGAGAGACAATGTTCCCGAGCTGCCTCAGTTCATAACAGTGTGTAGGAAGTTGTTTGATAAAGTGGGCAAAGCTTATACTTGGGCCAGAAGGCAGAATATAGGAAACTACATGAAAACATGAATAATTCTGTGAAAATGACTGTAAACAGATGAGAACTTGTTTAGAACAGCTGAAAGAGATTCTCCAAGTCAGTTCTTAGTGTAAAAAAGGTAGCTAAGATCCGGGAAATCCTTAATTCGAGTTAAGATCACATGAAACACTGTATGAATCCTATATTCTTTACTTAAAGGAGACTAGAGTGGTAAATGTGTGTTATACAAGGCAGAATACCATTGAAATAGAGAAAGAAACACGTTCGGCAGCTTTGGAAAGCCTTACACTTCACTGAAATGTAGTACTACATTCTATAACACAGTTGAGAGACAATGTTCCCGAGCTGCCTCAGTTCATAACAGTGTGTAGGAAGTTGTTTGATAAAGTGGGCAAAGCTTCTTCTTGGAACAGAAGGCAGAATATAGGAAACTACATGAAAACATGAATAATTCAGTGAAAATGACTGTAAACAGATGAGAACTTGTTTTACAGCAGCTGAAAGAGATTCTCCAAGTCAGTTCTTAGTGTAGAAAAGGTAGCTAAATCCGGAAAATCCTTAATTCGAGTTAAGATCACATGAAACACTGTATGAATCCTATATTGTTTACTTAAAGGAGACTAGAGTGGTAAATTTGTGTTATATAAGGCAGAATACCATTGAAGTAGAGAAAGAAACACATTCGGCAGCTTTGGAAAGCCTTACACTTCACTGAAATGTAGTACTAGACTCTATAACACAGTTGAGAGACAATGTTCCGGAGCTGCCTCAGTTCATAAAAGTGTGTAGGAAGTTGATTGATAAAGTGGCAAAGCTTTTATACTTGGAACAGA
This sequence comes from Pipistrellus hanaki, assembly GCF_964339955.1. Taxonomy (NCBI): domain Eukaryota; kingdom Metazoa; phylum Chordata; class Mammalia; order Chiroptera; family Vespertilionidae; genus Pipistrellus; species Pipistrellus hanaki. Next base: position 688,573 of record NC_140519.1, read on the forward strand.
AGGCAGAATATAGGAAACTACATGAAAACATGAATAATTCAGTGAAAATGACTCTGAACAGATGAGAAATTGTTTAGAACAGCTGAAAGAGAATCTCCAAGTCAGTTATTAGTGTAGAAAAGGTAGCTAAGATAAGGGAAATCCTTAATTCGAGTTTAGATAACATCAAACACTGTATGAATCCTATATTCATTACGTAAAGGAGACTAGATTGGTAAATGTGTGTTATACAAGGCAGAATACCATTGAAATAGAGAAAGAAACACATTCGGCAGCTTTGGAAAGCCTTACACTTCACCGAAATGTAGTAGTACACTCTATAACACAGTTGAGAGACAATGTTCCCGAGCTGCCTCAGTTCATAACAGTGTGTAGGAAGTTGTTTGATAAAGTGGGCAAAGCTTATACTTGGGCCAGAAGGCAGAATATAGGAAACTACATGAAAACATGAATAATTCTGTGAAAATGACTGTAAACAGATGAGAACTTGTTTAGAACAGCTGAAAGAGATTCTCCAAGTCAGTTCTTAGTGTAAAAAAGGTAGCTAAGATCCGGGAAATCCTTAATTCGAGTTAAGATCACATGAAACACTGTATGAATCCTATATTCTTTACTTAAAGGAGACTAGAGTGGTAAATGTGTGTTATACAAGGCAGAATACCATTGAAATAGAGAAAGAAACACGTTCGGCAGCTTTGGAAAGCCTTACACTTCACTGAAATGTAGTACTACATTCTATAACACAGTTGAGAGACAATGTTCCCGAGCTGCCTCAGTTCATAACAGTGTGTAGGAAGTTGTTTGATAAAGTGGGCAAAGCTTATTCTTGGAACAGAAGGCAGAATATAGGAAACTACATGAAAACATGAATAATTCAGTGAAAATGACTATAAACAGATGAGAACTTGTTTAGAACTGCGGAAAGAGAATCTCCAAGTCAGTTCTTAGTGTAGAAAAGGTAGCTAAGATAAGGGAAATCCTTAATTCGAGTTAAGATAACATGAAACACTGTATGAATCCTATATTCTTTACTTAAAGGAGACTAGAGTGGTAAATGTGTGTTATATAAGGCAGAATACCATTGAAATAGAGAAAGAAACACGTTCGGCAGCTTTGGAAAGCCTTACACTTCACTGAAATGTAGTACTACACTCTATAACACAGTTGAGAGACAATGTTCACTAGCTGCCTCAGTTCATAACAGTGTGTAGGAAGTTGTTTGATAAAGTGGGCAAAGCTTATACTTGGGCCAGAAGGCAGAATATAGGAAACTACATGAAAACATGAATAATTCAGTGAAAATGACTGTAAGAGATGAGAACTTGTTTAGAACTGCTGAAAGAGAATCTCCAAGTCAGTTCTTAGTGTAAAAAAGGTAGCTAAGATAAGGGAAATCCTTAATTCGAGTTTAGATAACATCAAACACTGTATGAATCCTATATTCATTACTTAAAAGAGACTAGAGTGGTAAATGTGTGTTCTACAAGGCAGAATACCATTGAAAAAGAGAAAGAAACACGTTCGGCAGCTTTGGAAAGCCTTACGCTTCACTGAAATGTAGTACTACACTCTATAACACAGTTGAGAGACAATGTTCCCTAGCTGCCTCAGTTCATAACAGTGTGTAGGAAGTTGTTTGATAAAGTGGGCAAAGCTTATACTTGGGCCAGAAGGCAGAATATAGGAAACTACATAAAAACATGAATAATTCAGTGAAAATGACTGTAAACAGATGAGAACTTTTTTAGAACAGCTGAAAGTGGATCTCCAAGTCAGTTCTTAGTGTAGAAAAGGTAGCTAAGATAAGGGACATCCTTAATTCGAGTTTAGATAACATCAAACACTGTATGAATCCTATATTCATTACTTAAAGAAGACTAGATTGGTAAATGTGTGTTATACAAGGCAGAATACAATTGAAATAGAGAAAGAAACACGTTCGGCAGCTTTGGAAAGCCTTACACTTCACTGGAATGTAGTACTACACTCTATAACACAGTTGAGAGACAATGTTCCGGAGCTGCCTCAGTTCATAACAGTGTGTAGGAAGTTGATTGATAAAGTGGCAAAGCTTTTATACTTGGAACAGAAGGCTGAATATAGGAAACTACATGAAAACATGAATAATTCTGTGAAAATGACTGTAAACAGATGAGAACTTGTTTAGAACAGCTGAAAGAGATTCTCCAAGTCAGTTCTTAGTGTAAAAAAGGTAGCTAAGATCCGGGAAATCCTTAATTCGAGTTAAGATCACATGAAACACTGTATGAATCCTATATTCTTTACTTAAAGGAGACTAGAGTGGTAAATGTGTGTTATACAAGGCAGAATACCATTGAAATAGAGAAAGAAACACGTTCGGCAGCTTTGGAAAGCCTTACACTTCACTGAAATGTAGTACTACACTCTATAACACAGTTGAGAGACAATGTTCCCGAGCTGCCTGAGTTCATAACAGTGTGTAGAAAGTTGTTTGATAAAGTGGGCAAAGCTTATTCTTGGAACAGAAGGCAGAATATAGGAAACTACATGAAAACATGAATAATTCAGTGAAAATGACTGTAAACAGATGAGAACTTGTTTAGAACAGCTGAAAGAGAATCTCCAAGTTAGTTCTTAGTGTAGAAAAGGTAGCTAAGATAAGGGAAATCCTTAATTCGAGTTAAGATCACATGAAACACTGTATGAATACTATATTCTTTACTTAAAGGAGACTAGAGTGGTAAATGTGTGTTATACAAGGCAGAATACCATTGAAATAGAGAAAGAAACACGTTCGGCAGCTTTGGAAAGCCTTACACTTCACTGAAATGTAGTACTACATTCTATAACACAGTTGAGAGACAATGTTCCCGAGCTGCCTCAGTTCATAACAGTGTGTAGGAAGTTGTTTGATAAAGTGGGCAAAGCTTATTCTTGGAACAGAAGGCAGAATATAGGAAACTACATGAAAACATGAATAATTCAGTGAAAATGACTATAAACAGATGAGAACTTGTTTAGAACTGCGGAAAGAGAATCTCCAAGTCAGTTCTTAGTGTAGAAAAGGTAGCTAAGATAAGGGAAATCCTTAATTCGAGTTAAGATAACATGAAACACTGTATGAATCCTATATTCTTTACTTAAAGGAGACTAGAGTGGTAAATGTGTGTTATATAAGGCAGAATACCATTGAAATAGAGAAAGAAACACGTTCGGCAGCTTTGGAAAGCCTTACACTTCACTGAAATGTAGTACTACACTCTATAACACAGTTGAGAGACAATGTTCACTAGCTGCCTCAGTTCATAACAGTGTGTAGGAAGTTGTTTGATAAAGTGGGCAAAGCTTATACTTGGGCCAGAAGGCAGAATATAGGAAACTACATGAAAACATGAATAATTCAGTGAAAATGACTGTAAGAGATGAGAACTTGTTTAGAACTGCTGAAAGAGAATCTCCAAGTCAGTTCTTAGTGTAAAAAAGGTAGCTAAGATAAGGGAAATCCTTAATTCGAGTTTAGATAACATCAAACACTGTATGAATCCTATATTCATTACTTAAAGGAGACTAGAGTGGTAAATGTGTGTTATACAAGGCAGAATACAATTGAAATAGAGAAAGAAACACGTTCGGCAGCTTTGGAAAGCCTTACACTTCACTGGAATGTAGTACTACACTCTATAACACAGTTGAGAGACAATGTTCCGGAGCTGCCTCAGTTCATAACAGTGTGTAGGAAGTTGATTGATAAAGTGGCAAAGCTTTTATACTTGGAACAGAAGGCTGAATATAGGAAACTACATGAAAACATGAATAATTCTGTGAAAATGACTGTAAACAGATGAGAACTTGTTTAGAACAGCTGAAAGAGATTCTCCAAGTCAGTTCTTAGTGTAAAAAAGGTAGCTAAGATCCGGGAAATCCTTAATTCGAGTTAAGATCACATGAAACACTGTATGAATCCTATATTCTTTACTTAAAGGAGACTAGAGTGGTAAATGTGTGTTATACAAGGCAGAATACCATTGAAATAGAGAAAGAAACACGTTCGGCAGCTTTGGAAAGCCTTACACTTCACTGAAATGTAGTACTACACTCTATAACACAGTTGAGAGACAATGTTCCCGAGCTGCCTGAGTTCATAACAGTGTGTAGAAAGTTGTTTGATAAAGTGGGCAAAGCTTATTCTTGGAACAGAAGGCAGAATATAGGAAACTACATGAAAACATGAATAATTCAGTGAAAATGACTGTAAACAGATGAGAACTTGTTTAGAACAGCTGAAAGAGAATCTCCAAGTTAGTTCTTAGTGTAGAAAAGGTAGCTAAGATAAGGGAAATCCTTAATTCGAGTTAAGATCACATGAAACACTGTATGAATACTATATTCTTTACTTAAAGGAGACTAGAGTGGTAAATGTGTGTTATACAAGGCAGAATACCATTGAAATAGAGAAAGAAACACGTTCGGCAGCTTTGGAAAGCCTTACACTTCACTGAAATGTAGTACTACATTCTATAACACAGTTGAGAGACAATGTTCCCGAGCTGCCTCAGTTCATAACAGTGTGTAGGAAGATGTTTGATAAAGTGGGCAAAGCTTATTCTTGGAACAGAAGGCAGAATATAGGAAACTACATGAAAACATGAATAATTCAGTGAAAATGACTATAAACAAATGAGAACTTGTTTAGAACTGCGGAAAGAGAATCTCCAAGTCAGTTCTTAGTGTAGAAAAGGTAGCTAAGATAAGGGAAATCCTTAATTCGAGTTAAGATAACATGAAACACTGTATGAATCCTATATTCTTTACTTAAAGGAGACTAGAGTGGTAAATGTGTGTTATATAAGGCAGAATACCATTGAAATAGAGAAAGAAACACCTTCGGCAGCTTTGGAAAGCCTTACACTTCACTGAAATGTAGTACTACACTCTATAACACAGTTGAGAGACAATGTTCACTAGCTGCCTCAGTTCATAACAGTGTGTAGGAAGTTGTTTGATAAAGTGGGCAAAGCTTATACTTGGGCCAGAAGGCAGAATATAGGAAACTACATGAAAACATGAATAATTCAGTGAAAATGACTGTAAGAGATGAGAACTTGTTTAGAACTGCTGAAAGAGAATCTCCAAGTCAGTTCTTAGTGTAAAAAAGGTAGCTAAGATAAGGGAAATCCTTAATTCGAGTTTAGATAACATCAAACACTGTATGAATCCTATATTCATTACTTAAAGGAGACTAGAGTGGTAAATGTGTGTTCTACAAGGCAGAATACCATTGAAAAAGAGAAAGAAACACGTTCGGCAGCTTTGGAAAGCCTTACACTTCACTGAAATGTAGTACTACACTCTATAACACAGTTGAGAGACAATGTTCCCTAGCTGCCTCAGTTCTTAACAGTGTGTAGGAAGTTGTTTGATAAAGTGGGCAAAGCTTATACTTGGGCCAGAAGGCAGAATATAGGAAACTACATAAAAACATGAATAATTCAGTGAAAATGACTGTAAACAGATGAGAACTTGTTTTAGTACAGCTGAAAGAGATTCTCCAAGTCATTTCTTAGTGTAGAAAAGATAGCTAAATCCGGGAAATCCTTAATTCGAGTTAAGATCACATGAAACACTGTTTGAATCCTATATTGTTTACTTAAAGGAGACTAGAGTGGTAAATGTGTGTTATATGTGGCAGAATACCATTGAAATAGAGAAAGAAACACGTTCGGCAGCTTTGGAAAGCCTTACACTTCACTGAAATGTAGTAATACACTCTATAACACAGTTGAGAGACAATGTTCCCGAGCTGCCTCAGTTCATAACAGTGTGTAGGAAGTTGTTTGATAAAGTGGGCAAAGCTTATACTTGGGCCAGAAGGCAGAATATAGGAAACTACATGAAAACATGAATAATTCAGTGAAAATGACTGTAAGAGATGAGAACTTGTTTAGAACTGCTGAAAGAGAATCTCCAAGTCAGTTCTTAGTGTAAAAAAGGTAGCTAAGATAAGGGAAATCCTTAATTCGAGTTTAGATAACATCAAACACTGTATGAATCCTATATTCATTACTTAAAGGAGACTAGAGTGGTAAATGTGTGTTCTACAAGGCAGAATACCATTGAAAAAGAGAAAGAAACACGTTCGGCAGCTTTGGAAAGCCTTACACTTCACTGAAATGTAGTACTACACTCTATAACACAGTTGAGAGACAATGTTCCCTAGCTGCCTCAGTTCTTAACAGTGTGTAGGAAGTTGCTTGATAAAGTGGGCAAAGCTTATACTTGGGCCAGAAGGCAGAATATAGGAAACTACATAAAAACATGAATAATTCAGTGAAAATGACTGTAAACAGATGAGAACTTTTTTAGAACAGCTGAAAGTGAATCTCCAAGTCAGTTCTTAGTGTAGAAAAGGTAGCTAAGATAAGGGACATCCTTAATTCGAGTTTAGATAACATCAAACACTGTATGAATCCTATATTCATTACTTAAAGAAGACTAGATTGGTAAATGTGTGTTATACAAGGCAGAATACCATTGAAATAGAGAAAGAAACACGTTCAGCAGCTTTGGAAAGCCTTACACTTCATTGAAATGTAGTACTACACTCTATAACACAGTTGAGAGACAATGTTCCCGAGCTGCCTCAGTTCATAACAGTGTGTAGGAAGTTGTTCGATAAAGTGGCAAAGCTTTTATACTTGGAACAGAAGGCAGAATATAGGAAACTACATGAAAACATGAATAATTCAGTGAAAATGACTGTGAACAGATGAGAACTTGTTTAGAACAGCTGAAAGAGAATCTCCAAGTCAGTTATTAGTGTAGAAAAGGTAGCTAAGATAAGGGAAATCCTTAATTCGAGTTTAGATAACATCAAACACTGTATGAATCCTATATTCATTACGTAAAGGAGACTAGATTGGTAAATGTGTGTTATACAAGGCAGAATACCATTGAAATAGAGAAAGAAACACGTTCGGCAGCTTTGGAAAGCCTTACACTTCACCGAAATGTAGTAGTACACTCTATAACACAGTTGAGAGACAATGTTCCCGAGCTGCCTCAGTTCATAACAGTGTGTAAGAAGTTGTTTGATAAAGTGGGCAAAGCTTATACTTGGGCCAGAAGGCAGAATATAGGAAACTACATGAAAACATGAATAATTCTGTGAAAATGACTGTAAACAGATGAGAACTTGTTTAGAACAGCTGAAAGAGAATCTCGAAGTTAGTTCTTAGTGTAGAAAAGGTGGCTAAGATAAGGGAAATCCTTAATTCGAGTTAAGATCACATGAAACACTGTATGAATACTACATTCTTTACTTAAAGGAGACTATAGTGGTAAATGTGTGTTATACAAGGCAGAATACCATTGAAATAGAGAAAGAAACACGTTCGGCAGCTTTGGAAAGCCTTACACTTCACTGAAATGTAGTACTACACTCTATAACACAGTTGAGAGACAATGTTCCCGAGCTGCCTCAGTTCATAACAGTGTGTAGGAAGTTGTTTGATAAAGTGGGCAAAGCTTATTCTTGGAACAGAAGGCAGAATATAGGAAACTACATGAAAACATGAATAATTCAGTGAAAATGACTATAAATAGATGAGAACTTGTTTAGAACTGCGGAAAGAGAATCTCCAAGTCAGTTCTTAGTGTAGAAAAGGTAGCTAAGATAAGGGAAATCCTTAATTCGAGTTAAGATAACATCAAACACTGTATGAATCCTATATTCTTTACTTAAAGGAGACTAGAGTGGTAAATGTGTGTTATACAAGGAAGAATACCATTGAAATAGAGAAAGAAACACGTTCGGCAGCTTTGGAAAGCCTTACACTTCACTGAAATGTAGTACTACACTCTATAACACAGTTGAGAGACAATGTTACCGAGCTACCTCAGTTCATAACAGTGTGTATGAAGTTGTTTGATAAAGTGGGCAAAGCTTATACTTGGGCCAGAAGGCAGAATATAGGAAACTACATGAAAACATGAATAATTCAGTGAAAATGACTGTAAAGAGATGAGAACTTGTTTAGAACTGCTGAAAGAGAATCTCCAAGTCAGTTCTTAGTGTAAAAAAGGTAGCTAAGATTAGGGAAATCCTTAATTCGAGTTTAGATAACATCAAACAGTGTATGAATCCTATATTCATTACTTAAAGGAGACTAGAGTGGTAAATGTGTGTTCTACAAGGCAGAATACCATTGAAAAAAGGAAAGAAACACGTTCGGCAGCTTTGGAAAGCCTTACACTTCACTGAAATGTAGTAATACACTCTATAACACAGTTGAGAGACAATGTTCCCGAGCTGCCTCAGTTCATAACAGTGTGTAGGAAGTTGTTTGATAAAGTGGGCAAAGCTTATACTTGGGCCAGAAGGCAGAATATAGGAAACTACATGAAAACATGAATAATTCAGTGAAAATGACTGTAAGAGATGAGAACTTGTTTAGAACTGCTGAAAGAGAATCTCCAAGTCAGTTCTTAGTGTAAAAAAGGTAGCTAAGATAAGGGAAATCCTTAATTCGAGTTTAGATAACATCAAACACTGTATGAATCCTATATTCATTACTTAAAGGAGACTAGAGTGGTAAATGTGTGTTCTACAAGGCAGAATACCATTGAAAAAGAGAAAGAAACACGTTCGGCAGCTTTGGAAAGCCTTACACTTCACTGAAATGTAGTACTACACTCTATAACACAGTTGAGAGACAATGTTCCCTAGCTGCCTCAGTTCTTAACAGTGTGTAGGAAGTTGCTTGATAAAGTGGGCAAAGCTTATACTTGGGCCAGAAGGCAGAATATAGGAAACTACATAAAAACATGAATAATTCAGTGAAAATGACTGTAAACAGATGAGAACTTTTTTAGAACAGCTGAAAGTGAATCTCCAAGTCAGTTCTTAGTGTAGAAAAGGTAGCTAAGATAAGGGACATCCTTAATTCGAGTTTAGATAACATCAAACACTGTATGAATCCTATATTCATTACTTAAAGAAGACTAGATTGGTAAATGTGTGTTATACAAGGCAGAATACCATTGAAATAGAGAAAGAAACACGTTCAGCAGCTTTGGAAAGCCTTACACTTCATTGAAATGTAGTACTACACTCTATAACACAGTTGAGAGACAATGTTCCCGAGCTGCCTCAGTTCATAACAGTGTGTAGGAAGTTGTTCGATAAAGTGGCAAAGCTTTTATACTTGGAACAGAAGGCAGAATATAGGAAACTACATGAAAACATGAATAATTCAGTGAAAATGACTGTGAACAGATGAGAACTTGTTTAGAACAGCTGAAAGAGAATCTCCAAGTCAGTTATTAGTGTAGAAAAGGTAGCTAAGATAAGGGAAATCCTTAATTCGAGTTTAGATAACATCAAACACTGTATGAATCCTATATTCATTACGTAAAGGAGACTAGATTGGTAAATGTGTGTTATACAAGGCAGAATACCATTGAAATAGAGAAAGAAACACGTTCGGCAGCTTTGGAAAGCCTTACACTTCACCGAAATGTAGTAGTACACTCTATAACACAGTTGAGAGACAATGTTCCCGAGCTGCCTCAGTTCATAACAGTGTGTAAGAAGTTGTTTGATAAAGTGGGCAAAGCTTATACTTGGGCCAGAAGGCAGAATATAGGAAACTACATGAAAACATGAATAATTCTGTGAAAATGACTGTAAACAGATGAGAACTTGTTTAGAACAGCTGAAAGAGAATCTCGAAGTTAGTTCTTAGTGTAGAAAAGGTGGCTAAGATAAGGGAAATCCTTAATTCGAGTTAAGATCACATGAAACACTGTATGAATACTACATTCTTTACTTAAAGGAGACTATAGTGGTAAATGTGTGTTATACAAGGCAGAATACCATTGAAATAGAGAAAGAAACACGTTCGGCAGCTTTGGAAAGCCTTACACTTCACTGAAATGTAGTACTACACTCTATAACACAGTTGAGAGACAATGTTCCCGAGCTGCCTCAGTTCATAACAGTGTGTAGGAAGTTGTTTGATAAAGTGGGCAAAGCTTATTCTTGGAACAGAAGGCAGAATATAGGAAACTACATGAAAACATGAATAATTCAGTGAAAATGACTATAAATAGATGAGAACTTGTTTAGAACTGCGGAAAGAGAATCTCCAAGTCAGTTCTTAGTGTAGAAAAGGTAGCTAAGATAAGGGAAATCCTTAATTCGAGTTAAGATAACATCAAACACTGTATGAATCCTATATTCTTTACTTAAAGGAGACTAGAGTGGTAAATGTGTGTTATACAAGGAAGAATACCATTGAAATAGAGAAAGAAACACGTTCGGCAGCTTTGGAAAGCCTTACACTTCACTGAAATGTAGTACTACACTCTATAACACAGTTGAGAGACAATGTTACCGAGCTACCTCAGTTCATAACAGTGTGTATGAAGTTGTTTGATAAAGTGGGCAAAGCTTATACTTGGGCCAGAAGGCAGAATATAGGAAACTACATGAAAACATGAATAATTCAGTGAAAATGACTGTAAAGAGATGAGAACTTGTTTAGAACTGCTGAAAGAGAATCTCCAAGTCAGTTCTTAGTGTAAAAAAGGTAGCTAAGATTAGGGAAATCCTTAATTCGAGTTTAGATAACATCAAACAGTGTATGAATCCTATATTCATTACTTAAAGGAGACTAGAGTGGTAAATGTGTGTTCTACAAGGCAGAATACCATTGAAAAAAGGAAAGAAACACGTTCGGCAGCTTTGGAAAGCCTTACACTTCACTGAAATGTAGTACTACACTCTATAACACAGTTGAGAGACAATGTTCCCTAGCTGCCTCAGTTCTTAACAGTGTGTAGGAAGTTGTTTGATAAAGTGGGCAAAGCTTATACTTGGGCCAGAAGGCAGAATATAGGAAACTACATAAAAACATGAATAATTCAGTGAAAATGACTGTAAACAGATGAGAACTTGTTTTAGTACAGCTGAAAGAGATTCTCCAAGTCATTTCTTAGTGTAGAAAAGATAGCTAAATCCGGGAAATCCTTAATTCGAGTTAAGATCACATGAAACACTGTTTGAATCCTATATTGTTTACTTAAAGGAGACTAGAGTGGTAAATGTGTGTTATATATGGCAGAATACCATTGAAATAGAGAAAGAAACACGTTCGGCAGCTTTGGAAAGCCTTACACTTCACTGAAATGTAGTAATACACTCTATAACACAGTTGAGAGACAATGTTCCCGAGCTGCCTCAGTTCATAACAGTGTCTAGAAAGTTGTTTGATAAAGTGGGCAAAGCTTATCCTTGGGCCAGAAGGCAGAATATAGGAAACTACATGAAAACATAAATAATTCAGTGAAAATGACAGTAAACAGATGAGAACTTGTTTAGAACAACTGAAAGAGAATCTCCAAGTCAGTTCTTAGGGTAGAAAAGGTAGCTAAGATAAGGGAAATCCTTAATTCGAGTTTAGATAACATCAAACACTGTATGAATCCTATATTCATTACTTAAAGGAGACTAGAGTGGTAAATGTGTGTTATACAATGCAGAATACCATTGAAATAGAGAAAGAAACACGTTCGGCAGCTTTGGAAAGCCTTACACTTCACTGAAATGTAGTACTACACTCTATAACACAGTTGAGAAACAATGTTCCCGAGCTGCCTCAGTTCATAACAGTGTGTAGGAAGTTCTTTGATAAAGTGGGCTTAGCTTATACTTGGACCAGAAGGCAGAATATAGGAAACTACATGAAAACATGAATAATTCAGTGAAAATGACTGTGAACAGATGAGAACTTGTTTAGAACAGCTGAAAGAGAATCTCCAAGTCAGTTATTAGTGTAGAAAAGGTAGCTAAGATAAGGGAAATCCTTAATTCGAGTTTAGATAACATCAAACACTGTATGAATCCTATATTCATTACGTAAAGGAGACTAGATTGGTAAATGTGTTTTATACAAGGCAGAATACCATTGAAATAGAGAAAGAAACACGTTCGGCAGCTTTGGAAAGCCTTACACTTCACCGAAATGTAGTACTACACTCTATAACACAGTTGAGAGACAATGTTCCCTAGCTGCCTCAGTTCATAACAGTGTGTAGGAAGTTGTTTGATAAAGTGGGCAAAGCTTATTCTTGGACCAGAAGGCAGAATATAGGAAACTACATGAAAACATGAATAATTCAGTGAAAATGACTGTAAACAGATGAGAACTTGTTTTACAGCAGCTGAAAGAGATTCTCCAAGGCAGTTCTTAGTGTAGAAAAGGTAGCTAAATCCGGAAAATCCTTAATTCGAGTTAAGATCACATGAAACACTGTATGAATCCTATATTGTTTACTTAAAGGAGACTAGAGTGGTAAATGTGTGTTATACAATGCAGAATACCATTGAAATAGAGAAAGAAACACGTTCGGCAGCTTTGGAAAGCCTTACACTTCACTGAAATGTAGTACAACACTCTATAACACAGTTGAGAGACAATGTTCCCGAGCTGCCTCAGTTCATAACAGTGTGTAGGAAGTTCTTTGATAAAGTGGGCTTAGCTTATACTTGGACCAGAAGGCAGAATATAGGAAACTACATGAAAACATGAATAATTCAGTGAAAATGACTGTAAACAGATGAGAACTTGTTTAGAACAGCTGAAAGAGAATCTCCAAGTTAGTTCTTAGTGTAGAAAACGTAGCTAAGATAAGGGAAATCCTTAATTCGAGTTAAGATCACATGAAACACTGTATGAATACTATATTCTTTACTTAAAGGAGACTAGAGTGGTAAATGTGTTTTATACAAGGCAGAATAGCATTGAAATAGAGAAAGAAACACATTTGGCAGCTTTGGAAAGCCTTACACTTCACTGAAATGTAGTACTACACTCTATAACACAGTTGAGAGACAATGTTCCCGAGCTGCCTCAGTTCATAACAGTGTGTAGGAAGTTGATTGATAAAGTGGCAAAGCTTTTATACTTGGAACAGAAGGCAGAATATAGGAAACTACATGAAAACATGAATAATTCAGTGAAAATGACTGTGAACAGATGAGAACTTGTTTAGAACAGCTGAAAGAGAATCTCCAAGTCAGTTATTAGTGTAGAAAAGGTAGCTAAGATAAGGGAAATACTTAATTCGAGTTTAGATAACATCAAACACTGTATGAATCCTATATTCATTACGTAAAGGAGACTAGATTGGTAAATGTGTGTTATACAAGGCAGAATACCATTGAAATAGAGAAAGAAACACGTTCGGCAGCTTTGGAAAGCCTTACACTTCACCGAAATGTAGTACTACACTCTATAACACAGTTGAGAGACAATGTTCCCTAGCTGCCTCAGTTCATAACAGTGTGTAGGAAGTTGTTTGATAAAGTGGGCAAAGCTTATTCTTGGACCAGAAGGCAGAATATAGGAAACTACATGAAAACATGAATAATTCAGTGAAAATGACTGTAAACAGATGAGAACTTGTTTTACAGCAGCTGAAAGAGATTCTCCAAGTCAGTTCTTAGTGTAGAAAAGGTAGCTAAATCCGGAAAATCCTTAATTCGAGTTAAGATCACATGAAACACTGTATGAATCCTATATTGTTTACTTAAAGGAGACTAGAGTGGTAAATTTGTGTTATATAAGGCAGAATACCATTGAAATAGAGAAAGAAACACATTCGGCAGCTTTGGAAAGCCTTACACTTCACTGAAATGTAGTACTAGACTCTATAACACAGTTGAGAGACAATGTTCCGGAGCTGCCTCAGTTCATAACAGTGTGTAGGAAGTTGATTGATAAAGTGGCAAAGCTTTTATACTTGGAACAGAAGGCAGAATATAGGAAACTACATGAAAACATGAATAATTCAGTGAAAATGACTGGGAACAGATGAGAAATTGTTTAGAACAGCTGAAAGAGAATCTCCAAGTCAGTTATTAGTGTAGAAAAGGTAGCTAAGATAAGGGAAATCCTTAATTCGAGTTTAGATAACATCAAACACTGTATGAATCCTATATTCATTACGTAAAGGAGACTAGATTGGTAAATGTGTGTTATACAAGGCAGAATACCATTGAAATAGAGAAAGAAACACGTTCGGCAGCTTTGGAAAGCCTTACACTTCACCGAAATGTAGTACTACACTCTATAACACAGTTGAGAGACAATGTTCCCGAGCTGCCTCAGTTCATAACAGTGTGGAGGAAGTTGTTTGATAAAGTGGGCAAAGCTTATACTTGGACCAGAAGGCAGAATATAGAAAACTACATGAAAACATGAATAATTCAGTGAAAATGACTGTAAACAGATGAGAACTTGTTTAGAACAGCTGAAAGAGAATCTCCAAGTTAGTTCTTAGTGTAGAAAAGGTAGCTAAGATAAGGGAAATCCTTAATTCGAGTTAAGATCACATGAAACACTGTATGAATACTATATTCTTTACTTAAAGGAGACTAGAGTGGTAAATGTGTGTTATACAAGGCAGAATGCCATTGAAATAGAGAAAGAAACACATTCGGCAGCTTTGGAAAGCCTTACACTTCACTGAAATGTAGTACTACACTCTATAACACAGTTGAGAGACAATGTTCCCTAGCTGCCTCAGTTCATAACAGTGTGTAGAAAGTTGTTTGATAAAGTGGGCAAAGCTTATCCTTGGGCCAGAAGGCAGAATATAGGAAACTACATGAAAACATGAATAATTCAGTGAAAATGACTGTAAACAGATGAGAACTTGTTTTACAGCAGCTGAAAGAGATTCTCCAAGTCAGTTCTTAGTGTAGAAAAGGTAGCTAAATCCGGAAAATCCTTAATTCCAGTTAAGATCACATGAAACACTGTATGAATCCTATATTGTTTACTTAAAGGAGACTAGAGTGGTAAATGTGTGTTATACAAGGCAGAATACCATTGAAATAGAGAAAGAAACACATTCGGCAGCTTTGGAAAGCCTTACACTTCACTGAAATGTAGTACTACACTCTATAACACAGTTGAGAGACAATGTTCCGGAGCTGCCTCAGTTCATAACAGTGTGTAGGAAGTTGATTGATAAAGTGGCAAAGCTTTTATACTTGGAACAGAAGGCAGAATATAGGAAACTACATGAAAACATGAATAATTCAGTGAAAATGACAGTAAACAGATGAGAACTTGTTTAGAACAGCTGAAAGAGAATCTCCAAGTCAGTTCTTAGTGTAGAAAAGGTAGCTAAGATAAGGGAAATCCTTAATTCGAGTTTAGATGACATCAAACACTGTATGAATCCTTTATTCATTACTTAAAGGAGACTAGAGTGGTAAATGTGTGTTATACAATGCAGAATACCATTGAAATAGAGAAAGAAACACGTTCGGCAGCTTTGGAAAGCCTTACACTTCACTGAAATGTAGTACTACACTCTATAACACAGTTGAGAGACAATGTTCCGGAGCTGCCTCAGTTCATAACAGTGTGTAGGAAGTTCATTGATAAAGTGGCAAAGCTTTTATACTTGGAACAGAAGGCAGAATATAGGAAACTACATGAAACATGAATAATTCAGTGAAAATGACTGTGAACAGATGAGAACTTGTTTAGAACAGCTGAAAGAGAATCTCCAAGTCAGTTATTAGTGTAGAAAAGGTAGCTAAGATAAGGGAAATCCTTAATTCGAGTTTAGATAACATCAAACACTGTATGAATCCTATATTCATTACGTAAAGGAGACTAGATTGGTAAATGTGTGTTATACAAGGCAGAATACCATTGAAATAGAGAAAGAAACACGTTCGGCAGCTTTGGAAAGCCTTACACTTCACCGAAATGTAGTACTACACTCTATAACACAGTTGAGAGACAATGTTCCCTAGCTTCCTCAGTTCATAACAGTGTGTAGGAAGTTGTTTGATAAAGTGGGCAAAGCTTATTCTTGGACCAGAAGGCAGAATATAGGAAACTACATGAAAACATGAATAATTCAGTGAAAATGACTGTAAACAGATTAGAACTTCTTTTACAGCAGCTGAAAGAGATTCTCCAAGTCAGTTCTTAGTGTAGAAAAGGTAGCTAAATACGGAAAATCCTTAATTCGAGTTAAGATCACATGAAACACTGTATGAATCCTATATTGTTTACTTAAAGGAGACTAGAGTGGTAAATTTGTGTTATATAAGGCAGAATACCATTGAAATAGAGAAAGAAACACATTCGGCAGCTTTGGAAAGCCTTACACTTCACTGAAATGTAGTACTACACTCTATAACACAGTTGAGAGACAATGTTCCGGAGCTGCCTCAGTTCATAACAGTGTGTAGGAAGTTGATTGATAAAGTGGCAAAGCTTTTATGCTTGGAACAGAAGGCAGAATATAGGAAACTACATGAAAACATGAATAATTCAGTGAAAATGACTGTGAACAGATGAGAACTTGTTTAGAACAGCTGAAAGAGAATCTCCAAGTCAGTTATTAGTGTAGAAAAGGTAGCTAAGATAAGGGAAATCCTTAATTCCAGTTTAGATAACATCAAACACTTTATGAATCCTATATTCATTACGTAAAGGAGACTAGATTGGTAAATGTGTGTTATACACGGCAGAATACCATTGAAATAGAGAAAGAAACACGTTCGGCAGCTTTGGAAAGCCTTACACTTCACCGAAATGTAGTACTACACTCTATAACACAGTTGAGAGACAATGTTCCCGAGCTGCCTCAGTTCATAACAGTGTGTAGGAAGTTGTTTGATAAAGTGGGCAAAGCTTATACTTGGACCAGAAGGCAGAATATAGGAAACTACATGAAAACATGAATAATTCAGTGAAAATGACTGTAAACAGATGAGAACTTGTTTTAGAACAGCTGAAAGAGATTCTCCAAGTCATTTCTTAGTGTAGAAAAGATAGCTAAATCCGGGAAATCCTTAATTCGAGTTAAGATCACATGAAACACTGTTTGAATCCTATATTGTTTACTTAAAGGAGACTAGAGTGGAAAATGTGTGTTATATATGGCAGAATACCATTGAAATAGAGAAAGAAACACGTTCAGCAGCTTTGGAAAGCCTTACACTTCACTGAAATGTAGTAATACACTCTATAACACAGTTGAGAGACAATGTTCCCGAGCTGCCTCAGTTCATAACAGTGTGTAGAAAGTTGTTTGATAAAGTGGGCAAAGCTTATTCTTGGGCCAGAAGGCAGAATATAGGAAACTACATGAAAACATGAATAATTCAGTGAAAATGACTGTAAACAGATGAGAACTTGTTTAGAACAGCTGAAAGAGAATCTCCAAGTCAGTTCTTAGTGTAGAAAAGGTAGCTAAGATAAGGGAAATCCTTAATTCGAGTTTAGATAACATCAAACACTGTATGAATCCTATATTCATTACTTAAAGGAGACTAGAGTGGTAAATGTGTGTTATACAATGCAGAATACCATTGAAATAGAGAAAGAAACACGTTCGGCAGCTTTGGAAAGCCCTACACTTCACTGAAATGTAGTACTACACTCTATAACACAGTTGAGAGACAATGTTCCCGAGCTGCCTCAGTTCATAACAGTGTGTAGGAAGTTGTTTGATAAAGTGGGCAAAGCTTATACTTGGACCAGAAGGCAGAATATAGGAAACTACATGAAAACATGAATAATTCAGTGAAAATGACTGTAAACAGATGAGAACTTGTTTAGAACAGCTGAAAGAGAATCTCCAAGTTAGTTCTTAGTGTAGAAAAGGTAGCTAAGATAAGGGAAATCCTTAATTCGAGTTAAGATCACATGAAACACTGTATGAATACTATATTCTTTACTTAAAGGAGACTAGAGTGGTAAATGTGTGTTATACAAGGCAGAATACCATTGAAATAGAGAAAGAAACATGTTCGGCAGCTTTGGAAAGCCTTACACTTCACTGAAATGTAGTACTACACTCTATAACACAGTTGAGAGACAATGTTCCCGAGCTGCCTCAGTTCATAACAGTGTGTAGGAAGTTGTTTGATAAAGTGGGCAAAGCTTATTCTTGGACCAGAAGGCAGAATATATGAAACTACATGAAAACATGAATAATTCAGTGAAAATTACTGTAAACAGATGAGAACTTGTTTTACAGCAGCTGAAAGAGATTCTCCAAGTCAGTTCTTAGTGTAGAAAATTTAGCTAAATCCGGAAAATACTTAATTCGAGTTAAGATCACATGAAACACTGTATGAATCCTATATTGTTTACTTAAAGGAGACTAGAGTGGTAAATTTGTGTTATATAAGGCAGAATACCATTGAAATAGAGAAAGAAACACATTCGGCAGCTTTGGAAAGCCTTACACTTCACTGAAATGTAGTACTACACTCTATAACACAGTTGAGAGACAATGTTCCGGAGCTGCCTCAGTTCATAACAGTGTGTAGGAAGTTGATTGATCAAGTGGCAAAGCTTTTATACTTGGAACAGAAGGCAGAATATAGGAAACTACATGAAAACATGAATAATTCAGTGAAAATGACTATAAACAGATGAGAACTTGTTTTAGAACAGCTGAAAGAGATTCTCCAAGTCATTTCTTAGTGTAGAAAAGATAGCTAAATCCGGGAAATCCTTAATTCGAGTTAAGATCACATGAAACACTGTTTGAATCCTATATTGTTTACTTAAAGGAGACTAGAGTGGTAAATGTGTGTTATATATGGCAGAATACAATTGAAATAGAGAAAGAAACACGTTCGGCAGCTTTGGAAAGCCTTACACTTCACTGAAATGTAGTAATACACTCTATAACACAGTTGAGAGACAATGTTCCCGAGCTGCCTCAATTCATAACAGTGTGTAGAAAGTTGTTTGATAAAGTGGGCAAAGCTTATTCTTGGGCCAGAAGGCAGAATATAGGAAACTACATGAAAACATGAATAATTCAGTGAAAATGACTGTAAACAGATGAGAACTTGTTTAGAACAGCTGAAAGAGAATCTCCAAGTCAGTTCTTAGTGTAGAAAAGGTAGCTAAGATAAGGGAAATCCTTAATTCGAGTTTAGATAACATCAAACACTGTATGAATCCTATATTCATTACTTAAAGTAGACTAGAGTGGTAAATGTGTGTTATACAATGCAGAATACCATTGAAATAGAGAAAGAAACACGTTGGGCAGCTTTGGAAAGCCTTACACTTCACTGAAATGTAGTACTACACTCTATAACACAGTTGAGAGACAATGTTCCCGAGCTGCCTCAGTTCATAACAGTGTGTAGGAAGTTGTTTGATAAAGTGGGCAAAGCTTATACTTGGACCAGAAGGCAGAATATAGGAAACTACATGAAAACATGAATAATTCAGTGAAAATGACTGTAAACAGATGAGAACTTGTTTAGAACAGCTGAAAGAGAATCTCCAAGTTAGTTCTTAGTGTAGAAAAGGTAGCTAAGATAAGGGAAATCCTTAATTCGAGTTAAGATCACATGAAACACTGTATGAATACTATATTCTTTACTTAAAGGAGACTAGAGTGGTAAATGTGTGTTATACAAGGCAGAATACCATTGAAATAGAGAAAGAAACACGTTCGGCAGCTTTGGAAAGCCTTACACTTCACTGAAATGTAGTACTACACTCTATAACACAGTTGAGAGACAATGTTCCCGAGCTGCCTCAGTTCATAACAGTGTGTAGGAAGTTGTTTGATAAAGTGGGCAAAGCTTATTCTTGGACCAGAAGGCAGAATATAGGAAACTACATGAAAACATGAATAATTCAGTGAAAATGACTGTAAAGAGATGAGAACTTGTTTAGAACTGCTGAAAGAGAATATCCAAGTCAGTTCTTAGTGTAAAAAAGAAGCTAAGATAAGGGAAATCCTTAATTCGAGTTTAGATAACATCAAACACTGTATGAATCCTATATTCATTACTTAAAGGAGACTAGAGTGGTAAATGTGTGTTCTACAAGGCAGAATACCATTGAAAAAGAGAAAGAAACACGTTCGGCAGCTTTGGAAAGCCTTACACTTCACCGAAATGTAGTACTACACTCTATAACACAGTTGAGAGACAATGTTCCCTAGCTGCCTCAGGTCATAACAGTGTGTAGGAAGTTGTTTGATAAAGTGGGCAAAGCTTATACTTGGGCCAGAAGGCAGAATATAGGAAACTACATGAAAACATGAATAATTCTGTGAAAATGACTGTAAACATATGAGAACTTGTTTGGAACAGCTGAAAGAGATTCTCCAAGTCAGTTCTTAGTGTAAAAAAGGAAGCTAAGATCCGGGAAATCCTTAATTCGAGTTAAGATCACATGAAACACTGTATGAATCCTATATTCTTTACTTAAAGGAGACTAGAGTGGTAAATGTGTGTTCTACAAGGCAGAATACCATTGAAAAAGAGAAAGAAACACGTTCGGCAGCTTTGGAAAGCCTTACACTTCACCGAAATGTAGTACTACACTCTATAACACAGTTGAGAGACAATGTTCCCTAGCTGCCTCAGTTCATAACAGTGTGTAGGAAGTTGTTTGATAAAGTGGGCAAAGCTTATACTTGGGCCAGAAGGCAGAATATAGGAAACTACATGAAAACATGAATAATTCTGTGAAAATGACTGTAAACATATGAGAACTTGTTTGGAACAGCTGAAAGAGATTCTCCAAGTCAGTTCTTAGTGTAAAAAAGGTAGCCAAGATCCGGGAAATCCTTAATTGGAGTTAAGATCACATGAAACACTGTATGAATCCTATATTCTTTACTTAAAGGAGACTAGAGTGGTAAATGTGTGTTATACAAGGCAGAATACCATTGAAATAGAGAAAGAAACACGTTCGGCAGCTTTGGAAAGCCTTACACTTCACCGAAATGTAGTACTGCACTCTATAACACAGTTGAGAGACAATGTTCCCGAGCTGCCTCAGTTCATAACAGTGTGTATGAAGTTGTTTGATAAAGTGGGTAAAGCTTATACTTGGACCAGAAGGCAGAATATAGGAAACTACATGAAAACATGAATAATTCAGTGAAAATGACTGTAAACAGATGAGAACTTGTTTTAGAACAGCTGAAAGAGATTCTCCAAGTCATTTCTTAGTGTAGAAAAGATAGCTAAATCCGGGAAATCCTTAATTCCAGTTAAGATCACATGAAACACAGTATGAATACTATATTCTTTACTTAAAGGAGACTAGAGTGGTAAATGAGTGTTATACAAGGCAGAATACCATTGAAATAGAGAAAGAAACATGTTCGGCAGCTTTGGAAAGCTTTACACTTCACTGAAATGTAGTACTACTCTCTATAACACAGTTGAGAGACAATGTTCCCGAGCTGCCTCAGTTCATAACAGTGTGTAGGAAGTTGTTTGATAAAGTGGGCAAAGCTTATTCTTGGAACAGAAGGCAGAATATAGGAAACTACATGAAAACATGAATAATTCAGTGAAAATGACTATAAACAGATGAGAACTTGTTTAGAACTGCGGAAAGAGAATCTCCAAGTCAGTTCTTAGTGTAGAAAAGGTAGCTAAGATAAGGGAAATCCTTAATTCGAGTTAAGATAACATCAAACACTGTAGGAATCCTATATTCTTTACTTAAAGGAGACTAGAGTTTTAAATGTGTGTTATATAAGGCAGAATACCATTGAAATAGAGAAAGAAACACGTTCGGCAGCTTTGGAAAGCCTTACACTTCACTGAAATGTAGTACTACACTCTATAACACAGTTGAGAGACAATGTTCACTAGCTGCCTCAGTTCATAACAGTGTGTAGGAAGTTGTTTGATAAAGTGGGCAAAGCTTATACTTGGGCCAGAAGGCTGAATATAGGAAACTACATGAAAACATGAATAATTCAGTGAAAATGACTGTAAAGAGATGAGAACTTGTTTAGAACAGCTGAAAGTGAATCTCCAAGTCAGTTCTTAGTGTAGAAAAGGTAGCTAAGATAAGGGACATCCTTAATTCGAGTTTAGATAACATCAAACACTGTATGAATCCTATATTCTTTACTTAAAGAAGACTAGATTGGTAAATGTGTGTTATACAAGGCAGAATACAATTGAAATAGAGAAAGAAACACGTTCGGCAGCTTTGGAAAGCCTTACACTTCACTGAAATGTAGTACTACACTCTATAACACAGTTGAGAGACAATGTTCCCTAGCTGCCTCAGTTCATAACAGTGTGTAGGAAGTTGTTTGATAAAGTGGGCAAAGCTTATTCTTGGACCAGAAGGCAGAATATAGGAAACTTCATGAAAACATGAATAATTCAGTGAAAATGACTGTAAACAGATGAGAACTTGTTTTACAGCAGCTGAAAGAGATTCTCCAAGTCAGTTCTTACTGTAGAAAAGGTAGCTAAATCCGGAAAATCCTTAATTCGAGTTAAGATCACATGAAACACTTTATGAATCCTATATTGTTTACTTAAAGGAGACTAGAGTGGTAAATTTGTGTTATATAAGGCAGAATACCATTGAAATAGAGAAAGAAACACATTCGGCAGCTTTGGAAATTCTTACACTTCACTGAAATGTAGTACTACACTCTATAACACAGTTGAGAGACAATATTCCCGAGCTGCCTCAGCTCATAACAGTGTGTAGGAAGTTGTTTGATAAAGTGGGCAAAGCTTATACTTGGACCAGAAGGCAGAATATAGGAAACTACATGAAAACATGAATAATTCAGTGAAAATGACTGTAAACCGATGAGAACTTGTTTAGAACAGCTGAAAGAGAATCTCCAAGTTAGTTCTTAGTGTAGAAAAGGTAGCTAAGATAAGGGAAATCCTTAATTCCAGTTAAGATCACATGAAACACAGTATGAATACTATATTCTTTACTTAAAGGAGACTAGAGTGGTAAATGTGTGTTATACAAGGCAGAATACCATTGAAATAGAGAAAGAAACACGTTTGGCAGCTTTGGAAAGCCTTACACTTCACTGAAATGTAGTACTACTCTCTATAACACAGTTGAGAGACAATGTTCCCGAGCTGCCTCAGTTCATAACAGTGTGTAGGAAGTTGTTTGATAAAGTGGGCAAAGCTTATTCTTGGAACAGAAGGCAGAATATAGGAAACTACATGAAAACATGAATAATTCAGTGAAAATGACTATAAACAGATGAGAACTTGTTTAGAACTGCGGAAAGAGAATCTCCAAGTCAGTTCTTAGTGTAGAAAAGGTAGCTAAGATAAGGGAAATCCTTAATTCGAGTTAAGATAACATCAAACACTGTATGAATCCTATATTCTTTACTTAAAGGAGACTAGAGTTTTAAATGTGTGTTATATAAGGCAGAATACCATTGAAATAGAGAAAGAAACACGTTCGGCAGCTTTGGAAAGCCTTACACTTCACTGAAATGTAGTACTACACTCTATAACACAGTTGAGAGACAATGTTCACTAGCTGCCTCAGTTCATAACAGTGTGTAGGAAGTTGTTTGATAAAGTGGGCAAAGCTTATACTTGGGCCAGAAGGCAGAATATAGGAAACTACATGAAAACATGAATAATTCTGTGAAAATGACTGTAAACATATGAGAACTTGTTTGGAACAGCTGAAAGAGATTCTCCAAGTCAGTTCTTAGTGTAAAAAAGGTAGCTAAGATCCGGGAAATCCTTAATTGGAGTTAAGATCACATGAAACACTGTATGAATCCTATATTCTTTACTTAAAGGAGACTAGAGTGGTAAATGTGTGTTATACAAGGCAGAATACCATTGAAATAGAGAAAGAAACACGTTCGGCAGCTTTGGAAAGCCTTACACTTCACCGAAATGTAGTACTGCACTCTATAACACAGTTGAGAGACAATGTTCCCGAGCTGCCTCAGTTCATAACAGTGTGTATGAAGTTGTTTGATAAAGTGGGTAAAGCTTATACTTGGACCAGAAGGCAGAATATAGGAAACTACATGAAAACATGAATAATTCAGTGAAAATGACTGTAAACAGATGAGAACTTGTTTTAGAACAGCTGAGAGAGATTCTCCAAGTCATTTCTTAGTGTAGAAAAGATAGCTAAATCCGGGAAATCCTTAATTCCAGTTAAGATCACATGAAACACAGTATGAATACTATATTCTTTACTTAAAGGAGACTAGAGTGGTAAATGAGTGTTATACAAGGCAGAATACCATTGAAATAGAGAAAGAAACATGTTCGGCAGCTTTGGAAAGCTTTACACTTCACTGAAATGTAGTACTACTCTCTATAACACAGTTGAGAGACAATGTTCCCGAGCTGCCTCAGTTCATAACAGTGTGTAGGAAGTTGTTTGATAAAGTGGGCAAAGCTTATTCTTGGACCAGAAGGCAGAATATAGGAAACTACATGAAAACATGAATAATTCAGTGAAAATGACTGTAAACAGAAGAGATCTTGTTTTACAGCAGCTGAAAGAGATTCTCCAAGTCAGTTCTTAATGTAGAAAAGGTAGCTAAATCCGGAAAATCCTTAATTCGAGTTAAGATCACATGAAACACTTTATGAATCCTATATTGTTTACTTAAAGGAGACTAGAGTGGTAAATTTGTGTTATATAAGGCAGAATACCATTGAAATAGAGAAAGAAACACATTCGGCAGCTTTGGAAATTCTTACACTTCACTGAAATGTAGTACTACACTCTATAACACAGTTGAGAGACAATGTTCCGGAGCTGCCTCAGTTCATAACAGTGTGTAGGAAGTTGATTGATAAAGTGGCAAAGCTTTTATACTTGGAACAGAAGGCAGAACATAGGAAACTACATGAAAACATGAATAATTCAGTGAAAATGACTATAAACAGATGAGAACTTGTTTAGAACTGCGGAAAGAGAATCTCCAAGTCAGTTCTTAGTGTAGAAAAGGTAGCTAAGATAAGGGAAATCCTTAATTCGAGTTAAGATAACATCAAACACTGTATGAATCCTATATTCTTTACTTAAAGGAGACTAGAGTGGTAAATGTGTGTTATATAAGGCAGAATACCATTGAAATAGAGAAAGAAACACGTTCGGCAGCTTTGGAAAGCCTTACACTTCACTGAAATGTAGTACTACACTCTATAACACAGTTGAGAAACAATGTTCACTAGCTGCCTCAGTTCATAACAGTGTGTAGGAAGTTGTTTGATAAAGTGGGCAAAGCTTATACTTGGGCCAGAAGGCAGAATATAGGAAACTACATGAAAACATGAATAATTCAGTGAAAATGACTGTAAAGAGATGAGAACTTGTTTAGAACTGCTGAAAGAGAATCTCCAAGTCAGTTCTTAGTGTAGAAAAGGTAGCTAAGATAAGGGAAATCCTTAATTCGAGTTTAGATAACAGCAAACACTGTATGAATCCTATATTCATTACTTAAAGGAGACTAGAGTGGTAAATGTGTGTTCTACAAGGCAGAATACCATTGAAAAAGAGAAAGAAACACGTTCGGCAGCTTTGGAAAGCCTTACACTTCACTGAAATGTAGTACTACACTCTATAACACAGTTGAGAGACAATGTTCCCTAGCTGCCTCAGTTCATAACAGTGTGTAGGAAGTTGTTTGATAAAGTGGGCAAAGCTTATTCTTGGACCAGAAGGCAGAATATAGGAAACTACAAGAAAACATGAATAATTCAGTGAAAATGACTGTAAACAGATGAGAACTTGTTTTACAGCAGCGGAAAGAGATTCTCCAAGTCAGTTCTTAGTGTAGAAAAGGTAGCTAAATCCGGAAAATCCTTAATTCGAGTTAAGATCACATGAAACACTTTATGAATCCTATATTGTTTACTTAAAGGAGACTAGAGTGGTAAATTTGTGTTATATAAGGCAGAATACCATTGAAATAGAGAAAGAAACACATTCGGCAGCTTTGGAAATTCTTACACTTCACTGAAATGTAGTACTACACTCTATAACACAGTTGAGAGACAATGTTCCGGAGCTGCCTCAGTTCATAACAGTGTGTAGGAAGTTGATTGATAAAGTGGCAAAGCTTTTATACATGGAACAGAAGGCAGAATATAGGAAACTACATGAAAACATGAATAATTCTGTGAAAATGACTGTAAACATATGAGAACTTGTTTAGAACAACTGAAAGAGAATCTCCAAGTCAGTTCTTAGTGTAGAAAAGGTAGCTAAGATAAGGGAAATCCTTAATTCTAGTTTAGATAACATCAAACACTGTATGAATCCTATATTCATTACTTAAAGGAGACTAGAGTGGTATATGTGTGTTCTACAAGGCAGAATACCATTGAAAAAGAGAAAGAAACACCTTCGGCAGCTTTGGAAAGCCTTACACTTCACTGAAATGTAGTACTACACTCTATAACACAGTTGAGAGACAATGTTCCCTAGCTGCCTCAGTTCATAACAGTGTGTAGGAAGTTGTTTGATAAAGTGGGCAAAGCTTATACTTGGGCCAGAAGGCAGAATATAGGAAACTACATGAAAACATGAATAATTCTGTGAAAATGACTGTAAACATATGAGAACTTGTTTGGAACAGCTGAAAGAGATTCTCCAAGTCAGTTCTTAGTGTAAAAAAGGTAGCTAAGATCCGGGAAATCCTTAATTCGAGTTAAGATCACATGAAACACTGTATGAATCCTATATTCTTTAGTTAAAGGAGACTAGAGTGGTAAATGTGTGTTATACAAGGCAGAATACCATTGAAATAGAGAAAGAAACACGTTCGGCAGCTTTGGAAAGCCTTACACTTCACTGAAATGTAGTACTACACTCTATAACACAGTTGAGAGACAATGTTCCCGAGCTGCCTCAGTTCATAACAGTGTGTAGCAAGTTGTTTGATAAAGTGGGCAAAGCTTATACTTGGACCAGAAGGCAGAATATAGGAAACTACATAAAAACATGAATAATTCAGTGAAAATGACTGTGAACAGATGAGAACTTGTTTA
This sequence comes from Pipistrellus hanaki, assembly GCF_964339955.1. Lineage (NCBI taxonomy): Eukaryota > Metazoa > Chordata > Mammalia > Chiroptera > Vespertilionidae > Pipistrellus > Pipistrellus hanaki. Next base: position 715,406 of record NC_140519.1, read on the forward strand.
GAACAGCTGAAAGAGAATCTCCAAGTCAGTTATTAGTGTAGAAAAGGTAGCTAAGATAAGGGAAATCCTTAATTCGAGTTTAGATAACATCAAACACTGTATGAATCCTATATTCATTACGTAAAGGAGACTAGATTGGTAAATGTGTGTTATACAAGGCAGAATACCATTGAAATAGAGAAAGAAACACGTTCGGCAGCTTTGGAAAGCCTTACACTTCACCGAAATGTAGTACTACACTCTATAACACAGTTGAGAGACAATGTTCCCGAGCTGCCTCAGTTCATAACAGTGTGTAGGAAGTTGTTTGATAAAGTGGGTAAAGTTTATACTTGGACCAGAAGGCAGAATATAGGAAACTACATGAAAACATGAATAATTCAGTTAAAATGACTGTAAACAGATGAGAACTTGTTTAGAACAGCTGAAAGAGAATCTCCAAGTTAGTTCTTAGTGTAGAAAAGGTAGCTAAGATAAGGGAAATCCTTAATTCGAGTTAAGATCACATGAAACACTGTATGAATACTATATTCTTTACTTAAAGGAGACTAGAGTGGTAAATGTGTGTTATACAATGCAGAATACCATTGAAATAGAGAAAGAAACACATTCGGCAGCTTTGGAAAGCCTTACACTTCACTGAAATGTAGTACTACACTCTATAACACAGTTGAGAGACAATGTTCCCGAGCTGCCTCAGTTCATAACAGTGTGTAGGAAGTTGTTTGATAAAGTGGGCAAAGCTTATACTTGGACCAGAAGGCAGAATATAGGAAACTACATGAAAACATGAATAATTCAGTGAAAATGACTGTAAACAGATGAGAACTTGTTTAGAACAGCTGAAAGAGAATCTCCAAGTTAGGTCTTAGTGTAGAAAAGGTAGCTAAGATAAGGGAAATCCTTAATTCGAGTTAAGATCACATCAAACACTGTATGAATCCTATATTCTTTACTTAAAGGAGACTAGAGTGGTAAATGTGTGTTATACAATGCAGAATACCATTGAAAAAGAGAAAGAAACACGTTTGGCAGCTTTGCAAAGCCTTACACTTCACTGAAATGTAGTACTACACTCTATAACACAGTTGAGAGACAATGTTCCCTAGCTGCCTCAGTTCATAACAGTGTGTAGGAAGTTGTTTGATAAAGTGGGCAAAGCTTATACTTGGGCCAGAAGGCAGAATATAGGAAACTACATGAAAACATGAATAATTCAGTGAAAATGCCTATAAACAGATGAGAACTTGTTTAGAACTGCGGAAAGAGAATCTCCAAGTCAGTTCTTAGTGTAGAAAAGGTAGCTAAGATAAGGGAAATCCTTAATTCGAGTTAAGATAACATCAAACACTGTATGAATCCTATATTATTTACTTAAAGGAGACTAGAGTTGTAAATGTGTGTTATATAAGGCAGAATACCATTGAAATAGAGAAAGAAACATGTTTGGCAGCTTTGGAAAGCCTTACACTTCACTGAAATGTAGTACTACGCTCTATAACACAGTTGATAGACAATGTTCACTAGTTGCCTCAGTTCATAACAGTGTGTAGGAAGTTGTTTGATAAAGTGGGCAAAGCTTATACTTGGGCCAGAAGGCAGAATATAGGAAACTACATGAAAACATGAATAATTCTGTGAAAATGACTGTAAACATATGAGAACTTGTTTGGAACAGCTGAAAGAGATTCTCCAAGTCAGTTCTTAGTGTAAAAAAGGTAGCTAAGATAAGGGAAATCCTTATTTCGACTTTAGATAACATCAAACACTGTATGAATCCTATATTCATTACTTAAAGGAGACTAGAGTGGTAAATGTGTGTTCTACAAGGCAGAATACCATTGAAAAAGAGAAAGAAACACGTTTGGCAGCTTTGCAAAGCCTTACACTTCACTGAAATGTAGTACTACACTCTATAACACAGTTGAGAGACAATGTTCCCTAGCTGCCTCAGTTCATAACAGTGTGTAGGAAGTTGATTGATAAAGTGGCAAAGCTTTTATACTTGGAACAGAAGGCAGAATATAGGAAACTACATGAAAATATGAATAATTCTGTGAAAATGACTGTAAACAGATGAGACCTTGTTTAGAACAGCTGAAAGAGATTCTCCAAGTCAGTTCTTAGTGTAAAAAAGGTAGCTAAGATCCGGGAAATCCTTAATTCGAGTTAAGATCACATGAAACACTGTATGAATCCTATATTCTTTACTTAAAGGAGACTAGAGTGGTAAATGTGTGTTATACAAGGCAGAATACCATTGAAATAGAGAAAGAAACACGTTCGGCAGCTTTGGAAAGCCTTACACTTCACTGAAATGTAGTACTACACTCTATAACACAGTTGAGAGACAATGTTCCCGAGCTGCCTCAGTTCATAACAGTGTGTAGCAAGTTGTTTGATAAAGTGGGCAAAGCTTATACTTGGACCAGAAGGCAGAATATAGGAAACTACATGAAAACATGAATAATTCAGTGAAAATGACTGTGAACAGATGAGAACTTGTTTTAGAACAGCTGAAAGAGAATCTCCAAGTTAGTTCTTAGTGTAGAAAAGGTAGCTGAGATAAGGGAAATCCTTAATTCGAGTTAAGATAACATCAAACACTGTATGAATCCTATATTCTTTACTTAAAGGAGACTAGAGTGGTAATTGTGTGTTATATAAGGTCAGAATACAATTGAAATAGAGAAAGAAACACGTTCGGCAGCTTTGGAAAGCCTTACACTTCACTGAAATGTAGTACTACACTCTATAACACAGTTGAGAGACAATGTTCACTAGCTGCCTCAGTTCATAACAGTGTGTGGGAAGTTGTTTGATAAAGTGGGCAAAGCTTATACTTGGGCCAGAAGGCAGAATATAGGAAACTACATGAAAACATAAATAATTCAGTGAAAATGACTGTAAAGAGATGAGAACTTGTTTAGAACTGCTGAAAGAGAATCTCCAAGTCAGTTCTTAGTGTAGAAAAGGTAGCTAAGATAAGGAAAATCCTTAATTCGAGTTAAGATCACATGAAACACTGTATGAATACTATATTCTTTACTTAAAGGAGACTAGAGTGGTAAATGTGTGTTATACAAGGCAGAATACCATTGAAATAGAGAAAGAAACACGTTCGGCAGCTTTGGAAAGCCTTACACTTCATTGAAATGTAGTACTACACTCTATAACACAGTTGAGAGACAATGTTCCCGAGCTGCCTCAGTTCATAACAGTGTGTAGGAAGTTGTTTGATAAAGTGGGCAAAGCTTATTCTTGGAACAGAAGGCAGAATATAGGAAAGTACATGAAAACATGAATAATTCAGTGAAAATGACTATAAACAGATGAGAACTTGTTTAGAACTGCGGAAAGAGAATCTCCAAGTCAGTTCTTAGTGTAGAAAAGGTAGCTAAGATAAGGGAAATCCTTAATTCGAGTTAAGATAACATCAAACACTGTATGAATCCTATATTCTTTACTTAAAGGAGACTAGAGTGGTAAATGTGTGTTATATAAGGCAGAATACCATTGAAATAGAGAAAGAAACATGTTCGGCAGCTTTGGAAAGCCTTACACTTCACTGAAATGTAGTACTACGCTCTATAACACAGTTGAGAGACAATGTTCCCGAGCTGCCTCAGTTCATAACAGTGTGTAGGAAGTTGTTTGATAAAGTGGGCAAAGCTTATTCTTGGAACAGAAGGCAGAATATAGGAAACTACATGAAAACATGAATAATTCAGTGAAAATGACTATAAACAGATGAGAACTTGTTTAGAACTGCGGAAAGAGAATCTCCAAGTCAGTTCTTAGTGTAGAAAAGGTAGCTAAGATAAGGGAAATCCTTAATTCGAGTTAAGATAACATCAAACACTGTATGAATCCTATATTCTTTACTTAAAGGAGACTAGAGTGGTAAATGTGTGTTATATAAGGCAGAATACCATTGAAATAGAGAAAGAAACATGTTTGGCAGCTTTGGAAAGCCTTACCCTTCACTGAAATGTAGTACTACGCTCTATAACACAGTTGAGAGACAATGTTCACTAGCTGCCTCAGTTCATAACAGTGTGTAGGAAGTTGTTTGATAAAGTGGGCAAAGCTTATACTTGGGCCAGAAGGCAGAATATAGGAAACTACATAAAAACATGAATAATTCAGTGAAAATGACTGTAAACAGATGAGAACTTTTTTAGAACAGCTGAAAGTGAATCTCCAAGTCAGTTCTTAGTGTAGAAAAGGTAGCTAAGATAAGGGACATCCTTAATTCGAGTTTAGATAACATCAAACACTGTATGAATCCTATATTCATTACTTAAAGAAGACTAGATTGGTAAATGTGTGTTATACAAGGCAGAATACAATTGAAATAGAGAAAGAAACACGTTCGGCAGATTTGGAAAGCCTTACACTTCACTGAAATGTAGTACTACACTCTATAACACAGTTGAGAGACAATATTCCGGAGCTGCCTCAGTTCATAACAGTGTGTAGGAAGTTGATTGATAAAGTGGCAAAGCTTTTATACTTGGAACAAAAGGCAGAATATAGGAAACTACATGAAAATATGAATAATTCTGTGAAAATGACTGTAAACAGATGAGAACTTGTTTAGAACAGCTGAAAGAGATTCTCCAAGTCAGTTCTTAGTGTAAAAAAGGTAGCTAAGATCCGGGAAATCCTTAATTCGAGTTAAGATCACATGAAACACTGTATGAATCCTATATTCTTTACTTAAAGGAGACTAGAGTGGTAAATGTGTGTTATACAAGGCAGAATACCATTGAAATAGAGAAAGAAACACGTTCGTCAGCTTTGGAAAGCCTTACACTTCACTGAAATGTAGTACTACACTCTATAACACAGTTGAGAGACAATGTTCCCGATCTGCCTCAGTTCATAACAGTGTGTAGCAAGTTGTTTGATAAAGTGGGCAAAGCTTATACTTGGACCAGAAGGCAGAATATAGGAAACTACATGAAAACATGAATAATTCAGTGAAAATGCCTGTGACCAGATGAGAACTTGTTTTAGAACAGCTGAAAGAGAATCTCCAAGTTAGTTCTTAGTGTAGAAAAGGTAGCTAAGATAAGGGAAATCCTTAATTCGAGTTAAGATCACATGAAACACTGTATGAATACTATATTCTTTACTTAAAGGAGACTAGAGTGGTAAATGTGTGTTATACAAGGCAGAATACCATTGAAATAGAGAAAGAAACACGTTCGGCAGCTTTGGAAAGCCTTACACTTCACTGAAATATGGTACTACACTCTATAACACAGTTGAGAGACAATGTTCCCGAGCTGCCTCAGTTTATAACAGTGTGTAGGAAGTTGTTTGATAAAGTGGGCAAAGCTTATTCTTGGAACAGAAGGCAGAATATAGGAAACTACATGAAAACATGAATAATTCAGTGAAAATGACTGTAAACAGATGAGAACTTGTTTTACAGCAGCTGAAAGAGATTCTCCAAGTCAGTTCTTAGTGTAGAAAAGGTAGCTAAATCCGGAAAATCCTTAATTCCAGTTAAGATCACATGAAACACTGTATGAATCCTATATTGTTTACTTAAAGGAGACTAGAGTGGTAAATTTGTGTTATATAAGGCAGAATACCATTGAAATAGAGAAAGAAACACATTCGGCAGCTTTGGAAAGCCTTACACTTCACTGAAATGTAGTACTACACTCTATAACACAGTTGAGAGACAATGTTCCGGAGCTGCCTCAGTTCATAACAGTGTGTAGGAAGTTGATTGATAAAGTGGCAAAGCTTTTATACTTGGAAGAGAGGCAGAATATAGGAAACTACATGAAAACATGAATAATTCTGTGTAAATGACTGTAAACAGATGAGAACTTGTTTAGAACAGCTGAAAGAGAATCTCCAAGTCAGTTCTTAGTGTAGAAAAGGTAGCTAAGATAAGGGAAATCCTTAATTCGAGTTTAGATAACATCAAACACTGTATGAATCCTATATTCATTACTTAAAGGAGACTAGAGTGGTAAATGTGTGTTATACAAGGCAGAATACCATTGAAATAGAGAAAGAAACACGTTCGGCAGCTTTGGAAAGCCTTACACTTCACTGAAATGTAGTACTACACTCTATAACACAGTTGAGAGACAATGTTCCCGAGCTGCCTCAGTTCATAACAGTGTGTAGGAAGTTGATTGATAAAGTGGCAAAGCTTTTATACTTGGAACAGAAGGCAGAATATTGGAAACTACATGAAAACATGAATAATTCTGTGAAAATGACTGTAAACATATGAGAACTTGTTTAGAACAGCTGAAAGAGAATCTCCAAGTCAGTTCTTAGTGTAGAAAAGGTAGCTAAGATAAGGGAAATCCTTAATTCTAGTTTAGATAACATCAAACACTGTATGAATCCTATATTCATTACTTAAAGGAGACTAGAGTGGTATATGTGTGTTCTACAAGGCAGAATACCATTGAAAAAGAGAAAGAAACACGTTCGGCAGCTTTGGTTAGCCTTACACTTCACTGAAATGTAGTACTACACTCTATAACACAGTTGAGAGACAATGTTCCCTAGCTGCCTCAGTTCATAACAGTGTGTAGGAAGTTGTTTGATAAAGTGGGCAAAGCTTATACTTGGGCCAGAAGGCAGAATATAGGAAACTACATGAAAACATGAATAATTCTGTGAAAATGACTGTAAACATATGAGAACTTGTTTGGAACAGCTGAAAGAGATTCTCCAAGTCAGTTCTTAGTGTAAAAAAGGTAGCTAAGATCCGGGAAATCCTTAATTCGAGTTAAGATCACATGAAACACTGTATGAATCCTATATTCTTTAGTTAAAGGAGACTAGAGTGGTGAATGTGTGTTATACAAGGCAGAATACCATTGAAATAGAGAAAGAAACACATTCGACAGCTTTGGAAAGCCTTACACTTCACTGAAATGTAGTACTACACTCTATAACACAGTTGAGAGACAATGTTCCCGAGCTGCCTCAGTTCATAACAGTGTGTAGGAAGTTGTTTGATAAAGTGGGCAAAGCTTATACTTGGACCAGAAGGCAGAATATAGGAAACTACATGAAAACATGAATAATTCACTGAAAATGACTGTAAACAGATGAGAACTTGTTTTACAGCAGCTGAAAGAGATTCTCCAAGTCAGTTCTTAGTGTAGAAAAGGTAGCTAAATCCGGAAAATCCTTAATTCCAGTTAAGATCACATGAAACACTGTATGAATCCTATATTGTTTACTTAAAGGAGACTAGAGTGGTAAATTTGTGTTATATAAGGCAGAATACCATTGAAATAGAGAAAGAAACACATTCGGCAGCTTTGGAAAGCCTTACACTTCACTGAAATGTAGTACTACACTCTATAACACAGTTGAGAGACAATGTTCCGGAGCTGCCTCAGTTCATAACAGTGTGTAGGAAGTTGATTGATAAAGTGGCAAAGCTTTTATACTTGGAAGAGAGGCAGAATATAGGAAACTACATGAAAACATGAATAATTCTGTGTAAATGACTGTAAACAGATGAGAACTTGTTTAGAACAGCTGAAAGAGAATCTCCAAGTCAGTTCTTAGTGTAGAAAAGGTAGCTAAGATAAGGGAAATCCTTAATTCGAGTTTAGATAACATCAAACACTGTATGAATCCTATATTCATTACTTAAAGGAGACTAGAGTGGTAAATGTGTGTTATACAAGGCAGAATACCATTGAAATAGAGAAAGAAACACGTTCGGCAGCTTTGGAAAGCCTTACACTTCACTGAAATGTAGTACTACACTCTATAACACAGTTGAGAGACAATGTTCCCGAGCTGCCTCAGTTCATAACAGTGTGTAGGAAGTTGATTGATAAAGTGGCAAAGCTTTTATACTTGGAACAGAAGGCAGAATATTGGAAACTACATGAAAACATGAATAATTCTGTGAAAATGACTGTAAACATATGAGAACTTGTTTAGAACAGCTGAAAGAGAATCTCCAAGTCAGTTCTTAGTGTAGAAAAGGTAGCTAAGATAAGGGAAATCCTTAATTCTAGTTTAGATAACATCAAACACTGTATGAATCCTATATTCATTACTTAAAGGAGACTAGAGTGGTATATGTGTGTTCTACAAGGCAGAATACCATTGAAAAAGAGAAAGAAACACGTTCGGCAGCTTTGGAAAGCCTTACACTTCACTGAAATGTAGTACTACACTCTATAACACAGTTGAGAGACAATGTTCCCTAGCTGCCTCAGTTCATAACAGTGTGTAGGAAGTTGTTTGATAAAGTGGGCAAAGCTTATACTTGGGCCAGAAGGCAGAATATAGGAAACTACATGAAAACATGAATAATTCTGTGAAAATGACTGTAAACATATGAGAACTTGTTTGGAACAGCTGAAAGAGATTCTCCAAGTCAGTTCTTAGTGTAAAAAAGGTAGCTAAGATCCGGGAAATCCTTAATTCGAGTTAAGATCACATGAAACACTGTATGAATCCTATATTCTTTAGTTAAAGGAGACTAGAGTGGTGAATGTGTGTTATACAAGGCAGAATACCATTGAAATAGAGAAAGAAACACATTCGGCAGCTTTGGAAAGCCTTACACTTCACTGAAATGTAGTACTACACTCTATAACACAGTTGAGAGACAATGTTCCCGAGCTGCCTCAGTTCATAACAGTGTGTAGGAAGTTGTTTGATAAAGTGGGCAAAGCTTATACTTGGACGAGAAGGCAGAATATAGGAAACTACATGAAAACATGAATAATTCAGTGAAAATGACTGTAAACAGATGAGAACTTGTTTAGAACAGCTGAAAGAGAATCTCCAAGTTAGGTCTTAGTGTAGAAAAGGTAGCTAAGATAAGGGAAATCCTTAATTCGAGTTAAGATCACATCAAACACTGTATGAATCCTATATTCTTTACTTAAAGGAGACTAGAGTGGTAAATGTGTGTTATACAATGCAGAATACCATTGAAAAAGAGAAAGAAACACGTTTGGCAGCTTTGCAAAGCCTTACACTTCACTGAAATGTAGTACTACACTCTATAACACAGTTGAGAGACAATGTTCCCTAGCTGCCTCAGTTCATAACAGTGTGTAGGAAGTTGTTTGATAAAGTGGGCAAAGCTTATACTTGGGCCAGAAGGCAGAATATAGGAAACTACATGAAAACATGAATAATTCAGTGAAAATGACTATAAACAGATGAGAACTTGTTTAGAACTGCGGAAAGAGAATCTCCAAGTCAGTTCTTAGTGTAGAAAAGGTAGCTAAGATAAGGGAAATCCTTAATTCGAGTTAAGATAACATCAAACACTGTATGAATCTTATATTCTTTACTTAAAGGAGACTAGAGTTGTAAATGTGTGTTATATAAGGCAGAATACCATTGAAATAGAGAAAGAAACATGTTTGGCAGCTTTGGAAAGCCTTACACTTCACTGAAATGTAGTACTACGCTCTATAACACAGTTGAGAGACAATGTTCACTAGCTGCCTCAGTTCATAACAGTGTGTAGGAAGTTGTTTGATAAAGTGGGCAAAGCTTATACTTGGGCCAGAAGGCAGAATATAGGAAACTACATGAAAACATGAATAATTCTGTGAAAATGACTGTAAACATATGAGAACTTGTTTGGAACAGCTGAAAGAGATTCTCCAAGTCAGTTCTTAGTGTAAAAAAGGTAGCTAAGATCCGGGAAATCCTTAATTCGAGTTAAGATCACATGAAACACTGTATGAATCCTATATTCTTTAGTTAAAGGAGACTAGAGTGGTAAATGTGTGTTATACAAGGCAGAATACCATTGAAATAGAGAAAGAAACACGTTCGGCAGCTTTGGAAAGCCTTACACTTCACTGAAATGTAGTACTACACTCTATAACACAGTTGAGAGACAATGTTCCCGAGCTGCCTCAGTTCATAACAGTGTGTAGCAAGTTGTTTGATAAAGTGGGCAAAGCTTATACTTGGACCAGAAGGCAGAATATAGGAAACTACATGAAAACATGAATAATTCAGTGAAAATGACTGTGAACAGATGAGAACTTGTTTAGAACAGCTGAAAGAGAATCTCCAAGTCAGTTATTAGTGTAGAAAAGGTAGCTAAGATAAGGGAAATCCTTAATTCGAGTTTAGATAACATCAAACACTGTATGAATCCTATATTCATTACGTAAAGGAGACTAGATTGGTAAATGTGTGTTATACAAGGCAGAATACCATTGAAATAGAGAAAGAAACACGTTAGGCAGCTTTGGAAAGCCTTACACTTCACCGAAATGTAGTACTACACTCTATAACACAGTTGAGAGACAATGTTCCCGAGCTGCCTCAGTTCATAACAGTGTGTAGGAAGTTGTTTGATAAAGTGGGTAAAGCTTATACTTGGACCAGAAGGCAGAATATAGGAAACTACATGAAAACATGAATAATTCAGTGAAAATGACTGTAAAAAGATGAGAACTTGTTTAGAACAGCTGAAAGAGAATCTCCAAGTTAGGTCTTAGTGTAGAAAAGGTAGCTAAGATAAGGGAAATCCTTAATTCGAGTTAAGATCACATCAAACACTGTATGAATCCTATATTCTTTACTTAAAGGAGACTAGAGTGGTAAATGTGTGTTATACAATGCAGAATACCATTGAAAAAGAGAAAGAAACACGTTTGGCAGCTTTGCAAAGCCTTACACTTCACTGAAATGTAGTACTACACTCTATAACACAGTTGAGAGACAATGTTCCCTAGCTGCCTCAGTTCATAACAGTGTGTAAGAAGTTGTTTGATAAAGTGGGCAAAGCTTATACTTGGGCCAGAAGGCAGAATATAGGAAACTACATGAAAACATGAATAATTCAGTGAAAATGACTATAAACAGATGAGATCTTGTTTAGAACTGCGGAAAGAGAATCTCCAAGTCAGTTCTTAGTGTAGAAAAGGTAGCTAAGATAAGGGAAATCCTTAATTCGAGTTAAGATAACATCAAACACTGTATGAATCCTATATTCTTTACTTAAAGGAGACTAGAGTTGTAAATGTGTGTTATATAAGGCAGAATACCATTGAAATAGAGAAAGAAACATGTTTGGCAGCTTTGGAAAGCCTTACACTTCACTGAAATGTAGTACTACGCTCTATAACACAGTTGAGAGACAATGTTCACTAGCTGCCTCAGTTCATAACAGTGTGTAGGAAGTTGTTTGATAAAGTGGGCAAAGCTTATACTTGGGCCAGAAGGCAGAATATAGGAAACTACATGAAAACATGAATAATTCAGTGAAAATGACTGTAAAGAGATGAGAACTTGTTTAGAACTGCTGAAAGAGAATCTCCAAGTCAGTTCTTAGTGTAAAAAAGGTAGCTAAGATAAGGGAAATCCTTAATTCGAGTTTAGATAACATCAAACACTGTATGAATCCTATATTCATTACTTAAAGGAGACTAGAGTGGTAAATGTGTGTTCTACAAGGCAGAATACCATTGAAAAAGAGAAAGAAACACTTTTGGCAGCTTTGCAAAGCCTTACACTTCACTGAAATGTAGTACTACACTCTATAACACAGTTGAGAGACAATGTTCCCTAGCTGCCTCAGTTCATAACAGTGTGTAGGAAGTTGATTGATAAAGTGGCAAAGCTTTTATACTTGGAACAGAAGGCAGAATATAGGAAACTACATGAAAATATGAATAATTCTGTGAAAATGACTATAAACAGATGAGACCTTGTTTAGAACAGCTGAAAGAGATTCTCCAAGTTAGTTCTTAGTGTAAAAAAGGTAGCTAAGATCCGGGAAATCCTTAATTCGAGTTAAGATCACATGAAACACTGTATGAATCCTATATTCTTTACTTAAAGGAGACTAGAGTGGTAAATGTGTGTTATACAAGGCAGAATACCATTGAAATAGAGAAAGAAACACGTTCGGCAGGTTTGGAAAGCCTTACACTTCACTGAAATGTAGTACTACACTCTATAACACAGTTGAGAGACAATGTTCCCGAGCTGCCTCAGTTCATAACAGTGTGTAGCAAGTTGTTTGATAAAGTGGGCAAAGCTTATACTTGGACCAGAAGGCAGAATATAGGAAACTACATGAAAACATGAATAATTCAGTGAAAATGACTGTGAACAGATGAGAACTTGTTTTAGAACAGCTGAAAGAGAATCTCCAAGTTAGTTCTTAGTGTAGAAAAGGTAGCTAAGATAAGGGAAATCCTTAATTCGAGTTAAGATAACATCAAACACTGTATGAATCCTATATTCTTTACTTAAAGGAGACTAGAGTGGTAATTGTGTGTTATATAAGGCAGAATACCATTGAAATAGAGAAAGAAACACGTTCGGCAGCTTTGGAAAGCCTTACACTTCACTGAAATGTAGTACTACACTCTATAACACAGTTGAGAGACAATGTTCCCGAGCTGCCTCAGTTCATAACAGTGTGTAGGAAGTTGTTTGATAAAGTGGGCAAAGCTTATTCTTGGAACAGAAGGCAGAATATAGGAAACTACATGAAAACATGAATAATTCAGTGAAAATGACTATAAACAGATGAGAACTTGTTTAGAACTGGGGAAAGAGAATCTCCAAGTCAGTTCTTAGTGTAGAAAAGGTAGCTAAGATAAGGGAAATCCTTAATTCGAGTTAAGATCACATGAAACACTTTATGAATCCTATATTGTTTACTTAAAGGAGACTAGAGTGGTAAATTTGTGTTATATAAGGCAGAATACCATTGAAATAGAGAAAGAAACACATTCGGCAGCTTTGGAAATTCTTACACTTCACTGAAATGTACTACTACACTCTATAACACAGTTGAGAGACAATGTTCCGGAGCTGCCTCAGTTCATAACAGTGTGTAGGAAGTTGTTTGATAAAGTGGGCAAAGCTTATTCTTGGAACAGAAGGCAGAATATAGGAAACTACATGAAAACATGAATAATTCAGTGAAAATGACTGTGAACAGATGAGAACTTGTTTTAGAACAGCTGAAAGAGAATCTCCAAGTTAGTTCTTAGTGTAGAAAAGGTAGCTAAGATAAGGGAAATCCTTAATTCGAGTTAAGATAACATCAAACACTGTATGAATCCTATATTCTTTACTTAAAGGAGACTAGAGTGGTAATTGTGTGTTATATAAGGCAGAATACCATTGAAATAGAGAAAGAAACACGTTCGGCAGCTTTGGAAAGCCTTACACTTCACTGAAATGTAGTACTACACTCTATAACACAGTTGAGAGACAATGTTCCCGAGCTGCCTCAGTTCATAACAGTGTGTAGGAAGTTGTTTGATAAAGTGGGCAAAGCTTATTCTTGGAACAGAAGGCAGAATATAGGAAACTACATGAAAACATGAATAATTCAGTGAAAATGACTATAAACAGATGAGAACTTGTTTAGAACTGCGGAAAGAGAATCTCCAAGTCAGTTCTTAGTGTAGAAAAGGTAGCTAAGATAAGGGAAATCCTTAATTCGAGTTAAGATAACATCAAACACTGTATGAATCCTATATTCTTTACTTAAAGGAGACTAGAGTGGTAAATGTGTGTTATATAAGGCAGAATACCATTGAAATAGAGAAAGAAACATGTTCGGCAGCTTTGGAAAGCCTTACACTTCACTGAAATGTAGTACTACGCTCTATAACACAGTTGAGAGACAATGTTCCCGAGCTGCCTCAGTTCATAACAGTGTGTAGGAAGTTGTTTGATAAAGTGGGCAAAGCTTATTCTTGGAACAAAAGGCAGAATATAGGAAACTACATGAAAACATGAATAATTCAGTGAAAATGACTATAAACAGATGAGAACTTGTTTAGAACTGCGGAAAGAGAATCTCCAAGTCAGTTCTTAGTGTAGAAAAGGTAGCTAAGATAAGGGAAATCCTTAATTCGAGTTAAGATCACATGAAACACTTTATGAATCCTATATTGTTTACTTAAAGGAGACTAGAGTGGTAAATTTGTGTTATATAAGGCAGAATGCCATTGAAATAGAGAAAGAAACACATTCGGCAGCTTTTGAAATTCTTACACTTCACTGAAATGTACTACTACACTCTATAACACAGTTGAGAGACAATGTTCCGGAGCTGCCTCAGTTCATAACAGTGTGTAGGAAGTTGTTTGATAAAGTGGGCAAAGCTTATTCTTGGAACAGAAGGCAGAATATAGGAAACTACATGAAAACATGAATAATTCAGTGAAAATGACTATAAACAGATGAGAACTTGTTTAGAACTGCGGAAAGAGAATCTCCAAGTCAGTTCTTAGTGTAGAAAAGGTAGCTAAGATAAGGGAAATCCTTAATTCGAGTTAAGATCACATGAAACACTTTATGAATCCTATATTGTTTACTTAAAGGAGACTAGAGTGGTAAATTTGTGTTATATAAGGCAGAATACCATTGAAATAGAGAAAGAAACACATTCGGCAGCTTTGGAAATTCTTACACTTCACTGAAATGTAGTACTACACTCTATAACACAGTTGAGAGACAATGTTCCGGAGCTGCCTCAGTTCATAACAGTGTGTAGGAAGTTGATTGATAAAGTGGCAAAGCTTTTATACTTGGAACAGAAGGCAGAATATAGGAAACTACATGAAAACATGAATAATTCTGTGAAAATGACTGTAAACATATGAGAACTTGTTTAGAACAGCTGAAAGAGAATCTCCAAGTCAGTTCTTAGTGTAGAAAAGGTAGCTAAGATAAGGGAAATCCTTAATTCTAGTTTAGATAACATCAAACACTGTATGAATCCTATATTCATTACTTAAAGGAGACTAGAGTGGTATATGTGTGTTCTACAAGGCAGAATACCATTGAAAAAGAGAAAGAAACACGTTCGGCAGCTTTGGAAAGCCTTACACTTCACTGAAATGCAGTACTACACTCTATAACACAGTTGAGAGACAATGTTCCCTAGCTGCCTCAGTTCATAACAGTGTGTAGGAAGTTGTTTGATAAAGTGGGCAAAGCTTATACTTGGGCCAGAAGGCAGAATATAGGAAACTACATGAAAACATGAATAATTCTGTGAAAATGACTGTAAACATATGAGAACTTGTTTGGAACAGCTGAAAGAGATTCTCCAAGTCAGTTCTTAGTGTAAAAAAGGTAGCTAAGATCCGGGAAATCCTTAATTCGAGTTAAGATCACATGAAACACTGTATGAATCCTATATTCTTTAGTTAAAGGAGACTAGAGTGGTAAATGTGTGTTATACAAGGCAGAATACCATTGAAATAGAGAAAGAAACACATTCGGCAGCTTTGGAAAGCCTTACACTTCACTGAAATGTAGTACTACACTCTATAACACAGTTGAGAGACAATGTTCCCGAGCTGCCTCAGTTCATAACAGTGTGTAGGAAGTTGTTTGATAAAGTGGGCAAAGCTTATACTTGGACCAGAAGGCAGAATATAGGAAACTACATGAAAACATGAATAATTCAGTGAAAATGACTGTAAACAGATGAGAACTTGTTTAGAACAGCTGAAAGAGAATCTCCAAGTTAGGTCTTAGTGTAGAAAAGGTAGCTAAGATAAGGGAAATCCTTAATTCGAGTTAAGATCACATCAAACACTGTATGAATCCTATATTCTTTACTTAAAGGAGACTAGAGTGGTAAATGTGTGTTATACAATGCAGAATACCATTGAAAAAGAGAAAGAAACACGTTTGGCAGCTTTGCAAAGCCTTACACTTCACTGAAATGTAGTACTACACTCTATAACACAGTTGAGAGACAATGTTCCCTAGCTGCCTCAGTTCATAACAGTGTGTAGGAAGTTGTTTGATAAAGTGGGCAAAGCTTATACTTGGGCCAGAAGGCAGAATATAGGAAACTACATGAAAACATGAATAATTCAGTGAAAATGACTATAAACAGATGAGAACTTGTTTAGAACTGCGGAAAGAGAATCTCCAAGTCAGTTCTTAGTGTAGAAAAGGTAGCTAAGATAAGGGAAATCCTTAATTCGAGTTAAGATAACATCAAACACTGTATGAATCCTATATTCTTTACTTAAAGGAGACTAGAGTTGTAAATGTGTGTTATATAAGGCAGAATACCATTGAAATAGAGAAAGAAACATGTTTGGCAGCTTTGGAAAGCCTTACACTTCACTGAAATGTAGTACTACGCTCTATAACACAGTTGAGAGACAATGTTCACTAGCTGCCTCAGTTCATAACAGTGTGTAGGAAGTTGTTTGATAAAGTGGGCAAAGCTTATACTTGGGCCAGAAGGCAGAATATAGGAAACTACATGAAAACATGAATAATTCTGTGAAAATGACTGTAAACATATGAGAACTTGTTTGGAACAGCTGAAAGAGATTCTCCAAGTCAGTTCTTAGTGTAAAAAAGGTAGGTAAGATCCGGGAAATCCTTAATTCGAGTTAAGATCACATGAAACACTGTATGAATCCTATATTCTTTAGTTAAAGGAGACTAGAGTGGTAAATGTGTGTTATACAAGGCAGAATACCATTGAAATAGAGAAAGAAACACGTTCGGCAGCTTTGGAAAGCCTTACACTTCACTGAAATGTAGTACTACACTCTATAACACAGTTGAGAGACAATGTTCCCGAGCTGCCTCAGTTCATAACAGTGTGTAGCAAGTTGTTTGATAAAGTGGGCAAAGCTTATACTTGGACCAGAAGGCAGAATATAGGAAACTACATGAAAACATGAATAATTCAGTGAAAATGACTGTGAACAGATGAGAATTTGTTTAGAACAGCTGAAAGAGAATCTCCAAGTCAGTTATTAGTGTAGAAAAGGTAGCTAAGATAAGGGAAATCCTTAATTCGAGTTTAGATAACATCAAACACTGTATGAATCCTATATTCATTACGTAAAGGAGACTAGATTGGTAAATGTGTGTTATACAAGGCAGAATACCATTGAAATAGAGAAAGAAACACGTTAGGCAGCTTTGGAAAGCCTTACACTTCACCGAAATGTAGTACTACACTCTATAACACAGTTGAGAGACAATGTTCCCGAGCTGCCTCAGTTCATAACAGTGTGTAGGAAGTTGTTTGATAAAGTGGGTAAAGCTTATACTTGGACCAGAAGGCAGAATATAGGAAACTACATGAAAACATGAATAATTCAGTGAAAATGACTGTAAACAGATGAGAACTTGTTTAGAACAGCTGAAAGAGAATCTCCAAGTTAGTTCTTAGTGTAGAAAAGGTAGCTAAGATAAGGGAAATCCTTAATTCGAGTTAAGATCACATGAAACACTGTATGAATACTATATTCTTTACTTAAAGGAGACTAGAGTGGTAAATGTGTGTTATACAATGCAGAATACCATTGAAATAGAGAAAGAAACACATTCGGCAGCTTTGGAAAGCCTTACACTTCACTGAAATGTAGTACTACACTCTATAACACAGTTGAGAGACAATGTTCCCGAGCTGCCTCAGTTCATAACAGTGTGTAGGAAGTTGTTTGATAAAGTGGGCAAAGCTTATACTTGGACCAGAAGGCAGAATATAGGAAACTACATGAAAACATGAATAATTCAGTGAAAATGACTGTAAACAGATGAGAACTTGTTTAGAACAGCTGAAAGAGAATCTCCAAGTTAGGTCTTAGTGTAGAAAAGGTAGCTAAGATAAGGGAAATCCTTAATTCGAGTTAAGATCACATCAAACACTGTATGAATCCTATATTCTTTACTTAAAGGAGACTAGAGTGGTAAATGTGTGTTATACAATGCAGAATACCATTGAAAAAGAGAAAGAAACACGTTTGGCAGCTTTGCAAAGCCTTACACTTCACTGAAATGTAGTACTACACTCTATAACACAGTTGAGAGACAATGTTCCCTAGCTGCCTCAGTTCATAACAGTGTGTAAGAAGTTGTTTGATAAAGTGGGCAAAGCTTATACTTGGGCCAGAAGGCAGAATATAGGAAACTACATGAAAACATGAATAATTCAGTGAAAATGACTATAAACAGATGAGAACTTGTTTAGAACTGCGGAAAGAGAATCTCCAAGTCAGTTCTTAGTGTAGAAAAGGTAGCTAAGATAAGGGAAATCCTTAATTCGAGTTAAGATAACATCAAACACTGTATGAATCCTATATTCTTTACTTAAAGGAGACTAGAGTTGTAAATGTGTGTTATATAAGGCAGAATACCATTGAAATAGAGAAAGAAACATGTTTGGCAGCTTTGGAAAGCCTTACACTTCACTGAAATGTAGTACTACGCTCTATAACACAGTTGAGAGACAATGTTCCCTAGCTGCCTCAGTTCATAACAGTGTGTAGGAAGTTGATTGATAAAGTGGCAAAGCTTTTATACTTGGAACAAAAGGCAGAATATAGGAAACTACATGAAAATATGAATAATTCTGTGAAAATGACTGTAAACAGATGAGAACTTGTTTAGAACAGCTGAAAGAGATTCTCCAAGTCAGTTCTTAGTGTAAAAAAGGTAGCTAAGATCCGGGAAATCCTTAATTCGAGTTAAGATCACATGAAACACTGTATGAATCCTATATTCTTTACTTAAAGGAGACTAGAGTGGTAAATGTGTTATACAAGGCAGAATACCATTGAAATAGAGAAAGAAACACGTTCGGCAGCTTTGGAAAGCCTTACAATTCACTGAAATGTAGTACTACACTCTATAACACAGTTGAGAGACAATGTTCCCGAGCTGCCTCAGTTCATAACAGTGTGTAGGAAGTTGTTTGATAAAGTGGGCAAAGCTTATACTTGGACCAGAAGGCAGAATATAGGAAACTACATGAAAACATGAATAATTCAGTGAAAATGACTGTGACCAGATGAGAACTTGTTTTAGAACAGCTGAAAGAGAATCTCCAAGTTAGTTCTTAGTGTAGAAAAGGTAGCTAAGATAAGGGAAATCCTTAATTCGAGTTAAGATCACATGAAACACTGTATGAATACTATATTCTTTACTTAAAGGAGACTAGAGTGGTAAATGTGTGTTATACAAGGCAGAATACCATTGAAATAGAGAAAGAAACACGTTCGGCAGCTTTGGAAAGCCTTACACTTCACTGAAATGTGGTACTACACTCTATAACACAGTTGAGAGACAATGTTCCCTAGCTGCCTCAGTTCATAACAGTGTTTAGGAAGTTGTTTGATAAAGAGGCAAAGCTTATTCTTGGACCAGAAGGCAGAATATAGGAAACTACATGAAAACATGAATAATTCAGTGAAAATGACTGTAAACAGATGAGAACTTGTTTTACAGCAGCTGAAAGAGATTCTCCAAGTCAGTTCTTAGTGTAGAAAAGGTAGCTAAATCCAGAAAATCCTTAATTCGAGTTAAGATCACATGAAACACGGTATGAATCCTATATTGTTTACTTAAAGGAGACTAGAGTGGTAAATTTGTATTATATAAGGCAGAATACCATTGAAATAGAGAAAGAAACACATTCGGCAGCTTTGGAAAGCCTTACACTTCACTGAAATGTAGTACTACCCTCTATAACACAGTTGAGAGACAATGTTCCGGAGCTGCCTCAGTTCATAACAGTGTGTAGGAAGTTGATTGATAAAGTGGCAAAGCTTTTATACTTGGAACAGAAGGCAGAATATAGGAAACTACATGAAAACATGAATAATTCTGTGAAAATGACTGTAAACATATGAGAACTTGTTTAGAACAGCTGAAAGAGATTCTCCAAGTCAGTTCTTAGTGTAAAAAAGGTAGCTAAGATCCAGGAAATCCTTAATTCGAGTTAAGATCACATGAAACACTGTATGAATCCCATATTCTTTACTTAAAGGAGACTAGAGTGGTAAATGTGTGTTATACAAGGCAGAATACCATTGAAATAGAGAAAGAAACACGTTCGGCAGCTTTGGAAAGCCTTACACTTCACTGAAATGTAGTACTACACTCTATAACACAGTTGAGAGACAATGTTCCCTAGCTGCCTCAGTTCATAACAGTGTGTAGAAAGTTGTTTGATAAAGTGGGCAAAGCTTATCCTTGGGCCAGAAGGCAGAATATAGGAAACTACATGAAAACATGAATAATTCAGTGAAAATGACTGTAAACAGATGAGAACTTGTTTAGAACAGCTGAAAGAGAGTCTCCAAGTCAGTTCTTAGTGTAGAAAAGGTAGCTAAGATAAGGGAAATCCTTAATTCGAGTTTAGATCACATGAAACACTGTATGAATCCTATATTCATTACTTAAAGGAGACTAGAGTGGTAAATGTGTGTTATACAATGCAGAATACCATTGAAATAGAGAAAGAAACACGTTCGGCAGCTTTGGAAAGCCTTACACTTCACTGAAATGTAGTACTACACTCTATAACACAGTTGAGAGACAATGTTCCCTAGCTGCCTCAGTTCATAACAGTGTGTAGAAAGTTGTTTGATAAAGTGGGCAAAGCTTATCCTTGGGCCAGAAGGCAGAATATAGGAAACTACATGAAAACATGAATAATTCAGTGAAAATGACTGTAAACAGATGAGAACTTGTTTAGAACAGCTGAAAGAGAATCTCCAAGTCAGTTCTTAGTGTAGAAAAGGTAGCTAAGATAAGGGAAATCCTTAATTCGAGTTTAGATAACATCAAACACTGTATGAATCCTATATTCATTACTTAAAGGAGACTAGAGTGGTAAATGTGTGTTATACAATGCAGAATACCATTGAAATAGAGAAAGAAACACGTTCGGCAGCTTTGGAAAGCCTTACACTTCACTGAAATGTGGTACTACACTCTATAACACAGTTGAGAGACAATGTTCCCGAGCTGCCTCAGTTCATAACAGTGTGTAGGAAGTTGTTTGATAAAGTGGGCAAAGCTTATACTTGGACCAGCAGGCAGAATATAGGAAACTACATGACAACATGAATAATTCAGTGAAAATGACTGTAAACAGATGAGAACTTTTTTAGAACAGCTGAAAGTGAATCTGCAAGTCAGTTCTTAGTGTAGAAAAGGTAGCTAAGATAAGGGACATCCTTAATTCGAGTTTAGATAACATCAAACACTGTATGAATCCTATATTCATTACTTAAAGAAGACTAGATTGGTAAATGTGTGTTATACAAGGCAGAATACAATTGAAATAGAGAAAGAAACAGGTTTGGTAGCTTTGGAAAGCCTTACACTTCACTGAAATGTAGTACTACACTCTATAACACAGTTGAGAGACAATATTCCGGAGCTGCCTCAGTTCATAACAGTGTGTAGGAAGTTGATTGATAAAGTGGCAAAGCTTTTATACTTGGAACAAATGGCAGAATATAGGAAACTACATGAAAATATGAATAATTCTGTGAAAATGACTGTAAACAGATGAGAACTTGTTTAGAACAGCTGAAAGAGATTCTCCAAGTCAGTTCTTAGTGTAAAAAAGGTAGCTAAGATCCGGGAAATCCTTAATTCGAGTTAAGATCACATGAAACACTGTATGAATCCTATATTCTTTACTTAAAGGAGACTAGAGTGGTAAATGTGTGTTATACAAGGCAGAATACCATTGAAATAGAGAAAGAAACACGTTCGGCAGCTTTGGAAAGCCTTACACTTCACTGAAATGTAGTACTACACTCTATAACACAGTTGAGAGACAATGTTCCCGAGCTGCCTCAGTTCATAACAGTGTGTAGCAAGTTGTTTGATAAAGTGGGCAAAGCTTATACTTGGACCAGAAGGCAGAATATAGGAAACTACATGAAAACATGAATAATTCAGTGAAAATGACTGTGAACAGATGAGAACTTGTTTTAGAACAGCTGAAAGAGAATCTCCAAGTTAGTTCTTAGTGTAGAAAAGGTAGCTAAGATAAGGGAAATCCTTAATTCGAGTTAAGATCACATGAAACACTGTATGAATACTATATTCTTTACTTAAAGGAGACTAGAGTGGTAAATGTGTGTTATACAAGGCAGAATACCATTGAAATAGAGAAAGAAACACATTCAGCAGCTTTGGAAAGCCTTACACTTCACTGAAATGTGGTACTACACTCTATAACACAGTTGAGAGACAATGTTCCCGAGCTGCCTCAGTTTATAACACTGTGTAGGAAGTTGTTTGATAAAGTGGGCAAAGCTTATTCTTGGAACAGAAGGCAGAATATAGGAAACTACATGAAAACATGAATAATTCAGTGAAAATGACTGTAAACAGATGAGAACTTGTTTTACAGCAGCTGAAAGAGATTCTCCAAGTCAGTTCTTAGTGTAGAAAAGGTAGCTAAGATAAGGGAAATCCTTAATTCGAGTTTAGATGACATCAAACACTGTATGAATCCTATATTCATTACTTAAAGGAGACTAGAGTGGTAAATGTGTGTTATACAATGCAGAATACCATTGAAATAGAGAAAGAAACACGTTCGGCAGCTTTGGAAAGCCTTACACTTCACTGAAATGTAGTACTACACTCTATAACACAGTTGAGAGACAATATTCCGGAGCTGCCTCAGTTCATAACAGTGTGTAGGAAGTTGATTGATAAAGTGGCAAAGCTTTTATACTTGGAACAAATGGCAGAATATAGGAAACTACATGAAAATATGAATAATTCTGTGAAAATGACTGTAAACAGATGAGAACTTGTTTAGAACAGCTGAAAGAGATTCTCCAAGTCAGTTTTTAGTGTAAAAAAGGTAGCTAAGATCCGGGAAATCCTTAATTCGAGTTAAGATCACATGAAACACTGTATGAATCCTATATTCTTTACTTAAAGGAGACTAGAGTGGTAAATGTGTGTTATACAAGGCAGAATACCATTGAAATAGAGAAAGAAACACGTTCGGCAGCTTTGGAAAGCCTTACACTTCACTGAAATGTAGTACTACACTCTATAACACAGTTGAGAGACAATGTTCCCGAGCTGCCTCAGTTCATAACAGTGTGTAGCAAGTTGTTTGATAAAGTGGGCAAAGCTTATACTTGGACCAGAAGGCAGAATATAGGAAACTACATGAAAACATGAATAATTCAGTGAAAATGACTGTAAACAGATGAGAACTTGTTTAGAACAGCTGAAAGAGATTCTCCAAGTCATTTCTTAGTGTAGAAAAGATAGCTAAATCCGGGAAATCCTTAATTCGAGTTAAGATCACATGAAACACTGTTTGAATCCTATATTGTTTACTTAAAGGAGACTAGAGTGGTAAATGTGTGTTATATATGGCAGAATACCTTGAAATAGAGAAAGAAACACGTTCGGCAGCTTTGGAAAGCCTTACACTTCACTGAAATGTAGTAATACACTCTATAACACAGTTGAGAGACAATGTTCCCGAGCTGCCGCAGTTCATAACAGTGTGTAGAAAGTTGTTTGATAAAGTGGGCAAAGCTTATCCTTGGGCCAGAAGGCAGAATATAGGAAACTACATGAAAACATGAATAATTCAGTGAAAATGACTGTGAACAGATGAGAACTTGTTTAGAACAGCTGAAAGAGAATCTCCAAGTCAGTTCTTAGTGTAGAAAAGGTAGCTAAGATAAGGGAAATCCTTAATTCGAGTTAAGATCACATGAAACACTGTATGAATACTATATTCTTTACTTAAAGGAGACTAGAGTGGTAAATGTGTGTTATACAAGGCAGAATACAATTGAAATAGAGAAAGAAACACATTCGGCAGCTTTGGAAAGCCTTACACTTCACTGAAATGTAGTACTACACTCTATAACACAGTTGAGAGACAATGTTCCGGAGCTGCCTCAGTTCATAACAGTGTGTAGGAAGTTGATTGATAAAGTGGCAAAGCTTATATACTTGGAACAGAAGGCAGAATATAGGAAACTACATGAAAACATGAATAATTCAGTGAAAATGACTGTAAACAGATGAGAACTTTTTTAGAACAGCTGAAAGTGAATCTCCAAGTCAGTTCTTAGTGTAGAAAAGGTAGCTAAGATAAGGGACATCCTTAATTCGAGTTTAGATAACATCAAACACTGTATGAATCCTATATTCATTACTTAAAGAAGACTAGATTGGTAAATGTGTGTTATACAAGGCAGAATACCATTGAAATAGAGAAGGAAACACGTTCGGCAGCTTTGGAAAGCCTTACACTTCACTGAAATGTAGTACTACACTCTATAACACAGTTGAGAGACAATGTTCCCTAGCTGCCTCAGTTCATAACAGTGTGTAGGAAGTTGTTTGATAAAGTGGGCAAAGCTTATTCTTGGAACAGAAGGCAGAATATAGGAAACTACATGAAAACATGAATAATTCAGTGAAAATGACTGTAAACAGATGAGAACTTGTTTTACAGCAGCTGAAAGAGATTCTCCAAGTCAGTTCTTAGTGTAGAAAAGGTAGCTAAGATAAGAGAAATCCTTAATTCGAGTTAAGATCACATGAAACACTGTATGAATACTATATTCTTTACTTAAAGGAGACTAGAGTGGTAAATGTGTGTTATACAAGGCAGAATACCATTGAAATAGAGAAAGAAACACATTCGGCAGCTTTGGAAAGCCTTACACTTCACTGAAATGTAGTACTACACTCTATTACACAGTTGACAGACAATGTTCCCTAGCTGCCTCAGTTCATAACAGTGTGTAGGAAGTTGATTGATAAAGTGGCAAAGCTTTTATACTTGGAACAGAAGGCAGAATATAGGAAACTACATGAAAACATGAATAATTCAGTGAAAATGACTGTGAACAGATGAGAACTTGTTTAGAAGAGCTGAAAGAGAATCTCCAAGTCAGTTATTAGTGTAGAAAAGGTAGCTAAGATAAGGGAAATCCTTAATTCGAGTTTAGATAACATCAAACACTGTATGAATCCTATATTCATTACGTAAAGGAGACTAGATTGGTAAATGTGTGTTATACAAGGCAGAATACCATTGAAATAGAGAAAGAAACACGTTCGGCAGCTTTGGAAAGCCTTACACTTCACCGAAATGTAGTACTACACTCTATAACACAGTTGAGAGACAATGTTCCCGAGCTGCCTCAGTTCATAACAGTGTGTAGGAAGTTGTTTGATAAAGTGGGCAAAGCTTATACTTGGACCAGAAGGCAGAATATAGGAAACTACATGAAAACATGAATAATTCAGTGAAAATGACTGTGAACAGATGAGAACTTGTTTAGAACAGCTGAAAGAGAATCTC
The DNA here is from genome assembly GCF_964339955.1 of Pipistrellus hanaki. NCBI lineage: Eukaryota > Metazoa > Chordata > Mammalia > Chiroptera > Vespertilionidae > Pipistrellus > Pipistrellus hanaki. The sequence continues at coordinate 740,523 of NC_140519.1, forward strand.
CAAGTCAGTTCTTAGTGTAGAAAAGGTAGCTAAGATAAGAGAAATCCTTAATTCGAGTTTAGATAACATCAAACACTGTATGAATGCTATATTCATTACTTAAAGGAGACTAGAGTGGTAAATGTGTGTTATACAATGCAGAATACCATTGAAATAGAGAAAGAAACACGTTCGGCAGCTTTGGAAAGCCTTACACTTCACTGAAATGTAGTACTACACTCTATAACACAGTTGAGAGACAATGTTCCCTAGCTGCCTCAGTTCATAACAGTGTGTAGAAAGTTGTTTGATAAAGTGGGCAAAGCTTATCCTTGGGCCAGAAGGCAGAATATAGGAAACTACATGAAAACATGAATAATTCAGTGAAAATGACTGTAAACAGATGAGAACTTGTTTAGAACAGCTGAAAGAGAGTCTCCAAGTCAGTTCTTAGTGTAGAAAAGGTAGCTAAGATAAGGGAAATCCTTAATTCGAGTTTAGATCACATGAAACACTGTATGAATCCTATATTCATTACTTAAAGGAGACTAGAGTGGTAAATGTGTGTTATACAATGCAGAATACCATTGAAATAGAGAAAGAAACACGTTCAGCAGCTTTGGAAAGACTTACACTTCACTGAAATGTAGTACTACACTCTATAACACAGTTGAGAGACAATGTTCCCTACTGCCTCAGTTCATAACAGTGTGTAGAAAGTTGTTTGATAAAGTGGGCAAAGCTTATCCTTGGGCCAGAAGGCAGAATATAGGAAACTACATGAAAACATGAATAATTCAGTGAAAATGACTGTAAACAGATGAGAACTTGTTTAGAACAGCTGAAAGAGAATCTCCAAGTCAGTTCTTAGTGTAGAAAAGGTAGCTAAGATAAGGGAAATCCTTAATTCGAGTTAAGATCACATGAAACACTGTATGAAAACTATATTCTTTACTTAAAGGAGACTAGAGTGGTAAATGTGTGTTATACAAGGCAGAATACCATTGAAATAGAGAAAGAAACACGTTCGGCAGCTTTGGAAAGCCTTACACTTCACTGAAATGTGGTACTACACTCTATAACACAGTTGAGAGACAATGTTCCCGAGCTGCCTCAGTTCATAACAGTGTGTAGGAAGTTGTTTGATAAAGTGGGCAAAGCTTATACTTGGACCAGCAGGCAGAATATAGGAAACTACATGACAACATGAATAATTCAGTGAAAATGACTGTAAACAGATGAGAACTTTTTTAGAACAGCTGAAAGTGAATCTCCAAGTCAGTTCTTAGTGTAGAAAAGGTAGCTAAGATAAGGGACATCCTTAATTCGAGTTTAGATAACATCAAACACTGTATGAATCCTATATTCATTACTTAAAGAAGACTAGATTGGTAAATGTGTGTTATACAAGGCAGAATACAATTGAAATAGAGAAAGAAACACGTTCGGCAGCTTTGGAAAGCCTTACACTTCACTGAAATGTAGTACTACACTCTATAACACAGTTGAGAGACAATATTCCGGAGCTGCCTCAGTTCATAACAGTGTGTAGGAAGTTGATTGATAAAGTGGCAAAGCTTTTATACTTGGAACAAATGGCAGAATATAGGAAACTACATGAAAATATGAATAATTCTGTGAAAATGACTGTAAACAGATGAGAACTTGTTTAGAACAGCTGAAAGAGATTCTCTAAGTCAGTTCTTAGTGTAAAAAAGGTAGCTGAGATCCGGGAAATCCTTAATTCGAGTTAAGATCACATGAAACACTGTATGAATCCTATATTCTTTACTTAAAGGAGACTAGAGTGGTAAATGTGTGTTGTACAAGGCAGAATACCATTGAAATAGAGAAAGAAACATGTTCGGCAGCTTTGGAAAGCCTTACACTTCACTGAAATGTAGTACTACACTCTATAACACAGTTGAGAGACAATGTTCCCGAGCTGCCTCAGTTCATAACAGTGTGTAGCAAGTTGTTTGATAAAGTGGGCAAAGCTTATACTTGGACCAGAAGGCAGAATATAGGAAACTACATGAAAACATGAATAATTCAGTGAAAATGACTGTGAACAGATGAGAACTTGTTTTAGAACAGCTGAAAGAGAATCTCCAAGTTAGTTCTTAGTGTAGAAAAGGTAGCTAAGATAAGGGAAATCCTTAATTCGAGTTAAGATCACATGAAACACTGTATGAATACTATATTCTTTACTTAAAGGAGACTAGAGTGGTAAATGTGTGTTATACAAGGCAGAATACCATTGAAATAGAGAAAGAAACACGTTCGGCAGCTTTGGAAAGCCTTACACTTCACTGAAATGTGGTACTACACTCTATAACACAGTTGAGAGACAATGTTCCCGAGCTGCCTCAGTTTATAACACTGTGTAGGAAGTTGTTTGATAAAGTGGGCAAAGCTTATTCTTGGAACAGAAGGCAGAATATAGGAAACTACATGAAAACATGAATAATTCAGTGAAAATGACTGTAAACAGATGAGAACTTGTTTAGAACAGCTGAAAGAGAATCTCCAAGTCAGTTCTTAGTGTAGAAAAGGTAGCTAAGATAAGGGAAATCCTTAATTCGAGTTTAGATAACATCAAACACTGTATGAATCCTATATTCATTACTTAAAGGAGACTAGAGTGGTAAATGTGTGTTATATAAGGCAGAATACCATTGAAATAGAGAAAGAAACACGTTCGGCAGCTTTGGAAAGCCTTACACTTCACTGAAATGTAGTACTACACTCTATAACACAGTTGAGAGACAATGTTCCGGAGCTGCCTCAGTTCATAACAGTGTGTAGGAAGTTGATTGATAAAGGGGCAAAGCTTTTATACTTGGAACAGAAGGCAGAATATAGGAAACTACATGAAAACATAAATAATTCAGTGAAAATGTCTGTAAACAGATGAGAACTTGTTTAGAACAGCTGAAAGAGATTCTCCAAGTCAGTTCTTAGTGTAAAAAAGGTAGCTAAGATCCGGGAAATCCTTAATTCGAGTTAAGATCACATGAAACACTGTATGATTCCCATACTCTTTACTTAAAGGAGACTAGAGTGGTAAATGTGTGTTATACAAGGCAGAATACCATTGAAATAGAGAAAGAAACACGTTCGGCAGCTTTGGAAAGCCTTACACTTCACTGAAATGTAGTACTACACTCTATAACACAGTTGAGAGACAATGTTCCCGAGCTGCCTCAGTTCATAACAGTGTGTAGCAAGTTGTTTGATAAAGTGGGCAAAGCTTATACTTGGACCAGAAGGCAGAATATAGGAAACTACATGAAAACATGAATAATTCAGTGAAAATGACTGTAAACAGATGAGAACTTGTTTAGAACAGCTAAAAGAGAATCTCCAAGTTAGTTCTTAGTGTAGAAAAGGTAGCTAAGATAAGGGAAATCCTTAATTCGAGTTAAGATCACATGAAACACTGTTTGAATCCTATATTGTTTACTTAAAGGAGACTAGAGTGGAAAATGTGTGTTATATATGGCAGAATACCATTGAAATAGAGAAAGAAACACGTTCGGCAGCTTTGGAAAGCCTTACACTTCACTGAAATGTAGTAATACACTCTATAACACAGTTGAGAGACAATGTTCCCGAGCTGCCTCAGTTCATAACAGTGTGTAGGAAGTTGTTTGATAAAGTGGGCAAAGCTTATTCTTGGAACAGAAGGCAGAATATAGGAAACTACATGAAAACATGAATAATTCAGTGAAAATGACTGTAAACAGATGAGAACTTGTTTTACAGCAGCTGAAAGAGATTCTCCAACTCAGTTCTTAGTGTAGAAAAGGTAGCTAAATCCGGAAAATCCTTAATTCCAGTTAAGATCACATGAAACACTGTATGAATCCTATATTGTTTACTTAAAGAAGACTAGAGTGGTAAATTTGTGTTATATAAGGCAGAATACCATTGAAATAGAGAAAGAAACACATTCGGCAGCTTTGGAAAGCCTTACACTTCACTGAAATGTAGTACTACACTCTATAACACAGTTGAGAGACAATGTTCCGGAGCTGCCTCAGTTCATAACAGTGTGTAGGAAGTTGATTGATAAAGTGGCAAATCTTTTATACTTGGAACAGAAGGCAGAATATAGGAAACTACATGAAAACATGAATAATTCAGTGAAAATGACTGTAAACAGATGAGAACTTGTTTAGAACAGCTGAAAGAGATTCTCCAAGTCAGTTCTTAGTGTAAAAAAGGTAGCTAAGATCCGGGAAAATCTTAATTCGAGTTAAGATCACATGAAACACTGTATGATTCCCATACTCTTTACTTAAAGGAGACTAGAGTGGTAAATGTGTGTTATACAAGGCAGAATACCATTGAAATAGAGAAAGAAACACGTTCGGCAGCTTTGAAAAGCCTTACACTTCACTGAAATGTAGTACTACACTCTATAACACAGTTGAGAGACAATGTTCCCGAGCTGCCTCAGTTCATAACAGTGTGTAGCAAGTTGTTTGATAAAGTGGGCAAAGCTTATACTTGGACCAGAAGGCAGAATATAGGAAACTACATGAAAACATGAATAATTCAGTGAAAATGACTGTAAACAGATGAGAACTTGTTTTAGAACAGCTGAAAGAGATTCTCCAAGTCATTTCTTAGTGTAGAAAAGATAGCTAAATCCGGGAAATCCTTAATTCGAGTTAAGATCACATGAAACACTGTTTGAATCCTATATTGTTTACTTAAAGGAGACTAGAGTGGTAAATTTGTGTTATATAAGGCAGAATACCATTGAAATAGAGAAAGAAACACATTCGGCAGCTTTGGAAAGCCTTACACTTCACTGAAATGTAGTACTACACTGTATAACACAGTTGAGAGACAATGTTCCGGAGCTGCCTCAGTTCATAACAGTGTGTAGGAAGTTGATTGATAAAGTGGCAAATCTTTTATACTTGGAACAGAAGGCAGAATATAGGAAACTACATGAAAACATGAATAATTCAGTGAAAATGACTGTAAACAGATGAGAACTTGTTTAGAACAGCTGAAAGAGATTCTCCAAGTCAGTTCTTAGTGTAAAAAAGGTAGCTAAATCCGGAAAATCCTTAATTCGAGTTAAGATCACATGAAACACTGTATGAATACTATATTCTTTACTTAAAGGAGACTAGAGTGGTAAATGTGTGTTATACAAGGCAGAATACCATTGAAATAGAGAAAGAAACACGTTCGGCAGCTTTGGAAAGCCTTACACTTCACTGAAATGTGGTACTACACTCTATAACACAGTTGAGAGACAATGTTCCCGAGCTGCCTCAGTTCATAACAGTGTGTAGCAAGTTGTTTGATAAAGTGGGCAAAGCTTATACTTGGACCAGAAGGCAGAATATAGGAAACTACATGAAAACATGAATAATTCAGTGAAAATGACTGTAAACAGATGAGAACTTGTTTTAGAACAGCTGAAAGAGATTCTCCAAGTCATTTCTTAGTGTAGAAAAGATAGCTAAATCCGGGAAATCCTTAATTCGAGTTAAGATCACATGAAACACTGTTTGAATCCTATATTGTTTACTTAAAGGAGACTAGAGTGGTAAATGTGTGTTATATATGGCAGAATACCATTGAAATAGAGAACGAAACACGTTCGGCAGCTTTGTAAAGCCTTACACTTCACTGAAATATAGTACTACACTCTATAACACAGTTGAGAGACAATGTGCCCGAGCTGCCTCAGTTCATAACAGTGTGTAGAAAGTTGTTTGATAAAGTGGGCAAAGGTTATCCTTGGGCCAGAAGGCAGAATATAGGAAACTACATGAAAACATGAATAATTCAGTGAAAATGACTGTAAACACATGAGAACTTGTTTAGAACAGCTGAAAGAGATTCTCCAAGTCAGTTCTTAGTGTAGAAAAGGTAGCTAAATCCGGAAAATCCTTAATTCGAGTTAAGATCACATGAAACACTGTATGAATCCTATATTGTTTACTTAAAGGAGACTAGAGTGGTAAATTTGTATTATATAAGGCAGAATACCATTGAAATAGAGAAAGAAACACATTCGGCAGCTTTGGAAAGCCTTACACTTCACTGAAATGTAGTACTACACTCTATAACACAGTTGAGAGACAATGTTCCCGAGCTGCCTCAGTTCATAACAGTGTGTAGGAAGTTGTTTGATAAAGTGGGCAAAGCTTATACTTGGACCAGAAGGCAGAAAATAGGAAACTACATGAAAACATGAATAATTCAGTGAAAATGACTGTAAACAGATGAGAACTTGTTTTAGAACAGCTGAAAGAGATTCTCCAAGTCATTTCTTAGTGTAGAAAAGATAGCTAAATCCGGGAAATCCTTAATTCGAGTTAAGATCACATGAAACACTGTTTGAATCCTATATTGTTTACTTAAAGGAGACTAGAGTGGTAAATTTGTGTTATATAAGGCAGAATACCATTGAAATAGAGAAAGAAACACATTCGGCAGCTTTGGAAAGCCTTACACTTCACTGAAATGTAGTACTACACTCTATAACACAGTTGAGAGACAATGTTCCGGAGCTGCCTCAGTTCATAACAGTGTGTAGGAAGTTGATTGATAAAGTGGCAAATCTTTTATACTTGGAACAGAAGGCAGAATATAGGAAACTACATGAAAACATGAATAATTCAGTGAAAATGACTGTAAACAGATGAGAACTTGTTTAGAACAGCTGAAAGAGATTCTCCAAGTCAGTTCTTAGTGTAAAAAAGGTAGCTAAATCCGGAAAATCCTTAATTCGAGTTAAGATCACATGAAACACTGTATGATTCCCATACTCTTTACTTAAAGGAGACTAGAGTGGTAAATGTGTGTTATACAAGGCAGAATACCATTGAAATAGAGAAAGAAACACGTTCGGCAGCTTTGGAAAGCCTTACACTTCACTGAAATGTAGTACTACACTCTATAACACAGTTGAGAGACAATGTTCCCGAGCTGCCTCAGTTCATAACAGTGTGTAGCAAGTTGTTTGATAAAGTGGGCAAAGCTTATACTTGGACCAGAAGGCAGAATATAGGAAACTACATGAAAACATGAATAATTCAGTGAAAATGACTGTAAACAGATGAGAACTTGTTTTAGAACAGCTGAAAGAGATTCTCCAAGTCATTTCTTAGTGTAGAAAAGATAGCTAAATCCGGGAAATCCTTAATTCGAGTTAAGATCACATGAAACACTGTTTGAATCCTATATTGTTTACTTAAAGGAGACTAGAGTGGTAAATGTGTGTTATATATGGCAGAATACCATTGAAATAGAGAACGAAACACGTTCGGCAGCTTTGTAAAGCCTTACACTTCACTGAAATATAGTACTACACTCTATAACACAGTTGAGAGACAATGTGCCCGAGCTGCCTCAGTTCATAACAGTGTGTAGAAAGTTGTTTGATAAAGTGGGCAAAGCTTATCCTTGGGCCAGAAGGCAGAATATAGGAAACTACATGAAAACATGAATAATTCAGTGAAAATGACTGTAAACAGATGAGAACTTGTTTAGAACAGCTGAAAGAGATTCTCCAAGTCAGTTCTTAGTGTAGAAAAGGTAGCTAAATCCGGAAAATCCTTAATTCGAGTTAAGATCACATGAACACCTGTATGAATCCTATATTGTTTACTTAAAGGAGACTAGAGTGGTAAATTTGTATTATATAAGGCAGAATACCATTGAAATAGAGAAAGAAACACATTCGGCAGCTTTGGAAAGCCTTACACTTCACTGAAATGTAGTACTACACTCTATAACACAGTTGAGAGACAATGTTCCCGAGCTGCCTCAGTTCATAACAGTGTGTAGGAAGTTGTTTGATAAAGTGGGCAAAGCTTATACTTGGACCAGAAGGCAGAAAATAGGAAACTACATGAAAACATGAATAATTCAGTGAAAATGACTGTAAACAGATGAGAACTTGTTTACAACAGCTGAGAGAGAATCTCCAAGTTAGTTCTTAGTGTAAAAAAGGTAGCTAAGATCCGGGAAATTCTTAATTCGAGTTAAGATCACATGAAACACTGTATGAATACTATATTCTTTACTTAAAGGAGACTAGAGTGGTAAATGTGTGTTATACAAGGCAGAATACCATTGAAATAGAGAAAGAAACACGTTCGGCAGCTTTGGAAAGCCTTACACTTCACTGAAATGTAGTACTACACTCTATAACACAGTTGAAAGACAATATTTTCCCGAGCTGCCTCAGTTCATAACAGTGTGTAGGAAGTTGTTTGATAAAGTGGGCAAAGCTTATTCTTGGAACAGAAGGCAGAATATAGGAAACTACATGAAAACATGAATAATTCAGTGAAAATGACTATAAACAGATGAGAACTTGTTTAGAACAGCTGAAAGAGATTCTCCAAGTCAGTTCTTAGTGTAGAAAAGGTAGCTAAGATCCGGGAAATCCTTAATTCGAGTTAAGATCACATGAAACACTGTATGAATCCTATATTCTTTACTTAAAGGAGACTAGAGTGGTAAATGTGTGTTATACAAGGCAGAATACCATTGAAATAGAGAAAGAAACACGTTCGGCAGCTTTGGAAAGCCTTACACTTCACTGAAATGTAGTACTACACTCTATAACACAGTTGAGAGACAATGTTCCCGAGCTGCCTCAGTTCATAACAGTGTGTAGCAAGTTGTTTGATAAAGTGGGCAAAGCTTATACTTGGACCAGAAGGCAGAATATAGGAAACTACATGAAAACATGAATAATTCAGTTTAAATGACTGTGAACAGATGAGAACTTGTTTTAGAACAGCTGAAAGAGAATCTCCAAGTTAGTTCTTAGTGTAGAAAAGGTAGCTAAGATAAGGGAAAGACTTAATTCGAGTTAAGATCACATGAAACACTGTATGAATACTATATTCTTTACTTAAAGGAGACTAGAGTGGTAAATGTGTGTTATATATGGCAGAATACCATTGAAATAGAGAAAGAAACACGTTCGGCAGCTTTGGAAAGCCTTACACTTCACTGAAATGTGGTACTACACTCTATAACACAGTTGAGAGACAATGTTCCCGAGCTGCCTCAGTTTATAACACTGTGTAGGAAGTTGTTTGATAAAGTGGGCAAAGCTTATTCTTGGAACAGAAGGCAGAATATAGGAAACTACATGAAAACATGAATAATTCAGTGAAAATGACTGTAAACAGATGAGAACTTGTTAAGAACAGCTGAAAGAGATTCTCCAAGTCATTTCTTAGTATAGAAAAGATAGCTAAATCCGGGAAATCCTTAATTCGAGTTAAGATCACAAGAAACACTGTTTGAATCCTATATTGTTTACTTAAAGGAGACTAGAGTGGTAAATGTGTGTTATATATGGCAGAATACCATTGAAATAGAGAAAGAAACACGTTCGGCAGCTTTGGAAAGCCTTACACTTCACTGAAATGTAGTAATACACTCTATAACACAGTTGAGAGACAATGTTCCCGAGCTGCCTCAGTTCATAACAGTGTGTAGAAAGTTGTTTGATAAAGTGGGCAAAGCTTATCCTTGGGCCAGAAGGCAGAATATAGGAAACTACATGAAAACATGAATAATTCAGTGAAAATGACTGTGAACAGATGAGAACTTGTTTAGAACAGCTGAAAGAGAATCTCCAAGTCAGTTCTTAGTGTAGAAAAGGTAGCTAAGATAAGGGAAATCCTTAATTCGAGTTTAGATAACATCAAACACTGTATGAATCCTATATTCATTACTTAAAGGAGACTAGAGTGGTAAATGTGTGTTATACAATGCAGAATACCATTGAAATAGAGAAAGAAACACGTTCGGCAGCTTTGGAAAGCCTTACACTTCACTGAAATGTGGTACTACACTCTATAACACAGTTGAGAGACAATGTTCTCGAGCTGCCTCAGTTTATAACACTGTGTAGGAAGTTGTTTGATAAAGTGGGCAAAGCTTATTCTTGGAACAGAAGGCAGAATATAGGAAACTACATGAAAACATGAATAATTCAGTGAAAATGACTGTAAACAGATGAGAACTTGTTTTACAGCAGCTGAAAGAGATTCTCCAAGTCAGTTCTTAGTGTAGAAAAGGTAGCTAAATCCGGATAATCCTTAATTCCAGTTAAGATCACATGAAACACTGTATGAATCCTATATTGTTTACTTAAAGAAGATTAGAGTGGTAAATTTGTGTTATATAAGGCAGAATACCATTGAAATAGAGAAAGAAACACATTCGGCAGCTTTGGAAAGCCTTACACTTCACTGAAATGTAGTACTACACTCTATAACACAGTTGAGAGACAATGTTCCGGAGATGCCTCAGTTCATAACAGTGTGTAGGAAGTTGATTGATAAAGTGGCAAAGCTTTTATACTTGGAACAGAAGGCAGAATATAGGAAACTACATGAAAACATAAATAATTCAGTGAAAATGACTGTAAACAGATGAGAACTTGTTTAGAACAGCTGAAAGAGATTCTCCAAGTCAGTTCTTAGTGTAAAAAGGTAGCTAAGATCCGGGAAATCCTTAATTCGAGTTAAGATCACATGAAACACTGTATGATTCCCATACTCTTTACTTAAAGGAGACTAGAGTCGTAAATGTGTGTTATACAAGGCAGAATACCATTGAAATAGAGAAAGAAACACGTTCGGCAGCTTTGGAAAGCCTTACACTTCACTGAAATGTAGTACTACACTCTATAACACAGTTGAGAGACAATGTTCCCGAGCTGCCTCAGTTCATAACAGTGTGTAGCAAGTTGTTTGATAAAGTGGGCAAAGCTTATACTTGGACCAGAAGGCAGAATATAGGAAACTACATGAAAACATGAATAATTCAGTGAAAATGACTGTAAACAGATGAGAACTTGTTTAGAACAGCTGAAAGAGATTCTCCAAGTCATTTCTTAGTGTAGAAAAGATAGCTAAATCCGGGAAATCCTTAATTCGAGTTAAGATCACAAGAAACACTGTTTGAATCCTATATTGTTTACTTAAAGGAGACTAGAGTGGTAAATGTGTGTTATATATGGCAGAATACCATTGAAATAGAGAAAGAAACACGTTCGGCAGCTTTGGAAAGCCTTACACTTCACTGAAATGTAGTAATACACTCTATAACACAGTTGAGAGACAATGTTCCCGAGCTGCCTCAGTTCATAACAGTGTGTAGAAAGTTGTTTGATAAAGTGGGCAAAGCTTATCCTTGGGCCAGAAGGCAGAATATAGGAAACTACATGAAAACATGAATAATTCAGTGAAAATGACTGTGAACAGATGAGAACTTGTTTAGAACAGCAGAAAGAGAATCTCCAAGTCAGTTCTTAGTGTAGAAAAGGTAGCTAAGATAAGGGAAATCCTTAATTCGAGTTTAGATAACATCAAACACTGTATGAATCCTATATTCATTACTTAAAGGAGACTAGAGTGGTAAATGTGTGTTATACAATGCAGAATACCATTGAAATAGAGAAAGAAACACGTTCGGCAGCTTTGGAAAGCCTTACACTTCACTGAAATGTAGTACTACACTCTATAACACAGTTGAGAGACAATGTTCCCGAGCTGCCTCAGTTCATAACAGTGTGTAGGAAGTTGTTTGATAAAGTGGGCAAAGCTTATCCTTGGGCCAGAAGGCAGAATATAGGAAACTACATGAAAACATGAATAATTCAGTGAAAATGACTGTAAACAGATGAGAACTTGTTTAGAACAGCTGAAAGAGAATCTCCAAGTCAGTTCTTAGTGTAGAAAAGGTAGCTAAGATAAGGGAAATCCTTAATTCGAGTTTAGATAACATCAAACACTGTATGAATCCTATATTCATTACTTAAAGGAGACTAGAGTGGTAAATGTGTGTTATACAATGCAGAATACCATTGAAATAGAGAAAGAAACACGTTCGGCAGCTTTGGAAAGCCTTACACTTCACTGAAATGTAGTACTACACTCTATAACACAGTTGAGAGACAATGTTCCCGAGCTGCCTCAGTTCATAACAGTGTGTAGGAAGTTGTTTGATAAAGTGGGCAAAGCTTATACTTGGACCAGAAGGCAGAATATAGGAAACTACATGAAAACATGAATAATTCAGTGAAAATGACTGTAAACAGATGAGAACTTGTTTAGAACAGCAGAAAGAGAATCTCCAAGTTAGTTCTTAGTGTAGAATAGGTAGCTAAGATAAGGGAAATCCTTAATTCCAGTTAAGATCACATGAAACACTGTATGAATCCTATATTCATTACTTAAAGGAGACTAGAGTGGTAAATGTGTGTTATACAATGCAGAATACCATTGAAATAGAGAAAGAAACACGTTCGGCAGCTTTGGAAAGCCTTACACTTCACTGAAATGTAGTACTACACTCTATAACACAGTTGAGAGACAATGTTCCCGAGCTGCCTCAGTTCATAACAGTGTGTAGCAAGTTGTTTGATAAAGTGGGCAAAGCTTATACTTGGACCAGCAGGCAGAATATAGGAAACTACATGAAACCATGAATAATTCAGTGAAAATGACTGTGAACAGATGAGAACTTGTTTAGAACAGCTGAAAGAGAATCTCCAAGTCAGTTCTTAGTGTAGAAAAGGTAGCTAAATCCGGAAAATCCTTAATTCGAGTTAAGATCACATGAAACACTGTATGAATCCTATATAGTTTACTTAAAGGAGACTAGAGTGGTACATTTGTATTATATAAGGCAGAATACCATTGAAATAGAGAAAGAAACACATTCGGCAGCTTTGGAAAGCCTTGCACTTCACTGAAATGTAGTACTACACTCTATAACACAGTTGAGAGACAATGTTCCGGAGCTGCCTCAGTTCATAACAGTGTGTAGGAAGTTGATTGATAAAGTTTCAAAGCTTTTATACTTGGAACAGAAGGCAGAATATAGGAAACTACATGAAAACATGAATAATTCTGTGAAAATGACTGTAAACATATGAGAACTTGTTTAGAACAGCTGAAAGAGATTCTCCAAGTCAGTTCTTAGTGTAAAAAAGGTAGCTAAGATCCGGGAAATCCTTAATTCGAGTTAAGATCACATGAAACACTGTATGAATCCCATATTCTTTACTTAAAGGAGACTAGAGTGGTAAATGTGTGTTATACAAGGCAGAATACCATTGAAATAGAGAAAGAAACACGTTCGGCAGCTTTGGAAAGCCTTACACTTCACTGAAATGTAGTACTACACTCTATAACACAGTTGAGAGACAATGTTCCCGAGCTGCCTCAGTTCATAACAGTGTGTAGGAAGTTGTTTGATAAAGTGGGCAAAGCTTATTCTTGGAACAGAAGGCAGAATATAGGAAACTACATGAAAACATGAATAATTCAGTGAAAATGACTATAAACAGATGAGAACTTGTTTAGAACTGCGGAAAGAGAATCTCCAAGTCAGTTCTTAGTGTAGAAAAGGTAGCTAAGATAAGGGAAATCCTTAATTCGAGTTAAGATAACATCAAACACTGTATGAATCCTATATTCTTTACTTAACGGAGACTAGAGTGGTAAATGTGTGTTATACAAGGCAGAATACCATTGAAATAGAGAAAGAAACACGTTCGGCTGCTTTGGAAAGCCTTACACTTCACTGAAATGTAGTACTACACTCTATAACACAGTTGAGAGACAATGTTCCCTAGCTGCCTCAGTTCATAACAGTGTGTAGAAAGTTGTTTGATAAAGTGGGCAAAGCTTATCCTTGGGCCAGAAGGCAGAATATAGGAAACTACATGAAAACATGAATAATTCAGTGAAAATGACTGTAAACAGATGAGAACTTGTTTAGAACAGCTGAAAGAGAATCTCCAAGTCAGTTCTTAGTGTAGAAAAGGTAGCTAAGATAAGGGAAATCCTTAATTCGAGTTTAGATAACATCAAACACTGTATGAATCCTATATTAATTACTTAAAGGAGACTAGAGTGGTAAATGTGTGTTATACAATGCAGAATACCATTGAAATAGAGAAAGAAACACGTTCGGCAGCTTTGGAAAGCCTTACACTTCACTGAAATGTAGTACTACACTCTATAACACAGTTGAGAGACAATGTTCCCGAGCTGCCTCAGTTCATAACAGTGTGTAGGAAGTTGTTTGATAAAGTGGGCAAAGCTTATACTTGGACCAGAAGGCAGAATATAGGAAACTACATGAAAACATGAATAATTCAGTGAAAATGACTGTAAACAGATGAGAACTTGTTTAGAACAGCAGAAAGAGAATCTCCAAGTTAGTTCTTAGTGTAGAATAGGTAGCTAAGATAAGGGAAATCCTTAATTCCAGTTAAGATCACATGAAACACTGTATGAATCCTATATTCATTACTTAAAGGAGACTAGAGTGGTAAATGTGTGTTATACAATGCAGAATACCATTGAAATAGAGAAAGAAACACGTTCGGCAGCTTTGGAAAGCCTTACACTTCACTGAAATGTAGTACTACACTCTATAACACAGTTGAGAGACAATGTTCCCTAGCTGCCTCAGTTCATAACAGTGTGTAGAAAGTTGTTTGATAAAGTGGGCAAAGCTTATCCTTGGGACAGAAGGCAGAATATAGGAAACTACATGAAAACATGAATAATTCAGTGAAAATGACTGTAAACAGATGAGAAATTGTTTAGAACAGCTGAAAGGAATCTCCAAGTCAGTTCTTAGTGTAGAAAAGGTAGCTAAGATAAGGGAAATCCTTAATTCGAGTTTAGATAACATCAAACACTGTATGAATCCTATATTCATTACTTAAAGGAGACTGGAGTGGTAAATGTGTGTTATACAATGCAGAATACCATTGAAATAGAGAAAGAAACACGTTCGGCAGCTTTGGAAAGCCTTACACTTCACTGAAATGTAGTACTACACTCTATAACACAGTTGAGAGACAATGTTCCCTAGCTGCCTCAGTTCATAACAGTGTGTAGAAAGTTGTTTGATAAAGTGGGCAAAGCTTATCCTTGGGCCAGAAGGCGGAATATAGGAAACTACATGAAAACATGAATAATTCAGTGAAAATGACTGTAAACAGATGAGAACTTGTTTAGAACAGCTGAAAGAGAATCTCCAAGTCAGTTCTTAGTGTAGAAAAGGTAGCTAAGATAAGGGAAATCCTTAATTCGAGTTTAGATAACATCAAACACGGTATGAATCCTATATTCATTACTTAAAGGAGACTAGAGTGGTAAATGTGTGTTATACAATGCAGAATACCATTGAAATAGAGAAAGAAACACGTTCGGCAGCTTTGGAAAGCCTTACACTTCACTGAAATGTAGTACTACACTCTATAACACAGTTGAGAGACAATGTTCCCGAGCTGCCTCAGTTCATAACAGTGTGTAAGAAGTTGTTTGATATAGTGGGCAAAGCTTATACTTGGACCAGAAGGCAGAATATAGGAAACTACATGAAAACATGAATAATTCAGTGAAAATGACTGTAAACAGATGAGAACTTGTTTAGAACAGCTGAAAGAGAATCTCCAAGTTAGTTCTTAGTGTAGAATAGGTAGCTAAGATAAGGGAAATCCTTAATTCCAGTTAAGATCACATGAAACACTGTATGAATACTATATTCTTTACTTAAAGGAGACTAGAGTGGTAAATGTGTGTTATACAAGGCAGAATACCATTGAAATAGAGAAAGAAACACGTTCGGCAGCTTTGGAAAGCCTTACACTTCACTGAAATGTAGTACTACACTCTATAACACAGTTGAGAGACAATGTTCCCGAGCTGCCTCAGTTCATAACAGTGTGTAGGACGTTGTTTGATAAAGTGGGCAAAGCTTATTCTTGGAACAGAAGGCAGAATATAGGAAACTACATGAAAACATGAATAATTCAGTGAAAATGACTATAAACAGATGAGAACTTGTTTAGAACTGCGGAAAGAGAATCTCCAAGTCAGTTCTTAGTGTAGAAAAGGTAGCTAAGATAAGGGAAATCCTTAATTCGAGTTAAGATAACATCAAACACTGTATGAATCCTATATTCTCTACTTAATGGAGACTAGAGTGGTAAATGTGTGTTATACAAGGCAGAATACCATTGAAATAGAGAAAGAAACACGTTCGGCAGCTTTGGAAAGCCTTACACTTCACTGAAATGTAGTACTACACTCTATAACACAGTTGAGAGACAATGTTCCCGAGCTGCCTCAGTTCATAACAGTGTGTAGGAAGTTGATTGATAAAGTGGCAAAGCTTTTATACTTGGAACAAATGGCAGAATATAGGAAACTACATGAAAATATGAATAATTCTGTGAAAATGACTGTAAACAGATGAGAACTTGTTTAGAACAGCTGAAAGAGATTTTCCAAGTCAGTTCTTAGTGTAAAAAAGGTAGCTAAGATCCGGGAAATCCTTAATTCGAGTTAAGATCACATGAAACACTGTATGAATCCTATATTCTTTACTTAAAGGAGACTAGAGTGGTAAATGTGTGTTATACAAGGCAGAATACCATTGAAATAGAGAAAGAAACACGTTCGGCAGCTTTGGAAAGCCTTACACTTCACTGAAATGTAGTACTACACTCTATAACACAGTTGAGAGACAATGTTCCCGAGCTGCCTCAGTTCATAACAGTGTGTAGCAAGTTATTTGATAAAGTGGGCAAAGCTTATACTTGGACCAGAAGGCAGAATATAGGAAACTACATGAAAACATGAATAATTCAGTTTAAATGACTGTGAACAGATGAGAACTTGTTTTAGAACAGCTGAAAGAGAATCTCCAAGTTAGTTCTTAGTGTAGAAAAGGTAGCTAAGATAAGGGAAATCCTTAATTCGAGTTAAGATCACATGAAACACTGTATGAATACTATATTCTTTACTTAAAGGAGACTAGAGTGGTAAATGTGTGTTATATATGGCAGAATACCATTGAAATAGAGAAAGAAACACGTTCGGCAGCTTTGGAAAGCCTTACACTTCACTGAAATGTGGTACTACACTCTATAACACAGTTGAGAGACAATGTTCCCGAGCTGCCTCAGTTTATAACACTGTGTAGGAAGTTGTTTGATAAAGTGGGCAAAGCTTATTCTTGGAACAGAAGGCAGAATATAGGAAACTACATGAAAACATGAATAATTCAGTGAAAATGACTGTAAACAGATGAGAACTTGTTTAGAACAGCTGAAAGAGATTCTCCAAGTCATTTCTTAGTGTAGAAAAGATAGCTAAATCCGGGAAATCCTTAATTCGAGTTAAGATCACAAGAAACACTGTTTGAATCCTATATTGTTTACTTAAAGGAGACTAGAGTGGTAAATGTGTGTTATATATGGCAGAATACCATTGAAATAGAGAAAGAAACACGTTCGGCAGCTTTGGAAAGCCTTACACTTCACTGAAATGTAGTAATACACTCTATAACACAGTTGAGAGACAATGTTCCCGAGCTGCCTCAGTTCATAACAGTGTGTAGAAAGTTGTTTGATAAAGTGGGCAAAGCTTATCCTTGGGCCAGAAGGCAGAATATAGGAAACTACATGAAAACATGAATAATTCAGTGAAAATGACTGTGAACAGATGAGAACTTGTTTAGAACAGCTGAAAGAGAATCTCCAAGTCAGTTCTTAGTGTAGAAAAGGTAGCTAAGATAAGGGAAATCCTTAATTCGAGTTTAGATAACATCAAACACTGTATGAATCCTATATTCATTACTTAAAGGAGACTAGAGTGGTAAATGTGTGTTATACAATGCAGAATACCATTGAAATAGAGAAAGAAACACGTTCGGCAGCTTTGGAAAGCCTTACACTTCACTGAAATGTGGTACTACACTCTATAACACAGTTGAGAGACAATGTTCCCGAGCTGCCTCAGTTTATAACACTGTGTAGGAAGTTGTTTGATAAAGTGGGCAAAGCTTATTCTTGGAACAGAAGGCAGAATATAGGAAACTACATGAAAACATGAATAATTCAGTGAAAATGACTGTAAACAGATGAGAACTTGTTTAGAACAGCAGAAAGAGAATCTCCAAGTTAGTTCTTAGTGTAGAATAGGTAGCTAAGATAAGGGAAATCCTTAATTCCAGTTAAGATCACATGAAACACTGTATGAATCCTATATTCATTACTTAAAGGAGACTAGAGTGGTAAATGTGTGTTATACAATGCAGAATACCATTGAAATAGAGAAAGAAACACGTTCGGCAGCTTTGGAAAGCCTTACACTTCACTGAAATGTAGTACTACACTCTATAACACAGTTGAGAGACAATGTTCCCTAGCTGCCTCAGTTCATAACAGTGTGTAGAAAGTTGTTTGATAAAGTGGGCAAAGCTTATCCTTGGGACAGAAGGCAGAATATAGGAAACTACATGAAAACATGAATAATTCAGTGAAAATGACTGTAAACAGATGAGAAATTGTTTAGAACAGCTGAAAGAGAATCTCCAAGTCAGTTCTTAGTGTAGAAAAGGTAGCTAAGATAAGGGAAATCCTTAATTCGAGTTTAGATAACATCAAACACTGTATGAATCCTATATTCATTACTTAAAGGAGACTGGAGTGGTAAATGTGTGTTATACAATGCAGAATACCATTGAAATAGAGAAAGAAACACGTTCGGCAGCTTTGGAAAGCCTTACACTTCACTGAAATGTAGTACTACACTCTATAACACAGTTGAGAGACAATGTTCCCTAGCTGCCTCAGTTCATAACAGTGTGTAGAAAGTTGTTTGATAAAGTGGGCAAAGCTTATCCTTGGGCCAGAAGGCAGAATATAGGAAACTACATGAAAACATGAATAATTCAGTGAAAATGACTGTAAACAGATGAGAACTTGTTTAGAACAGCTGAAAGAGAATCTCCAAGTCAGTTCTTAGTGTAGAAAAGGTAGCTAAGATAAGGGAAATCCTTAATTCGAGTTTAGATAAAATCAAACACGGTATGAATCCTATATTCATTACTTAAAGGAGACTAGAGTGGTAAATGTGTGTTATACAATGCAGAATACCATTGAAATAGAGAAAGAAACACGTTCGGCAGCTTTGGAAAGCCTTACACTTCACTGAAATGTAGTACTACACTCTATAACACAGTTGAGAGACAATGTTCCCGAGCTGCCTCAGTTCATAACAGTGTGTAAGAAGTTGTTTGATATAGTGGGCAAAGCTTATACTTGGACCAGAAGGCAGAATATAGGAAACTACATGAAAACATGAATAATTCAGTGAAAATGACTGTAAACAGATGAGAACTTGTTTAGAACAGCTGAAAGAGAATCTCCAAGTTAGTTCGTAGTGTAGAATAGGTAGCTAAGATAAGGGAAATCCTTAATTCCAGTTAAGATCACATGAAACACTGTATGAATACTATATTCTTTACTTAAAGGAGACTAGAGTGGTAAATGTGTGTTATACAAGGCAGAATACCATTGAAATAGAGAAAGAAACACGTTCGGCAGCTTTGGAAAGCCTTACACTTCACTGAAATGTAGTACTACACTCTATAACACAGTTGAGAGACAATGTTCCCGAGCTGCCTCAGTTCATAACAGTGTGTAGGACGTTGTTTGATAAAGTGGGCAAAGCTTATTCTTGGAACAGAAGGCAGAATATAGGAAACTACATGAAAACATGAATAATTCAGTGAAAATGACTATAAACAGATGAGAACTTGTTTAGAACTGCGGAAAGAGAATCTCCAAGTCAGTTCTTAGTGTAGAAAAGGTAGCTAAGATAAGGGAAATCCTTAATTCGAGTTAAGATAACATCAAACACTGTATGAATCCTATATTCTCTACTTAATGGAGACTAGAGTGGTAAATGTGTGTTATACAAGGCAGAATACCATTGAAATAGAGAAAGAAACACGTTCGGCAGCTTTGGAAAGCCTTACACTTCACTGAAATGTAGTACTACACTCTATAACACAGTTGAGAGACAATGTTCCCGAGCTGCCTCAGTTCATAACAGTGTGTAGGAAGTTGATTGATAAAGTGGCAAAGCTTTTATACTTGGAACAAATGGCAGAATATAGGAAACTACATGAAAATATGAATAATTCTGTGAAAATGACTGTAAACAGATGAGAACTTGTTTAGAACAGCTGAAAGAGATTCTCCAAGTCAGTTCTTAGTGTAAAAAAGGTAGCTAAGATCCGGGAAATCCTTAATTCGAGTTAAGATCACATGAAACACTGTATGAATCCTATATTCTTTACTTAAAGGAGACTAGAGTGGTAAATGTGTGTTATACAAGGCAGAATACCATTGAAATAGAGAAAGAAACACGTTCGGCAGCTTTGGAAAGCCTTACACTTCACTGAAATGTAGTACTACACTCTATAACACAGTTGAGAGACAATGTTCCCGAGCTGCCTCAGTTCATAACAGTGTGTAGCAAGTTGTTTGATAAAGTGGGCAAAGCTTATACTTGGACCAGAAGGCAGAATATAGGAAACTACATGAAAACATGAATAATTCAGTTTAAATGACTGTGAACAGATGAGAACTTGTTTTAGAACAGCTGAAAGAGAATCTCCAAGTTAGTTCTTAGTGTAGAAAAGGTAGCTAAGATAAGGGAAATCCTTAATTCGAGTTAAGATCACATGAAACACTGTATGAATACTATATTCTTTACTTAAAGGAGACTAGAGTGGTAAATGTGTGTTATATATGGCAGAATACCATTGAAATAGAGAAAGAAACACGTTCGGCAGCTTTGGAAAGCCTTACACTTCACTGAAATGTGGTACTACACTCTATAACACAGTTGAGAGACAATGTTCCCGAGCTGCCTCAGTTTATAACACTGTGTAGGAAGTTGTTTGATAAAGTGGGCAAAGCTTATTCTTGGAACAGAAGGCAGAATATAGGAAACTACATGAAAACATGAATAATTCAGTGAAAATGACTGTAAACAGATGAGAACTTGTTTAGAACAGCTGAAAGAGATTCTCCAAGTCATTTCTTAGTGTAGAAAAGATAGCTAAATCCGGGAAATCCTTAATTCGAGTTAAGATCACAAGAAACACTGTTTGAATCCTATATTGTTTACTTAAAGGAGACTAGAGTGGTAAATGTGTGTTATATATGGCAGAATACCATTGAAATAGAGAAAGAAACACGTTCGGCAGCTTTGGAAAGCCTTACACTTCACTGAAATGTAGTAATACACTCTATAACACAGTTGAGAGACAATGTTCCCGAGCTGCCTCAGTTCATAACAGTGTGTAGAAAGTTGTTTGATAAAGTGGGCAAAGCTTATCCTTGGGCCAGAAGGCAGAATATAGGAAACTACATGAAAACATGAATAATTCAGTGAAAATGACTGTGAACAGATGAGAACTTGTTTAGAACAGCTGAAAGAGAATCTCCAAGTCAGTTCTTAGTGTAGAAAAGGTAGCTAAGATAAGGGAAATCCTTAATTCGAGTTTAGATAACATCAAACACTGTATGAATCCTATATTCATTACTTAAAGGAGACTAGAGTGGTAAATGTGTGTTATACAATGCAGAATACCATTGAAATAGAGAAAGAAACACGTTCGGCAGCTTTGGAAAGCCTTACACTTCACTGAAATGTGGTACTACACTCTATAACACAGTTGAGAGACAATGTTCCCGAGCTGCCTCAGTTTATAACACTGTGTAGGAAGTTGTTTGATAAAGTGGGCAAAGCTTATTCTTGGAACAGAAGGCAGAATATAGGAAACTACATGAAAACATGAATAATTCAGTGAAAATGACTGTAAACAGATGAGAACTTGTTTTACAGCAGCTGAAAGAGATTCTCCAAGTCAGTTCTTAGTGTAGAAAAGGTAGCTAAATCCGGAAAATCCTTAATTCCAGTTAAGATCACATGAAACACTGTATGAATCCTATATTGTTTACTTAAAGAAGATTAGAGTGGTAAATTTGTGTTATATATGGCAGAATACCATTGAAATAGAGAAAGAAACACATTCGGCAGCTTTGGAAAGCCTTACACTTCACTGAAATGTAGTACTACACTCTATAACACAGTTGAGAGACAATGTTCCGGAGATGCCTCAGTTCATAACAGTGTGTAGGAAGTTGATTGATAAAGTGGCAAAGCTTTTATACTTGGAACAGAAGGCAGAATATAGGAAACTACATGAAAACATAAATAATTCAGTGAAAATGACTGTAAACAGATGAGAACTTGTTTAGAACAGCTGAAAGAGATTCTCCAAGTCAGTTCTTAGTGTAAAAAGGTAGCTAAGATCCGGGAAATCCTTAATTCGAGTTAAGATCACATGAAACACTGTATGATTCCCATACTCTTTACTTAAAGGAGACTAGAGTCGTAAATGTGTGTTATACAAGGCAGAATACCATTGAAATAGAGAAAGAAACACGTTCGGCAGCTTTGGAAAGCCTTACACTTCACTGAAATGTAGTACTACACTCTATAACACAGTTGAGAGACAATGTTCCCGAGCTGCCTCAGTTCATAACAGTGTGTAGCAAGTTGTTTGATAAAGTGGGCAAAGCTTATACTTGGACCAGAAGGCAGAATATAGGAAACTACATGAAAACATGAATAATTCAGTGAAAATGACTGTAAACAGATGAGAACTTGTTTAGAACAGCTGAAAGAGATTCTCCAAGTCATTTCTTAGTGTAGAAAAGATAGCTAAATCCGGGAAATCCTTAATTCGAGTTAAGATCACAAGAAACACTGTTTGAATCCTATATTGTTTACTTAAAGGAGACTAGAGTGGTAAATGTGTGTTATATATGGCAGAATACCATTGAAATAGAGAAAGAAACACGTTCGGCAGCTTTGGAAAGCCTTACACTTCACTGAAATGTAGTAATACACTCTATAACACAGTTGAGAGACAATGTTCCCGAGCTGCCTCAGTTCATAACAGTGTGTAGAAAGTTGTTTGATAAAGTGGGCAAAGCTTATCCTTGGGCCAGAAGGCAGAATATAGGAAACTACATGAAAACATGAATAATTCAGTGAAAATGACTGTGAACAGATGAGAACTTGTTTAGAACAGCAGAAAGAGAATCTCCAAGTCAGTTCTTAGTGTAGAAAAGGTAGCTAAGATAAGGGAAATCCTTAATTCGAGTTTAGATAACATCAAACACTGTATGAATCCTATATTCATTACTTAAAGGAGACTAGAGTGGTAAATGTGTGTTATACAATGCAGAATACCATTGAAATAGAGAAAGAAACACGTTCGGCAGCTTTGGAAAGCCTTACACTTCACTGAAATGTAGTACTACACTCTATAACACAGTTGAGAGACAATGTTCCCGAGCTGCCTCAGTTCATAACAGTGTGTAGGAAGTTGTTTGATAAAGTGGGCAAAGCTTATCCTTGGGCCAGAAGGCAGAATATAGGAAACTACATGAAAACATGAATAATTCAGTGAAAATGACTGTAAACAGATGAGAACTTGTTTAGAACAGCTGAAAGAGAATCTCCAAGTCAGTTCTTAGTGTAGAAAAGGTAGCTAAGATAAGGGAAATCCTTAATTCGAGTTTAGATAACATCAAACACTGTATGAATCCTATATTCATTACTTAAAGGAGACTAGAGTGGTAAATGTGTGTTATACAATGCAGAATACCATTGAAATAGAGAAAGAAACACGTTCGGCAGCTTTGGAAAGCCTTACACTTCACTGAAATGTAGTACTACACTCTATAACACAGTTGAGAGACAATGTTCCCGAGCTGCCTCAGTTCATAACAGTGTGTAGGAAGTTGTTTGATAAAGTGGGCAAAGCTTATACTTGGACCAGAAGGCAGAATATAGGAAACTACATGAAAACATGAATAATTCAGTGAAAATGACTGTAAACAGATGAGAACTTTTTTAGAACAGCTGAAAGAGAATCTCCAAGTTAGTTCTTAGTGTAGAATAGGTAGCTAAGATAAGGGAAATCCTTAATTCCAGTTAAGATCACATGAAACACTGTATGAATCCTATATTCATTACTTAAAGGAGACTAGAGTGGTAAATGTGTGTTATACAATGCAGAATACCATTGAAATAGAGAAAGAAACACGTTCGGCAGCTTTGGAAAGCCTTACACTTCACTGAAATGTAGTACTACACTCTATAACACAGTTGAGAGACAATGTTCCCGAGCTGCCTCAGTTCATAACAGTGTGTAGGACGTTGTTTGATAAAGTGGGCAAAGCTTATTCTTGGAACAGAAGGCAGAATATAGGAAACTACATGAAAACATGAATAATTCAGTGAAAATGACTATAAACAGATGAGAACTTGTTTAGAACTGCGGAAAGAGAATCTCCAAGTCAGTTCTTAGTGTAGAAAAGGTAGCTAAGATAAGGGAAATCCTTAATTCGAGTTAAGATAACATCAAACACTGTATGAATCCTATATTCTCTACTTAATGGAGACTAGAGTGGTAAATGTGTGTTATACAAGGCAGAATACCATTGAAATAGAGAAAGAAACACGTTCGGCAGCTTTGGAAAGCCTTACACTTCACTGAAATGTAGTACTACACTCTATAACACAGTTGAGAGACAATGTTCCCGAGCTGCCTCAGTTCATAACAGTGTGTAGGAAGTTGATTGATAAAGTGGCAAAGCTTTTATACTTGGAACAAATGGCAGAATATAGGAAACTACATGAAAATATGAATAATTCTGTGAAAATGACTGTAAACAGATGAGAACTTGTTTAGAACAGCTGAAAGAGATTCTCCAAGTCAGTTCTTAGTGTAAAAAAGGTAGCTAAGATCCGGGAAATCCTTAATTCGAGTTAAGATCACATGAAACACTGTATGAATCCTATATTCTTTACTTAAAGGAGACTAGAGTGGTAAATGTGTGTTATACAAGGCAGAATACCATTGAAATAGAGAAAGAAACACGTTCGGCAGCTTTGGAAAGCCTTACACTTCACTGAAATGTAGTACTACACTCTATAACACAGTTGAGAGACAATGTTCCCGAGCTGCCTCAGTTCATAACAGTGTGTAGCAAGTTGTTTGATAAAGTGGGCAAAGCTTATACTTGGACCAGAAGGCAGAATATAGGAAACTACATGAAAACATGAATAATTCAGTTTAAATGACTGTGAACAGATGAGAACTTGTTTTAGAACAGCTGAAAGAGAATCTCCAAGTTAGTTCTTAGTGTAGAAAAGGTAGCTAAGATAAGGGAAATCCTTAATTCGAGTTAAGATCACATGAAACACTGTATGAATACTATATTCTTTACTTAAAGGAGACTAGAGTGGTAAATGTGTGTTATATATGGCAGAATACCATTGAAATAGAGAAAGAAACACGTTCGGCAGCTTTGGAAAGCCTTACACTTCACTGAAATGTGGTACTACACTCTATAACACAGTTGAGAGACAATGTTCCCGAGCTGCCTCAGTTTATAACACTGTGTAGGAAGTTGTTTGATAAAGTGGGCAAAGCTTATTCTTGGAACAGAAGGCAGAATATAGGAAACTACATGAAAACATGAATAATTCAGTGAAAATGACTGTAAACAGATGAGAACTTGTTTAGAACAGCTGAAAGAGATTCTCCAAGTCATTTCTTAGTGTAGAAAAGATAGCTAAATCCGGGAAATCCTTAATTCGAGTTAAGATCACAAGAAACACTGTTTGAATCCTATATTGTTTACTTAAAGGAGACTAGAGTGGTAAATGTGTGTTATATATGGCAGAATACCATTGAAATAGAGAAAGAAACACGTTCGGCAGCTTTGGAAAGCCTTACACTTCACTGAAATGTAGTAATACACTCTATAACACAGTTGAGAGACAATGTTCCCGAGCTGCCTCAGTTCATAACAGTGTGTAGAAAGTTGTTTGATAAAGTGGGCAAAGCTTATCCTTGGGCCAGAAGGCAGAATATAGGAAACTACATGAAAACATGAATAATTCAGTGAAAATGACTGTGAACAGATGAGAACTTGTTTAGAACAGCTGAAAGAGAATCTCCAAGTCAGTTCTTAGTGTAGAAAAGGTAGCTAAGATAAGGGAAATCCTTAATTCGAGTTTAGATAACATCAAACACTGTATGAATCCTATATTCATTACTTAAAGGAGACTAGAGTGGTAAATGTGTGTTATACAATGCAGAATACCATTGAAATAGAGAAAGAAACACGTTCGGCAGCTTTGGAAAGCCTTACACTTCACTGAAATGTGGTACTACACTCTATAACACAGTTGAGAGACAATGTTCCCGAGCTGCCTCAGTTTATAACACTGTGTAGGAAGTTGTTTGATAAAGTGGGCAAAGCTTATTCTTGGAACAGAAGGCAGAATATAGGAAACTACATGAAAACATGAATAATTCAGTGAAAATGACTGTAAACAGATGAGAACTTGTTTTACAGCAGCTGAAAGAGATTCTCCAAGTCAGTTCTTAGTGTAGAAAAGGTAGCTAAATCCGGAAAATCCTTAATTCCAGTTAAGATCACATGAAACACTGTATGAATCCTATATTGTTTACTTAAAGAAGATTAGAGTGGTAAATTTGTGTTATATATGGCAGAATACCATTGAAATAGAGAAAGAAACACATTCGGCAGCTTTGGAAAGCCTTACACTTCACTGAAATGTAGTACTACACTCTATAACACAGTTGAGAGACAATGTTCCGGAGATGCCTCAGTTCATAACAGTGTGTAGGAAGTTGATTGATAAAGTGGCAAAGCTTTTATACTTGGAACAGAAGGCAGAATATAGGAAACTACATGAAAACATAAATAATTCAGTGAAAATGACTGTAAACAGATGAGAACTTGTTTAGAACAGCTGAAAGAGATTCTCCAAGTCAGTTCTTAGTGTAAAAAGGTAGCTAAGATCCGGGAAATCCTTAATTCGAGTTAAGATCACATGAAACACTGTATGATTCCCATACTCTTTACTTAAAGGAGACTAGAGTCGTAAATGTGTGTTATACAAGGCAGAATACCATTGAAATAGAGAAAGAAACACGTTCGGCAGCTTTGGAAAGCCTTACACTTCACTGAAATGTAGTACTACACTCTATAACACAGTTGAGAGACAATGTTCCCGAGCTGCCTCAGTTCATAACAGTGTGTAGCAAGTTGTTTGATAAAGTGGGCAAAGCTTATACTTGGACCAGAAGGCAGAATATAGGAAACTACATGAAAACATGAATAATTCAGTGAAAATGACTGTAAACAGATGAGAACTTGTTTAGAACAGCTGAAAGAGATTCTCCAAGTCATTTCTTAGTGTAGAAAAGATAGCTAAATCCGGGAAATCCTTAATTCGAGTTAAGATCACAAGAAACACTGTTTGAATCCTATATTGTTTACTTAAAGGAGACTAGAGTGGTAAATGTGTGTTATATATGGCAGAATACCATTGAAATAGAGAAAGAAACACGTTCGGCAGCTTTGGAAAGCCTTACACTTCACTGAAATGTAGTAATACACTCTATAACACAGTTGAGAGACAATGTTCCCGAGCTGCCTCAGTTCATAACAGTGTGTAGAAAGTTGTTTGATAAAGTGGGCAAAGCTTATCCTTGGGCCAGAAGGCAGAATATAGGAAACTACATGAAAACATGAATAATTCAGTGAAAATGACTGTGAACAGATGAGAACTTGTTTAGAACAGCAGAAAGAGAATCTCCAAGTCAGTTCTTAGTGTAGAAAAGGTAGCTAAGATAAGGGAAATCCTTAATTCGAGTTTAGATAACATCAAACACTGTATGAATCCTATATTCATTACTTAAAGGAGACTAGAGTGGTAAATGTGTGTTATACAATGCAGAATACCATTGAAATAGAGAAAGAAACACGTTCGGCAGCTTTGGAAAGCCTTACACTTCACTGAAATGTAGTACTACACTCTATAACACAGTTGAGAGACAATGTTCCCGAGCTGCCTCAGTTCATAACAGTGTGTAGGAAGTTGTTTGATAAAGTGGGCAAAGCTTATCCTTGGGCCAGAAGGCAGAATATAGGAAACTACATGAAAACATGAATAATTCAGTGAAAATGACTGTAAACAGATGAGAACTTGTTTAGAACAGCTGAAAGAGAATCTCCAAGTCAGTTCTTAGTGTAGAAAAGGTAGCTAAGATAAGGGAAATCCTTAATTCGAGTTTAGATAACATCAAACACTGTATGAATCCTATATTCATTACTTAAAGGAGACTAGAGTGGTAAATGTGTGTTATACAATGCAGAATACCATTGAAATAGAGAAAGAAACACGTTCGGCAGCTTTGGAAAGCCTTACACTTCACTGAAATGTAGTACTACACTCTATAACACAGTTGAGAGACAATGTTCCCGAGCTGCCTCAGTTCATAACAGTGTGTAGGAAGTTGTTTGATAAAGTGGGCAAAGCTTATACTTGGACCAGAAGGCAGAATATAGGAAACTACATGAAAACATGAATAATTCAGTGAAAATGACTGTAAACAGATGAGAACTTTTTTAGAACAGCTGAAAGAGAATCTCCAAGTTAGTTCTTAGTGTAGAATAGGTAGCTAAGATAAGGGAAATCCTTAATTCCAGTTAAGATCACATGAAACACTGTATGAATCCTATATTCATTACTTAAAGGAGACTAGAGTGGTAAATGTGTGTTATACAATGCAGAATACCATTGAAATAGAGAAAGAAACACGTTCGGCAGCTTTGGAAAGCCTTACACTTCACTGAAATGTAGTACTACACTCTATAACACAGTTGAGAGACAATGTTCCCTAGCTGCCTCAGTTCATAACAGTGTGTAGAAAGTTGTTTGATAAAGTGGGCAAAGCTTATCCTTGGGACAGAAGGCAGAATATAGGAAACTACATGAAAACATGAATAATTCAGTGAAAATGACTGTAAACAGATGAGAACTTGTTTAGAACAGCTGAAAGAGAATCTCCAAGTCAGTTCTTAGTGTAGAAAAGGTAGCTAAGATAAGGGAAATCCTTAATTCGAGTTTAGATAACATCAAACACTGTATGAATCCTATATTCATTACTTAAAGGAGACTGGAGTGGTAAATGTGTGTTATACAATGCAGAATACCATTGAAATAGAGAAAGAAACACGTTCGGCAGCTTTGGAAAGCCTTACACTTCACTGAAATGTAGTACTACACTCTATAACACAGTTGAGAGACAATGTTCCCTAGCTGCCTCAGTTCATAACAGTGTGTAGAAAGTTGTTTGATAAAGTGGGCAAAGCTTATCCTTGGGCCTGAAGGCAGAATATAGGAAACTACATGAAAACATGAATAATTCAGTGAAAATGACTGTAAACAGATGAGAACTTGTTTAGAACAGCTGAAAGAGAATCTCCAAGTCAGTTCTTAGTGTAGAAAAGGTAGCTAAGATAAGGGAAATCCTTAATTCGAGTTTAGATAACATCAAACACGGTATGAATCCTATATTCATTACTTAAAGGAGACTAGAGTGGTAAATGTGTGTTATACAATGCAGAATACCATTGAAATAGAGAAAGAAACACGTTTGGCAGCTTTGGAAAGCCTTACACTTCACTGAAATGTAGTACTACACTCTATAACACAGTTGAGAGACAATGTTCCCGAGCTGCCTCAGTTCATAACAGTGTGTAGGAAGTTGTTTGATAAAGTGGGCAAAGCTTATACTTGGACCAGAAGGCAGAATATAGGAAACTACATGAAAACATGAATAATTCAGTGAAAATGACTGTAAACAGATGAGAACTTGTTTAGAACTGCGGAAAGAGAATCTCCAAGTCAGTTCTTAGTGTAGAAAAGGTAGCTAAGATAAGGGAAATCCTTAATTCGAGTTAAGATAACATCAAACACTGTATGAATCCTATATTCATTACTTAAAGGAGACTAGAGTGGTAAATGTGTGTTATACAATGCAGAATACCATTGAAATAGAGAAAGAAACACGTTTGGCAGCTTTGGAAAGCCTTACACTTCACTGAAATGTAGTACTACACTCTATAACACAGTTGAGAGACAATGTTCCCGAGCTGCCTCAGTTCATAACAGTGTGTAGGAAGTTGTTTGATAAAGTGGGCAAAGCTTATACTTGGACCAGAAGGCAGAATATAGGAAACTACATGAAAACATGAATAATTCAGTGAAAATGACTGTAAACAGATGAGAACTTGTTTAGAACAGCTGAAAGAGAATCTCCAAGTTAGTTCTTAGTGTAGAATAGGTAGCTAAGATAAGGGAAATCCTTAATTCCAGTTAAGATCACATGAAACACTGTATGAATACTATATTCTTTACTTAAAGGAGACTAGAGTGGTAAATGTGTGTTATACAAGGCAGAATACCATTGATATAGAGAAAGAAACACGTTCGGCAGCTTTGGAAAGCCTTACACTTCACTGAAATGTAGTACTACACTCTATAACACAGTTGAGAGACAATGTTCCCGAGCTGCCTCAGTTCATAACAGTGTGTAGGAAGTTGTTTGATAAAGTGGGCAAAGCTTATTCTTGGAACAGAAGGCAGAATATAGGAAACTACATGAAAACATGAATAATTCAGTGAAAATGACTATAAACAGATTTGAAGTTGTTTAGAACTGCGGAAAGAGAATCTCCAAGTCAGTTCTTGGTGTAGAAAAGGTAGCTAAGATAAGGGAAATCCTTAATTCGAGTTAAGATAACATCAAACACTGTATGAATCCTATATTCTTTACTTAACGGAGACTAGAGTGGTAAATGTGTGTTATACAAGGCAGAATACCATTGAAATAGAGAAAGAAACACGTTCGGCAGCTTTGGAAAGCCTTACACTTCACTGAAATGTAGTACTACACTCTATAACACAGTTGAGAGACAATGTTCCCGAGCTGCCTCAGTTCATAACAGTGTGTAGGACGTTGTTTGATAAAGTGGGCAAAGCTTATTCTTGGAACAGAAGGCAGAATATAGGAAACTACATGAAAACATGAATAATTCAGTGAAAATGACTATAAACAGATGACAACTTGTTTAGAACTGCGGAAAGAGAATCTCCAAGTCAGTTCTTAGTGTAGAAAAGGTAGCTAAGATAAGGGAAATCCTTAATTCGAGTTAACATAACATCAAACACTGTATGAATCCTATATTCTCTACTTAATGGAGACTAGAGTGGTAAATGTGTGTTATACAAGGCAGAATACCATTGAAATAGAGAAAGAAACACGTTCGGCAGCTTTGGAAAGCCTTACACTTCACTGAAATGTAGTACTACACTCTATAACACAGTTGAGAGACAATGTTCCCGAGCTGCCTCAGTTCATAACAGTGTGTAGGAAGTTGATTGATAAAGTGGCAAAGCTTTTATACTTGGAACAAATGGCAGAATATAGGAAACTACATGAAAATATGAATAATTCTGTGAAAATGACTGTAAACAGATGAGAACTTGTTTAGAACAGCTGAAAGAGATTCTCCAAGTCAGTTCTTAGTGTAAAAAAGGTAGCTAAGATCCGGGAAATCCTTAATTCCAGTTAAGATCACATGAAACACTGTATGAATCCTATATTCTTTACTTAAAGGAGACTAGAGTGGTAAATGTGTGTTATACAAGGCAGAATACCATTGAAATAGAGAAAGAAACACGTTCGGCAGCTTTGGAAAGCCTTACACTTCACTGAAATGTAGTACTACACTCTATAACACAGTTGAGAGACAATGTTCCCGAGCTGCCTCAGTTCATAACAGTGTGTAGCAAGTTGTTTGATAAAGTGGGCAAAGCTTATACTTGGACCAGAAGGCAGAATATAGGAAACTACATGAAAACATGAATAATTCAGTGAAAATGACTGTAAACAGATGAGAACTGGTTTAGAACAGCTGAAAGAGATTCTCCAAGTCATTTCTTAGTGTAGAAAAGATAGCTAAATCCGGGAAATCCTTAATTCGAGTTAAGATCACAAGAAACACTGTTTGAATCCTATATTGTTTACTTAAAGGAGACTAGAGTGGTAAATGTGTGTTATATATGGCAGAATACCATTGAAATAGAGAAAGAAACACGTTCGGCAGCTTTGGAAAGCCTTATACTTCACTGAAATGTAGTAATACACTCTATAACACAGTTGAGAGACAATGTTCCCGAGCTGCCTCAGTTCATAACAGTGTGTAGAAAGTTGTTTGATAAAGTGGGCAAAGCTTATCCTTGGGCCAGAAGGCAGAATATAGGAAACTACATGAAAACATGAATAATTCAGTGAAAATGACTGTGAACAGATGAGAACTTGTTTAGAACAGCTGAAAGAGAATCTCCAAGTCAGTTCTTAGTGTAGAAAAGGTAGCTAAGATAAGGGAAATCCTTAATTCGAGTTTAGATAACATCAAACACTGTATGAATCCTATATTCATTACTTAAAGGAGACTAGAGTGGTAAATGTGTGTTATACAATGCAGAATACCATTGAAATAGAGAAAGAAACACGTTCGGCAGCTTTGGAAAGCCTTACACTTCACTGAAATGTGGTACTACACTCTATAACACAGTTGAGAGACAATGTTCCCGAGCTGCCTCAGTTTATAACACTGTGTAGGAAGTTGTTTGATAAAGTGGGCAAAGCTTATTCTTGGAACAGAAGGCAGAATATAGGAAACTACATGAAAACATGAATAATTCAGTGAAAATGACTGTAAACAGATGAGAACTTGTTTTACAGCAGCTGAAAGAGATTCTCCAAGTCAGTTCTTAGTGTAGAAAAGGTAGCTAAATCCGGAAAATCCTTAATTCCAGTTAAGATCACATGAAACACTGTATGAATCCTATATTGTTTACTTAAAGAAGATTAGAGTGGTAAATTTGTGTTATATAAGGCAGAATACCATTGAAATAGAGAAAGAAACACATTCGGCAGCTTTGGAAAGCCTTACACTTCACTGAAATGTAGTACTACACTCTATAACACAGTTGAGAGACAATGTTCCGGAGATGCCTCAGTTCATAACAGTGTGTAGGAAGTTGATTGATAAAGTGGCAAAGCTTTTATACTTGGAACAGAAGGCAGAATATAGGAAACTACATGAAAACATAAATAATTCAGTGAAAATGACTGTAAACAGATGAGAACTTGTTTAGAACAGCTGAAAGAGATTCTCCAAGTCAGTTCTTAGTGTAAAAAGGTAGCTAAGATCCGGGAAATCCTTAATTCGAGTTAAGATCACATGAAACACTGTATGATTCCCATACTCTTTACTTAAAGGAGACTAGAGTCGTAAATGTGTGTTATACAAGGCAGAATACCATTGAAATAGAGAAAGAAACACGTTCGGCAGCTTTGGAAAGCCTTACACTTCACTGAAATGTAGTACTACACTCTATAACACAGTTGAGAGACAATGTTCCCGAGCTGCCTCAGTTCATAACAGTGTGTAGCAAGTTGTTTGATAAAGTGGGCAAAGCTTATACTTGGACCAGAAGGCAGAATATAGGAAACTACATGAAAACATGAATAATTCAGTGAAAATGACTGTAAACAGATGAGAACTTGTTTAGAACAGCTGAAAGAGATTCTCCAAGTCATTTCTTAGTGTAGAAAAGATAGCTAAATCCGGGAAATCCTTAATTCGAGTTAAGATCACAAGAAACACTGTTTGAATCCTATATTGTTTACTTAAAGGAGACTAGAGTGGTAAATGTGTGTTATATATGGCAGAATACCATTGAAATAGAGAAAGAAACACGTTCGGCAGCTTTGGAAAGCCTTACACTTCACTGAAATGTAGTAATACACTCTATAACACAGTTGAGAGACAATGTTCCCGAGCTGCCTCAGTTCATAACAGTGTGTAGAAAGTTGTTTGATAAAGTGGGCAAAGCTTATCCTTGGGCCAGAAGGCAGAATATAGGAAACTACATGAAAACATGAATAATTCAGTGAAAATGACTGTGAACAGATGAGAACTTGTTTAGAACAGCAGAAAGAGAATCTCCAAGTCAGTTCTTAGTGTAGAAAAGGTAGCTAAGATAAGGGAAATCCTTAATTCGAGTTTAGATAACATCAAACACTGTATGAATCCTATATTCATTACTTAAAGGAGACTAGAGTGGTAAATGTGTGTTATACAATGCAGAATACCATTGAAATAGAGAAAGAAACACGTTCGGCAGCTTTGGAAAGCCTTACACTTCACTGAAATGTAGTACTACACTCTATAACACAGTTGAGAGACAATGTTCCCGAGCTGCCTCAGTTCATAACAGTGTGTAGGAAGTTGTTTGATAAAGTGGGCAAAGCTTATCCTTGGGCCAGAAGGCAGAATATAGGAAACTACATGAAAACATGAATAATTCAGTGAAAATGACTGTAAACAGATGAGAACTTGTTTAGAACAGCTGAAAGAGAATCTCCAAGTCAGTTCTTAGTGTAGAAAAGGTAGCTAAGATAAGGGAAATCCTTAATTCGAGTTTAGATAACATCAAACACTGTATGAATCCTATATTCATTACTTAAAGGAGACTAGAGTGGTAAATGTGTGTTATACAATGCAGAATACCATTGAAATAGAGAAAGAAACACGTTCGGCAGCTTTGGAAAGCCTTACACTTCACTGAAATGTAGTACTACACTCTATAACACAGTTGAGAGACAATGTTCCCGAGCTGCCTCAGTTCATAACAGTGTGTAGGAAGTTGTTTGATAAAGTGGGCAAAGCTTATACTTGGACCAGAAGGCAGAATATAGGAAACTACATGAAAACATGAATAATTCAGTGAAAATGACTGTAAACAGATGAGAACTTGTTTAGAACAGCTGAAAGAGAATCTCCAAGTTAGTTCTTAGTGTAGAATAGGTAGCTAAGATAAGGGAAATCCTTAATTCCAGTTAAGATCACATGAAACACTGTATGAATCCTATATTCATTACTTAAAGGAGACTAGAGTGGTAAATGTGTGTTATACAATGCAGAATACCATTGAAATAGAGAAAGAAACACGTTCGGCAGCTTTGGAAAGCCTTACACTTCACTGAAATGTAGTACTACACTCTATAACACAGTTGAGAGACAATGTTCCCTAGCTGCCTCAGTTCATAACAGTGTGTAGAAAGTTGTTTGATAAAGTGGGTAAAGCTTATCCTTGGGACAGAAGGCAGAATATAGGAAACTACATGAAAACATGAATAATTCAGTGAAAATGACTGTAAACAGATGAGAACTTGTTTAGAACAGCTGAAAGAGAATCTCCAAGTCAGTTCTTAGTGTAGAAAAGGTAGCTAAGATAAGGGAAATCCTTAATTCGAGTTTAGATAACATCAAACACTGTATGAATCCTATATTCATTACTTAAAGGAGACTGGAGTGGTAAATGTGTGTTATACAATGCAGAATACCATTGAAATAGAGAAAGAAACACGTTCGGCAGCTTTGGAAAGCCTTACACTTCACTGAAATGTAGTACTACACTCTATAACACAGTTGAGAGACAATGTTCCCTAGCTGCCTCAGTTCATAACAGTGTGTAGAAAGTTGTTTGATAAAGTGGGCAAAGCTTATCCTTGGGCCTGAAGGCAGAATATAGGAAACTACATGAAAACATGAATAATTCAGTGAAAATGACTGTAAACAGATGAGAACTTGTTTAGAACAGCTGAAAGAGAATCTCCAAGTCAGTTCTTAGTGTAGAAAAGGTAGCTAAGATAAGGGAAATCCTTAATTCGAGTTTAGATAACATCAAACACGGTATGAATCCTATATTCATTACTTAAAGGAGACTAGAGTGGTAAATGTGTGTTATGCAATGCAGAATACCATTGAAATAGAGAAAGAAACACGTTTGGCAGCTTTGGAAAGCCTTACACTTCACTGAAATGTAGTACTACACTCTATAACACAGTTGAGAGACAATGTTCCGGAGCTGCCTCAGTTCATAACAGTGTGTAGGAAGTTGTTTGATAAAGTGGGCAAAGCTTATACTTGGACCAGAAGGCAGAATATAGGAAACTACATGAAAACATGAATAATTCAGTGAAAATGACTGTAAACAGATGAGAACTTGTTTAGAACTGCGGAAAGAGAATCTCCAAGTCATTTCTTAGTGTAGAAAAGGTAGCTAAGATAAGGGAAATCCTTAATTCGAGTTAAGATAACATCAAACACTGTATGAATCCTATATTCATTACTTAAAGGAGACTAGAGTGGTAAATGTGTGTTATACAATGCAGAATACCATTGAAATAGAGAAAGAAACACGTTTGGCAGCTTTGGAAAGCCTTACACTTCACTGAAATGTAGTACTACACTCTATAACACAGTTGAGAGACAATGTTCCCGAGCTGCCTCAGTTCATAACAGTGTGTAGGAAGTTGTTTGATAAAGTGGGCAAAGCTTATACTTGGACCAGAAGGCAGAATATAGGAAACTACATGAAAACATGAATAATTCAGTGAAAATGACTGTAAACAGATGAGAACTTGTTTAGAACAGCTGAAAGAGAATCTCCAAGTTAGTTCTTAGTGTAGAATAGGTAGCTAAGATAAGGGAAATCCTTAATTCCAGTTAAGATCACATGAAACACTGTATGAATACTATATTCTTTACTTAAAGGAGACTAGAGTGGTAAATGTGTGTTATACAAGGCAGAATACCATTGAAATAGAGAAAGAAACACGTTCGGCAGCTTTGGAAAGCCTTACACTTCACTGAAATGTAGTACTACACTCTATAACACAGTTGAGAGACAATGTTCCCGAGCTGCCTCAGTTCATAACAGTGTGTAGGAAGTTGTTTGATAAAGTGGGCAAAGCTTATTCTTGGAACAGAAGGCAGAATATAGGAAACTACATGAAAACATGAATAATTCAGTGAAAATGACTATAAACAGATTTGAAGTTGTTTAGAACTGCGGAAAGAGAATCTCCAAGTCAGTTCTTGGTGTAGAAAAGGTAGCTAAGATAAGGGAAATCCTTAATTCGAGTTAAGATAACATCAAACACTGTATGAATCCTATATTCTTTACTTAACGGAGACTAGAGTGGTAAATGTGTGTTATACAAGGCAGAATACCATTGAAATAGAGAAAGAAACACGTTCGGCAGCTTTGGAAAGCCTTACACTTCACTGAAATGTAGTACTACACTCTATAACACAGTTGAGAGACAATGTTCCCGAGCTGCCTCAGTTCATAACAGTGTGTAGGACGTTGTTTGATAAAGTGGGCAAAGCTTATTCTTGGAACAGAAGGCAGAATATAGGAAACTACATGAAAACATGAATAATTCAGTGAAAATGACTATAAACAGATGACAACTTGTTTAGAACTGCGGAAAGAGAATCTCCAAGTCAGTTCTTAGTGTAGAAAAGGTAGCTAAGATAAGGGAAATCCTTAATTCGAGTTAACATAACATCAAACACTGTATGAATCCTATATTCTCTACTTAATGGAGACTAGAGTGGTAAATGTGTGTTATACAAGGCAGAATACCATTGAAATAGAGAAAGAAACACGTTCGGCAGCTTTGGAAAGCCTTACACTTCACTGAAATGTAGTACTACACTCTATAACACAGTTGAGAGACAATGTTCCCGAGCTGCCTCAGTTCATAACAGTGTGTAGGAAGTTGATTGATAAAGTGGCAAAGCTTTTATACTTGGAACAAATGGCAGAATATAGGAAACTACATGAAAATATGAATAATTCTGTGAAAATGACTGTAAACAGATGAGAACTTGTTTAGAACAGCTGAAAGAGATTCTCCAAGTCAGTTCTTAGTGTAAAAAAGGTAGCTAAGATCCGGAAATCCTTAATTCGAGTTAAGATCACATGAAACACTGTATGAATCCTATATTCTTTACTTAAAGGAGACTAGAGTGGTAAATGTGTGTTATACAAGGCAGAATACCATTGAAATAGAGAAAGAAACACGTTCGGCAGCTTTGGAAAGCCTTACACTTCACTGAAATGTAGTACTACACTCTATAACACAGTTGAGAGACAATGTTCCCGAGCTGCCTCAGTTCATAACAGTGTGTAGCAAGTTGTTTGATAAAGTGGGCAAAGCTTATACTTGGACCAGAAGGCAGAATATAGGAAACTACATGAAAACATGAATAATTCAGTGAAAATGACTGTAAACAGATGAGAACTGGTTTAGAACAGCTGAAAGAGATTCTCCAAGTCATTTCTTAGTGTAGAAAAGATAGCTAAATCCGGGAAATCCTTAATTCGAGTTAAGATCACAAGAAACACTGTTTGAATCCTATATTGTTTACTTAAAGGAGACTAGAGTGGTAAATGTGTGTTATATATGGCAGAATACCATTGAAATAGAGAAAGAAACACGTTCGGCAGCTTTGGAAAGCCTTATACTTCACTGAAATGTAGTAATACACTCTATAACACAGTTGAGAGACAATGTTCCCGAGCTGCCTCAGTTCATAACAGTGTGTAGAAAGTTGTTTGATAAAGTGGGCAAAGCTTATCCTTGGGCCAGAAGGCAGAATATAGGAAACTACATGAAAACATGAATAATTCAGTGAAAATGACTGTGAACAGATGAGAACTTGTTTAGAACAGCTGAAAGAGAATCTCCAAGTCAGTTCTTAGTGTAGAAAAGGTAGCTAAGATAAGGGAAATCCTTAATTCGAGTTTAGATAACATCAAACACTGTATGAATCCTATATTCATTACTTAAAGGAGACTAGAGTGGTAATTGTGTGTTATACAATGCAGAATACCATTGAAATAGAGAAAGAAACACGTTCGGCAGCTTTGGAAAGCCTTACACTTCACTGAAATGTAGTACTACACTCTATAACACAGTTGAGAGACAATGTTCCCGAGCTGCCTCAGTTCATAAAAGTGTGTAGGAAGTTGTTTGATAAAGTGGGCAAAGCTTATCCTTGGGCCAGAAGGCAGAATATAGGAAACTACATGAAAACATGAATAATTCAGTGAAAATGACTGTAAACAGATGAGAACTTGTTTAGAACAGCTGAAAGAGAATCTCCAAGTCAGTTCTTAGTGTAGAAAAGGTAGCTAAGATAAGGGAAATCCTTAATTCGAGTTTAGATAACATCAAACACTGTATGAATCCTATAATCATTACTTAAAGGAGACTAGAGTGGTAAATGTGTGTTATACAATGCAGAATACCATTGAAATAGAGAAAGAAACACGTTCGGCAGCTTTGGAAAGCCTTACACTTCACTGAAATGTAGTACTACACTCTATAACACAGTTGAGAGACAATGTTCCCGAGCTGCCTCAGTTCATAACAGTGTGTAGGAAGTTGTTTGATAAAGTGGGCAAAGCTTATACTTGGACCAGAAGGCAGAATATAGGAAACTACATGAAAACATGAATAATTCAGTGAAAATGACTGTAAACAGATGAGAACTTGTTTAGAACAGCTGAAAGAGAATCTCCAAGTTAGTTCTTAGTGTAGAATAGGTAGCTAAGATAAGGGAAATCCTTAATTCCAGTTAAGATCACATGAAACACTGTATGAATCCTATATTCATTACTTAAAGGAGACTAGAGTGGTAAATGTGTGTTATACAATGCAGAATACCATTGAAATAGAGAAAGAAACACGTTCGGCAGCTTTGGAAAGCCTTACACTTCACTGAAATGTAGTACTACACTCTATAACACAGTTGAGAGACAATGTTCCCTAGCTGCCTCAGTTCATAACAGTGTGTAGAAAGTTGTTTGATAAAGTGGGCAAAAGCTTATCCTTGGGACAGAAGGCAGAATATAGGAAACTACATGAAAACATGAATAATTCAGTGAAAATGACTGTAAACAGATGAGAACTTGTTTTACAGCAGCTGAAAGAGATCCTCCAACTCAGTTCTTAGTGTAGAAAAGGTAGCTAAATCCGGAAAATCCTTAATTCCAGTTAAGATCACATGAAACACTGTATGAATCCTATATTCTTTACTTAAAGAAGACTAGAGTGGTAAATTAGTGTTATACAATGCAGAATACCATTGAAATAGAGAAAGAAACACATTCGGCAGCTTTGGAAAGCCTTACACTTCACTGAAATGTAGTACTACACTCTATAACACAGTTGAGAGACAATGTTCCGGAGCTGCCTCAGTTCATAACAGTGTGTAGGAAGTTGATTGATAAAGTGGCAAATCTTTTATACTTGGAACAGAAGGCAGAATATAGGAAACTACATGAAAACATGAATAATTCAGTGAAAATGACTGTAAACAGATGAGAACTTGTTTAGAACAGCTGAAAGAGATTCTCCAAGTCATTTCTTAGTGTAGAAAAGATAGCTAAATCCGGGAAGTCCTTAATTCGAGTTAAGATCACATGAAACACTGTTTGAATCCTATATTGTTTACTTAAAGTAGACTAGAGTGGTAAATGTGTGTTATATATGGCAGAATACCATTGAAATAGAGAAAGAAACACGTTCGGCAGCTTTGGAAAGCCTTACACTTCACTGAAATGTAGTAATACACTCTATAACACAGTTGAGAGACAATGTTCCCGAGCTGCCTCAGTTCATAACAGTGTGTAGAAAGTTGTTTGATAAAGTGGGCAAAGCTTATCCTTGGGCCAGAAGGCAGAATATAGGAAACTACATGAAAACATGAATAATTCAGTGAAAATGACTGTGAACAGATGAGAACTTGTTTAGAACAGCTGAAAGAGAATCTCCAAGTCAGTTCTTAGTGTAGAAAAGGTAGCTAAGATAAGGGAAATCCTTAATTCGAGTTTAGATAACATCAAACACTGTATGAATCCTATATTCATTACTTAAAGGAGACTAGAGTGGTAAATGTGTGTTATACAATGCAGAATACCATTGAAATAGAGAAAGAAACACGTTCGGCAGCTTTGGAAAGCCTTACACTTCACTGAAATGTGGTACTACACTCTATAACACAGTTGAGAGACAATGTTCCCGAGCTGCCTCAGTTTATAACACTGTGTAGGAAGTTGTTTGATAAAGTGGGCAAAGCTTATACTTGCGCCAGAAGGCAGAATATAGGAAACTACATGAAAACATGAATAATTCAGTGAAAATGACTGTAAACAGATGAGAACTTGTTTTACAGCAGCTGAAAGAGATTCTCCAAGTCAGTTCTTAGTGTAGAAAAGGTAGCTAAATCCGGAAAATCCTTAATTCCAGTTAAGATTACATGAAACACTGTATGAATCCTATATTGTTTACTTAAAGAAGATTAGAGTGGTAAATTTGTGTTATATAAGGCAGAATACCATTGAAATAGAGAAAGAAACACATTCGGCAGCTTTGGAAAGCCTTACACTTCACTGAAATGTAGTACTACACTCTATAACACAGTTGAGAGACAATGTTCCGGAGCTGCCTCAGTTCATAACAGTGTGTAGGAAGTTGATTGATAAAGTGGCAAAGCTTTTATACTTGGAACAGAAGGCAGAATATAGGAAACTACATGAAAACATAAATAATTCAGTGAAAATGACTGTAAACGGATGAGAACTTGTTTAGAACAGCTGAAAGAGATTCTCCAAGTCAGTTCTTAGTGTAAAAAAGGTAGCTAAGATCCGGGAAATCCTTAATTCGAGTTAAGATCACATGAAACACTGTATGATTCCCATACTCTTTACTTAAAGGAGACTAGAGTCGTAAATGTGTGTTATACAAGGCAGAATACCATTGAAATAGAGAAAGAAACACGTTCGGCAGCTTTGGAAAGCCTTACACTTCACTGAAATGTAGTACTACACTCTATAACACAGTTGAGAGACAATGTTCCCGAGCTGCCTCAGTTCATAACAGT
The DNA here is from genome assembly GCF_964339955.1 of Pipistrellus hanaki. Taxonomy (NCBI): domain Eukaryota; kingdom Metazoa; phylum Chordata; class Mammalia; order Chiroptera; family Vespertilionidae; genus Pipistrellus; species Pipistrellus hanaki. The sequence continues at coordinate 782,179 of NC_140519.1, forward strand.
GTGTAGCAAGTTGTTTGATAAAGTGGGCAAAGCTTATACTTGGACCAGAAGGCAGAATATAGGAAACTACATGAAAACATGAATAATTCAGTGAAAATGACTGTAAACAGATGAGAACTTGTTTAGAACAGCTGAAAGAGAATCTCCAAGTCAGTTCTTAGTGTAGAAAAGGTAGCTAAGATAAGGGAAATCCTTAATTCGAGTTTAGATAACATCAAACACTGTATGAATCCTATAATCATTACTTAAAGGAGACTAGAGTGGTAAATGTGTGTTATACAATGCAGAATACCATTGAAATAGAGAGAGAAACACGTTCGGCAGCTTTGGAAAGCCTTACACTTCACTGAAATGTAGTACTACACTCTATAACACAGTTGAGAGACAATGTTCCCGAGCTGCCTCAGTTCATAACAGTGTGTAGGAAGTTGTTTGATAAAGTGGGCAAAGCTTATACTTGGACCAGAAGGCAGAATATAGGAAACTACATGAAAACATGAATAATTCAGTGAAAATGACTGTAAACAGATGAGAACTTGTTTAGAACTGCGGAAAGAGAATCTCCAAGTCAGTTCTTAGTGTAGAAAAGGTAGCTAAGATAAGGGAAATCCTTAATTCGAGTTAAGATCACATGAAACACTGTATGAATCCCATATTATTTACTTAAAGGAGACTAGAGTGGTAAATGTGTGTTATACAAGGCAGAATACCATTGAAATAGAGAAAGAAACACGTTCGCCAGCTTTGGAAAGCCTTACACTTCACTGAAATGTAGTACTACACTCTATAACACAGTTGAGAGACAATGTTCCCGAGCTGCCTCAGTTCATAACAGTGTGTAGCAAGTTGTTTGATAAAGTGGGCAAAGCTTATACTTGGACCAGAAGGAAGAATATAGGAAACTACATGAAAACATGAATAATTCAGTGAAAATGACTGTGAACAGATGAGAACTTGTTTAGAACAGCTGAAAGAGAATCTCCAAGTCAGTTCTTAGTGTAGAAAAGGTAGCTAAGATAAGGGAAATCCTTAATTCGAGTTTAGATAACATCAAACACTGTATGAATCCTATATTCATTACTTAAAGGAGACTAGAGTGGTAAATGTGTGTTATACAATGCAGAATACCATTGAAATAGAGAAAGAAACACGTTCGGCAGCTTTGGAAAGCCTTACACTTCACTGAAATGTAGTACTACACTCTATAACACAGTTGAGAGACAATGTTCCCGAGCTGCCTCAGTTCATAACAGTGTGTAGAAAGTTGTTTGATAAAGTGGGCAAAGCTTATCCTTGGGCCAGAAGGCAGAATATAGGAAACTACATGAAAACATGAATAATTCAGTGAAAATGACTATAAACAGATGAGAACTTGTTTAGAACTGCGGAAAGAGAATCTCCAAGTCAGTTCTTAGTGTAGAAAAGGTAGCTAAGATAAGGGAAATCCTTAATTCGAGTTAAGATAACATCAAACACTGTATGAATCCTATATTCTTTACTTAAAGGAGACTAGAGTGGTAAATGTGTGTTATACAAGGCAGAATACCATTGAAATAGAGAACGTAACACGTTCGGCAGCTTTGGAAAGCCTTACACTTCACTGAAATGTAGTACTACACTCTATAACACAGTTGAGAGACAATGTTCCCTAGCTGCCTCAGTTCATAACAGTGTGTAGGAAGTTGTTTGATAAAGTGGGCAAAGCTTATTCTTGGACCAGAAGGCAGAATATAGGAAATTACATGAAAACATGAATAATTCAGGGAAAATGACTGTAAACAGATGAGAACTTGTTTTACAGCAGCTGAAAGAGATTCTCCAAGTCAGTTCTTACTGTAGAAAAGGTAGCTAAATCGGGAAAATCCTTAATTCGAGTTAAGATCACATGAAACACTGTATGAATCCTATATTGTTTACTTAAAGAAGACTAGAGTGGTAAATTTGTGTTATACAAGGCAGAATACCATTGAAATAGAGAAAGAAACACGTTCGCCAGCTTTGGAAAGCCTTACACTTCACTGAAATGTAGTACTACACTCTATAACACAGTTGAGAGACAATGTTCCCGAGCTGCCTCAGTTCATAACAGTGTGTAGCAAGTTGTTTGATAAAGTGGGCAAAGCTTATACTTGGACCAGAAGGAAGAATATAGGAAACTACATGAAAACATGAATAATTCAGTGAAAATGACTGTGAACAGATGAGAACTTGTTTAGAACAGCTGAAAGAGAATCTCCAAGTCAGTTCTTAGTGTAGAAAAGGTAGCTAAGATAAGGGAAATCCTTAATTCGAGTTTAGATAACATCAAACACTGTATGAATCCTATATTCATTACTTAAAGGAGACTAGAGTGGTAAATGTGTGTTATACAATGCAGAATACCATTGAAATAGAGAAAGAAACACGTTCGGCAGCTTTGGAAAGCCTTACACTTCACTGAAATGTAGTACTACACTCTATAACACAGTTGAGAGACAATGTTCCCGAGCTGCCTCAGTTCATAACAGTGTGTAGAAAGTTGTTTGATAAAGTGGGCAAAGCTTATCCTTGGGCCAGAAGGCAGAATATAGGAAACTACATGAAAACATGAATAATTCAGTGAAAATGACTATAAACAGATGAGAACTTGTTTAGAACTGCGGAAAGAGAATCTCCAAGTCAGTTCTTAGTGTAGAAAAGGTAGCTAAGATAAGGGAAATCCTTAATTCGAGTTAAGATAACATCAAACACTGTATGAATCCTATATTCTTTACTTAAAGGAGACTAGAGTGGTAAATGTGTGTTATACAAGGCAGAATACCATTGAAATAGAGAACGTAACACGTTCGGCAGCTTTGGAAAGCCTTACACTTCACTGAAATGTAGTACTACACTCTATAACACAGTTGAGAGACAATGTTCCCTAGCTGCCTCAGTTCATAACAGTGTGTAGGAAGTTGTTTGATAAAGTGGGCAAAGCTTATTCTTGGACCAGAAGGCAGAATATAGGAAATTACATGAAAACATGAATAATTCAGTGAAAATGACTGTAAACAGATGAGAACTTGTTTTACAGCAGCTGAAAGAGATTCTCCAAGTCAGTTCTTACTGTAGAAAAGGTAGCTAAATCGGGAAAATCCTTAATTCGAGTTAAGATCACATGAAACACTGTATGAATCCTATATTGTTTACTTAAAGAAGACTAGAGTGGTAAATTTGTGTTATATAAGGCAGAATACCATTGAAATAGAGAAAGAAACACATTCGGCAGCTTTGGAAAGCCTTACACTTCACTGAAATGTAGTACTACACTCTATAACACAGTTGAGAGACAATGTTCCGGAGCTGCCTCAGTTCATAACAGTGTGTAGGAAGTTGATTGATAAAGTGGCAAAGCTTTTATACTTGGAACAGAAGGCAGAATATAGGAAACTACATGAAAACATGAATAATTCTGTGAAAATGACTGTAAACATATGAGAACTTGTTTAGAACAGCTGAAAGAGATTCTCCAAGTCAGTTCTTAGTGTAAAAAAGGTAGCTAAGATCCGGGAAATCCTTAATTCGAGTTAAGATAACATGAAACACTGTATGAATCCCATATTCTTTACTTAAAGGAGACTAGAGTGGTAAATGTGTGTTATACAAGGCAGAATACCATTGAAATAGAGAAAGAAACACGTTCGACAGCTTTGGAAAGCCTTACACTTCACTGAAATGTAGTACTACACTCTATAACACAGTTGAGAGACAATGTTCCCTAGCTGCCTCAGTTCATAACAGTGTGTAGGAAGTTGTTTGATAAAGTGGGCAAAGCTTATTCTTGGACCAGAAGGCAGAATATAGGAAACTACATGAAAACATGAATAATTCAGTGAAAATGACTGTAAACAGATGAGAACTTGTTTTACAGCAGCTGAAAGAGATTCTCCAAGTCAGTTCTTAGTGTAGAAAAGGTAGCTAAATCCGGAAAATCCTTAATTCGAGTTAAGATCACATGAAACACTGTATGAATCCTATATTGTTTACTTAAAGGAGACTAGAGTGGTAAATTTGTGTTATATAAGGCAGAATACCATTGAAATAGAGAAAGAAACACATTCGGCAGCTTTGGAAAGCCTTACACTTCACTGAAATGTAGTACTACACTCTATAACACAGTTGAGAGACAATGTTCCGGAGCTGCCTCAGTTCATAACAGTGTGTAGGAAGTTGATTGATAAAGTGGCAAAGCTTTTATACTTGGAACAGAAGGCAGAATATAGGAAACTACATGAAAACATGAATAATTCTGTGAAAATGACTGTAAACATATGAGAACTTGTTTAGAACAGCTGAAAGAGATTCTCCAAGTCAGTTCTTAGTGTAAAAAAGGTAGCTAAGATCGGGGAAATCCTTAATTCGAGTTAAGATCACATGAAACACTGTATGAATCCCATATTCTTTACTTAAAGGAGACTAGAGTGGTAAATGTGTGTTATACAAGGCAGAATACCATTGAAATAGAGAAAGAAACACGTTCGGCAGCTTTGGAAAGCCTTACACTTCACTGAAATGTAGTACTACACTCTATAACACAGTTGAGAGACAATGTTCCCGGGCTGCCTCAGTTCATAACAGTGTGTAGCAAGTTGTTTGATAAAGTGGGCAAAGCTTATACTTGGACCAGAAGGAAGAATATAGGAAACTACATGAAAACATGAATAATTCAGTGAAAATGACTGTGAACAGATGAGAACTTGTTTAGAACAGCTGAAAGAGAATCTCCAAGTCAGTTCTTAGTGTAGAAAAGGTAGCTAAGATAAGGGAAATCCTTAATTCGAGTTTAGATAACATCAAACACTGTATGAATCCTATATTCATTACTTAAAGGAGACTAGAGTGGTAAATGTGTGTTATACAATGCAGAATACCATTGAAATAGAGAAAGAAACACGTTCGGCAGCTTTGGAAAGCCTTACACTTCACTGAAATGTAGTACTACACTCTATAACACAGTTGAGAGACAATGTTCCCGAGCTACCTCAGTTCATAACAGTGTGTAGAAAGTTGTTTGATAAAGTGGGCAAAGCTTATCCTTGGGCCAGAAGGCAGAATATAGGAAACTACATGAAAACATGAATAATTCAGTGAAAATGACTATAAACAGATGAGAACTTGTTTAGAACTGCGGAAAGAGAATCTCCAAGTCAGTTCTTAGTGTAGAAAAGGTAGCTAAGATAAGGGAAATCCTTAATTCGAGTTAAGATAACATCAAACACTGTATGAATCCTATATTCTTTACTTAAAGGAGACTAGAGTGGTAAATGTGTGTTATACAAGGCAGAATACCATTGAAATAGAGAACGTAACACGTTCGGCAGCTTTGGAAAGCCTTACACTTCACTGAAATGTAGTACTACACTCTATAACACAGTTGAGAGACAATGTTCCCTAGCTGCCTCAGTTCATAACAGTGTGTAGGAAGTTGTTTGATAAAGTGGGCAAAGCTTATTCTTGGACCAGAAGGCAGAATATAGGAAATTACATGAAAACATGAATAATTCAGTGAAAATGACTGTAAACAGATGAGAACTTGTTTTACAGCAGCTGAAAGAGATTCTCCAAGTCAGTTCTTACTGTAGAAAAGGTAGCTAAATCGGGAAAATCCTTAATTCGAGTTAAGATCACATGAAACACTGTATGAATCCTATATTGTTTACTTAAAGAAGACTAGAGTGGTAAATTTGTGTTATATAAGGCAGAATACCATTGAAATAGAGAAAGAAACACATTCGGCAGCTTTGGAAAGCCTTACACTTCACTGAAATGTAGTACTACACTCTATAACACAGTTGAGAGACAATGTTCCGGAGCTGCCTCAGTTCATAACAGTGTGTAGGAAGTTGATTGATAAAGTGGCAAAGCTTTTATACTTGGAACAGAAGGCAGAATATAGGAAACTACATGAAAACATGAATAATTCTGTGAAAATGACTGTAAACATATGTGAACTTGTTTAGAACAGCTGAAAGAGATTCTCCAAGTCAGTTCTTAGTGTAAAAAAGGTAGCTAAGATCCGGGAAATCCTTAATTCGAGTTAAGATAACATGAAACACTGTATGAATCCCATATTCTTTACTTAAAGGAGACTAGAGTGGTAAATGTGTGTTATACAAGGCAGAATACCATTGAAATAGAGAAAGAAACACGTTCGACAGCTTTGGAAAGCCTTACACTTCACTGAAATGTAGTACTACACTCTATAACACAGTTGAGAGACAATGTTCCCTAGCTGCCTCAGTTCATAACAGTGTGTAGGAAGTTGTTTGATAAAGTGGGCAAAGCTTATTCTTGGACCAGAAGGCAGAATATAGGAAACTACATGAAAACATGAATAATTCAGTGAAAATGACTGTAAACAGATGAGAACTTGTTTTACAGCAGCTGAAAGAGATTCTCCAAGTCAGTTCTTAGTGTAGAAAAGGTAGCTAAATCCGGAAAATCCTTAATTCGAGTTAAGATCACATGAAACACTGTATGAATCCTATATTGTTTACTTAAAGGAGACTAGAGTGGTAAATTTGTGTTATATAAGGCAGAATACCATTGAAATAGAGAAAGAAACACATTCGGCAGCTTTGGAAAGCCTTACACTTCACTGAAATGTAGTACTACACTCTATAACACAGTTGAGAGACAATGTTCCGGAGCTGCCTCAGTTCATAACAGTGTGTAGGAAGTTGATTGATAAAGTGGCAAAGCTTTTATACTTGGAACAGAAGGCAGAATATAGGAAACTACATGAAAACATGAATAATTCTGTGAAAATGACTGTAAACATATGAGAACTTGTTTAGAACAGCTGAAAGAGATTCTCCAAGTCAGTTCTTAGTGTAAAAAAGGTAGCTAAGATCGGGGAAATCCTTAATTCGAGTTAAGATCACATGAAACACTGTATGAATCCCATATTCTTTACTTAAAGGAGACTAGAGTGGTAAATGTGTGTTATACAAGGCAGAATACCATTGAAATAGAGAAAGAAACACGTTCGGCAGCTTTGGAAAGCCTTACACTTCACTGAAATGTAGTACTACACTCTATAACACAGTTGAGAGACAATGTTCCCGGGCTGCCTCAGTTCATAACAGTGTGTAGCAAGTTGTTTGATAAAGTGGGCAAAGCTTATACTTGGACCAGAAGGAAGAATATAGGAAACTACATGAAAACATGAATAATTCAGTGAAAATGACTGTGAACAGATGAGAACTTGTTTAGAACAGCTGAAAGAGAATCTCCAAGTCAGTTCTTAGTGTAGAAAAGGTAGCTAAGATAAGGGAAATCCTTAATTCGAGTTTAGATAACATCAAACACTGTATGAATCCTATATTCATTACTTAAAGGAGACTAGAGTGGTAAATGTGTGTTATACAATGCAGAATACCATTGAAATAGAGAAAGAAACACGTTCGGCAGCTTTGGAAAGCCTTACACTTCACTGAAATGTAGTACTACACTCTATAACACAGTTGAGAGACAATGTTCCCGAGCTGCCTCAGTTCATAACAGTGTGTAGAAAGTTGTTTGATAAAGTGGGCAAAGCTTATCCTTGGGCCAGAAGGCAGAATATAGGAAACTACATGAAAACATGAATAATTCAGTGAAAATGACTATAAACAGATGAGAACTTGTTTAGAACTGCGGAAAGAGAATCTCCAAGTCAGTTCTTAGTGTAGAAAAGGTAGCTAAGATAAGGGAAATCCTTAATTCGAGTTAAGATAACATCAAACACTGTATGAATCCTATATTCTTTACTTAAAGGAGACTAGAGTGGTAAATGTGTGTTATACAAGGCAGAATACCATTGAAATAGAGAACGTAACACGTTCGGCAGCTTTGGAAAGCCTTACACTTCACTGAAATGTAGTACTACACTCTATAACACAGTTGAGAGACAATGTTCCCTAGCTGCCTCAGTTCATAACAGTGTGTAGGAAGTTGTTTGATAAAGTGGGCAAAGCTTATTCTTGGACCAGAAGGCAGAATATAGGAAATTACATGAAAACATGAATAATTCAGTGAAAATGACTGTAAACAGATGAGAACTTGTTTTACAGCAGCTGAAAGAGATTCTCCAAGTCAGTTCTTACTGTAGAAAAGGTAGCTAAATCGGGAAAATCCTTAATTCGAGTTAAGATCACATGAAACACTGTATGAATCCTATATTGTTTACTTAAAGAAGACTAGAGTGGTAAATTTGTGTTATATAAGGCAGAATACCATTGAAATAGAGAAAGAAACACATTCGGCAGCTTTGGAAAGCCTTACACTTCACTGAAATGTAGTACTACACTCTATAACACAGTTGAGAGACAATGTTCCGGAGCTGCCTCAGTTCATAACAGTGTGTAGGAAGTTGATTGATAAAGTGGCAAAGCTTTTATACTTGGAACAGAAGGCAGAATATAGGAAACTACATGAAAACATGAATAATTCTGTGAAAATGACTGTAAACATATGAGAACTTGTTTAGAACAGCTGAAAGAGATTCTCCAAGTCAGTTCTTAGTGTAAAAAAGGTAGCTAAGATCCGGGAAATCCTTAATTCGAGTTAAGATAACATGAAACACTGTATGAATCCCATATTCTTTACTTAAAGGAGACTAGAGTGGTAAATGTGTGTTATACAAGGCAGAATACCATTGAAATAGAGAAAGAAACACGTTCGACAGCTTTGGAAAGCCTTACACTTCACTGAAATGTAGTACTACACTCTATAACACAGTTGAGAGACAATGTTCCCTAGCTGCCTCAGTTCATAACAGTGTGTAGGAAGTTGTTTGATAAAGTGGGCAAAGCTTATTCTTGGACCAGAAGGCTGAATATAAGAAACTACATGAAAACATGAATAATTCAGTGAAAATGACTGTAAACAGATGAGAACTTGTTTTACAGCAGCTGAAAGAGATTCTCCAAGTCAGTTCTTAGTGTAGAAAAGGTAGCTAAATCCGGAAAATCCTTAATTCGAGTTAAGATCACATGAAACACTGTATGAATCCTATATTGTTTACTTAAAGGAGACTAGAGTGGTAAATTTGTGTTATATAAGGCAGAATACCATTGAAATAGAGAAAGAAACACATTCGGCAGCTTTGGAAAGCCTTACACTTCACTGAAATGTAGTACTACACTCTATAACACAGTTGAGAGACAATGTTCCGGAGCTGCCTCAGTTCATAACAGTGTGTAGGAAGTTGATTGATAAAGTGGCAAAGCTTTTATACTTGGAACAGAAGGCAGAATATAGGAAAGTACATGAAAACATGAATAATTCTGTGAAAATGACTGTAAACATATGAGAACTTGTTTAGAACAGCTGAAAGAGATTCTCCAAGTCAGTTCTTAGTGTAAAAAAGGTAGCTAAGATCGGGGAAATCCTTAATTCGAGTTAAGATCACATGAAACACTGTATGAATCCCATATTCTTTACTTAAAGGAGACTAGAGTGGTAAATGTGTGTTATACAAGGCAGAATACCATTGAAATAGAGAAAGAAACACGTTCGGCAGCTTTGGAAAGCCTTACACTTCACTGAAATGTAGTACTACACTCTATAACACAGTTGAGAGACAATGTTCCCGGGCTGCCTCAGTTCATAACAGTGTGTAGCAAGTTGTTTGATAAAGTGGGCAAAGCTTATACTTGGACCAGAAGGAAGAATATAGGAAACTACATGAAAACATGAATAATTCAGTGAAAATGACTGTGAACAGATGAGAACTTGTTTAGAACAGCTGAAAGAGAATCTCCAAGTCAGTTCTTAGTGTAGAAAAGGTAGCTAAGATAAGGGAAATCCTTAATTCGAGTTTAGATAACATCAAACACTGTATGAATCCTATATTCATTACTTAAAGGAGACTAGAGTGGTAAATGTGTGTTATACAATGCAGAATACCATTGAAATAGAGAAAGAAACACGTTCGGCAGCTTTGGAAAGCCTTACACTTCACTGAAATGTAGTACTACACTCTATAACACAGTTGAGAGACAATGTTCCCGAGCTGCCTCAGTTCATAACAGTGTGTAGGAAGTTGTTTGATAAAGTGGGCAAAGCTTATTCTTGGACCAGAAGGCAGAATATAGGAAACTACATGAAAACATGAATAATTCAGTGAAAATGACTGTAAACAGATGAGAACTTGTTTTACAGCAGCTGAAAGAGATTCTCCAAGTCAGTTCTTAGTGTAGAAAAGGTAGCTAAATCCGGAAAATCCTTAATTCGAGTTAAGATCACATGAAACACTGTATGAATCCTATATTGTTTACTTAAAGAAGACTAGAGTGGTAAATTTGTGTTATATAAGGCAGAATACCATTGAAATAGAGAAAGAAACACATTCGGCAGCTTTGGAAAGCCTTACACTTCACTGAAATGTAGTACTACACTCTATAACACAGTTGAGAGACAATGTTCCGGAGCTGCCTCAGTTCATAACAGTGTGTAGGAAGTTGATTGATAAAGTGGCAAAGCTTTTATACTTGGAACAGAAGGCAGAATATAGGAAACTACATGAAAACATGAATAATTCTGTGAAAATGACTGTAAACATATGAGAACTTGTTTAGAACAGCTGAAAGAGATTCTCCAAGTCAGTTCTTAGTGTAAAAAAGGTAGCTAAGATCCGGGAAATCCTTAATTCGAGTTAAGATAACATGAAACACTGTATGAATCCCATATTCTTTACTTAAAGGAGACTAGAGTGGTAAATGTGTGTTATACAAGGCAGAATACCATTGAAATAGAGAAAGAAACACGTTCGACAGCTTTGGAAAGCCTTACACTTCACTGAAATGTAGTACTACACTCTATAACACAGTTGAGAGACAATGTTCCCTAGCTGCCTCAGTTCATAACAGTGTGTAGGAAGTTGTTTGATAAAGTGGGCAAAGCTTATTCTTGGACCAGAAGGCTGAATATAAGAAACTACATGAAAACATGAATAATTCAGTGAAAATGACTGTAAACAGATGAGAACTTGTTTTACAGCAGCTGAAAGAGATTCTCCAAGTCAGTTCTTAGTGTAGAAAAGGTAGCTAAATCCGGAAAATCCTTAATTCGAGTTAAGATCACATGAAACACTGTATGAATCCTATATTGTTTACTTAAAGGAGACTAGAGTGGTAAATTTGTGTTATATAAGGCAGAATACCATTGAAATAGAGAAAGAAACACATTCGGCAGCTTTGGAAAGCCTTACACTTCACTGAAATGTAGTACTACACTCTATAACACAGTTGAGAGACAATGTTCCGGAGCTGCCTCAGTTCATAACAGTGTGTAGGAAGTTGATTGATAAAGTGGCAAAGCTTTTATACTTGGAACAGAAGGCAGAATATAGGAAAGTACATGAAAACATGAATAATTCTGTGAAAATGACTGTAAACATATGAGAACTTGTTTAGAACAGCTGAAAGAGATTCTCCAAGTCAGTTCTTAGTGTAAAAAAGGTAGCTAAGATCGGGGAAATCCTTAATTCGAGTTAAGATCACATGAAACACTGTATGAATCCCATATTCTTTACTTAAAGGAGACTAGAGTGGTAAATGTGTGTTATACAAGGCAGAATACCATTGAAATAGAGAAAGAAACACGTTCGGCAGCTTTGGAAAGCCTTACACTTCACTGAAATGTAGTACTACACTCTATAACACAGTTGAGAGACAATGTTCCCGGGCTGCCTCAGTTCATAACAGTGTGTAGCAAGTTGTTTGATAAAGTGGGCAAAGCTTATACTTGGACCAGAAGGAAGAATATAGGAAACTACATGAAAACATGAATAATTCAGTGAAAATGACTGTGAACAGATGAGAACTTGTTTAGAACAGCTGAAAGAGAATCTCCAAGTCAGTTCTTAGTGTAGAAAAGGTAGCTAAGATAAGGGAAATCCTTAATTCGAGTTTAGATAACATCAAACACTGTATGAATCCTATATTCATTACTTAAAGGAGACTAGAGTGGTAAATGTGTGTTATACAATGCAGAATACCATTGAAATAGAGAAAGAAACACGTTCGGCAGCTTTGGAAAGCCTTACACTTCACTGAAATGTAGTACTACACTCTATAACACAGTTGAGAGACAATGTTCCCGAGCTGCCTCAGTTCATAACAGTGTGTAGGAAGTTGTTTGATAAAGTGGGCAAAGCTTATTCTTGGACCAGAAGGCAGAATATAGGAAACTACATGAAAACATGAATAATTCAGTGAAAATGACTGTAAACAGATGAGAACTTGTTTTACAGCAGCTGAAAGAGATTCTCCAAGTCAGTTCTTAGTGTAGAAAAGGTAGCTAAATCCGGAAAATCCTTAATTCGAGTTAAGATCACATGAAACACTGTATGAATCCTATATTGTTTACTTAAAGAAGACTAGAGTGGTAAATTTGTGTTATATAAGGCAGAATACCATTGAAATAGAGAAAGAAACACATTCGGCAGCTTTGGAAAGCCTTACACTTCACTGAAATGTAGTACTACACTCTATAACACAGTTGAGAGACAATGTTCCGGAGCTGCCTCAGTTCATAACAGTGTGTAGGAAGTTGATTGATAAAGTGGCAAAGCTTTTATACTTGGAACAGAAGGCAGAATATAGGAAACTACATGAAAACATGAATAATTCTGTGAAAATGACTGTAAACATATGAGAACTTGTTTAGAACAGCTGAAAGAGATTCTCCAAGTCAGTTCTTAGTGTAAAAAAGGTAGCTAAGATCCGGGAAATCCTTAATTCGAGTTAAGATAACATGAAACACTGTATGAATCCCATATTCTTTACTTAAAGGAGACTAGAGTGGTAAATGTGTGTTATACAAGGCAGAATACCATTGAAATAGAGAAGGAAACACGTTCGACAGCTTTGGAAAGCCTTACACTTCACTGAAATGTAGTACTACACTCTATAACGCAGTTGAGAGACAATGTTCCCTAGCTGCCTCAGTTCATAACAGTGTGTAGGAAGTTGTTTGATAAAGTGGGCAAAGCTTATTCTTGGACCAGAAGGCAGAATATAGGAAACTACATGAAAACATGAATAATTCAGTGAAAATGACTGTAAACAGATGAGAACTTGTTTTACAGCAGCTGAAAGAGATTCTCCAAGTCAGTTCTTAGTGTAGAAAAGGTAGCTAAATCCGGAAAATCCTTAATTCGAGTTAAGATCACATGAAACACTGTATGAATCAGATATTGTTTACTTAAAGGAGACTAGAGTGGTAAATTTGTGTTATATAAGGCAGAATACCATTGAAATAGAGAAAGAAACACATTCGGCAGCTTTGGAAAGCCTTACACTTCACTGAAATGTAGTACTACACTCTATAACACAGTTGAGAGAAAATGTTCCGGAGCTGCCTCAGTTCATAACAGTGTGTAGGAAGTTGATTGATAAAGTGGCAAAGCTTTTATACTTGGAACAGAAGGCAGAATATAGGAAAGTACATGAAAACATGAATAATTCTGTGAAAATGACTGTAAACATATGAGAACTTGTTTAGAACAGCTGAAAGAGATTCTCCAAGTCAGTTCTTAGTGTAAAAAAGGTAGCTAAGATCGGGGAAATCCTTAATTCGAGTTAAGATCACATGAAACACTGTATGAATCCCATATTCTTTACTTAAAGGAGACTAGAGTGGTAAATGTGTGTTATACAAGGCAGAATACCATTGAAATAGAGAAAGAAACACGTTCGGCAGCTTTGGAAAGCCTTACACTTCACTGAAATGTAGTACTACACTCTATAACACAGTTGAGAGACAATGTTCCCGGGCTGCCTCAGTTCATAACAGTGTGTAGCAAGTTGTTTGATAAAGTGGGCAAAGCTTATACTTGGACCAGAAGGAAGAATATAGGAAACTACATGAAAACATGAATAATTCAGTGAAAATGACTATAAACAGATGAGAACTTGTTTAGAACTGCGGAAAGAGAATCTCCAAGTCAGTTCTTAGTGTAGAAAAGGTAGCTAAGATAAGGGAAATCCTTAATTCGAGTTAAGATAACATCAAACACTGTATGAATCCCATATTCTTTACTTAAAGGAGACTAGAGTGGTAAATGTGTGTTATACAAGGCAGAATACCGTTGAAATAGAGAACGTAACACGTTCGGCAGCTTTGGAAAGCCTTACACTTCACTGAAATGTAGTACTACACTCTATAACACAGTTGAGAGACAATGTTCCCTAGCTGCCTCAGTTCATAACAGTGTGTAGGAAGTTGTTTGATAAAGTGGGCAAAGCTTATTCTTGGACCAGAAGGCAGAATATAGGAAACTACATGAAAACATGAATAATTCAGTGAAAATGACTGTAAACAGATGAGAACTTGTTTTACAGCAGCTGAAAGAGATTCTCCAAGTCAGTTCTTAGTGTAGAAAAGGTAGCTAAATCCGGAAAATCCTTAATTCGAGTTAAGATCACATGAAACACTGTATGAATCCTATATTGTTTACTTAAAGAAGACTAGAGTGGTAAATTTGTGTTATATAAGGCAGAATACCATTGAAATAGAGAAAGAAACACATTCGGCAGCTTTGGAAAGCCTTACACTTCACTGAAATGTAGTACTACACTCTATAACACAGTTGAGAGACAATGTTCCGGAGCTGCCTCAGTTCATAACAGTGTGTAGGAAGTTGATTGATAAAGTGGCAAAGCTTTTATACTTGGAACAGAAGGCAGAATATAGGAAACTACATGAAAACATGAATAATTCTGTGAAAATGACTGTAAACATATGAGAACTTGTTTAGAACAGCTGAAAGAGATTCTCCAAGTCAGTTCTTAGTGTAAAAAAGGTAGCTAATATCCGGGAAATCCTTAATTCGAGTTAAGATAACATGAAACACTGTATGAATCCCATATTCTTTACTTAAAGGAGACTAGAGTGGTAAATGTGTGTTATACAAGGCAGAATACCATTGAAATAGAGAAAGAAACACGTTCGACAGCTTTGGAAAGCCTTACACTTCACTGAAATGTAGTACTACACTCTATAACGCAGTTGAGAGACAATGTTCCCTAGCTGCCTCAGTTCATAACAGTGTGTAGGAAGTTGTTTGATAAAGTGGGCAAAGCTTATTCTTGGACCAGAAGGCAGAATATAGGAAACTACATGAAAACATGAATAATTCAGTGAAAATGACTGTAAACAGATGAGAACTTGTTTTACAGCAGCTGAAAGAGATTCTCCAAGTCAGTTCTTAGTGTAGAAAAGGTAGCTAAATCCGGAAAATCCTTAATTCGAGTTAAGATCACATGAAACACTGTATGAATCCTATATTGTTTACTTAAAGGAGACTAGAGTGGTAAATTTGTGTTATATAAGGCAGAATACCATTGAAATAGAGAAAGAAACACATTCGGCAGCTTTGGAAAGCCTTACACTTCACTGAAATGTAGTACTACACTCTATAACACAGTTGAGAGACAATGTTCCGGAGCTGCCTCAGTTCATAACAGTGTGTAGGAAGTTGATTGATAAAGTGGCAAAGCTTTTATACTTGGAACAGAAGGCAGAATATAGGAAAGTACATGAAAACATGAATAATTCTGTGAAAATGACTGTAAACATATGAGAACTTGTTTAGAACAGCTGAAAGAGATTCTCCAAGTCAGTTCTTAGTGTAAAAAAGGTAGCTAAGATCGGGGAAATCCTTAATTCAAGTTAAGATCACATGAAACACTGTATGAATCCCATATTCTTTACTTAAAGGAGACTAGAGTGGTAAATGTGTGTTATACAAGGCAGAATACCATTGAAATAGAGAAAGAAACACATTCGGCAGCTTTGGAAAGCCTTACACTTCACTGAAATGTAGTACTACACTCTATAACACAGTTGAGAGACAATGTTCCCGGGCTGCCTCAGTTCATAACAGTGTGTAGCAAGTTGTTTGATAAAGTGGGCAAAGCTTATACTTGGACCAGAAGGAAGAATATAGGAAACTGCATGAAAACATGAATAATTCTGTGAAAATGACTGTAAACAGATGAGAACTTGTTTTACAGCAGCTGAAAGAGATTCTCCAAGTCAGTTCTTAGTGTAGAAAAGGTAGCTAAATCCGGAAAATCCTTAATTCGAGTTAAGATCACATGAAACACTGTATGAATCCTATATTGTTTACTTAAAGAAGACTAGAGTGGTAAATGTGTGTTATACAATGCAGAATACCATTGAAATAGAGAAAGAAACACGTTCGGCAGCTTTGGAAAGCCTTACACTTCACTGAAATGTAGTACTACACTCTATAACACAGTTGAGAGACAATGTTCCCGAGCTGCCTCAGTTCATAACAGTGTGTAGGAAGTTGTTTGATAAAGTGGGCAAAGCTTATACTTGGACCAGAAGGCAGAATATAGGAAACTACATGAAAACATGAATAATTCAGTGAAAATGACTGTAAACAGATGAGAACTTGTTTAGAACTGCGGAAAGAGAATCTCCAAGTCAGTTCTTAGTGTAGAAAAGGTAGCTAAGATAAGGGAAATCCTTAATTCGAGTTAAGATAAAATCAAACACTGTATGAATCCTATATTCTTTACTTAAAGGAGACTAGAGTGGTAAATGTGTGTTATACAAGGCAGAATACCATTGAAATAGAGAAAGAAACACGTTCGGCAGCTTTGGAAAGCCTTACACTTCACTGAAATGTAGTACTACACTCTATAACACAGTTGAGAGACAATGTTCCCGAGCTGCCTCAGTTCATAACAGTGTGTAGGAAGTTGTTTGATAAAGTGGGCAAAGCTTATTCTTGGACCAGAAGGCAGAATATAGGAAACTACATGAAAACATGAATAATTCAGTGAAAATGACTGTAAACAGATGAGAACTTGTTTTACAGCATCTGAAAGAGATTCTCCAAGTCAGTTCTTAGTGTAGAAAAGGTAGCTAAATCCGGAAAATCCTTAATTCGAGTTAAGATCACATGAAACACTGTATGAATCCTATATTGTTTACTTAAAGAAGACTAGAGTGGTAAATTTGTGTTATATAAGGCAGAATACCATTGAAATAGAGAAAGAAACACATTCGACAGCTTTGGAAAGCCTTACACTTCACTGAAATGTAGTACTACACTCTATAACACAGTTGAGAGACAATGTTCCCGAGCTGCCTCAGTTCATAACAGTGTGTAGGAAGTTGTTTGATAAAGTGGGCAAAGGTTATTCTTGGAACAGAAGGCAGAATATAGGAAACTACATGAAAACATGAATAATTCAGTGAAAATGACTATAAACAGATGAGAACTTGTTTAGAACTGCGGAAAGAGAATCTCCAAGTCAGTTCTTAGTGTAGAAAAGGTAGCTAAAATAAGGGAAATCCTTAATTCGAGTTAAGATAACATCAAACACGGTATGAATCCTATATTCTTTACTTAAAGGAGACTAGAGTGGTAAATGTGTGTTATACAAGGCAGAATACCATTGAAATAGAGAAAGAAACACGTTCGGCAGCTTTGGAAAGCCTTACACTTCACTGAAATGTAGTACTACACTCTATAACACAGTTGAGAGACAATGTTCCCGAGCTGCCTCAGTTCATAACAGTGTGTAGGAAGTTGTTTGATAAAGTGGGCAAAGCTTATTCTTGGACCAGAAGGCAGAATATAGGAAACTACATGAAAACATGAATAATTCAGTGAAAATGACTGTAAACAGATGAGAACTTGTTTTACAGCAGCTGAAAGAGATTCTCCAAGTCAGTTCTTAGTGTAGAAAAGGTAGCTAAATCCGGAAAATCCTTAATTCGAGTTAAGATCACATGAAACACTGTATGAATCCTATATTGTTTACTTAAAGAAGACTAGAGTGGTAAATTTGTGTTATATAAGGCAGAATACCATTGAAATAGAGAAAGAAACACATTCGACAGCTTTGGAAAGCCTTACACTTCACTGAAATGTAGTACTACACTCTATAACACAGTTGAGAGACAATGTTCCCGAGCTGCCTCAGTTCATAACAGTGTGTAGGAAGTTGTTTGATAAAGTGGGCAAAGGTTATTCTTGGAACAGAAGGCAGAATATAGGAAACTACATGAAAACATGAATAATTCAGTGAAAATGACTATAAACAGATGAGAACTTGTTTAGAACTGCGGAAAGAGAATCTCCAAGTCAGTTCTTAGTGTAGAAAAGGTAGCTAAAATAAGGGAAATCCTTAATTCGAGTTAAGATAACATCAAACACGGTATGAATCCTATATTCTTTACTTAAAGGAGACTAGAGTGGTAAATGTGTGTTATACAAGGCAGAATACCATTGAAATAGAGAAAGAAACACGTTCGGCAGCTTTGGAAAGCCTTATACTTCACTGAAATGTAGTACTACACTCTATAACACAGTTGAGAGACAATGTTCCCTAGCTGCCTCAGTTCATAACAGTGTGTAGGAAGTTGTTTGATAAAGTGGGCAAAGCTTATTCTTGGACCAGAAGGCAGAATATAGGAAACTACATGAAAACATGAATAATTCAGTGAAAATGACTGTGAACAGATGAGAACTTGTTTAGAACAGCTGAAAGAGAATCTCCAAGTCAGTTATTAGTGTAGAAAAGGTAGCTAAGATAAGGTAAATCCTTAATTCGAGTTTAGATAACATCAAACACTGTATGAATCCTATATTCATTACGTAAAGGAGACTAGATTGGTAAATGTGTGTTATACAAGGCAGAATACCATTGAAATAGAGAAAGAAACACGTTCGGCAGCTTTGGAAAGCCTTACACTTCACCGAAATGTAGTACTACACTCTATAACACAGTTGAGAGACAATGTTCCCGAGCTGCCTCAGTTCATAACAGTGTGTAGGAAGTTGTTTGATAAAGTGGTTAAAGCTTATTCTTGGACCAGAAGGCAGAATATAGGAAACTACATGAAAACATGAATAATTCAGTGAAAATGACTGTAAACAGATGAGAACGTGTTTTAGAACAGCTGAAAGAGATTCTCCAAGTCATTTCTTCGTGTAGAAAAGATAGTTAAATCCGGGAAATCCTTAATTCGAGTTAAAATCACAGGAAACACTGTTTGAATCCTATATTGTTTACTTAAAGGAGACTAGAGTGGTAAATGTGTGTTATATGTGGCAGAATACCATTGAAATAGAGAAAGAAACACGTTCGGCAGCTTTGGAAAGCCTTACACTTCACTGAAATGTAGTACTACACTCTATAACACAGTTGGGAGACAATGTTCCCGAGCTGCCTCAGTTCATAACAGTGTGTAGGAAGTTGTTTGATAAAGTGGGCAAAGCTTATACTTGGACCAGAAGGCAGAATATAGGAAACTACATGAAAACATGAATAATTCAGTGAAAATGACTGTAAACAGATGAGAACTTGTTTAGAACAGCTGAAAGATAATCTCCAAGTTAGTTCTTAGTGTAGAATAGGTAGCTAAGATAAGGGAAATCCTTAATTCGAGTTAAGATCACATGAAACACTGTATGAATACTATATTCTTTACTTAAAGGAGACTAGAGTGGTAAATGTGTGTTATACAAGGCAGAATACCATTGAAATAGAGAAAGAAACACGTTCGGCAGCTTTGGAAAGCCTTACACTTCACTGAAATGTAGTACTACACTCTATAACACAGTTGAGAGACAATGTTCCCGAGCTGCCTCAGTTCATAACAGTGTGTAGGAAGTTGTTTGATAAAGTGGGCAAAGGTTATTCTTGGAACAGAAGGCAGAATATAGGAAACTACATGAAAACATGAATAATTCAGTGAAAATTACTATAAACAGATGAGAACTTGTTTAGAACTGCGGAAAGAGAATCTCCAAGTCAGTTCTTAGTGTAGAAAAGGTAGCTAAGATAAGGGAAATCCTTAATTCGAGTTAAGATAACATCAAACACGGTATGAATCCTATATTCTTTACTTAAAGGAGACTAGAGTGGTAAATGTGTGTTATACAAGGCAGAATACCATTGAAATAGAGAAAGAAACACGTTCGGCAGCTTTGGAAAGCCTTATACTTCACTGAAATGTAGTACTACACTCTATAACACAGTTGAGAGACAATGTTCCCTAGCTGCCTCAGTTCATAACAGTGTGTAGGAAGTTGTTTGATAAAGTGGGCAAAGCTTATTCTTGGACCAGAAGGCAGAATATAGGAAACTACATGAAAACATGAATAATTCAGTGAAAATGACTGTAAACAGATGAGAACTTGTTTTACAGCAGCTGAAAGAGATTCTCCAAGTCAGTTCTTAGTGTAGAAAAGGTAGCTAAATCCGGAAAATCCTTAATTCGAGTTAAGATCACATGAAACACTGTATGAATCCTATATTGTTTACTTAAAGAAGACTAGAGTGGTAAATTTGTGTTATATAAGGCAGAATACCATTGAAATAGAGAAAGAAACACATTCGGCAGCTTTGGAAAGCCTTACACTTCACTGAAATGTAGTACTACACTCTATAACACAGTTGAGAGACAATGTTCCCGAGCTGCCTCAGTTCATAACAGTGTGTAGCAAGTTGTTTGATAAAGTGGGCAAAGCTTATACTTGGACCAGCAGGCAGAATATAGGAAACTACATGAAAACATGAATAATTCAGTGAAAATGACTGTGAACAGATGAGAACTTGTTTAGAACAGCTGAAAGAGAATCTCCAAGTCAGTTATTAGTGTAGAAAAGGTAGCTAAGATAAGGGAAATCCTTAATTCGAGTTTAGATAACATCAAACACTGTATGAATCCTATATTCATTACGTAAAGGAGACTAGATTGGTAAATGTGTGTTATACAAGGCAGAATACCATTGAAATAGAGAAAGAAACACGTTCGGCAGCTTTGGAAAGCCTTACACTTCACCGAAATGTAGTACTACACTCTATAACACAGTTGAGAGACAATGTTCCCGAGCTGCCTCAGTTCATAACAGTGTGTAGGAAGTTGTTTGATAAAGTGGGCAAAGGTTATTCTTGGAACAGAAGGCAGAATATAGGAAACTACATGAAAACATGAATAATTCAGTGAAAATGACTATAAACAGATGAGAACTTGTTTAGAACTGCGGAAAGAGAATCTCCAAGTCAGTTCTTAGTGTAGAAAAGGTAGCTAAGATAAGGGAAATCCTTAATTCGAGTTAAGATAACATCAAACACGGTATGAATCCTATATTCTTTACTTAAAGGAGACTAGAGTGGTAAATGTGTGTTATACAAGGCAGAATACCATTGAAATAGAGAAAGAAACACGTTCGGCAGCTTTGGAAAGCCTTATACTTCACTGAAATGTAGTACTACACTCTATAACACAGTTGAGAGACAATGTTCCCTAGCTGCCTCAGTTCATAACAGTGTGTAGGAAGTTGTTTGATAAAGTGGGCAAAGCTTATTCTTGGACCAGAAGGCAGAATATAGGAAACTACATGAAAACATGAATAATTCAGTGAAAATGACTGTAAACAGATGAGAACTTGTTTTACAGCAGCTGAAAGAGATTCTCCAAGTCAGTTCTTAGTGTAGAAAAGGTAGCTAAATCCGGAAAATCCTTAATTCGAGTTAAGATCACATGAAACACTGTATGAATCCTATATTGTTTACTTAAAGAAGACTAGAGTGGTAAATTTGTGTTATATAAGGCAGAATACCATTGAAATAGAGAAAGAAACACATTCGGCAGCTTTGGAAAGCCTTACACTTCACTGAAATGTAGTACTACACTCTATAACACAGTTGAGAGACAATGTTCCCGAGCTGCCTCAGTTCATAACAGTGTGTAGCAAGTTGTTTGATAAAGTGGGCAAAGCTTATACTTGGACCAGCAGGCAGAATATAGGAAACTACATGAAAACATGAATAATTCAGTGAAAATGACTGTGAACAGATGAGAACTTGTTTAGAACAGCTGAAAGAGAATCTCCAAGTCAGTTATTAGTGTAGAAAAGGTAGCTAAGATAAGGGAAATCCTTAATTCGAGTTTAGATAACATCAAACACTGTATGAATCCTATATTCATTACGTAAAGGAGACTAGATTGGTAAATGTGTGTTATACAAGGCAGAATACCATTGAAATAGAGAAAGAAACACGTTCGGCAGCTTTGGAAAGCCTTACACTTCACCGAAATGTAGTACTACACTCTATAACACAGTTGAGAGACAATGTTCCCGAGCTGCCTCGGTTCATAACAGTGTGTAGGAAGTTGTTTGATAAAGTGGTTAAAGCTTATTCTTGGACCAGAAGGCAGAATATAGGAAACTACATGAAAACATGAATAATTCAGTGAAAATGACTGTAAACAGATGAGAACGTGTTTTAGAACAGCTGAAAGAGATTCTCCAAGTCATTTCTTCGTGTAGAAAAGATAGTTAAATCCGGGAAATCCTTAATTCGAGTTAAGATCACAGGAAACACTGTTTGAATCCTATATTGTTTACTTAAAGGAGACTAGAGTGGTAAATGTGTGTTATATGTGGCAGAATACCATTGAAATAGAGAAAGAAACACGTTCGGCAGCTTTGGAAAGCCTTACACTTCACTGAAATGTAGTACTACACTCTATAACACAGTTGAGAGACAATGTTCCCGAGCTGCCTCAGTTCATAACAGTGTGTAGAAAGTTGTTTCATAAAGTGGGCAAAGCTTATCCTTGGGCCAGAAGGCAGAATATAGGAAACTACATGAAAACATGAATAATTCAGTGAAAATGACTGTAAACAGATGAGAACTTGTTTAGAACAGCTGAAAGAGAATCTCCAAGTCAGTTCTTAGTGTAGAAAAGGTAGCTAAGATAAGGGAAATCCTTAATTCGAGTTAAGATCACATGAAACACTGTATGAATACTATATTCTTTACTTAAAGGAGACTAGAGTGGTAAATGTGTGTTATACAAGGCAGAATACCATTGAAATAGAGAAAGAAACACGTTCGGCAGCTTTGGAAAGCCTTACACTTCACTGAAATGTAGTACTACACTCTATAACACAGTTGAGAGACAATGTTCCCGAGCTGCCTCAGTTCATAACAGTGTGTAGGAAGTTGTTTGATAAAGTGGGCAAAGGTTATTCTTGGAACAGAAGGCAGAATATAGGAAACTACATGAAAACATGAATAATTCAGTGAAAATGACTATAAACAGATGAGAACTTGTTTAGAACTGCGGAAAGAGAATCTCCAATTCAGTTCTTAGTGTAGAAAAGGTAGCTAAGATAAGGGAAATCCTTAATTCGAGTTAAGATAACATCAAACACGGTATGAATCCTATATTCTTTACTTAAAGGAGACTAGAGTGGTAAATGTGTGTTATACAAGGCAGAATACCATTGAAATAGAGAACGAAACACGTTCGGCAGCTTTGGAAAGCCTTATACTTCACTGAAATGTAGTACTACACTCTATAACACAGTTGAGAGACAATGTTCCCTAGCTGCCTCAGTTCATAACAGTGTGTAGGAAGTTGTTTGATAAAGTGGGCAAAGCTTATTCTTGGACCAGAAGGCAGAATATAGGAAACTACATGAAAACATGAATAATTCAGTGAAAATGACTGTAAACAGATGAGAACTTGTTTTACAGCAGCTGAAAGAGATTCTCCAAGTCAGTTCTTAGTGTAGAAAAGGTAGCTAAATCCGGAAAATCCTTAATTCGAGTTAAGATCACATGAAACACTGTATGAATCCTATATTGTTTACTTAAAGAAGACTAGAGTGGTAAATTTGTGTTATATAAGGCAGAATACCATTGAAATAGAGAAAGTAACACATTCGGCAGCTTTGGAAAGCCTTACACTTCACTGAAATGTAGTACTACACTCTATAACACAGTTGAGAGACAATGTTCCCGAGCTGCCTCAGTTCATAACAGTGTGTAGCAAGTTGTTTGATAAAGTAGGCAAAGCTTATACTTGGACCAGAAGGCAGAATATAGGAAACTACATGAAAACATGAATAATTCAGTGAAAATGACTGTGAACAGATGAGAACTTGTTTAGAACAGCTGAAAGAGAATCTCCAAGTCAGTTATTAGTGTAGAAAAGGTAGCTAAGATAAGGGAAACCCTTAATTCGAGTTTAGATAACATCAAACACTGTATGAATCCTATATTCATTACGTAAAGGAGACTAGATTGGTAAATGTGTGTTATACAAGGCAGAATACCATTGAAATAGAGAAAGAAACACGTTCGGCAGCTTTGGAAAGCCTTACACTTCACCGAAATGTAGTACTACACTCTATAACACAGTTAAGAGACAATGTTCCCGAGCTGCCTCAGTTCATAACAGTGTGTAGGAAGTTGTTTGATAAAGTGGTTAAAGCTTATTCTTGGACCAGAAGGCAGAATATAGGAAACTACATGAAAACATGAATAATTCAGTGAAAATGACTGTAAACAGATGAGAACGTGTTTTAGAACAGCTGAAAGAGATTCTCCAAGTCATTTCTTCGTGTAGAAAAGATAGTTAAATCCGGGAAATCCTTAATTCGAGTTAAGATCACAGGAAACACTGTTTGAATCCTATATTGTTTACTTAAAGGAGACTAGAGTGGTAAATGTGTGTTATATGTGGCAGAATACCATTGAAATAGAGAAAGAAACACGTTCGGCAGCTTTGGAAAGCCTTACACTTCACTGAAATGTAGTACTACACTCTATAACACAGTTGAGAGACAATGTTCCCGAGCTGCCTCAGTTCATAACAGTGTGTAGAAAGTTGTTTGATAAAGTGGGCAAAGCTTATCCTTGGGCCAGAAGGCAGAATATAGGAAACTACATGAAAACATGAATAATTCAGTGAAAATGACTATAAACAGATGAGAACTTGTTTAGAACTGCGGAAAGAGAATCTCCAAGTCAGTTCTTAGTGTAGAAAAGGTAGCTAAGATAAGGGAAATCCTTAATTCGAGTTAAGATAACATCAAACACTGTATGAATCCTATATTCTTTACTTAAAGGAGACTAGAGTGGTAAATGTGTGTTATACAAGGCAGAATACCATTGAAATAGAGAACGTAACACGTTCGGCAGCTTTGGAAAGCCTTACACTTCACTGAAATGTAGTACTACACTCTATAACACAGTTGAGAGACAATGTTCCCTAGCTGCCTCAGTTCATAACAGTGTGTAGGAAGTTGTTTGATAAAGTGGGCAAAGCTTATTCTTGGACCAGAAGGCAGAATATAGGAAATTACATGAAAACATGAATAATTCAGTGAAAATGACTGTAAACAGATGAGAACTTGTTTTACAGCAGCTGAAAGAGATTCTCCAAGTCAGTTCTTACTGTAGAAAAGGTAGCTAAATCGGGAAAATCCTTAATTCGAGTTAAGATCACATGAAACACTGTATGAATCCTATATTGTTTACTTAAAGAAGACTAGAGTGGTAAATTTGTGTTATATAAGGCAGAATACCATTGAAATAGAGAAAGAAACACATTCGGCAGCTTTGGAAAGCCTTACACTTCACTGAAATGTAGTACTACACTCTATAACACAGTTGAGAGACAATGTTCCGGAGCTGCCTCAGTTCATAACAGTGTGTAGGAAGTTGATTGATAAAGTGGCAAAGCTTTTATACTTGGAACAGAAGGCAGAATATAGGAAACTACATGAAAACATGAATAATTCTGTGAAAATGACTGTAAACATATGAGAACTTGTTTAGAACAGCTGAAAGAGATTCTCCAAGTCAGTTCTTAGTGTAAAAAAGGTAGCTAAGATCCGGGAAATCCTTAATTCGAGTTAAGATAACATGAAACACTGTATGAATCCCATATTCTTTACTTAAAGGAGACTAGAGTGGTAAATGTGTGTTATACAAGGCAGAATACCATTGAAATAGAGAAAGAAACACGTTCGACAGCTTTGGAAAGCCTTACACTTCACTGAAATGTAGTACTACACTCTATAACACAGTTGAGAGACAATGTTCCCTAGCTGCCTCAGTTCATAACAGTGTGTAGGAAGTTGTTTGATAAAGTGGGCAAAGCTTATTCTTGGACCAGAAGGCAGAATATAGGAAACTACATGAAAACATGAATAATTCAGTGAAAATGACTGTAAACAGATGAGAACTTGTTTTACAGCAGCTGAAAGAGATTCTCCAAGTCAGTTCTTAGTGTAGAAAAGGTAGCTAAATCCGGAAAATCCTTAATTCGAGTTAAGATCACATGAAACACTGTATGAATCCTATATTGTTTACTTAAAGGAGACTAGAGTGGTAAATTTGTGTTATATAAGGCAGAATACCATTGAAATAGAGAAAGAAACACATTCGGCAGCTTTGGAAAGCCTTACACTTCACTGAAATGTAGTACTACACTCTATAACACAGTTGAGAGACAATGTTCCGGAGCTGCCTCAGTTCATAACAGTGTGTAGGAAGTTGATTGATAAAGTGGCAAAGCTTTTATACTTGGAACAGAAGGCAGAATATAGGAAACTACATGAAAACATGAATAATTCTGTGAAAATGACTGTAAACATATGAGAACTTGTTTAGAACAGCTGAAAGAGATTCTCCAAGTCAGTTCTTAGTGTAAAAAAGGTAGCTAAGATCGGGGAAATCCTTAATTCGAGTTAAGATCACATGAAACACTGTATGAATCCCATATTCTTTACTTAAAGGAGACTAGAGTGGTAAATGTGTGTTATACAAGGCAGAATACCATTGAAATAGAGAAAGAAACACGTTCGGCAGCTTTGGAAAGCCTTACACTTCACTGAAATGTAGTACTACACTCTATAACACAGTTGAGAGACAATGTTCCCGGGCTGCCTCAGTTCATAACAGTGTGTAGCAAGTTGTTTGATAAAGTGGGCAAAGCTTATACTTGGACCAGAAGGAAGAATATAGGAAACTACATGAAAACATGAATAATTCAGTGAAAATGACTGTGAACAGATGAGAACTTGTTTAGAACAGCTGAAAGAGAATCTCCAAGTCAGTTCTTAGTGTAGAAAAGGTAGCTAAGATAAGGGAAATCCTTAATTCGAGTTTAGATAACATCAAACACTGTATGAATCCTATATTCATTACTTAAAGGAGACTAGAGTGGTAAATGTGTGTTATACAATGCAGAATACCATTGAAATAGAGAAAGAAACACGTTCGGCAGCTTTGGAAAGCCTTACACTTCACTGAAATGTAGTACTACACTCTATAACACAGTTGAGAGACAATGTTCCCGAGCTGCCTCAGTTCATAACAGTGTGTAGAAAGTTGTTTGATAAAGTGGGCAAAGCTTATCCTTGGGCCAGAAGGCAGAATATAGGAAACTACATGAAAACATGAATAATTCAGTGAAAATGACTATAAACAGATGAGAACTTGTTTAGAACTGCGGAAAGAGAATCTCCAAGTCAGTTCTTAGTGTAGAAAAGGTAGCTAAGATAAGGGAAATCCTTAATTCGAGTTAAGATAACATCAAACACTGTATGAATCCTATATTCTTTACTTAAAGGAGACTAGAGTGGTAAATGTGTGTTATACAAGGCAGAATACCATTGAAATAGAGAACGTAACACGTTCGGCAGCTTTGGAAAGCCTTACACTTCACTGAAATGTAGTACTACACTCTATAACACAGTTGAGAGACAATGTTCCCTAGCTGCCTCAGTTCATAACAGTGTGTAGGAAGTTGTTTGATAAAGTGGGCAAAGCTTATTCTTGGACCAGAAGGCAGAATATAGGAAATTACATGAAAACATGAATAATTCAGTGAAAATGACTGTAAACAGATGAGAACTTGTTTTACAGCAGCTGAAAGAGATTCTCCAAGTCAGTTCTTACTGTAGAAAAGGTAGCTAAATCGGGAAAATCCTTAATTCGAGTTAAGATCACATGAAACACTGTATGAATCCTATATTGTTTACTTAAAGAAGACTAGAGTGGTAAATTTGTGTTATATAAGGCAGAATACCATTGAAATAGAGAAAGAAACACATTCGGCAGCTTTGGAAAGCCTTACACTTCACTGAAATGTAGTACTACACTCTATAACACAGTTGAGAGACAATGTTCCGGAGCTGCCTCAGTTCATAACAGTGTGTAGGAAGTTGATTGATAAAGTGGCAAAGCTTTTATACTTGGAACAGAAGGCAGAATATAGGAAACTACATGAAAACATGAATAATTCTGTGAAAATGACTGTAAACATATGAGAACTTGTTTAGAACAGCTGAAAGAGATTCTCCAAGTCAGTTCTTAGTGTAAAAAAGGTAGCTAAGATCCGGGAAATCCTTAATTCGAGTTAAGATAACATGAAACACTGTATGAATCCCATATTCTTTACTTAAAGGAGACTAGAGTGGTAAATGTGTGTTATACAAGGCAGAATACCATTGAAATAGAGAAAGAAACACGTTCGACAGCTTTGGAAAGCCTTACACTTCACTGAAATGTAGTACTACACTCTATAACACAGTTGAGAGACAATGTTCCCTAGCTGCCTCAGTTCATAACAGTGTGTAGGAAGTTGTTTGATAAAGTGGGCAAAGCTTATTCTTGGACCAGAAGGCAGAATATAGGAAACTACATGAAAACATGAATAATTCAGTGAAAATGACTGTAAACAGATGAGAACTTGTTTTACAGCAGCTGAAAGAGATTCTCCAAGTCAGTTCTTAGTGTAGAAAAGGTAGCTAAATCCGGAAAATCCTTAATTCGAGTTAAGATCACATGAAACACTGTATGAATCCTATATTGTTTACTTAAAGGAGACTAGAGTGGTAAATTTGTGTTATATAAGGCAGAATACCATTGAAATAGAGAAAGAAACACATTCGGCAGCTTTGGAAAGCCTTACACTTCACTGAAATGTAGTACTACACTCTATAACACAGTTGAGAGACAAT
Organism: Pipistrellus hanaki; assembly: GCF_964339955.1. Lineage (NCBI taxonomy): Eukaryota > Metazoa > Chordata > Mammalia > Chiroptera > Vespertilionidae > Pipistrellus > Pipistrellus hanaki. Next base: position 811,007 of record NC_140519.1, read on the forward strand.
GTTCCGGAGCTGCCTCAGTTCATAACAGTGTGTAGGAAGTTGATTGATAAAGTGGCAAAGCTTTTATACTTGGAACAGAAGGCAGAATATAGGAAACTACATGAAAACATGAATAATTCTGTGAAAATGACTGTAAACATATGAGAACTTGTTTAGAACAGCTGAAAGAGATTCTCCAAGTCAGTTCTTAGTGTAAAAAAGGTAGCTAAGATCGGGGAAATCCTTAATTCGAGTTAAGATCACATGAAACACTGTATGAATCCCATATTCTTTACTTAAAGGAGACTAGAGTGGTAAATGTGTGTTATACAAGGCAGAATACCATTGAAATAGAGAAAGAAACACGTTCGGCAGCTTTGGAAAGCCTTACACTTCACTGAAATGTAGTACTACACTCTATAACACAGTTGAGAGACAATGTTCCCGGGCTGCCTCAGTTCATAACAGTGTGTAGCAAGTTGTTTGATAAAGTGGGCAAAGCTTATACTTGGACCAGAAGGAAGAATATAGGAAACTAAATGAAAACATGAATAATTCAGTGAAAATGACTGTGAACAGATGAGAACTTGTTTAGAACAGCTGAAAGAGAATCTCCAAGTCAGTTCTTAGTGTAGAAAAGGTAGCTAAGATAAGGGAAATCCTTAATTCGAGTTTAGATAACATCAAACACTGTATGAATCCTATATTCATTACTTAAAGGAGACTAGAGTGGTAAATGTGTGTTATACAATGCAGAATACCATTGAAATAGAGAAAGAAACACGTTCGGCAGCTTTGGAAAGCCTTACACTTCACTGAAATGTAGTACTACACTCTATAACACAGTTGAGAGACAATGTTCCCGAGCTGCCTCAGTTCATAACAGTGTGTAGAAAGTTGTTTGATAAAGTGGGCAAAGCTTATCCTTGGGCCAGAAGGCAGAATATAGGAAACTACATGAAAACATGAATAATTCAGTGAAAATGACTATAAACAGATGAGAACTTGTTTAGAACTGCGGAAAGAGAATCTCCAAGTCAGTTCTTAGTGTAGAAAAGGTAGCTAAGATAAGGGAAATCCTTAATTCGAGTTAAGATAACATCAAACACTGTATGAATCCTATATTCTTTACTTAAAGGAGACTAGAGTGGTAAATGTGTGTTATACAAGGCAGAATACCATTGAAATAGAGAACGTAACACGTTCGGCAGCTTTGGAAAGCCTTACACTTCACTGAAATGTAGTACTACACTCTATAACACAGTTGAGAGACAATGTTCCCTAGCTGCCTCAGTTCATAACAGTGTGTAGGAAGTTGTTTGATAAAGTGGGCAAAGCTTATTCTTGGACCAGAAGGCAGAATATAGGAAATTACATGAAAACATGAATAATTCAGTGAAAATGACTGTAAACAGATGAGAACTTGTTTTACAGCAGCTGAAAGAGATTCTCCAAGTCAGTTCTTACTGTAGAAAAGGTAGCTAAATCGGGAAAATCCTTAATTCGAGTTAAGATCACATGAAACACTGTATGAATCCTATATTGTTTACTTAAAGAAGACTAGAGTGGTAAATTTGTGTTATATAAGGCAGAATACCATTGAAATAGAGAAAGAAACACATTCGGCAGCTTTGGAAAGCCTTACACTTCACTGAAATGTAGTACTACACTCTATAACACAGTTGAGAGACAATGTTCCGGAGCTGCCTCAGTTCATAACAGTGTGTAGGAAGTTGATTGATAAAGTGGCAAAGCTTTTATACTTGGAACAGAAGGCAGAATATAGGAAACTACATGAAAACATGAATAATTCTGTGAAAATGACTGTAAACATATGAGAACTTGTTTAGAACAGCTGAAAGAGATTCTCCAAGTCAGTTCTTAGTGTAAAAAAGGTAGCTAAGATCCGGGAAATCCTTAATTCGAGTTAAGATAACATGAAACACTGTATGAATCCCATATTCTTTACTTAAAGGAGACTAGAGTGGTAAATGTGTGTTATACAAGGCAGAATACCATTGAAATAGAGAAAGAAACACGTTCGACAGCTTTGGAAAGCCTTACACTTCACTGAAATGTAGTACTACACTCTATAACACAGTTGAGAGACAATGTTCCCTAGCTGCCTCAGTTCATAACAGTGTGTAGGAAGTTGTTTGATAAAGTGGGCAAAGCTTATTCTTGGACCAGAAGGCTGAATATAAGAAACTACATGAAAACATGAATAATTCAGTGAAAATGACTGTAAACAGATGAGAACTTGTTTTACAGCAGCTGAAAGAGATTCTCCAAGTCAGTTCTTAGTGTAGAAAAGGTAGCTAAATCCGGAAAATCCTTAATTCGAGTTAAGATCACATGAAACACTGTATGAATCCTATATTGTTTACTTAAAGGAGACTAGAGTGGTAAATTTGTGTTATATAAGGCAGAATACCATTGAAATAGAGAAAGAAACACATTCGGCAGCTTTGGAAAGCCTTACACTTCACTGAAATGTAGTACTACACTCTATAACACAGTTGAGAGACAATGTTCCGGAGCTGCCTCAGTTCATAACAGTGTGTAGGAAGTTGATTGATAAAGTGGCAAAGCTTTTATACTTGGAACAGAAGGCAGAATATAGGAAAGTACATGAAAACATGAATAATTCTGTGAAAATGACTGTAAACATATGAGAACTTGTTTAAAACAGCTGAAAGAGATTCTCCAAGTCAGTTCTTAGTGTAAAAAAGGTAGCTAAGATCGGGGAAATCCTTAATTCGAGTTAAGATCACATGAAACACTGTATGAATCCCATATTCTTTACTTAAAGGAGACTAGAGTGGTAAATGTGTGTTATACAAGGCAGAATACCATTGAAATAGAGAAAGAAACACGTTCGGCAGCTTTGGAAAGCCTTACACTTCACTGAAATGTAGTACTACACTCTATAACACAGTTGAGAGACAATGTTCCCGGGCTGCCTCAGTTCATAACAGTGTGTAGCAAGTTGTTTGATAAAGTGGGCAAAGCTTATACTTGGACCAGAAGGAAGAATATAGGAAACTACATGAAAACATGAATAATTCAGTGAAAATGACTGTGAACAGATGAGAACTTGTTTAGAACAGCTGAAAGAGAATCTCCAAGTCAGTTCTTAGTGTAGAAAAGGTAGCTAAGATAAGGGAAATCCTTAATTCGAGTTTAGATAACATCAAACACTGTATGAATCCTATATTCATTACTTAAAGGAGACTAGAGTGGTAAATGTGTGTTATACAATGCAGAATACCATTGAAATAGAGAAAGAAACACGTTCGGCAGCTTTGGAAAGCCTTACACTTCACTGAAATGTAGTACTACACTCTATAACACAGTTGAGAGACAATGTTCCCGAGCTGCCTCAGTTCATAACAGTGTGTAGGAAGTTGTTTGATAAAGTGGGCAAAGCTTATTCTTGGACCAGAAGGCAGAATATAGGAAACTACATGAAAACATGAATAATTCAGTGAAAATGACTGTAAACAGATGAGAACTTGTTTTACAGCAGCTGAAAGAGATTCTCCAAGTCAGTTCTTAGTGTAGAAAAGGTAGCTAAATCCGGAAAATCCTTAATTCGAGTTAAGATCACATGAAACACTGTATGAATCCTATATTGTTTACTTAAAGAAGACTAGAGTGGTAAATTTGTGTTATATAAGGCAGAATACCATTGAAATAGAGAAAGAAACACATTCGGCAGCTTTGGAAAGCCTTACACTTCACTGAAATGTAGTACTACACTCTATAACACAGTTGAGAGACAATGTTCCGGAGCTGCCTCAGTTCATAACAGTGTGTAGGAAGTTGATTGATAAAGTGGCAAAGCTTTTATACTTGGAACAGAAGGCAGAATATAGGAAACTACATGAAAACATGAATAATTCTGTGAAAATGACTGTAAACATATGAGAACTTGTTTAGAACAGCTGAAAGAGATTCTCCAAGTCAGTTCTTAGTGTAAAAAAGGTAGCTAAGATCCGGGAAATCCTTAATTCGAGTTAAGATAACATGAAACACTGTATGAATCCCATATTCTTTACTTAAAGGAGACTAGAGTGGTAAATGTGTGTTATACAAGGCAGAATACCATTGAAATAGAGAAAGAAACACGTTCGACAGCTTTGGAAAGCCTTACACTTCACTGAAATGTAGTACTACACTCTATAACACAGTTGAGAGACAATGTTCCCTAGCTGCCTCAGTTCATAACAGTGTGTAGGAAGTTGTTTGATAAAGTGGGCAAAGCTTATTCTTGGACCAGAAGGCTGAATATAAGAAACTACATGAAAACATGAATAATTCAGTGAAAATGACTGTAAACAGATGAGAACTTGTTTTACAGCAGCTGAAAGAGATTCTCCAAGTCAGTTCTTAGTGTAGAAAAGGTAGCTAAATCCGGAAAATCCTTAATTCGAGTTAAGATCACATGAAACACTGTATGAATCCTATATTGTTTACTTAAAGGAGACTAGAGTGGTAAATTTGTGTTATATAAGGCAGAATACCATTGAAATAGAGAAAGAAACACATTCGGCAGCTTTGGAAAGCCTTACACTTCACTGAAATGTAGTACTACACTCTATAACACAGTTGAGAGACAATGTTCCGGAGCTGCCTCAGTTCATAACAGTGTGTAGGAAGTTGATTGATAAAGTGGCAAAGCTTTTATACTTGGAACAGAAGGCAGAATATAGGAAAGTACATGAAAACATGAATAATTCTGTGAAAATGACTGTAAACATATGAGAACTTGTTTAGAACAGCTGAAAGAGATTCTCCAAGTCAGTTCTTAGTGTAAAAAAGGTAGCTAAGATCGGGGAAATCCTTAATTCGAGTTAAGATCACATGAAACACTGTATGAATCCCATATTCTTTACTTAAAGGAGACTAGAGTGGTAAATGTGTGTTATACAAGGCAGAATACCATTGAAATAGAGAAAGAAACACGTTCGGCAGCTTTGGAAAGCCTTACACTTCACTGAAATGTAGTACTACACTCTATAACACAGTTGAGAGACAATGTTCCCGGGCTGCCTCAGTTCATAACAGTGTGTAGCAAGTTGTTTGATAAAGTGGGCAAAGCTTATACTTGGACCAGAAGGAAGAATATAGGAAACTACATGAAAACATGAATAATTCAGTGAAAATGACTGTGAACAGATGAGAACTTGTTTAGAACAGCTGAAAGAGAATCTCCAAGTCAGTTCTTAGTGTAGAAAAGGTAGCTAAGATAAGGGAAATCCTTAATTCGAGTTTAGATAACATCAAACACTGTATGAATCCTATATTCATTACTTAAAGGAGACTAGAGTGGTAAATGTGTGTTATACAATGCAGAATACCATTGAAATAGAGAAAGAAACACGTTCGGCAGCTTTGGAAAGCCTTACACTTCACTGAAATGTAGTACTACACTCTATAACACAGTTGAGAGACAATGTTCCCGAGCTGCCTCAGTTCATAACAGTGTGTAGGAAGTTGTTTGATAAAGTGGGCAAAGCTTATTCTTGGACCAGAAGGCAGAATATAGGAAACTACATGAAAACATGAATAATTCAGTGAAAATGACTGTAAACAGATGAGAACTTGTTTTACAGCAGCTGAAAGAGATTCTCCAAGTCAGTTCTTAGTGTAGAAAAGGTAGCTAAATCCGGAAAATCCTTAATTCGAGTTAAGATCACATGAAACACTGTATGAATCCTATATTGTTTACTTAAAGAAGACTAGAGTGGTAAATTTGTGTTATATAAGGCAGAATACCATTGAAATAGAGAAAGAAACACATTCGGCAGCTTTGGAAAGCCTTACACTTCACTGAAATGTAGTACTACACTCTATAACACAGTTGAGAGACAATGTTCCGGAGCTGCCTCAGTTCATAACAGTGTGTAGGAAGTTGATTGATAAAGTGGCAAAGCTTTTATACTTGGAACAGAAGGCAGAATATAGGAAACTACATGAAAACATGAATAATTCTGTGAAAATGACTGTAAACATATGAGAACTTGTTTAGAACAGCTGAAAGAGATTCTCCAAGTCAGTTCTTAGTGTAAAAAAGGTAGCTAAGATCCGGGAAATCCTTAATTCGAGTTAAGATAACATGAAACACTGTATGAATCCCATATTCTTTACTTAAAGGAGACTAGAGTGGTAAATGTGTGTTATACAAGGCAGAATACCATTGAAATAGAGAAGGAAACACGTTCGACAGCTTTGGAAAGCCTTACACTTCACTGAAATGTAGTACTACACTCTATAACGCAGTTGAGAGACAATGTTCCCTAGCTGCCTCAGTTCATAACAGTGTGTAGGAAGTTGTTTGATAAAGTGGGCAAAGCTTATTCTTGGACCAGAAGGCAGAATATAGGAAACTACATGAAAACATGAATAATTCAGTGAAAATGACTGTAAACAGATGAGAACTTGTTTTACAGCAGCTGAAAGAGATTCTCCAAGTCAGTTCTTAGTGTAGAAAAGGTAGCTAAATCCGGAAAATCCTTAATTCGAGTTAAGATCACATGAAACACTGTATGAATCAGATATTGTTTACTTAAAGGAGACTAGAGTGGTAAATTTGTGTTATATAAGGCAGAATACCATTGAAATAGAGAAAGAAACACATTCGGCAGCTTTGGAAAGCCTTACACTTCACTGAAATGTAGTACTACACTCTATAACACAGTTGAGAGAAAATGTTCCGGAGCTGCCTCAGTTCATAACAGTGTGTAGGAAGTTGATTGATAAAGTGGCAAAGCTTTTATACTTGGAACAGAAGGCAGAATATAGGAAAGTACATGAAAACATGAATAATTCTGTGAAAATGACTGTAAACATATGAGAACTTGTTTAGAACAGCTGAAAGAGATTCTCCAAGTCAGTTCTTAGTGTAAAAAAGGTAGCTAAGATCGGGGAAATCCTTAATTCGAGTTAAGATCACATGAAACACTGTATGAATCCCATATTCTTTACTTAAAGGAGACTAGAGTGGTAAATGTGTGTTATACAAGGCAGAATACCATTGAAATAGAGAAAGAAACACGTTCGGCAGCTTTGGAAAGCCTTACACTTCACTGAAATGTAGTACTACACTCTATAACACAGTTGAGAGACAATGTTCCCGGGCTGCCTCAGTTCATAACAGTGTGTAGCAAGTTGTTTGATAAAGTGGGCAAAGCTTATACTTGGACCAGAAGGAAGAATATAGGAAACTACATGAAAACATGAATAATTCAGTGAAAATGACTGTGAACAGATGAGAACTTGTTTAGAACAGCTGAAAGAGAATCTCCAAGTCAGTTCTTAGTGTAGAAAAGGTAGCTAAGATAAGGGAAATCCTTAATTCGAGTTTAGATAACATCAAACACTGTATGAATCCTATATTCATTACTTAAAGGAGACTAGAGTGGTAAATGTGTGTTATACAATGCAGAATACCATTGAAATAGAGAAAGAAACACGTTCGGCAGCTTTGGAAAGCCTTACACTTCACTGAAATGTAGTACTACACTCTATAACACAGTTGAGAGACAATGTTCCCGAGCTGCCTCAGTTCACAACAGTGTGTAGCAAGTTGTTTGATAAAGTGGGCAAAGCTTATACTTGGACCAGAAGGAAGAATATAGGAAACTACATGAAAACATGAATAATTCAGTGAAAATGACTGTGAACAGATGAGAACTTGTTTAGAACAGCTGAAAGAGAATCTCCAAGTCAGTTCTTAGTGTAGAAAAGGTAGCTAAGATAAGGGAAATCCTTAATTCGAGTTAAGATAACATCAAACACTGTATGAATCCTATATTCTTTACTTAAAGGAGACTAGAGTGGTAAATGTGTGTTATACAAGGCAGAATACCATTGAAATAGAGAATGTAACACGTTCGGCAGCTTTGGAAAGCCTTACACTTCACTGAAATGTAGTACTACACTCTATAACACAGTTGAGAGACAATGTTCCCTAGCTGCCTCAGTTCATAACAGTGTGTAGGAAGTTGTTTGATAAAGTGGGCAAAGCTTATTCTTGGACCAGAAGGCAGAATATAGGAAACTACATGAAAACATGAATAATTCAGTGAAAATGACTGTAAACAGATGAGAACTTGTTTTACAGCAGCTGAAAGAGATTCTCCAAGTCAGTTCTTAGTGTAGAAAAGGTAGCTAAATCCGGAAAATCCTTAATTCGAGTTAACATCACATGAAACACTGTATGAATCCTATATTGTTTACTTAAAGGAGACTAGAGTGGTAAATTTGTGTTATATAAGGCAGAATACCATTGAAATAGAGAAAGAAACACATTCGGCAGCTTTGGAAAGCCTTACACTTCACTGAAATGTAGTACTACACTCTATAACACAGTTGAGAGACAATGTTCCGGAGCTGCCTCAGTTCATAACAGTGTGTAGGAAGTTGATTGATAAAGTGGCAAAGCTTTTATACTTGGAACAGAAGGCAGAATATAGGAAAGTACATGAAAACATGAATAATTCTGTGAAAATGACTGTAAACATATGAGAACTTGTTTAGAACAGCTGAAAGACATTCTCCAAGTCAGTTCTTAGTGTAAAAAAGGTAGCTAAGATCGGGGAAATCCTTAATTCGAGTTAAGATCACATGAAACACTGTATGAATCCCATATTCTTTACTTAAAGGAGACTAGAGTGGTAAATGTGTGTTATACAAGGCAGAATACCATTGAAATAGAGAAAGAAACACGTTCGGCAGCTTTGGAAAGCCTTACACTTCACTGAAATGTAGTACTACACTCTATAACACAGTTGAGAGACAATGTTCCCGGGCTGCCTCAGTTCATAACAGTGTGTAGCAAGTTGTTTGATAAAGTGGGTAAAGCTTATACTTGGACCAGAAGGAAGAATATAGGAAACTACATGAAAACATGAATAATTCAGTGAAAATGACTGTGAACAGATGAGAACTTGTTTAGAACAGCTGAAAGAGAATCTCCAAGTCAGTTCTTAGTGTAGAAAAGGTAGCTAAGATAAGGGAAATCCTTAATTCGAGTTTAGATAACATCAAACACTGTATGAATCCTATATTCATTACTTAAAGGAGACTAGAGTGGTAAATGTGTGTTATACAAGGCAGAATACCATTGAAATAGAGAAAGAAACACGTTCAGCAGCTTTGGAAAGCCTTACACTTCACTGAAATGTAGTACTACACTCTATAACACAGTTGAGAGACAATGTTCCCGGGCTGCCTCAGTTCATAACAGTGTGTAGCAAGTTGTTTGATAAAGTGGGCAAAGCTTATACTTGGACCAGAAGGAAGAATATAGGAAACTACATGAAAACATGAATAATTCAGTGAAAATGACTGTGAACAGATGAGAACTTGTTTAGAACAGCTGAAAGAGAATCTCCAAGTCAGTTCTTAGTGTAGAAAAGGTAGCTAAGATAAGGGAAATCCTTAATTCGAGTTTAGATAACATCAAACACTGTATGAATCCTATATTCATTACTTAAAGGAGACTAGAGTGGTAAATGTGTGTTATACAATGCAGAATACCATTGAAATAGAGAAAGAAACACGTTCGGCAGCTTTGGAAAGCCTTACACTTCACTGAAATGTAGTACTACACTCTATAACACAGTTGAGAGACAATGTTCCCGAGCTGCCTCAGTTCATAACAGTGTGTAGAAAGTTGTTTGATAAAGTGGGCAAAGCTTATCCTTGGGCCAGAAGGCAGAATATAGGAAACTACATGAAAACATGAATAATTCAGTGAAAATGACTATAAACAGATGAGAACTTGTTTAGAACTGCGGAAAGAGAATCTCCAAGTCAGTTCTTAGTGTAGAAAAGGTAGCTAAGATAAGGGAAATCCTTAATTCGAGTTAAGATAACATCAAACACTGTATGAATCCCATATTCTTTACTTAAAGGAGACTAGAGTGGTAAATGTGTGTTATACAAGGCAGAATACCGTTGAAATAGAGAACGTAACACGTTCGGCAGCTTTGGAAAGCCTTACACTTCACTGAAATGTAGTACTACACTCTATAACACAGTTGAGAGACAATGTTCCCTAGCTGCCTCAGTTCATAACAGTGTGTAGGAAGTTGTTTGATAAAGTGGGCAAAGCTTATTCTTGGACCAGAAGGCAGAATATAGGAAACTACATGAAAACATGAATAATTCAGTGAAAATGACTGTAAACAGATGAGAACTTCTTTTACAGCAGCTGAAAGAGATTCTCCAAGTCAGTTCTTAGTGTAGAAAAGGTAGCTAAATCCGGAAAATCCTTAATTCGAGTTAAGATCACATGAAACACTGTATGAATCCTATATTGTTTACTTAAAGAAGACTAGAGTGGTAAATTTGTGTTATATAAGGCAGAATACCATTGAAATAGAGAAAGAAACACATTCGGCAGCTTTGGAAAGCCTTACACTTCACTGAAATGTAGTACTACACTCTATAACACAGTTGAGAGACAATGTTCCGGAGCTGCCTCAGTTCATAACAGTGTGTAGGAAGTTGATTGATAAAGTGGCAAAGCTTTTATACTTGGAACAGAAGGCAGAATATAGGAAACTACATGAAAACATGAATAATTCTGTGAAAATGACTGTAAACATATGAGAACTTGTTTAGAACAGCTGAAAGAGATTCTCCAAGTCAGTTCTTAGTGTAAAAAAGGTAGCTAATATCCGGGAAATCCTTAATTCGAGTTAAGATAACATGAAACACTGTATGAATCCCATATTCTTTACTTAAAGGAGACTAGAGTGGTAAATGTGTGTTATACAAGGCAGAATACCATTGAAATAGAGAAAGAAACACGTTCGACAGCTTTGGAAAGCCTTACACTTCACTGAAATGTAGTACTACACTCTATAACGCAGTTGAGAGACAATGTTCCCTAGCTGCCTCAGTTCATAACAGTGTGTAGGAAGTTGTTTGATAAAGTGGGCAAAGCTTATTCTTGGACCAGAAGGCAGAATATAGGAAACTACATGAAAACATGAATAATTCAGTGAAAATGACTGTAAACAGATGAGAACTTGTTTTACAGCAGCTGAAAGAGATTCTCCAAGTCAGTTCTTAGTGTAGAAAAGGTAGCTAAATCCGGAAAATCCTTAATTCGAGTTAAGATCACATGAAACACTGTATGAATCCTATATTGTTTACTTAAAGGAGACTAGAGTGGTAAATTTGTGTTATATAAGGCAGAATACCATTGAAATAGAGAAAGAAACACATTCGGCAGCTTTGGAAAGCCTTACACTTCACTGAAATGTAGTACTACACTCTATAACACAGTTGAGAGACAATGTTCCGGAGCTGCCTCAGTTCATAACAGTGTGTAGGAAGTTGATTGATAAAGTGGCAAAGCTTTTATACTTGGAACAGAAGGCAGAATATAGGAAAGTACATGAAAACATGAATAATTCTGTGAAAATGACTGTAAACATATGAGAACTTGTTTAGAACAGCTGAAAGAGATTCTCCAAGTCAGTTCTTAGTGTAAAAAAGGTAGCTAAGATCGGGGAAATCCTTAATTCAAGTTAAGATCACATGAAACACTGTATGAATCCCATATTCTTTACTTAAAGGAGACTAGAGTGGTAAATGTGTGTTATACAAGGCAGAATACCATTGAAATAGAGAAAGAAACACATTCGGCAGCTTTGGAAAGCCTTACACTTCACTGAAATGTAGTACTACACTCTATAACACAGTTGAGAGACAATGTTCCCGAGCTGCCTCAGTTCATAACAGTGTGTAGGAAGTTGTTTGATAAAGTGGGCAAAGGTTATTCTTGGAACAGAAGGCAGAATATAGGAAACTACATGAAAACATGAATAATTCAGTGAAAATGACTATAAACAGATGAGAACTTGTTTAGAACTGCGGAAAGAGAATCTCCAAGTCAGTTCTTAGTGTAGAAAAGGTAGCTAAGATAAGGGAAATCCTTAATTCGAGTTAAGATAACATCAAACACGGTATGAATCCTATATTCTTTACTTAAAGGAGACTAGAGTGGTAAATGTGTGTTATACAAGGCAGAATACCATTGAAATAGAGAAAGAAACACGTTCGGCAGCTTTGGAAAGCCTTATACTTCACTGAAATGTAGTACTACACTCTATAACACAGTTGAGAGACAATGTTCCCTAGCTGCCTCAGTTCATAACAGTGTGTAGGAAGTTGTTTGATAAAGTGGGCAAAGCTTATTCTTGGACCAGAAGGCAGAATATAGGAAACTACATGAAAACATGAATAATTCAGTGAAAATGACTGTGAACAGATGAGAACTTGTTTAGAACAGCTGAAAGAGAATCTCCAAGTCAGTTATTAGTGTAGAAAAGGTAGCTAAGATAAGGTAAATCCTTAATTCGAGTTTAGATAACATCAAACACTGTATGAATCCTATATTCATTACGTAAAGGAGACTAGATTGGTAAATGTGTGTTATACAAGGCAGAATACCATTGAAATAGAGAAAGAAACACGTTCGGCAGCTTTGGAAAGCCTTACACTTCACCGAAATGTAGTACTACACTCTATAACACAGTTGAGAGACAATGTTCCCGAGCTGCCTCAGTTCATAACAGTGTGTAGGAAGTTGTTTGATAAAGTGGTTAAAGCTTATTCTTGGACCAGAAGGCAGAATATAGGAAACTACATGAAAACATGAATAATTCAGTGAAAATGACTGTAAACAGATGAGAACATGTTTTAGAACAGCTGAAAGAGATTCTCCAAGTCATTTCTTCGTGTAGAAAAGATAGTTAAATCCGGGAAATCCTTAATTCGAGTTAAGATCACAGGAAACACTGTTTGAATCCTATATTGTTTACTTAAAGGAGACTAGAGTGGTAAATGTGTGTTATATGTGGCAGAATACCATTGAAATAGAGAAAGAAACACGTTCGGCAGCTTTGGAAAGCCTTACACTTCACTGAAATGTAGTACTACACTCTATAACACAGTTGAGAGACAATGTTCCCGAGCTGCCTCAGTTCATAACAGTGTGTAGAAAGTTGTTTCATAAAGTGGGCAAAGCTTATCCTTGGGCCAGAAGGCAGAATATAGGAAACTACATGAAAACATGAATAATTCAGTGAAAATGACTGTAAACAGATGAGAACTTGTTTAGAACAGCTGAAAGAGAATCTCCAAGTCAGTTCTTAGTGTAGAAAAGGTAGCTAAGATAAGGGAAATCCTTAATTCGAGTTTAGATAACATCAAACACTGTATGAATCCTATATTCATTACTTAAAGGAGACTAGAGTGGTAAATGTGTGTTATACAAGGCAGAATACCATTGAAATAGAGAAAGAAACACGTTCGGCAGCTTTGGAAAGCCTTACACTTCACTGAAATGTAGTACTACACTCTATAACACAGTTGGGAGACAATGTTCCCGAGCTGCCTCAGTTCATAACAGTGTGTAGGAAGTTGTTTGATAAAGTGGGCAAAGCTTATACTTGGACCAGAAGGCAGAATATAGGAAACTACATGAAAACATGAATAATTCAGTGAAAATGACTGTAAACAGATGAGAACTTGTTTAGAACAGCTGAAAGATAATCTCCAAGTTAGTTCTTAGTGTAGAATAGGTAGCTAAGATAAGGGAAATCCTTAATTCGAGTTAAGATCACATGAAACACTGTATGAATACTATATTGTTTACTTAAAGGAGACTAGAGTGGTAAATTTGTGTTATATAAGGCAGAATACCATTGAAATAGAGAAAGAAACACATTCGGCAGCTTTGGAAAGCCTTACACTTCACTGAAATGTAGTACTACACTCTATAACACAGTTGAGAGACAATGTTCCGGAGCTGCCTCAGTTCATAACAGTGTGTAGGAAGTTGATTGATAAAGTGGCAAAGCTTTTATACTTGGAACAGAAGGCAGAATATAGGAAAGTACATGAAAACATGAATAATTCTGTGAAAATGACTGTAAACATATGAGAACTTGTTTAGAACAGCTGAAAGAGATTCTCCAAGTCAGTTCTTAGTGTAAAAAAGGTAGCTAAGATCGGGGAAATCCTTAATTCAAGTTAAGATCACATGAAACACTGTATGAATCCCATATTCTTTACTTAAAGGAGACTAGAGTGGTAAATGTGTGTTATACAAGGCAGAATACCATTGAAATAGAGAAAGAAACACATTCGGCAGCTTTGGAAAGCCTTACACTTCACTGAAATGTAGTACTACACTCTATAACACAGTTGAGAGACAATGTTCCCGAGCTGCCTCAGTTCATAACAGTGTGTAGGAAGTTGTTTGATAAAGTGGGCAAAGGTTATTCTTGGAACAGAAGGCAGAATATAGGAAACTACATGAAAACATGAATAATTCAGTGAAAATGACTATAAACAGATGAGAACTTGTTTAGAACTGCGGAAAGAGAATCTCCAAGTCAGTTCTTAGTGTAGAAAAGGTAGCTAAGATAAGGGAAATCCTTAATTCGAGTTAAGATAACATCAAACACGGTATGAATCCTATATTCTTTACTTAAAGGAGACTAGAGTGGTAAATGTGTGTTATACAAGGCAGAATACCATTGAAATAGAGAAAGAAACACGTTCGGCAGCTTTGGAAAGCCTTATACTTCACTGAAATGTAGTACTACACTCTATAACACAGTTGAGAGACAATGTTCCCTAGCTGCCTCAGTTCATAACAGTGTGTAGGAAGTTGTTTGATAAAGTGGGCAAAGCTTATTCTTGGACCAGAAGGCAGAATATAGGAAACTACATGAAAACATGAATAATTCAGTGAAAATGACTGTGAACAGATGAGAACTTGTTTAGAACAGCTGAAAGAGAATCTCCAAGTCAGTTATTAGTGTAGAAAAGGTAGCTAAGATAAGGTAAATCCTTAATTCGAGTTTAGATAACATCAAACACTGTATGAATCCTATATTCATTACGTAAAGGAGACTAGATTGGTAAATGTGTGTTATACAAGGCAGAATACCATTGAAATAGAGAAAGAAACACGTTCGGCAGCTTTGGAAAGCCTTACACTTCACCGAAATGTAGTACTACACTCTATAACACAGTTGAGAGACAATGTTCCCGAGCTGCCTCAGTTCATAACAGTGTGTAGGAAGTTGTTTGATAAAGTGGTTAAAGCTTATTCTTGGACCAGAAGGCAGAATATAGGAAACTACATGAAAACATGAATAATTCAGTGAAAATGACTGTAAACAGATGAGAACGTGTTTTAGAACAGCTGAAAGAGATTCTCCAAGTCATTTCTTCGTGTAGAAAAGATAGTTAAATCCGGGAAATCCTTAATTCGAGTTAAGATCACAGGAAACACTGTTTGAATCCTATATTGTTTACTTAAAGGAGACTAGAGTGGTAAATGTGTGTTATATGTGGCAGAATACCATTGAAATAGAGAAAGAAACACGTTCGGCAGCTTTGGAAAGCCTTACACTTCACTGAAATGTAGTACTACACTCTATAACACAGTTGAGAGACAATGTTCCCGAGCTGCCTCAGTTCATAACAGTGTGTAGAAAGTTGTTTCATAAAGTGGGCAAAGCTTATCCTTGGGCCAGAAGGCAGAATATAGGAAACTACATGAAAACATGAATAATTCAGTGAAAATGACTGTAAACAGATGAGAACTTGTTTAGAACAGCTGAAAGAGAATCTCCAAGTCAGTTCTTAGTGTAGAAAAGGTAGCTAAGATAAGGGAAATCCTTAATTCGAGTTTAGATAACATCAAACACTGTATGAATCCTATATTCATTACTTAAAGGAGACTAGAGTGGTAAATGTGTGTTATACAAGGCAGAATACCATTGAAATAGAGAAAGAAACACGTTCGGCAGCTTTGGAAAGCCTTACACTTCACTGAAATGTAGTACTACACTCTATAACACAGTTGGGAGACAATGTTCCCGAGCTGCCTCAGTTCATAACAGTGTGTAGGAAGTTGTTTGATAAAGTGGGCAAAGCTTATACTTGGACCAGAAGGCAGAATATAGGAAACTACATGAAAACATGAATAATTCAGTGAAAATGACTGTAAACAGATGAGAACTTGTTTAGAACAGCTGAAAGATAATCTCCAAGTTAGTTCTTAGTGTAGAATAGGTAGCTAAGATAAGGGAAATCCTTAATTCGAGTTAAGATCACATGAAACACTGTATGAATACTATATTCTTTACTTAAAGGAGACTAGAGTGGTAAATGTGTGTTATACAAGGCAGAATACCATTGAAATAGAGAAAGAAACACGTTCGGCAGCTTTGGAAAGCCTTACACTTCACTGAAATGTAGTACTACACTCTATAACACAGTTGAGAGACAATGTTCCCGAGCTGCCTCAGTTCATAACAGTGTGTAGGAAGTTGTTTGATAAAGTGGGCAAAGGTTATTCTTGGAACAGAAGGCAGAATATAGGAAACTACATGAAAACATGAATAATTCAGTGAAAATGACTATAAACAGATGAGAACTTGTTTAGAACTGCGGAAAGAGAATCTCCAAGTCAGTTCTTAGTGTAGAAAAGGTAGCTAAGATAAGGGAAATCCTTAATTCGAGTTAAGATAACATCAAACACGGTATGAATCCTATATTCTTTACTTAAAGGAGACTAGAGTGGTAAATGTGTGTTATACAAGGCAGAATACCATTGAAATAGAGAAAGAAACACGTTCGGCAGCTTTGGAAAGCCTTATACTTCACTGAAATGTAGTACTACACTCTATAACACAGTTGAGAGACAATGTTCCCTAGCTGCCTCAGTTCATAACAGTGTGTAGGAAGTTGTTTGATAAAGTGGGCAAAGCTTATTCTTGGACCAGAAGGCAGAATATAGGAAACTACATGAAAACATGAATAATTCAGTGAAAATGACTGTAAACAGATGAGAACTTGTTTTACAGCAGCTGAAAGAGATTCTCCAAGTCAGTTCTTAGTGTAGAAAAGGTAGCTAAATCCGGAAAATCCTTAATTCGAGTTAAGATCACATGAAACACTGTATGAATCCTATATTGTTTACTTAAAGAAGACTAGAGTGGTAAATTTGTGTTATATAAGGCAGAATACCATTGAAATAGAGAAAGAAACACATTCGGCAGCTTTGGAAAGCCTTACACTTCACTGAAATGTAGTACTACACTCTATAACACAGTTGAGAGACAATGTTCCCGAGCTGCCTCAGTTCATAACAGTGTGTAGCAAGTTGTTTGATAAAGTGGGCAAAGCTTATACTTGGACCAGCAGGCAGAATATAGGAAACTACATGAAAACATGAATAATTCAGTGAAAATGACTGTGAACAGATGAGAACTTGTTTAGAACAGCTGAAAGAGAATCTCCAAGTCAGTTATTAGTGTAGAAAAGGTAGCTAAGATAAGGGAAATCCTTAATTCGAGTTTAGATAACATCAAACACTGTATGAATCCTATATTCATTACGTAAAGGAGACTAGATTGGTAAATGTGTGTTATACAAGGCAGAATACCATTGAAATAGAGAAAGAAACACGTTCGGCAGCTTTGGAAAGCCTTACACTTCACCGAAATGTAGTACTACACTCTATAACACAGTTGAGAGACAATGTTCCCGAGCTGCCTCAGTTCATAACAGTGTGTAGGAAGTTGTTTGATAAAGTGGGCAAAGGTTATTCTTGGAACAGAAGGCAGAATATAGGAAACTACATGAAAACATGAATAATTCAGTGAAAATGACTATAAACAGATGAGAACTTGTTTAGAACTGCGGAAAGAGAATCTCCAAGTCAGTTCTTAGTGTAGAAAAGGTAGCTAAGATAAGGGAAATCCTTAATTCGAGTTAAGATAACATCAAACACGGTATGAATCCTATATTCTTTACTTAAAGGAGACTAGAGTGGTAAATGTGTGTTATACAAGGCAGAATACCATTGAAATAGAGAAAGAAACACGTTCGGCAGCTTTGGAAAGCCTTATACTTCACTGAAATGTAGTACTACACTCTATAACACAGTTGAGAGACAATGTTCCCTAGCTGCCTCAGTTCATAACAGTGTGTAGGAAGTTGTTTGATAAAGTGGGCAAAGCTTATTCTTGGACCAGAAGGCAGAATATAGGAAACTACATGAAAACATGAATAATTCAGTGAAAATGACTGTAAACAGATGAGAACTTGTTTTACAGCAGCTGAAAGAGATTCTCCAAGTCAGTTCTTAGTGTAGAAAAGGTAGCTAAATCCGGAAAATCCTTAATTCGAGTTAAGATCACATGAAACACTGTATGAATCCTATATTGTTTACTTAAAGAAGACTAGAGTGGTAAATTTGTGTTATATAAGGCAGAATACCATTGAAATAGAGAAAGAAACACATTCGGCAGCTTTGGAAAGCCTTACACTTCACTGAAATGTAGTACTACACTCTATAACACAGTTGAGAGACAATGTTCCCGAGCTGCCTCAGTTCATAACAGTGTGTAGCAAGTTGTTTGATAAAGTGGGCAAAGCTTATACTTGGACCAGCAGGCAGAATATAGGAAACTACATGAAAACATGAATAATTCAGTGAAAATGACTGTGAACAGATGAGAACTTGTTTAGAACAGCTGAAAGAGAATCTCCAAGTCAGTTATTAGTGTAGAAAAGGTAGCTAAGATAAGGGAAATCCTTAATTCGAGTTTAGATAACATCAAACACTGTATGAATCCTATATTCATTACGTAAAGGAGACTAGATTGGTAAATGTGTGTTATACAAGGCAGAATACCATTGAAATAGAGAAAGAAACACGTTCGGCAGCTTTGGAAAGCCTTACACTTCACCGAAATGTAGTACTACACTCTATAACACAGTTGAGAGACAATGTTCCCGAGCTGCCTCGGTTCATAACAGTGTGTAGGAAGTTGTTTGATAAAGTGGTTAAAGCTTATTCTTGGACCAGAAGGCAGAATATAGGAAACTACATGAAAACATGAATAATTCAGTGAAAATGACTGTAAACAGATGAGAACGTGTTTTAGAACAGCTGAAAGAGATTCTCCAAGTCATTTCTTCGTGTAGAAAAGATAGTTAAATCCGGGAAATCCTTAATTCGAGTTAAGATCACAGGAAACACTGTTTGAATCCTATATTGTTTACTTAAAGGAGACTAGAGTGGTAAATGTGTGTTATATGTGGCAGAATACCATTGAAATAGAGAAAGAAACACGTTCGGCAGCTTTGGAAAGCCTTACACTTCACTGAAATGTAGTACTACACTCTATAACACAGTTGAGAGACAATGTTCCCGAGCTGCCTCAGTTCATAACAGTGTGTAGAAAGTTGTTTCATAAAGTGGGCAAAGCTTATCCTTGGGCCAGAAGGCAGAATATAGGAAACTACATGAAAACATGAATAATTCAGTGAAAATGACTGTAAACAGATGAGAACTTGTTTAGAACAGCTGAAAGAGAATCTCCAAGTCAGTTCTTAGTGTAGAAAAGGTAGCTAAGATAAGGGAAATCCTTAATTCGAGTTAAGATCACATGAAACACTGTATGAATACTATATTCTTTACTTAAAGGAGACTAGAGTGGTAAATGTGTGTTATACAAGGCAGAATACCATTGAAATAGAGAAAGAAACACGTTCGGCAGCTTTGGAAAGCCTTACACTTCACTGAAATGTAGTACTACACTCTATAACACAGTTGAGAGACAATGTTCCCGAGCTGCCTCAGTTCATAACAGTGTGTAGGAAGTTGTTTGATAAAGTGGGCAAAGGTTATTCTTGGAACAGAAGGCAGAATATAGGAAACTACATGAAAACATGAATAATTCAGTGAAAATGACTATAAACAGATGAGAACTTGTTTAGAACTGCGGAAAGAGAATCTCCAATTCAGTTCTTAGTGTAGAAAAGGTAGCTAAGATAAGGGAAATCCTTAATTCGAGTTAAGATAACATCAAACACGGTATGAATCCTATATTCTTTACTTAAAGGAGACTAGAGTGGTAAATGTGTGTTATAGAAGGCAGAATACCATTGAAATAGAGAACGAAACACGTTCGGCAGCTTTGGAAAGCCTTATACTTCACTGAAATGTAGTACTACACTCTATAACACAGTTGAGAGACAATGTTCCCTAGCTGCCTCAGTTCATAACAGTGTGTAGGAAGTTGTTTGATAAAGTGGGCAAAGCTTATTCTTGGACCAGAAGGCAGAATATAGGAAACTACATGAAAACATGAATAATTCAGTGAAAATGACTGTAAACAGATGAGAACTTGTTTTACAGCAGCTGAAAGAGATTCTCCAAGTCAGTTCTTAGTGTAGAAAAGGTAGCTAAATCCGGAAAATCCTTAATTCGAGTTAAGATCACATGAAACACTGTATGAATCCTATATTGTTTACTTAAAGAAGACTAGAGTGGTAAATTTGTGTTATATAAGGCAGAATACCATTGAAATAGAGAAAGAAACACATTCGGCAGCTTTGGAAAGCCTTACACTTCACTGAAATGTAGTACTACACTCTATAACACAGTTGAGAGACAATGTTCCCGAGCTGCCTCAGTTCATAACAGTGTGTAGCAAGTTGTTTGATAAAGTAGGCAAAGCTTATACTTGGACCAGAAGGCAGAATATAGGAAACTACATGAAAACATGAATAATTCAGTGAAAATGACTGTGAACAGATGAGAACTTGTTTAGAACAGCTGAAAGAGAATCTCCAAGTCAGTTATTAGTGTAGAAAAGGTAGCTAAGATAAGGGAAACCCTTAATTCGAGTTTAGATAACATCAAACACTGTATGAATCCTATATTCATTACGTAAAGGAGACTAGATTGGTAAATGTGTGTTATACAAGGCAGAATACCATTGAAATAGAGAAAGAAACACGTTCGGCAGCTTTGGAAAGCCTTACACTTCACCGAAATGTAGTACTACACTCTATAACACAGTTGAGAGACAATGTTCCCGAGCTGCCTCAGTTCATAACAGTGTGTAGGAAGTTGTTTGATAAAGTGGTTAAAGCTTATTCTTGGACCAGAAGGCAGAATATAGGAAACTACATGAAAACATGAATAATTCAGTGAAAATGACTGTAAACAGATGAGAACGTGTTTTAGAACAGCTGAAAGAGATTCTCCAAGTCATTTCTTCGTGTAGAAAAGATAGTTAAATCCGGGAAATCCTTAATTCGAGTTAAGATCACAGGAAACACTGTTTGAATCCTATATTGTTTACTTAAAGGAGACTAGAGTGGTAAATGTGTGTTATATGTGGCAGAATACCATTGAAATTGAGAAAGGAACACGTTCGGCAGCTTTGGAAAGCCTTACACTTCACTGAAATGTAGTACTACACTCTATAACACAGTTGAGAGACAATGTTCCCGAGCTGCCTCAGTTCATAACAGTGTGTAGAAAGTTGTTTCATAAAGTGGGCAAAGCTTATCCTTGGGCCAGAAGGCAGAATATAGGAAACTACATGAAAACATGAATAATTCAGTGAAAATGACTGTAAACAGATGAGAACTTGTTTAGAACAGCTGAAAGAGAATCTCCAAGTCAGTTCTTAGTGTAGAAAAGGTAGCTAAGATAAGGGAAATCCTTAATTCGAGTTTAGATAACATCAAACACTGTATGAATCCTATATTCTTTACTTAAAGGAGACTAGAGTGGTAAATGTGTGTTATACAAGGCAGAATACCATTGAAATAGAGAAAGAAACAAGTTCGGCAGCTTTGGAAAGCCTTACACTTCACTGAAATGTAGTACTACACTCTATAACACAGTTGGGAGACAATGTTCCCGAGCTGCCTCAGTTCATAACAGTGTGTAGGAAGTTGTTTGATAAAGTGGGCAAAGCTTATACTTGGACCAGAAGGCAGAATATAGGAAACTACATGAAAACATGAATAATTCAGTGAAAATGACTGTAAACAGATGAGAACTTGTTTAGAACAGCTGAAAGAGAATCTCCAAGTTAGTTCTTAGTGTAGAATAGGTAGCTAAGATAAGGGAAATCCTTAATTCGAGTTAAGATCACATGAAACACTGTATGAATGCTATATTCTTTACTTAAAGGAGACTAGAGTGGTAAATGTGTGTTATACAAGGCAGAATACCATTGAAATAGAGAAAGAAACACGTTCGGCAGCTTCGGAAATCCTTACACTTCACTGAAATGTAGTACTACACTCTATAACACAGTTGAGAGACAATGTTCCCGAGCTGCCTCAGTTCATAACAGTGTGTAGGAAGTTGTTTGATAAAGTGGGCAAAGCTTATTCTTGGAACAGAAGGCAGAATATAGGAAACTACATGAAAACATGAATAATTCAGTGAAAATGACTGTAAACAGATGAGAACTTGTTTTACAGCAGCTGAAAGAGATTCTCCAAGTCAGTTCTTAGTGTAGAAAAGGTAGCTAAATCCGGAAAATCCTTAATTCGAGTAAAGATCACATGAAACACTGTATGAATCCTATATTGTTTACTTAAAGAAGACTAGATTGGTAAATTTGTGTTATATAAGGCAGAATACCATTGAAATAGAGAAAGAAACACATTCGGCAGCTTTGGAAAGCCTTACACTTCACTGTAATGTAGTACTACACTCTATAACACAGTTGAGAGACAATGTTCCGGAGCTGCCTCAGTTCATAACAGTGTGCAGAAAGTTGTTTCATAAAGTGGGCAAAGCTTATTCTTGGGCCAGAAGGCAGAATATAGGAAACTACATGAAAACCTGAATAATTCAGTGAAAATGACTGTAAACAGATGAGAACTTGTTTAGAACAGCTGAAAGAGAATCTCCAAGTCAGTTCTTAGTGTAGAAAAGGTAGCTAAGATAAGGGAAATCCTTAATTCGAGTTTAGATAACATCAAACACTGTATGAATCCTATATTCATTACTTAAAGGAGACTAGAGTGGTAAATGTGTGTTATACAATGCAGAATACCATTGAAATAGAGAAAGAAACACTTTCGGCAGCTTTGGAAAGCCTTACACTTCACTGAAATGTAGTACTACACTCTATAACACAGTTGAGAGACAATGTTCACGAGCTGCCTCAGTTCATAACAGTGTGTAGGAAGTTGTTTGATAAAGTGGGCAAAGGTTATTCTTGGAACAGAAGGCAGAATATAGGAAACTACATGAAAACATGAATAATTCAGTGAAAATGACTATAAGCAGATGAGAACTTGTTTAGAACTGCGGAAAGAGAATCTCCAATCAGTTCTTAGTGTAGAAAAGGTAGCTAAGATAAGGGAAATCCTTAATTCGAGTTAAGATAACATCAAACACGGTATGAATCCTATATTCTTTACTTAAAGGAGACTAGAGTGGTAAATGTGTGTTATACAAGGCAGAATACCATTGAAATAGAGAAAGAAACACATTCGGCAGCTTTGGAAAGCCTTAAACTTCACTGAAATGTAGTACTACACTCTATAACACAGTTGAGAGACAATGTTCCGGAGCTGCCTCAGTTCATAACAGTGTGTAGGAAGTTGATTGATAAAGTGGCAAAGCTTTTATACTTGGAACAGAAGGCAGAATATAGGAAACTACATTAAAACATGAATAATTCTGTAAAAATGACTGTAAACATATGAGAACTTGTTTAGAACAGCTGAAAGAGATTCTCCAAGTAAGTTCTTAGTGTAAAAAAGGTAGCTAAGATCCGGGAAATCCTTAATTTGAGTTAAGATCACATGAAACACTGTATGAATCCCATATTCTTTACTTAAAGGAGACTAGAGTGGTAAATGTGTGTTATACAAGGCAGAATACCATTGAAATACAGAAAGAAACACGTTTGGCAGCTTTGGAAAGCCTTACACTTCACTGAAATGTAGTACTACACTCTATAACACAGTTGAGAGACAATGTTCCCGAGCTGCCTCAGTTCATAACGGTGTGTAGCAAGTTGTTTGATAAAGTGGGCAAAGCTTATACTTGGACCAGAAGGCAGAATATAGGAAACTACATGAAAACATGAATAATTCAGTGAAAATGATTGTGAACAGATGAGAACTTGTTTAGAACAGCTGAAAGAGAATCTCCAAGTCAGTTATTAGTGTAGAAAAGGTAGCTAAGATAAGGGAAATCCTTAATTCGAGTTTAGATAACATCAAACACTGTATGAATCCTATATTCATTACGTAAAGGAGACTAGATTGGTAAATGTGTGTTATACAAGGCAGAATACCATTGAAATAGAGAAAGAAACACGTTCGGCAGCTTTGGAAAGCCTTACACTTCACCGAAATGTAGTACTACACTCTATAACACAGTTGAGAGACAATGTTCCCGAGCTGCCTCAGTTCATAACAGTGTGTAGGAAGTTGTTTGATAAAGTGGTTAAAGCTTATTCTTGGACCAGAAGGCAGAATATAGGAAACTACATGAAAACATGAATAATTCAGTGAAAATGACTGTAAACAGATGAGAACTTGTTTTAGAACAGCTGATTGAGATTCTCCAAGTCATTTCTTAGTGTAGAAAAGATAGTTAAATCCGGGAAATCCTTAATTCGAGTTAAGATCACAGGAAACACTGTTTGAATCCTATATTGTTTACTTAAAGGAGACTAGAGTGGTAAATGTGTGTTATATGTGGCAGAATACCATTGAAATAGAGAAAGAAACACGTTCAGCAGCTTTGGAAAGCCTTACACTTCACTGAAATGTAGTACTACACTCTATAACACAGTTGAGAGACAATGTTCCCGAGCTGCCTCAGTTCATAACAGTGTGTAGAAAGTTGTTTCATAAAGTGGGCAAAGGTTATTCTTGGAACAGAAGGCAGAATATAGGAAACTACATGAAAACATGAATAATTCAGTGAAAATGACTATAAACAGATGAGAACTTGTTTAGAACAGCTGAAAGAGAATCTCCAAGTCAGTTCTTAGTGTAGAAAAGGTAGCTAAATCCGGAAAATCCTTAATTCGAGTAAAGATCACATGAAACACTGTATGAATCCTATATTGTTTACTTAAAGAAGACTAGATTGGTAAATTTGTGTTATATAAGGCAGAATACCATTGAAATAGAGAAAGAAACACATTCGGCAGCTTTGGAAAGCCTTACACTTCACTGTAATGTAGTACTACACTCTATAACACAGTTGAGAGACAATGTTCCGGAGATGCCTCAGTTCATAACAGTGTGCAGAAAGTTGTTTCATAAAGTGGGCAAAGCTTATTCTTGGGCCAGAAGGCAGAATATAGGAAACTACATGAAAACCTGAATAATTCAGTGAAAATGACTGTAAACAGATGAGAACTTGTTTAGAACAGCTGAAAGAGAATCTCCAAGTCAGTTCTTAGTGTAGAAAAGGTAGCTAAGATAAGGGAAATCCTTAATTCGAGTTTAGATAACCTCAAACACTGTATGAATCCTATATTCATTACTTAAAGGAGACTAGAGTGGTAAATGTGTGTTATACAATGCAGAATACCATTGAAATAGAGAAAGAAACACTTTCGGCAGCTTTGGAAAGCCTTACACTTCACTGAAATGTAGTACTACACTCTATAACACAGTTGAGAGACAATGTTCCCGAGCTGCCTCAGTTAATAACAGTGTGTAGGAAGTTGTTTGATAAAGTGGGCAAAGCTTATACTTGGACCAGAAGGCAGAATATAGGAAACTACATGAAAACATGAATAATTCAGTGAAAATGACTGTAAACAGATGAGAACTTGTTTAGAACAGCTGAAAGATAATCTCCAAGTTAGTTCTTAGTGTAGAATAGGTAGCTAAGATAAGGGAAATCCTTAATTCGAGTTAAGATCACATGAAACACTGTATGAATACTATATTCTTTACTTAAAGGAGACTAGAGTGGTAAATGTGTGTTATACAAGGCAGAATACCATTGAAATAGAGAAAGAAACACGTTCGGCAGCTTTGGAAAGCCTTACACTTCACTGAAATGT
This sequence comes from Pipistrellus hanaki, assembly GCF_964339955.1. Lineage (NCBI taxonomy): Eukaryota > Metazoa > Chordata > Mammalia > Chiroptera > Vespertilionidae > Pipistrellus > Pipistrellus hanaki. The sequence goes on from NC_140519.1 coordinate 836,899, forward strand.
AGTACTACACTCTATAACACAGTTGAGAGACAATGTTCCCGAGCTGCCTCAGTTCATAACAGTGTGTAGGAAGTTGTTTGATAAAGTGGGCAAAGGTTATTCTTGGAACAGAAGGCAGAATATAGGAAACTACATGAAAACATGAATAATTCAGTGAAAATGACTATAAACAGATGAGAACTTGTTTAGAACTGGGGAAAGAGAATCTCCAAGTCAGTTCTTAGTGTAGAAAAGGTAGCTAAGATAAGGGAAATCCTTAATTCGAGTTTAGATAACATCAAACACGGTATGAATCCTATATTCTTTACTTAAAGGAGACTAGAGTGGTAAATGTGTGTTATACAAGGCAGAATACCATTGAAATAGAGAAAGAAACACATTCGGCAGCTTTGGAAAGCCTTAAACTTCACTGAAATGTAGTACTACACTCTATAACACAGTTGAGAGACAATGTTCCGGAGCTGCCTCAGTTCATAACAGTGTGTAGGAAGTTGATTGATAAAGTGGCAAAGCTTTTATACTTGGAACAGAAGGCAGAATATAGGAAACTACATTAAAACATGAATAATTCTGTAAAAATGACTGTAAACATATGAGAACTTGTTTAGAACAGCTGAAAGAGATTCTCCAAGTAAGTTCTTAGTGTAAAAAAGGTAGCTAAGATCCGGGAAATCCTTAATTTGAGTTAAGATCACATGAAACACTGTATGAATCCCATATTCTTTACTTAAAGGAGACTAGAGTGGTAAATGTGTGTTATACAAGGCAGAATACCATTGAAATACAGAAAGAAACACGTTTGGCAGCTTTGGAAAGCCTTACACTTCACTGAAATGTAGTACTACACTCTATAACACAGTTGAGAGACAATGTTCCCGAGCTGCCTCAGTTCATAACGGTGTGTAGCAAGTTGTTTGATAAAGTGGGCAAAGCTTATACTTGGACCAGAAGGCAGAATATAGGAAACTACATGAAAACATGAATAATTCAGTGAAAATGATTGTGAACAGATGAGAACTTGTTTAGAACAGCTGAAAGAGAATCTCAAAGTCAGTTATCAGTGTAGAAAAGGTAGTTAAATCCGGGAAATCCTTAATTCGAGTTAAGATCACAGGAAACACTGTTTGAATCCTATATTGTTTACTTAAAGGAGACTAGAGTGGTAAATGTGTGTTATATGTGGCAGAATACCATTGAAATAGAGAAAGAAACACGTTCAGCAGCTTTGGAAAGCCTTACACTTCACTGAAATGTAGTACTACACTCTATAACACAGTTGAGAGACAATGTTCCCGAGCTGCCTCAGTTCATAACAGTGTGTAGAAAGTTGTTTCATAAAGTGGGCAAAGGTTATTCTTGGAACAGAAGGCAGAATATAGGAAACTACATGAAAACATGAATAATTCAGTGAAAATGACTATAAACAGATGAGAACTTGTTTAGAACAGCTGAAAGAGAATCTCCAAGTCAGTTCTTAGTGTAGAAAAGGTAGCTAAGATAAGGGAAATCCTTAAATCGAGTTTACATAACATCAAACACTGTATGAATCCTATATTCATTACTTAAAGGAGACTAGAGTGGTAAATGTGTGTTATACAAGGCAGAATACCATTGAAATAGAGAAAGAAACACGTTCGGCAGCTTTGGAAAGCCTTAAACTTCACTGAAATGTAGTACTACACTCTATAACACTGTTGGGAGACAATGTTCCCGAGCTGCCTCAGTTCATAACAGTGTGTAGGAAGTTGTTTGATAAAGTGGGCAAAGCTTATACTTGGACCAGAAGGCAGAATATAGGAAACTACATGAAAACATGAATAATTCAGTGAAAATGACTGTAAACAGATGAGAACTTGTTTAGAACAGCTGAAAGAGAATCTCCAAGTTAGTTCTTAGTGTAGAATAGGTAGCTAAGATAAGGGAAATCCTTAATTCGAGTTAAGATCACATGAAACACTGTATGAATGCTATATTCTTTACTTAAAGGAGACTAGAGTGGTAAATGTGTGTTATACAAGGCAGAATACCATTGAAATAGAGAACGAAACACGTTCGGCAGCTTTGGAAAGCCTTACACTTCACTGAAATGTAGTACTACACTCTATAACACAGTTGAGAGACAATGTTCCCTAGCTGCCTCAGTTCATAACAGTGTGTAGGAAGTTGTTTGATAAAGTGGGCAAAGCTTATTCTTGGACCAGAAGGCAGAATATAGGAAACTACATGAAAACATGAATAATTCAGTGAAAATGACTGTAAACAGATGAGAACTTGTTTTACAGCAGCGGAAAGAGATTCTCCAAGTCAGTTCTTAGTGTAGAAAAGGTAGCTAAATCCGGAAAATCCTTAATTCGAGTTAAGATCACATGAAACACTGTATGAATCCTATATTGTTTACTTAAAGAAGACTAGAGTGGTAAATTTGTGTTATATAAGGCAGAATACCATTGAAATAGAGAAAGAAACACATTCGGCAGCTTTGGAAAGCCTTACACTTCACTGAAATGTAGTACTACACTCTATAACACAGTTGAGAGACAATGTTCCGGAGCTGCCTCAGTTCATAACAGTGTGTAGGAAGTTGATTGATAAAGTGGCAAAGCTTTTATACTTGGAACAGAAGGCAGAATATAGGAAACTACATGAAAACATGAATAATTCTGTAAAAATGACTGTAAACATATGAGAACTTGTTTAGAACAGCTGAAAGAGATTCTCCAAGTAAGTTCTTAGTGTAAAAAAGGTAGCTAAGATCCGGGAAATCCTTAATTTGAGTTAAGATCACATGAAACACTGTATGAATCCCATATTCTTTACTTAAAGGAGACTAGAGTGGTAAATGTGTGTTATACAAGGCAGAATACCATTGAAATACAGAAAGAAACACGTTTGGCAGCTTTGGAAAGCCTTACACTTCACCGAAATGTAGTACTACACTCTATAACACAGTTGAGAGACAATGTTCCCGAGCTGCCTCAGTTCATAACAGTGTGTAGGAAGTTGTTTGATAAAGTGGTTAAAGCTTATTCTTGGACCAGAAGGCAGAATATAGGAAACTACATGAAAACATGAATAATTCAGTGAAAATGACTGTAAACAGATGAGAACTTGTTTTAGAACAGCTGATTGAGATTCTCCAAGTCATTTCTTAGTGTAGAAAAGATAGTTAAATCCGGGAAATCCTTAATTCGAGTTAAGATCACAGGAAACACTGTTTGAATCCTATATTGTTTACTTAAAGGAGACTAGAGTGGTAAATGTGTGTTATATGTGGCAGAATACCATTGAAATAGAGAAAGAAACACGTTCAGCAGCTTTGGAAAGCCTTACACTTCACTGAAATGTAGTACTACACTCTATAACACAGTTGAGAGACAATGTTCCCGAGCTGCCTCAGTTCATAACAGTGTGTAGAAAGTTGTTTCATAAAGTGGGCAAAGCTTATCCTTGGGTCAGAAGGCAGAATATAGGAAACTACATGAAAACATGAATAATTCAGTGAAAATGACTGTAAACAGATGAGAACTTGTTTAGAACAGCTGAAAGAGAATCTCCAAGTCAGTTCTTAGTGTAGAAAAGGTAGCTAAGATAAGGGAAATCCTTAATTCGAGTTTACATAACATCAAACACTGTATGAATCCTATATTCATTACTTAAAGGAGACTAGAGTGGTAAATGTGTGTTATACAAGGCAGAATACCATTGAAATAGAGAAAGAAACACGTTCGGCAGCTTTGGAAAGCCTTACACTTCACTGAAATGTAGTACTACACTCTATAACACTGTAGGGAGACAATGTTCCCGAGCTGCCTCAGTTCATAACAGTGTGTAGGAAGTTGTTCGATAAAGTGGGCAAAGCTTATACTTGGACCAGAAGGCAGAATATAGGAAACTACATGAAAACATGAATAATTCAGTGAAAATGACTGTAAACAGATGAGAACTTGTTTAGAACAGCTGAAAGAGAATCTCCAAGTTAGTTCTTAGTGTAGAATAGGTAGCTAAGATAAGGGAAATCCTTAATTCGAGTTAAGATCACATGAAACACTGTATGAATGCTATATTCTTTACTTAAAGGAGACTAGAGTGGTATATGTGTGTTATACAAGGCAGAATACCATTGAAATAGAGAACGAAACACGTTCGGCAGCTTTGGAAAGCCTTACACTTCACTGAAATGTAGTACTACACTCTATAACACAGTTGAGAGACAATGTTCCCTAGCTGCCTCAGTTCATAACAGTGTGTAGGAAGTTGTTTGATAAAGTGGGCAAAGCTTATTCTTGGACCAGAAGGCAGAATATAGGAAACTACATGAAAACATGAATAATTCAGTGAAAATGACTGTAAACAGATGAGAACTTGTTTTACAGCAGCTGAAAGAGATTCTCCAAGTCAGTTCTTAGTGTAGAAAAGGTAGCTAAATCCGGAAAATCCTTAATTCGAGTTAAGATCACATGAAACACTGTATGAATCCTATATTGTTTACTTAAAAAGACTAGAGTGGTAAATTTGTGTTATATAAGGCAGAATACCATTGAAATAGAGAAAGAAACACATTCGGCAGCTTTGGAAAGCCTTACACTTCACTGAAATGTAGTACTACACTCTATAACACAGTTGAGAGACAATGTTCCGGAGCTGCCTCAGTTCATAACAGTGTGTAGGAAGTTGATTGATAAAGTGGCAAAGCTTTTATACTTGGAACAGAAGGCAGAATATAGGAAACTACATGAAAACATGAATAATTCTGTAAAAATGACTGTAAACATATGAGAACTTGTTTAGAACAGCTGAAAGAGATTCTCCAAGTAAGTTCTTAGTGTAAAAAAGGTAGCTAAGATCCGGGAAATCCTTAATTTGAGTTAAGATCACATGAAACACTGTATGAATCCCATATTCTTTACTTAAAGGAGACTAGAGTGGTAAATGTGTGTTATACAAGGCAGAATACCATTGAAATACAGAAAGAAACACGTTTGGCAGCTTTGGAAAGCCTTACACTTCACTGAAATGTAGTACTACACTCTATAACACAGTTGAGAGACAATGTTCCGGAGCTGCCTCAGTTCATAACAGTGTGTAGGAAGTTGATTGATAAAGTGGCAAAGCTTATATACTTGGAACAGAAGGCAGAATATAGGAAACTACATGAAAACATGAATAATTCAGTGAAAATGACTGTAAACAGATGAGAACTTTTTTAGAACAGCTGAAAGTGAATCTCCAAGTCAGTTCTTAGTGTAGAAAAGGTAGCTAAGATAAGGGACATCCTTAATTCGAGTTTAGATAACATCAAACACTGTATGAATCCTATATTCATTACTTAAAGAAGACTAGATTGGTAAATGTGTGTTATACAAGGCAGAATACCATTGAAATAGAGAAAGAAACACGTTCGGCAGCTTTGGAAAGCCTTACACTTCACCGAAATGTAGTACTACATTCTATAACACAGTTGAGAGACAATGTTCCCGAGCTGCCTCAGTTCATAACAGTGTGTAGGAAGTTGTTTGATAAAGTGGTTAAAGCTTATTCTTGGACCAGAAGGCAGAATATAGGAAACTACATGAAAACATGAATAATTCAGTGAAAATGACTGTAAACAGATGAGAACTTGTTTTAGAACAGCTGATTGAGATTCTCCAAGTCATTTCTTAGTGTAGAAAAGATAGTTAAATCCGGGAAATCCTTAATTCGAGTTAAGATCACAGGAAACACTGTTTGAATCCTATATTGTTTACTTAAAGGAGACTAGAGTGGTAAATGTGTGTTATATGTGGCAGAATACCATTGAAATAGAGAAAGAAACACGTTCAGCAGCTTTGGAAAGCCTTACACTTCACTGAAATGTAGTACTACACTCTATAACACAGTTGAGAGACAATGTTCCCAAGCTGCCTCAGTTCATAACAGTGTGTAGAAAGTTGTTTCATAAAGTGGGCAAAGCTTATCCTTGGGTCAGAAGGCAGAATATAGGAAACTACATGAAAACATGAATAATTCAGTGAAAATGACTGTAAACAGATGAGAACTTGTTTAGAACAGCTGAAAGAGAATCTCCAAGTCAGTTCTTAGTGTAGAAAAGGTAGCTAAGATAAGGGAAATCCTTAATTCGAGTTTACATAACATCAAACACTGTATGAATCCTATATTCATTACTTAAAGGAGACTAGAGTGGTAAATGTGTGTTATACAAGGCAGAATACCATTGAAATAGAGAAAGAAACACGTTCGGCAGCTTTGGAAAGCCTTACACTTCACTGAAATGTAGTACTACACTCTATAACACAGTTGAGAGACAATGTTCCCCAGCTGCCTCAGTTCATAACAGTGTGTAGGAAGTTGTTTGATAAAGTGGGCAAAGCTTATTCTTGGAACAGAAGGCAGAATATAGGAAACTACATGAAAACATGAATAATTCAGTGAAAATGACTATAAATAGATGAGAACTTGTTTAGAACTGCGGAAAGAGAATCTCCAAGTCAGTTCTTAGTGTAGAAAAGGTAGCTAAGATAAGGGAAATCCTTAATTGGAGTTAAGATAACATCAAACACTGTATGAATCCTATATTCTTTACTTAAAGGAGACTAGAGTGGTAAATGTGTGTTATACAAGGCAGAATACCATTGAAATAGAGAACGTAACACGTTCGGCAGCTTTGGAAAGCCTTACACTTCACTGAAATGTAGTACTACACTCTATAACACAGTTGAGAGACAATGTTCGCTAGCTGCCTCAGTTCATAACAGTGTGTAGGAAGTTGATTGATAAAGTGGCAAAGCTTTTATACGTGGAACAGAAGGCAGAATATAGGAAACTACATGAAAACATGAATAATTCTGTGAAAATGACTGTAAACATATGAGAACTTGTTTAGAACAGCTGAAAGAGATTCTCCAAGTCAGTTCTTAGTGTAAAAAAGGTAGCTAAGATCCGGGAAATCCTTAATTCGAGTTAAGATAACATGAAACACTGTATGAATCCCATATTCTTTACTTAAAGGAGAGTAGAGTGGTAAATGTGTGTTATACAAGGCAGAATACCATTGAAATAGAGAAAGAAACACGTTCGGCAGCTTTGGAAAGCCTTACACTTCACTGAAATGTAGTACTACACTCTATAACACAGTTGGGAGACAATGTTCCCGAGCTGCCTCAGTTCATAACAGTGTGTAGGAAGTTGTTTGATAAAGTGGGCAAAGCTTATTCTTGGACCAGAAGGCAGAATATAGGAAACTACATGAAAACATGAATAATTCAGTGAAAATGACTGTAAACAGATGAGAACTTGTTTTACAGCAGCTGAAAGAGATTCTCCAAGTCAGTTCTTAATGTAGAAAAGGTAGCTAAATCCGGAAAATCCTTAATTCGAGTTAAGATCACATGAAACACTGTATGAATCCTATATTGTTTACTTAAAGAAGACTAGAGTGGTAAATTTGTGTTATATAAGGCAGAATACCATTGAAATAGAGAAAGAAACACATTCGGCAGCTTTGGAAAGCCTTACACTTCACTGAAATGTAGTACTACACTCTATAACACAGTTGAGAGACAATGTTCCGGAGCTGCCTCAGTTCATAACAGTGTGTAGGAAGTTGTTTGATAAAGTGGGCAAAGCTTATCCTTGGGCCAGAAGGCAGAATATAGGAAACTACATGAAAACATGAATAAGTCAGTGAAAATGACTGTAAACAGATGAGAACTTGTTTAGAACAGCTGAAAGAGAATCTCCAAGTCAGTTCTTAGTGTAGAAAAGGTAGCTAAGATAAGGGAAATCCTTAATTCGAGTTTAGATAACATCAAACACTGTAGGAATCCTATATTCATTACTTAAAGGAGACTAGAGTGGTAAATGTGTGTTATACAATGCAGAATACCATTGAAATAGAGAAAGAAACACGTTCGGCAGCTTTGGAAAGCCTTACACTTCACTGAAATGTAGTAATACACTCTATAACACAGTTGAGAGACAATGTTCCCGAGCTGCCTCAGTTCATAACAGTGTGTAGGAAGTTCTTTGATAAAGTGGGCAAAGCTTATACTTGGACCAGAAGGCAGAATATAGGAAACTACATGAAAACATGAATAATTCAGTGAAAATGACTGTAAACAGATGAGAACTTGTTTAGAACAGCTGAAAGAGAATCTCCAAGTTAGTTCTTAGTGTAGAATAGGTAGCTAAGATAAGGGAAATCCTTAATTCGAGTTAAGATCACATGAAACACTGTATGAATGCTATATTCTTTACTTAAAGGAGACTAGAGTGGTAAATGTGTGTTATACAAGGCAGAATACCATTGAAATAGAGAAAGAAACACGTTCGGCAGTTTCGGAAATCCTTACACTTCACTGAAATGTAGTACTACACTCTATAACACAGTTGAGAGACAATGTTCCCGAGCTGCCTCAGTTCATAACAGTGTGTAGGAAGTTGTTTGATAAAGTGGGCAAAGCTTATTCTTGGAACAGAAGGCAGAATATAGGAAACTACATGAAAACATGAATAATTCAGTGAAAATGACTGTAAACAGATGAGAACTTGTTTTACAGCAGCTGAAAGAGATTCTCCAAGTCAGTTCTTAGTGTAGAAAAGGTAGCTAAATCCGGAAAATCCTTAATTCGAGTAAAGATCACATGAAACACTGTATGAATCCTATATTGTTTACTTAAAGAAGACTAGATTGGTAAATTTGTGTTATATAAGGCAGAATACCATTGAAATAGAGAAAGAAACACATTCGGCAGCTTTGGAAAGCCTTACACTTCACTGTAATATAGTACTACACTCTATAACACAGTTGAGAGACAATGTTCCGGAGCTGCCTCAGTTCATAACAGTGTGTAGAAAGTTGTTTGATAAAGTGGGCAAAGCTTATCCTTGGGCCAGAAGGCAGAATATAGGAAACTACATGAAAACATGAATAATTCAGTGAAAATGACTGTAAACAGATGAGAACTTGTTTAGAACAGCTGAAAGAGAATCTCCAAGTCAGTTCTTAGTGTAGAAAAGGTAGCTAAGATAAGGGAAATCCTTAATTCGAGTTTAGATAACATCAAACACTGTATGAATCCTATATTCATTACGTAAAGGAGACTAGATTGGTAAATGTGTGTTATACAAGGCAGAATACCATTGAAATAGAGAAAGAAACACGTTCGGCAGCTTTGGAAAGCCTTACACTTCACCGAAATGTAGTACTACACTCTATAACACAGTTGAGAGACAATGTTCCCGAGCTGCCTCAGTTCATAACAGTGTGTAGGAAGTTGTTTGATAAAGTGGTTAAAGCTTATTCTTGGACCAGAAGGCAGAATATAGGAAACTACATGAAAACATGAATAATTCAGTGAAAATGACTGTAAACAGATGAGAACTTGTTTTAGAACAGCTGAAAGAGATTCTCCAAGTCATTTCTAAGTGTAGAAAAGATAGTTAAATCCGGGAAATCCTTAATTCGAGTTAAGATCACAGGAAACACTGTTTGAATCCTATATTGTTTACTTAAAGGAGACTAGAGTGGTAAATGTGTGTTATACAAGGCAGAATACCATTGAAATAGAGAAAGAAACACGTTCGGCAGCTTTGGAAAGCCTTACACTTCACTGAAATGTAGTACTACACTCTATAACACAGTTGGGAGACAATGTTCCCGAGCTGCCTCAGTTCATAACAGTGTGTAGGAAGTTGTTTGATAAAGTGGGCAAAGCTTATACTTGGACCAGAAGGCAGAATATAGGAAACTACATGAAAACATGAATAATTCAGTGAAAATGACTGTAAACAGATGAGAACTTGTTTAGAACAGCTGAAAGAGAATCTCCAAGTTAGTTCTTAGTGTAGAATAGGTAGCTAAGATAAGGGAAATCCTTAATTCGAGTTAAGATCACATGAAACACTGTATGAATGCTATATTCTTTACTTAAAGGAGACTAGAGTGGTAAATGTGTGTTATACAAGGCAGAATACCATTGAAATAGAGAACGAAACACGTTCGGCAGCTTTGGAAAGCCTTACACTTCACTGAAATGTAGTACTACACTCTATAACACAGTTGAGAGACAATGTTCCCTAGCTGCCTCAGTTCATAACAGTGTGTAGGAAGTTGTTTGATAAAGTGGGCAAAGCTTATTCTTGGACCAGAAGGCAGAATATAGGAAACTACATGAAAACATGAATAATTCAGTGAAAATGACTGTAAACAGATGAGAACTTGTTTTACAGCAGCTGAAAGAGATTCTCCAAGTCAGTTCTTAGTGTAGAAAAGGTAGCTAAGATAAGGGAAATCCTTAATTCGAGTTTAGATAACATCAAACACTGTATGAATCCTATATTCATTACTTAAAGGAGACTAGAGTGGTAAATGTGTGTTATACAATGCAGAATACCATTGAAATAGAGAAAGAAACACGTTCGGCAGCTTTGGAAAGCCTTACACTTCACTGAAATGTAGTACTACACTCTATAACACAGTTGAGAGACAATGTTCCCGAGCTGCCTCAGTTCATAACAGTGTGTAGGAAGTTGTTTGATAAAGTGGGCAAAGCTTATACTTGGACCAGAAGGCAGAATATAGGAAACTACATGAAAACATGAATACTTCAGTGAAAATGACTGTAAACAGATGAGAACTTGTTTAGAACAGCTGAAAGAGAATCTCCAAGTTAGTTCTTAGTGTAGAATAGGTAGCTAAGATAAGGGAAATCCTTAATTCCAGTTAAGATCACATGAAACACTGTATGAATACTATATTCTTTACTTAAAGGAGACTAGAGTGGTAAATGTGTGTTATACAAGGCAGAATACCATTGAAATAGAGAAAGAAACACGTTCGGCAGCTTTGGAAAGCCTTACACTTCACTGAAATGTGGTACTACACTCTATAACACAGTTGAGAGACAATGTTCCCGAGCTGCCTCAGTTCATAACAGTGTGTAGGAAGTTGTTTGATAAAGTGGGCAAAGCTTATTCTTGGAACAGAAGGCAGAATATAGGAAACTACATGAAAACATGAATAATTCAGTGAAAATGACTATAAACAGATGAGAACTTGTTTAGAACTGCGGAAAGAGAATCTCCAAGTCAGTTCTTAGGGTAAAAAAGGTAGCTAAGATAAGGGAAATCCTTAATTCGAGTTAAGATCACATGAAACACTGTATGAATACTATATTCTTTACTTAAAGGAGACTAGAGTGGTAAATGTGTGTTATACAAGGCAGAATACCATTGAAATAGAGAAAGAAACACGTTCGGCAGCTTTGGAAAGCCTTACACTTCACTGAAATGTAGTACTACACTCTATAACACAGTTGAGAGACAATGTTCCCGAGCTGCCTCAGTTCATAACAGTGTGTAGGAAGTTGTTTGATAAAGTGGGCAAAGCTTATTCTTGGAACAGAAGGCAGAATATAGGAAACTACATGAAAACATGAATAATTCAGTGAAAATAACTATAAACAGATTTGAAGTTGTTTAGAACTGCGGAAAGAGAATCTCCAAGTCAGTTCTTGGTGTAGAAAAGGTAGCTAAGATAAGGGAAATCCTTAATTCGAGTTAAGATAACATCAAACACTGTATGAATCCTATATTCTTTACTTAACGGAGACTAGAGTGGTAAATGTGTGTTATACAAGGCAGAATACCATTGAAATAGAGAAAGAAACACGTTCGGCAGCTTTGGAAAGCCTTACACTTCACTGAAATGTAGTACTACACTCTATAACACAGTTGAGAGACAATGTTCCCTAGCTGCCTCAGTTCATAACAGTGTGTAGAAAGTTGTTTCATAAAGTTGGCAAAGCTTATCCTTGGGCCAGAAGGCAGAATATAGGAAACTACATGAAAACATGAATAATTCAGTGAAAATGACTGTAAACAGATGAGAACTTGTTTTAGAACAGCTGAAAGAGATTCTCCAAGTCATTTCTAAGTGTAGAAAAGATAGTTAAATCCGGGAAATCCTTAATTCGAGTTAAGATCACAGGAAACACTGTTTGAATCCTATATTGTTTACTTAAAGGAGACTAGAGTGGTAAATGTGTGTTATATGTGGCAGAATACCATTGAAATAGAGAAAGAAACACGTTCGGCAGCTTTGGAAAGCCTTACACTTCACTGAAATGTAGTACTACACTCTATAACACAGTTGAGAGACAATGTTCCCGAGCTGCCTCAGTTCATAACAGTGTGTAGAAAGTTGTTTCATAAAGTGGGCAAAGCTTATCCTTGGGCCAGAAGGCAGAATATAGGAAACTACATGAAAACATGAATAATTCAGTGAAAATGACTGTAAACAGATGAGAACTTGTTTAGAACAGCTGAAAGAGAATCTCCAAGTCAGTTCTTAGTGTAGAAAAGGTAGCTAAGATAAGGGAAATCCTTAATTCGAGTTTAGATAACATCAAACACTGTATGAATCCTATATTCATTACTTAAAGGACACTAGAGTGGTAAATGTGTGTTATACAAGGCAGAATACCATTGAAATAGAGAAAGAAACACGTTCGGCAGCTTTGGAAAGCCTTACACTTCACTGAAATGTAGTACTACACTCTATAACACAGTTGGGAGACAATGTTCCCGAGCTGCCTCAGTTCATAACAGTGTGTAGGAAGTTGTTTGATAAAGTGGGCAAAGGTTATTCTTGGAACAGAAGGCAGAATATAGGAAACTACATGAAAACATGAATAATTCAGTGAAAATGACTATAAACAGATGAGAACTTGTTTAGAACTGCGGAAAGAGAATCTCCAAGTCAGTTCTTAGTGTAGAAAAGGTAGCTAAGATAAGGAAAATCCTTAATTCGAGTTAAGATAACATCAAACACGGTATGAATCCTATATTCTTTACTTAAAGGAGACTAGAGTGGTAAATGTGTGTTATACAAGGCAGAATACCATTGAAATAGAGAACGAAACACGTTCGGGAGCTTTGGAAAGCCTTACACTTCACTGAAATGTAGTACTACAGTCTATAACACAGTTGAGAGACAATGTTCCCTAGCTGCCTCAGTTCATAACAGTGTGTAGGAAGTTGTTTGATAAAGTGGGCAAAGCTTATTCTTGGAACAGAAGGCAGAATATAGGAAACTACATGAAAACATGAATAATTCAGTGAAAATGACTATAAACAGATGAGAACTTGTTTAGAACTGCGGAAAGAGAATCTCCAAGTCAGTTCTTAGTGTAGAAAAGGTAGCTAAGATAAGGGAAATCCTTAATTCGAGTTAAGATAACATCAAACACTGTATGAATCCTATATTCTTTACTTAAAGGAGACTAGAGTGGTAAATGTGTGTTATACAAGGCAGAATACCATTGAAATAGAGAACGAAACACGTTCGGCAGCTTTGGAAAGCCTTACACTTCACTGAAATGTAGTACTACACTCTATAACACAGTTGAGAGACAATGTTCCCTAGCTGCCTCAGTTCATAACAGTGTGTAGGAAGTTGTTTGATAAAGTGGGCAAAGCTTATTCTTGGACCAGAAGGCAGAATATAGGAAACTACATGAAAACATGAATAATTCAGTGAAAATGACTGTAAACAGATGAGAACTTGTTTTACAGCAGCTGAAAGAGATTCTCCAAGTCAGTTCTTAGTGTAGAAAAGGTAGCTAAATCCGGAAAATCCTTAATTCGAGTAAAGATCACATGAAACACTGTATGAATCCTATATTGTTTACTTAAAGAAGACTAGATTGGTAAATTTGTGTTATATAAGGCAGAATACCATTGAAATAGAGAAAGAAACACATTCGGCAGCTTTGGAAAGCCTTACACTTCACTGTAATGTAGTACTACACTCTATAACACAGTTGAGAGACAATGTTCCGGAGCTGCCTCAGTTCATAACAGTGTGCAGAAAGTTGTTTCATAAAGTGGGCAAAGCTTATTCTTGGGCCAGAAGGCAGAATATAGGAAACTACATGAAAACATGAATAATTCAGTGAAAATGACTGTAAACAGATGAGAACTTGTTTAGAACAGCTGAAAGAGAATCTCCAAGTCAGTTCTTAGTGTAGAAAAGGTAGCTAAGATAAGGGAAATCCTTAATTCGAGTTTAGATAACCTCAAACACTGTATGAATCCTATATTCATTACTTAAAGTAGACTAGAGTGGTAAATGTGTGTTATACAATGCAGAATACCATTGAAATAGAGAAAGAAACACTTTCGGCAGCTTTGGAAAGCCTTACACTTCACTGAAATGTAGTACTACACTCTATAACACAGTTGAGAGACAATGTTCCCGAGCTGCCTCAGTTCATAACAGTGTGTAGGAAGTTGTTTGATAAAGTGGGCAAAGCTTATACTTGGACCAGAAGGCAGAATATAGGAAACTACATGAAAACATGAATAATTCAGTGAAAATGACTGTAAACAGATGAGAACTTGTTTAGAACAGCTGAAAGATAATCTCCAAGTTAGTTCTTAGTGTAGAATAGGTAGCTAAGATAAGGGAAATCCTTAATTCGAGTTAAGATCACATGAAACACTGTATGAATACTATATTCTTTACTTAAAGGAGACTAGAGTGGTAAATGTGTGTTATACAAGGCAGAATACCATTGAAATAGAGAAAGAAACACGTTCGGCAGCTTTGGAAAGCCTTACACTTCACTGAAATGTAGTACTACACTCTATAACACAGTTGAGAGACAATGTTCCCGAGCTGCCTCAGTTCATAACAGTGTGTAGGAAGTTGTTTGATAAAGTGGGCAAAGGTTATTCTTGGAACAGAAGGCAGAATATAGGAAACTACATGAAAACATGAATAATTCAGTGAAAATGACTATAAACAGATGAGAACTTGTTTAGAACTGCGGAAAGAGAATCTCCAAGTCAGTTCTTAGTGTAGAAAAGGTAGCTAAGATAAGGGAAATCCTTAATTCGAGTTAAGATAACATCAAACACGGTATGAATCCTATATTCTTTACTTAAAGGAGACTAGAGTGGTAAATGTGTGTTATACAAGGCAGAATACCATTGAAATAGAGAACGAAACACGTTCGGCAGCTTTGGAAAGCCTTACACTTCACTGAAATGTAGTACTACACTCTATAACACAGTTGAGAGACAATGTTCCCTAGCTGCCTCAGTTCATAACAGTGTGTAGGAAGTTGTTTGATAAAGTGGGCAAAGCTTATTCTTGGACCAGAAGGCAGAATATAGGAAAATACATGAAAACATGAATAATTCAGTGAAAATGACTGTAAACAGATGAGAACTTGTTTTACAGCAGCTGAAAGAGATTCTCCAAGTCAGTTCTTAGTGTAGAAAAGGTAGCTAAATCCGGAAAATCCTTAATTCGAGTTAAGATCACATGGAACACTGTATGAATCCTATATTGTTTACGTAAAGAAGACTAGAGTGGTAAATGTGTGTTATACAAGGCAGAATACCATTGAAATACAGAAAGAAACACGTTTGGCAGCTTTGGAAAGCCTTACACTTCACTGAAATGTAGTACTACACTCTATAACACAGTTGAGAGACAATGTTCCCGAGCTGCCTCAGTTCATAACAGTGTGTAGAAAGTTGTTTCATA
Source organism: Pipistrellus hanaki (assembly GCF_964339955.1). NCBI lineage: Eukaryota > Metazoa > Chordata > Mammalia > Chiroptera > Vespertilionidae > Pipistrellus > Pipistrellus hanaki. Next base: position 852,452 of record NC_140519.1, read on the forward strand.
AAGTGGGCAAAGCTTATCCTTGGGTCAGAAGGCAGAATATAGGAAACTACATGAAAACATGAATAATTCAGTGAAAATGACTGTAAACAGATGAGAACTTGTTTAGAACAGCTGAAAGAGAATCTCCAAGTCAGTTCTTAGTGTAGAAAAGGTAGCTAAGATAAGGGAAATCCTTAATTCGAGTTAAGATAACATCAAACACTGTATGAATCCTATATTCTTTACTTAAAGGAGACTAGACTGGTAAATGTGTGTTATACAAGGCAGAATACCGTTGAAATAGAGAACGTAACACGTTCGGCAGCTTTGGAAAGCCTTACACTTCACTGAAATGTAGTACTACACTCTATAACACAGTTGAGAGACAATGTTCCCGAGCTGCCTCAGTTCATAACAGTGTGTAGGAAGTTGTTTGATAAAGTGGGCAAAGCTTATTCTTGGACCAGAAGGCAGAATATAGGAAACTACATGAAAACATGAATAATTCAGTGAAAATGACTGTAAACAGATGAGAACTTGTTTTACAGCAGCTGAAAGAGATTCTCCAAGTCAGTTCTTAGTGTAGAAAAGGTAGCTAAATCCGGAAAATCCTTAATTCGAGTTAAGATCACATGAAACACTGTATGAATGCTATATTCTTTACTTAAAGGAGACTAGAGTGGTAAATGTGTGTTATACAAGGCAGAATACCATTGAAATAGAGAAAGAAACACGTTCGGCAGCTTTGGAAATCCTTACACTTCACTGAAATGTAGTACTACACTCTATAACACAGTTGAGAGACAATGTTCCCGAGCTGCCTCAGTTCATAACAGTGTGTAGGAAGTTGTTTGATAAAGTGGGCAAAGGTTATTCTTGGAACAGAAGGCAGAATATAGGAAACTACATGAAAACATGAATAATTCAGTGAAAATGACTATAAACAGATGAGAACTTGTTTAGAACTGCGGAAAGAGAATCTCCAAGTCAGTTCTTAGTGTAGAAAAGGTAGCTAAGATAAGGGAAATCCTTAATTCGAGTTAAGATAACATCAAACACGGTATGAATCCTATATTCTTTACTTAAAGGAGACTAGAGTGGTAAATGTGTGTTATACAAGGCAGAATACCATTGAAATAGAGAAAGAAACACGTTCGGCAGCTTTGGAAAGCCTTACACTTCACTGAAATGTAGTACTACACTCTATAACACAGTTGAGAGACAATGTTCCCTAGCTGCCTCAGTTCATAACAGTGTGAAGGAAGTTGTTTGATAAAGTGGGCAAAGCTTATTCTTGGACCAGAAGGCAGAATATAGGAAACTACATGAAAACATGAATAATTCAGTGAAAATGACTGTAAACAGATGAGAACTTGTTTTACAGCAGCTGAAAGAGATTCTCCAAGTCAGTTCTTAGTGTAGAAAAGGTAGCTAAATCCGGAAAATCCTTAATTCGAGTTAAGATCACATGAAACACTGTATGAATCCTATATTGTTTACTTAAAGAAGACTAGAGTGGTAAATTTGTGTTATATAAGGCAGAATACCATTGAAATAGAGAAAGAAACACATTCGGCAGCTTTGGAAAGCCTTACACTTCACTGAAATGTAGTACTACACTCTATAACACAGTTGAGAGACAATGTTCCGGAGCTGCCTCAGTTCATAACAGTGTGTAGGAAGTTGATTGATAAAGTGGCAAAGCTTTTATACTTGGAACAGAAGGCAGAATATAGGAAACTACATGAAAACATGAATAATTCAGTGAAAATGACTGTAAACAGATGAGAACTTGTTTTAGAACAGCTGATTGAGATTCTCCAAGTCATTTCTTAGTGTAGAAAAGATAGTTAAATCCGGGAAATCCTTAATTCGAGTTAAGATCACAGGAAACACTGTTTGAATCCTATATTGTTTACTTAAAGGAGACTAGAGTGGTAAATGTGTGTTATATGTGGCAGAATACCATTGAAATAGAGAAAGAAACACGTTCAGCAGCTTTGGAAAGCCTTACACTTCACTGAAATGTAGTACTACACTCTATAACACAGTTGAGAGACAATGTTCCCGAGCTGCCTCAGTTCATAACAGTGTGTAGAAAGTTGTTTCATAAAGTGGGCAAAGCTTATCCTGGGGTCAGAAGGCAGAATATAGGAAACTACATGAAAACATGAATAATTCAGTGAAAATGACTGTAAACAGATGAGAACTTGTTTAGAACAGCTGAAAGAGAATCTCCAAGTCAGTTCTTAGTGTAGAAAAGGTAGCTAAGATAAAGGAAATCCTTAATTCGAGTTTACATAACATCAAACACTGTATGAATCCTATATTCATTACTTAAAGGAGACTAGAGTGGTAAATGTGTGTTATACAAGGCAGAATACCATTGAAATAGAGAAAGAAACACGTTCGGCAGCTTTGGAAAGCCTTACACTTCACTGAAATGTAGTACTACACTCTATAACACTGTTGGGAGACAATGTTCCCGAGCTGCCTCAGTTCATAACAGTGTGTAGGAAGTTGTTTGATAAAGTGGGCAAAGCTTATACTTGGACCAGAAGGCAGAATATAGGAAACTACATGAAAACATGAATAATTCAGTGAAAATGACTGTAAACAGATGAGAACTTGTTTAGAACAGCTGAAAGAGAATCTCCAAGTTAGTTCTTAGTGTAGAATAGGTAGTTAAGATAAGGGAAATCCTTAATTCGAGTTAAGATCACATGAAACACTGTATGAATGCTATATTCTTTACTTAAAGGAGACTAGAGTGTTAAATGTGTGTTATACAAGGCAGAATACCATTGAAATAGAGAACGAACCACGTTCGGCAGCTTTGGAAAGCCTTACACTTCACTGAAATGTAGTACTACACTCTATAACACAGTTGAGAGACAATGTTCCCTAGCTGCCTCAGTTCATAACAGTGTGTAGGAAGTTGTTTGATAAAGTGGGCAAAGCTTATTCTTGGACCAGAAGGCAGAATATAGGAAACTACATGAAAACATGAATAATTCAGTGAAAATGACTGTAAACAGATGAGAACTTGTTTTACAGCAGCTGAAAGAGATTCTCCAAGTCAGTTCTTAGTGTAGAAAAGGTAGCTAAATCCGGAAAATCCTTAATTCGAGTTAAGATCACATGAAACACTGTATGAATCCTATATTGTTTACTTAAAAAGACTAGAGTGGTAAATTTGTGTTATATAAGGCAGAATACCATTGAAATAGAGAAAGAAACACATTCGGCAGCTTTGGAAAGCCTTACACTTCACTGAAATGTAGTACTACACTCTATAACACAGTTGAGAGACAATGTTCCGGAGCTGCCTCAGTTCATAACAGTGTGTAGGAAGTTGATTGATAAAGTGGCAAAGCTTTTATACTTGGAACAGAAGGCAGAATATAGGAAACTACATGAAAACATGAATAATTCTGTAAAAATGACTGTAAACATATGAGAACTTGTTTAGAACAGCTGAAAGAGATTCTCCAAGTAAGTTCTTAGTGTAAAAAAGGTAGCTAAGATCCGGGAAATCCTTAATTTGAGTTAAGATCACATGAAACACTGTATGAATCCCATATTCTTTACTTAAAGGAGACTAGAGTGGTAAATGTGTGTTATACAAGGCAGAATACCATTGAAATACAGAAAGAAACACGTTTGGCAGCTTTGGAAAGCCTTACACTTCACTGAAATGTAGTACTACACTCTATAACACAGTTGAGAGACAATGTTCCCGAGCTGCCTCAGTTCATAACAGTGTGTAGAAAGTTGTTTCATAAAGTGGGCAAAGCTTATCCTTGGGTCAGAAGGCAGAATATAGGAAACTACATGAAAACATGAATAATTCAGTGAAAATGATTGTGAACAGATGAGAAATTGTTTAGAACAGCTGAAAGAGAATCTCCAAGTCAGTTATTAGTGTAGAAAAGGTAGCTAAGATAAGGGAAATCCTTAATTCGAGTTTAGATAACATCAAACACTGTATGAATCCTATATTCATTACGTAAAGGAGACTAGATTGGTAAATGTGTGTTATACAAGGCAGAATACCATTGAAATAGAGAAAGAAACACGTTCGGCAGCTTTGGAAAGCCTTACACTTCACCGAAATGTAGTACTACACTCTATAACACAGTTGAGAGACAATGTTCCCGAGCTGCCTCAGTTCATAACAGTGTGTAGGAAGTTGTTTGATAAAGTGGGCAAAGCTTATTCTTGGACCAGAAGGCAGAATATAGGAAACTACATGAAAACATGAATAATTCAGTGAAAATGACTGTAAACAGATGAGAACTTGTTTTACAGCAGCTGAAAGAGATTCTCCAAGTCAGTTCTTAGTGTAGAAAAGGTAGCTAAATCCGGAAAATCCTTAATTCGAGTTAAGATCACATGAAACACTGTATGAATGCTATATTCTTTACTTAAAGGAGACTAGAGTGGTAAATGTGTGTTATACAAGGCAGAATACCATTGAAATAGAGAAAGAAACACGTTCGGCAGCTTTGGAAATCCTTACACTTCACTGAAATGTAGTACTACACTCTATAACACAGTTGAGAGACAATGTTCCCGAGCTGCCTCAGTTCATAACAGTGTGTAGGAAGTTGTTTGATAAAGTGGGCAAAGGTTATTCTTGGAACAGAAGGCAGAATATAGGAAACTACATGAAAACATGAATAATTCAGTGAAAATGACTATAAACAGATGAGAACTTGTTTAGAACTGCGGAAAGAGAATCTCCAAGTCAGTTCTTAGTGTAGAAAAGGTAGCTAAGATAAGGGAAATCCTTAATTCGAGTTAAGATAACATCAAACACGGTATGAATCCTATATTCTTTACTTAAAGGAGACTAGAGTGGTAAATGTGTGTTATACAAGGCAGAATACCATTGAAATAGAGAAAGAAACACGTTCGGCAGCTTTGGAAAGCCTTACACTTCACTGAAATGTAGTACTACACTCTATAACACAGTTGAGAGACAATGTTCCCTAGCTGCCTCAGTTCATAACAGTGTGAAGGAAGTTGTTTGATAAAGTGGGCAAAGCTTATTCTTGGACCAGAAGGCAGAATATAGGAAACTACATGAAAACATGAATAATTCAGTGAAAATGACTGTAAACAGATGAGAACTTGTTTTACAGCAGCTGAAAGAGATTCTCCAAGTCAGTTCTTAGTGTAGAAAAGGTAGCTAAATCCGGAAAATCCTTAATTCGAGTTAAGATCACATGAAACACTGTATGAATCCTATATTGTTTACTTAAAGAAGACTAGAGTGGTAAATTTGTGTTATATAAGGCAGAATACCATTGAAATAGAGAAAGAAACACATTCGGCAGCTTTGGAAAGCCTTACACTTCACTGAAATGTAGTACTACACTCTATAACACAGTTGAGAGACAATGTTCCGGAGCTGCCTCAGTTCATAACAGTGTGTAGGAAGTTGATTGATAAAGTGGCAAAGCTTTTATACTTGGAACAGAAGGCAGAATATAGGAAACTACATGAAAACATGAATAATTCAGTGAAAATGACTGTAAACAGATGAGAACTTGTTTTAGAACAGCTGATTGAGATTCTCCAAGTCATTTCTTAGTGTAGAAAAGATAGTTAAATCCGGGAAATCCTTAATTCGAGTTAAGATCACAGGAAACACTGTTTGAATCCTATATTGTTTACTTAAAGGAGACTAGAGTGGTAAATGTGTGTTATATGTGGCAGAATACCATTGAAATAGAGAAAGAAACACGTTCAGCAGCTTTGGAAAGCCTTACACTTCACTGAAATGTAGTACTACACTCTATAACACAGTTGAGAGACAATGTTCCCGAGCTGCCTCAGTTCATAACAGTGTGTAGAAAGTTGTTTCATAAAGTGGGCAAAGCTTATCCTGGGGTCAGAAGGCAGAATATAGGAAACTACATGAAAACATGAATAATTCAGTGAAAATGACTGTAAACAGATGAGAACTTGTTTAGAACAGCTGAAAGAGAATCTCCAAGTCAGTTCTTAGTGTAGAAAAGGTAGCTAAGATAAAGGAAATCCTTAATTCGAGTTTACATAACATCAAACACTGTATGAATCCTATATTCATTACTTAAAGGAGACTAGAGTGGTAAATGTGTGTTATACAAGGCAGAATACCATTGAAATAGAGAAAGAAACACGTTCGGCAGCTTTGGAAAGCCTTACACTTCACTGAAATGTAGTACTACACTCTATAACACTGTTGGGAGACAATGTTCCCGAGCTGCCTCAGTTCATAACAGTGTGTAGGAAGTTGTTTGATAAAGTGGGCAAAGCTTATACTTGGACCAGAAGGCAGAATATAGGAAACTACATGAAAACATGAATAATTCAGTGAAAATGACTGTAAACAGATGAGAACTTGTTTAGAACAGCTGAAAGAGAATCTCCAAGTTAGTTCTTAGTGTAGAATAGGTAGTTAAGATAAGGGAAATCCTTAATTCGAGTTAAGATCACATGAAACACTGTATGAATGCTATATTCTTTACTTAAAGGAGACTAGAGTGTTAAATGTGTGTTATACAAGGCAGAATACCATTGAAATAGAGAACGAACCACGTTCGGCAGCTTTGGAAAGCCTTACACTTCACTGAAATGTAGTACTACACTCTATAACACAGTTGAGAGACAATGTTCCCTAGCTGCCTCAGTTCATAACAGTGTGTAGGAAGTTGTTTGATAAAGTGGGCAAAGCTTATTCTTGGACCAGAAGGCAGAATATAGGAAACTACATGAAAACATGAATAATTCAGTGAAAATGACTGTAAACAGATGAGAACTTGTTTTACAGCAGCTGAAAGAGATTCTCCAAGTCAGTTCTTAGTGTAGAAAAGGTAGCTAAATCCGGAAAATCCTTAATTCGAGTTAAGATCACATGAAACACTGTATGAATCCTATATTGTTTACTTAAAAAGACTAGAGTGGTAAATTTGTGTTATATAAGGCAGAATACCATTGAAATAGAGAAAGAAACACATTCGGCAGCTTTGGAAAGCCTTACACTTCACTGAAATGTAGTACTACACTCTATAACACAGTTGAGAGACAATGTTCCGGAGCTGCCTCAGTTCATAACAGTGTGTAGGAAGTTGATTGATAAAGTGGCAAAGCTTTTATACTTGGAACAGAAGGCAGAATATAGGAAACTACATGAAAACATGAATAATTCTGTAAAAATGACTGTAAACATATGAGAACTTGTTTAGAACAGCTGAAAGAGATTCTCCAAGTAAGTTCTTAGTGTAAAAAAGGTAGCTAAGATCCGGGAAATCCTTAATTTGAGTTAAGATCACATGAAACACTGTATGAATCCCATATTCTTTACTTAAAGGAGACTAGAGTGGTAAATGTGTGTTATACAAGGCAGAATACCATTGAAATACAGAAAGAAACACGTTTGGCAGCTTTGGAAAGCCTTACACTTCACTGAAATGTAGTACTACACTCTATAACACAGTTGAGAGACAATGTTCCCGAGCTGCCTCAGTTCATAACAGTGTGTAGAAAGTTGTTTCATAAAGTGGGCAAAGCTTATCCTTGGGTCAGAAGGCAGAATATAGGAAACTACATGAAAACATGAATAATTCAGTGAAAATGATTGTGAACAGATGAGAAATTGTTTAGAACAGCTGAAAGAGAATCTCCAAGTCAGTTATTAGTGTAGAAAAGGTAGCTAAGATAAGGGAAATCCTTAATTCGAGTTTAGATAACATCAAACACTGTATGAATCCTATATTCATTACGTAAAGGAGACTAGATTGGTAAATGTGTGTTATACAAGGCAGAATACCATTGAAATAGAGAAAGAAACACGTTCGGCAGCTTTGGAAAGCCTTACACTTCACCGAAATGTAGTACTACACTCTATAACACAGTTGAGAGACAATGTTCCCGAGCTGCCTCAGTTCATAACAGTGTGTAGGAAGTTGTTTGATAAAGTGGTTAAAGCTTATTCTTGGACCAGAAGGCAGAATATAGGAAACTACATGAAAACATGAATAATTCAGTGAAAATGACTGTAAACAGATGAGAACTTGTTTTAGAACAGCTGATTGAGATTCTCCAAGTCATTTCTTAGTGTAGAAAAGATAGTTAAATCCGGGAAATCCTTAATTCGAGTTAAGATCACAGGAAACACTGTGTGAATCCTATATTGTTTACTTAAAGGAGACTAGAGTGGTAAATGTGTGTTATATGTGGCAGAATACCATTGAAATAGAGAAAGAAACACGTTCAGCAGCTTTGGAAAGCCTTACACTTCACTGAAATGTAGTACTACACTCTATAACACAGTTGAGAGACAATGTTCCCGAGCTGCCTCAGTTCATAACAGTGTGTAGAAAGTTGTTTCATAAAGTGGGCAAAGCTTATCCTTGGGTCAGAAGGCAGAATATAGGAAACTACATGAAAACATGAATAATTCAGTGAAAATGACTGTAAACAGATGAGAACTTGTTTAGAACAGCTGAAAGAGAATCTCCAAGTCAGTTCTTAGTGTAGAAAAGGTAGCTAAGATAAGGGAAATCCTTAATTCGAGTTTAGATAACATCAAACACTGTATGAATCCTATATTCATTACTTAAAGGAGACTAGAGTGGTAAATGTGTGTTATACAATGCAGAATACCATTGAAATAGAGAAAGAAACACGTTCGGCAGCTTTGGAAAGCCTTACACTTCACTGAAATGTAGTACTACACTCTATAACACATTTGAGAGACAATGTTCCCGAGCTGCCTCAGTTCATAACAGTGTGTAGGAAGTTGTTTGATAAAGTGGGCAAAGCTTATACTTGGACCAGAAGGCAGAATATAGGAAACTACATGAAAACATGAATAATTCAGTGAAAATGACTGTAAACAGATGAGAACTTGTTTAGAACTGCGGAAAGAGAATCTCCAAGTCAGTTCTTAGTGTAGAAAAGGTAGCTAAGATAAGGGAAATCCTTAATTCGAGTTAAGATAACATCAAACACTGTATGAATCCTATATTCTTTACTTAAAGGAGACTAGAGTGGTAAATGTGTGTTATACAAGGCAGAATACCATTGAAATAGAGAACGTAACACGTTCGGCAGCTTTGGAAAGCCTTACACTTCACTGAAATGTAGTACTACACTCTATAACACAGTTGAGAGACAATGTTCCCTAGCTGCCTCAGTTCATAACAGTGTGTAGGAAGTTGTTTGATAAAGTGGGCAAAGCTTATTCTTGGACCAGAAGGCAGAATATAGGAAACTACATGAAAACATGAATAATTCAGTGAAAATGACTGTAAACAGATGAGAACTTGTTTTACAGCAGCTGAAAGAGATTCTCCAAGTCAGTTCTTAGTGTAGAAAAGGTAGCTAAATCCGGAAAATCCTTAATTCGAGTTAAGATCACATGAAACACTGTATGAATCCTATATTGTTTACTTAAAAAGACTAGAGTGGTAAATTTGTGTTATATAAGGCAGAATACCATTGAAATAGAGAAAGAAACTCATTCGGCAGCTTTGGAAAGCCTTACACTTCACTGAAATGTAGTACTACACTCTATAACACAGTTGAGAGACAATGTTCCGGAGCTGCCTCAGTTCATAACAGTGTGTAGGAAGTTGATTGATAAAGTGGCAAAGCTTTTATACTTGGAACAGAAGGCAGAATATAGGAAACTACATGAAAACATGAATAATTCTGTAAAAATGACTGTAAACATATGAGAACTTGTTTAGAACAGCTGAAAGAGATTCTCCAAGTAAGTTCTTAGTGTAAAAAAGGTAGCTAAGATCCGGGAAATCCTTAATTTGAGTTAAGATCACATGAAACACTGTATGAATCCCATATTCTTTACTTAAAGGAGACTAGAGTGGTAAATGTGTGTTATACAAGGCAGAATACCATTGAAATACAGAAAGAAACACGTTTGGCAGCTTTGGAAAGCCTTACACTTCACTGAAATGTAGTACTACACTCTATAACACAGTTGAGAGACAATGTTCCCGAGCTGCCTCAGTTCATAACAGTGTGTAGAAAGTTGTTTCATAAAGTGGGCAAAGCTTATCCTTGGGTCAGAAGGCAGAATATAGGAAACTACATGAAAACATGAATAATTCAGTGAAAATGATTGTGAACAGATGAGAAATTGTTTAGAACAGCTGAAAGAGAATCTCCAAGTCAGTTATTAGTGTAGAAAAGGTAGCTAAGATAAGGGAAATCCTTAATTCGAGTTTAGATAACATCAAACACTGTATGAATCCTATATTCATTACGTAAAGGAGACTAGATTGGTAAATGTGTGTTATACAAGGCAGAATACCATTGAAATAGAGAAAGAAACACGTTCGGCAGCTTTGGAAAGCCTTACACTTCACCGAAATGTAGTACTACACTCTATAACACAGTTGAGAGACAATGTTCCCGAGCTGCCTCAGTTCATAACAGTGTGTAGGAAGTTGTTTGATAAAGTGGTTAAAGCTTATTCTTGGACCAGAAGGCAGAATATAGGAAACTACATGAAAACATGAATAATTCAGTGAAAATGACTGTAAACAGATGAGAACTTGTTTTAGAACAGCTGATTGAGATTCTCCAAGTCATTTCTTAGTGTAGAAAAGATAGTTAAATCCGGGAAATCCTTAATTCGAGTTAAGATCACAGGAAACACTGTGTGAATCCTATATTGTTTACTTAAAGGAGACTAGAGTGGTAAATGTGTGTTATATGTGGCAGAATACCATTGAAATAGAGAAAGAAACACGTTCAGCAGCTTTGGAAAGCCTTACACTTCACTGAAATGTAGTACTACACTCTATAACACAGTTGAGAGACAATGTTCCCGAGCTGCCTCAGTTCATAACAGTGTGTAGAAAGTTGTTTCATAAAGTGGGCAAAGCTTATCCTTGGGTCAGAAGGCAGAATATAGGAAACTACATGAAAACATGAATAATTCAGTGAAAATGACTGTAAACAGATGAGAACTTGTTTAGAACAGCTGAAAGAGAATCTCCAAGTCAGTTCTTAGTGTAGAAAAGGTAGCTAAGATAAGGGAAATCCTTAATTCGAGTTTAGATAACATCAAACACTGTATGAATCCTATATTCATTACTTAAAGGAGACTAGAGTGGTAAATGTGTGTTATACAATGCAGAATACCATTGAAATAGAGAAAGAAACACGTTCGGCAGCTTTGGAAAGCCTTACACTTCACTGAAATGTAGTACTACACTCTATAACACATTTGAGAGACAATGTTCCCGAGCTGCCTCAGTTCATAACAGTGTGTAGGAAGTTGTTTGATAAAGTGGGCAAAGCTTATACTTGGACCAGAAGGCAGAATATAGGAAACTACATGAAAACATGAATAATTCAGTGAAAATGACTGTAAACAGATGAGAACTTGTTTAGAACTGCGGAAAGAGAATCTCCAAGTCAGTTCTTAGTGTAGAAAAGGTAGCTAAGATAAGGGAAATCCTTAATTCGAGTTAAGATAACATCAAACACTGTATGAATCCTATATTCTTTACTTAAAGGAGACTAGAGTGGTAAATGTGTGTTATACAAGGCAGAATACCATTGAAATAGAGAACGTAACACGTTCGGCAGCTTTGGAAAGCCTTACACTTCACTGAAATGTAGTACTACACTCTATAACACAGTTGAGAGACAATGTTCCCTAGCTGCCTCAGTTCATAACAGTGTGTAGGAAGTTGTTTGATAAAGTGGGCAAAGCTTATTCTTGGACCATAAGGCAGAATATAGGAAACTACATGAAAACATGAATAATTCAGTGAAAATGACTGTAAACAGATGAGAACTTGTTTTACAGCAGCTGAAAGAGATTCTCCAAGTCAGTTCTTAGTGTAGAAAAGGTAGCTAAATCCGGAAAATCCTTAATTCGAGTTAAGATCACATGAAACACTGTATGAATCCTATATTGTTTACTTAAAAAGACTAGAGTGGTAAATTTGTGTTATATAAGGCAGAATACCATTGAAATAGAGAAAGAAACTCATTCGGCAGCTTTGGAAAGCCTTACACTTCACTGAAATGTAGTACTACACTCTATAACACAGTTGAGAGACAATGTTCCGGAGCTGCCTCAGTTCATAACAGTGTGTAGGAAGTTGATTGATAAAGTGGCAAAGCTTTTATACTTGGAACAGAAGGCAGAATATAGGAAACTACATGAAAACATGAATAATTCTGTAAAAATGACTGTAAACATATGAGAACTTGTTTAGAACAGCTGAAAGAGATTCTCCAAGTAAGTTCTTAGTGTAAAAAAGGTAGCTAAGATCCGGGAAATCCTTAATTTGAGTTAAGATCACATGAAACACTGTATGAATCCCATATTCTTTACTTAAAGGAGACTAGAGTGGTAAATGTGTGTTATACAAGGCAGAATACCATTGAAATACAGAAAGAAACACGTTTGGCAGCTTTGGAAAGCCTTACACTTCACTGAAATGTAGTACTACACTCTATAACACAGTTGAGAGACAATGTTCCCGAGCTGCCTCAGTTCATAACAGTGTGCAGCAAGTTGTTTGATAAAGTGGGCAAAGCTTATACTTGGACCAGAAGGCAGAATATAGGAAACTACATGAAAATATGAATAATTCAGTGAAAATGATTGTGAACAGATGAGAAATTGTTTAGAACAGCTGAAAGAGAATCTCCAAGTCAGTTATTAGTGTAGAAAAGGTAGCTAAGATAAGGGAAATCCTTAATTCGAGTTTAGATAACATCAAACACTGTATGAATCCTATATTCATTACGTAAAGGAGACTAGATTGGTAAATGTGTGTTATACAAGGCAGAATACCATTGAAATAGAGAAAGAAACACGTTCGGCAGCTTTGGAAAGCCTTACACTTCACCGAAATATAGTACTACACTCTATAACACAGTTGAGAGACAATGTTCCCGAGCTGCCTCAGTTCATAACAGTGTGTAGGAAGTTGTTTGATAAAGTGGTTAAAGCTTATTCTTGGACCAGAAGGCAGAATATAGGAAACTACATGAAAACATGAATAATTCAGTGAAAATGACTGTAAACAGATGAGAACTTGTTTTAGAACAGCTGATTGAGATTCTCCAAGTCATTTCTTAGTGTAGAAAAGATAGTTAAATCCGGGAAATCCTTAATTCGAGTTAAGATAACATCAAACACTGTATGAATGCTATATTCATTACTTAAAGGAGACTAGAGTGGTAAATGTGTGTTATACAATGCAGAATACCATTGAAATAGAGAAAGAAACACGTTCAGCAGCTTTGGAAAGCCTTACACTTCACTGAAATGTAGTACTACACTCTATAACACAGTTGAGAGACAATGTTCCCGAGCTGCCTCAGTTCATAACAGTGTGTAGAAAGTTGTTTCATAAAGTGGGCAAAGCTTATCCTTGGGTCAGAAGGCAGAATATAGGAAACTACATGAAAACAGGAATAATTCAGTGAAAATGACTGTAAACAGATGAGAACTTGTTTAGAACAGCTGAAAGAGAATCTCCAAGTCAGTTCTTAGTGTAGAAAAGGTAGCTAAGATAAGGGAAATCCTTAATTCGAGTTTACATAACATCAAACACTGTATGAATCCTATATTCATTACTTAAAGGAGACTAGAGTGGTAAATGTGTGTTATACAAGGCAGAATACCATTGAAATAGAGAAAGAAACACGTTCGGCAGCTTTGGAAAGCCTTACACTTCACTGAAATGTAGTACTACACTCTATAACACTGTTGGGAGACAATGTTCCCGAGCTGCCTCAGTTCATAACAGTGTGTAGGAAGTTGTTTGATAAAGTGGGCAAAGCTTATACTTGGACCAGAAGGCTGAATATAGGAAACTACATGAAAACATGAATAATTCAGTGAAAATGACTGTAAACAGATGAGAACTTGTTTAGAACAGCTGAAAGAGAATCTCCAAGTTAGTTCTTAGTGTAGAATAGGTAGCTAAGATAAGGGAAATCCTTAATTCGAGTTAAGATCACATGAAATACTGTATGAATGCTATATTCTTTACTTAAAGGAGACTAGAGTGGTAAATGTGTGTTATACAAGGCAGAATACCATTGAAATAGAGAACGAAACACATTCGGCAGCTTTGGAAAGCCTTACACTTCACTGAAATGTAGTACTACACTCTATAACACAGTTGATAGACAATGTTCCGGAGCTGCCTCAGTTCATAACAGTGTGTAGGAAGTTGTTTGATAAAGTGGGCAAAGCTTATTCTTGGACCAGAAGGCAGAATATAGGAAACTACATGAAAACATGAATAATTCAGTGAAAATGACTGTAAACAGATGAGAACTTGTTTTACAGCAGCTGAAAGAGATTCTCCAAGTCAGTTCTTAGTGTAGAAAAGGTAGCTAAATCCGGAAAATCCTTAATTCGAGTTAAGATCACATGAAACACTGTATGAATCCTATATTGTTTACTTAAAGAAGACTAGAGTGGTAAATTTGTGTTATATAAGGCAGAATACCATTGAAATAGAGAAAGAAACACATTCGGCAGCTTTGGAAAGCCTTACACTTCACTGAAATGTAGTACTACACTCTATAACACAGTTGAGAGACAATGTTCCGGAGCTGCCTCAGTTCATAACAGTGTGTAGGAAGTTGATTGATAAAGTGGCAAAGCTTTTATACTTGGAACAGAAGGCAGAATATAGGAAACTACATGAAAACATGAATAATTCTGTAAAAATGACTGTAAACATATGAGAACTTGTTTAGAACAGCTGAAAGAGATTCTCCAAGTCAGTTCTTAGTGTAAAAAAGGTAGCTAAGATCCGGGAAATCCTTAATTTGAGTTAAGATCACATGAAACACTGTATGAATCCCATATTCTTTACTTAAAGGAGACTAGAGTGGTAAATGTGTGTTATACGAGGCAGAATACCATTGAAATACAGAAAGAAACACGTTCGGCAGCTTTGGAAAGCCTTACACTTCACTGAAATGTAGTACTACACACTATAACACAGTTGAGAGACAATGTTCCCGAGCTGCCTCAGTTCATAACAGTGTGTAGGAAGTTGTTTGATAAAGTGGTTAAAGCTTATTCTTGGACCAGAAGGGAGAATATAGGAAACTACATGAAAACATGAATAATTCAGTGAAAATGACTGTAAACAGATGAGAACTTGTTTTAGAACAGCTGAAAGAGATTCTCCAAGTCATTTCTTAGTGTAGAAAAGATAGCTAAATCCAGGAAATCCTTAATTCGAGTTAAGATCACAGGAAACACTCTTTGAATCCTATATTGTTTACTTAAAGGAGACTAGAGTGGTAAATGTGTGTTATATAAGGCAGAATACCATTGAAATAGAGAAAGAAACACATTCGGCAGCTTTGGAAAGCCTTACACTTCACTGAAATGTAGTACTACACTCTATAACACAGTTGAGAGACAATGTTCCGGAGCTGCCTCAGTTCATAACAGTGTGTAGAAAGTTGTTTGATAAAGTGGGCAAAGCTTATCCTTGGGCCAGAAGGCAGAATATAGGAAACTACATGAAAACATGAATAATTCAGTGAAAATGACTGTAAACAGATGAGAACTTGTTTAGAACAGCTGAAAGAGAATCTCCAAGTCAGTTCTTAGTGTAGAAAAGGTAGCTAAGATAAGGGAAATCCTTAATTCGAGTTTAGATAACATCAAACACTGTATGAATCCTATATTCATTACTTAAAAGAGACTAGAGTGGTAAATGTGTGTTATACAATGCAGAATACCATTGAAATAGAGAAAGAAACACGTTCGGCAGCTTTGGAAAGCCTTACACTTCACTGAAATGTAGTACTACACTCTATAACACAGTTGAGAGACAATGTTCCCGAGCTGCCTCAGTTCATAACAGTGTGTAGGAAGTTGTTTGATAAAGTGGGCAAAGCTTATACTTGGACCAGAAGGCAGAATATAGGAAACTACATGAAAACATGAATAATTCAGTGAAAATGACTGTAAACAGATAAGAACTTGTTTAGAACAGCTGAAAGATAATCTCCAAGTTAGTTCTTAGTGTAGAATAGGTAGCTAAGATAAGGGAAATCCTTAATTCGAGTTAAGATCACATGAAACACTGTATGAATACTATATTCTTTACTTAAAGGTGACTACAGTGGTAAATGTGTGTTATACAAGGCAGAATACCATTGAAATAGAGAAAGAAACACGTTCGGCAGCTTTGGAAAGCCTTACACTTCACTGAAATGTAGTACTACACTCTATAACACAGTTGAGAGACAATGTTCCCCAGCTGCCTCAGTTCATAACAGTGTGTAGGAAGTTGTTTGATAAAGTGGGCAAAGCTTATTCTTGGAACAGAAGGCAGAATATAGGAAACTACATGAAAACATGAATAATTCAGTGAAAATGACTGTAAACAGATGAGAACTTGTTTAGAACTGCGGAAAGAGAATCTCCAAGTCAGTTCTTAGTGTAGAAAAGGTAGCTAAGATGAGGGAAATCCTTAATTCGAGTTAAGATAACATCAAACACTGTATGAATCCTATATTCTTTACTTAAAGGAGACTAGAGTGGTAAATGTGTGTTATACAAGGCAGAATACCATTGAAATAGAGAACGTAACACGTTCGGCAGCTTTGGAAAGCCTTACACTTCACTGAAATGTAGTACTACACTCTATAACACAGTTGAGAGACAATGTTCCCTAGCTGCCTCAGTTCATAACAGTGTGTAGGAAGTTGTTTGATAAAGTGGGCAAAGCTTATTCTTGGACCAGAAGGCAGAATATAGGAAACTACATGAAAACATGAATAATTCAGTGAAAATGACTGTAAACAGATGAGAACTTGTTTTACAGCAGCTGAAAGAGATTCTCCAAGTCAGTTCTTAGTGTAGAAAAGGTAGCTAAATCCGGAAAATCCTTAATTCGAGTTAAGATCACATGAAACACTGTATGAATCCTATATTGTTTACTTAAAAAGACTAGAGTGGTAAATTTGTGTTATATAAGGCAGAATACCATTGAAATAGAGAAAGAAACACATTCGGCAGCTTTGGAAAGCCTTACACTTCACTGAAATGTAGTACTACACTCTATAACACAGTTGAGAGACAATGTTCCGGAGCTGCCTCAGTTCATAACAGTGTGTAGGAAGTTGTTTGATAAAGTGGGCAAAGCTTATCCTTGGGCCAGAAGGCAGAATATAGGAAACTACATGAAAACATGAATAATTCAGTGAAAATGACTGTAAACAGATGAGAACTTGTTTAGAACAGCTGAAAGAGAATCTCCAAGTCAGTTCTTAGTGTAGAAAAGGTAGCTAAGATAAGGGAAATCCTTAATTCGAGTTTAGATAACATCAAACACTGTATGAATCCTATATTCATTACTTAAAAGAGACTAGAGTGGTAAATGTGTGTTATACAATGCAGAATACCATTGAAATAGAGAAAGAAACACGTTCGGCAGCTTTGGAAAGCCTTACACTTCACTGAAATGTAGTACTACACTCTATAACACAGTTGAGAGACAATGTTCCCGAGCTGCCTCAGTTCATAACAGTGTGTAGGAAGTTGTTTGATAAAGTGGGCAAAGCTTATACTTGGACCAGAAGGCAGAATATAGGAAACTACATGAAAACATGAATAATTCAGTGAAAATGACTGTAAACAGATAAGAACTTGTTTAGAACAGCTGAAAGATAATCTCCAAGTTAGTTCTTAGTGTAGAATAGGTAGCTAAGATAAGGGAAATCCTTAATTCGAGTTAAGATCACATGAAACACTGTATGAATACTATATTCTTTACTTAAAGGTGACTACAGTGGTAAATGTGTGTTATACAAGGCAGAATACCATTGAAATAGAGAAAGAAACACGTTCGGCAGCTTTGGAAAGCCTTACACTTCACTGAAATGTAGTACTACACTCTATAACACAGTTGAGAGACAATGTTCCCCAGCTGCCTCAGTTCATAACAGTGTGTAGGAAGTTGTTTGATAAAGTGGGCAAAGCTTATTCTTGGAACAGAAGGCAGAATATAGGAAACTACATGAAAACATGAATAATTCAGTGAAAATGACTGTAAACAGATGAGAACTTGTTTAGAACTGCGGAAAGAGAATCTCCAAGTCAGTTCTTAGTGTAGAAAAGGTAGCTAAGATGAGGGAAATCCTTAATTCGAGTTAAGATAACATCAAACACTGTATGAATCCTATATTCTTTACTTAAAGGAGACTAGAGTGGTAAATGTGTGTTATACAAGGCAGAATACCATTGAAATAGAGAACGTAACACGTTCGGCAGCTTTGGAAAGCCTTACACTTCACTGAAATGTAGTACTACACTCTATAACACAGTTGAGAGACAATGTTCCCTAGCTGCCTCAGTTCATAACAGTGTGTAGGAAGTTGTTTGATAAAGTGGGCAAAGCTTATTCTTGGACCAGAAGGCAGAATATAGGAAACTACATGAAAACATGAATAATTCAGTGAAAATGACTGTAAACAGATGAGAACTTGTTTTACAGCAGCTGAAAGAGATTCTCCAAGTCAGTTCTTAGTGTAGAAAAGGTAGCTAAATCCGGAAAATCCTTAATTCGAGTTAAGATCACATGAAACACTGTATGAATCCTATATTGTTTACTTAAAAAGACTAGAGTGGTAAATTTGTGTTATATAAGGCAGAATACCATTGAAATAGAGAAAGAAACACATTCGGCAGCTTTGGAAAGCCTTACACTTCACTGAAATGTAGTACTACACTCTATAACACAGTTGAGAGACAATGTTCCGGAGCTGCCTCAGTTCATAACAGTGTGTAGGAAGTTGTTTGATAAAGTGGGCAAAGCTTATCCTTGGGCCAGAAGGCAGAATATAGGAAACTACATGAAAACATGAATAATTCAGTGAAAATGACTGTAAACAGATGAGAACTTGTTTAGAACAGCTGAAAGAGAATCTCCAAGTCAGTTCTTAGTGTAGAAAAGGTAGCTAAGATAAGGGAAATCCTTAATTCGAGTTTAGATAACATCAAACACTGTATGAATCCTATATTCATTAATTAAAGGAGACTAGAGTGGTAAATGTGTGTTATACAATGCAGAATACCATTGAAATAGAGAAAGAAACACGTTCGGCAGCTTTGGAAAGCCTTACACTTCACTGAAATGTAGTACTACACTCTATAACACAGTTGAGAGACAATGTTCCCGAGCTGCCTCAGTTCATAACAGTGTGTAGGAAGTTGTTTGATAAAGTGGGCAAAGCTTATACTTTGCCCAGAAGGCAGAATATAGGAAACTACATGAAAACATGAATAATTCAGTGAAAATGACTGTAAACAGATGAGAACTTGTTTAGAACTGCGGAAAGAGAATCTCCAAGTCAGTTCTTAGTGTAGAAAAGGTAGCTAAGATAAGGGAAATCCTTAATTCGAGTTAAGATAACATCAAACACTGTATGAATCCTATATTCTTTACTTAAAGGAGACTAGAGTGGTAAATGTGTGTTATACAAGGCAGAATACCATTGAAATAGAGAACGTAACACGTTCGGCAGCTTTGGAAAGCCTTACACTTCACTGAAATGTAGTACTACACTCTATAACACAGTTGAGAGACAATGTTCCCTAGCTGCCTCAGTTCATAACAGTGTGTAGGAAGTTGTTTGATAAAGTGGGCAAAGCTTATTCTTGGACCAGAAGGCAGAATATAGGAAACTACATGAAAACATGAATAATTCAGTGAAAATGACTGTAAACAGATGAGAACTTGTTTTACAGCAGCTGAAAGAGATTCTCCAAGTCAGTTCTTAGTGTAGAAAAGGTAGCTAAATCCCGAAAATCCTTAATTCGAGTTAAGATCACATGAAACACTGTATGAATCCTATATTGTTTACTTAAAGAAGACTAGAGTGGTAAATTTGTGTTATATAAGGCAGAATACCATTGAAATAGAGAAAGAAACACATTCGGCAGCTTTGGAAAGCCTTACACTTCACTGAAATGTAGTACTACACTCTATAACACAGTTGAGAGACAATGTTCCGGAGCTGCCTCAGTTCATAACAGTGTGTAGGAAGTTGATTGATAAAGTGGCAAAGCTTTTATACTTGGAACAGAAGGCAGAATATAGGAAACTACATGAAAACATGAATAATTCTGTGAAAATGACTGTAAACATATGAGAACTTGTTTAGAACAGCTGAAAGAGATTCTCCAAGTCAGTTCTTAGTGTAAAAAAGGTAGCTAAGATCCGGGAAATCCTTAATTCGAGTTGAGATAACATGAAACACTGTATGAATCCCATATTCTTTACTTAAAGGAGACTAGAGTGGTAAATGTGTGTTATACAAGGCAGAATACCATTGAAATAGAGAAAGAAACACGTTCGGCAGCTTTGGAAAGCCTTACACTTCACTGAAATGTAGTACTACACTCTGTAACACAGTTGAGAGACAATGTTCCCGAGCTGCCTCAGTTCATAACAGTGTGTAGCAAGTTGTTTGATAAAGTGGGCAAAGCTTATACTTGGACCAGAAGGCAGAATATAGGAAACTACATGAAAACATGAATAATTCAGTGAAAATGACTGTAAACAGATGAGAACTTGTTTAGAACTGCGGAAAGAGAATCTCCAAGTCAGTTCTTAGTGTAGAAAAGGTAGCTAAGATAAGGGAAATCCTTAATTCGAGTTAAGATAACATCAAACACTGTATGAATCCTATATTCTTTACTTAAAGGAGACTAGAGTGGTAAATGTGTGTTATACAAGGCAGAATACCATTGAAATAGAGAACGTAACACGATCGGCAGCTTTGGAAAGCCTTACACTTCACTGAAATGTAGTACTACACTCTATAACACAGTTGAGAGACAATGTTCCCTAGCTGCCTCAGTTCATAACAGTGTGTAGGAAGTTGTTTGATAAAGTGGGCAAAGCTTATTCTTGGACCAGAAGGCAGAATATAGGAAACTACATGAAAACATGAATAATTCAGTGAAAATGACTGTAAACAGATGAGAACTTGTTTTACAGCAGCTTAAAGAGATTCTCCAAGTCAGTTCTTAGTGTAGAAAAGGTAGCTAAATCCGGAAAATCCTTAATTCGAGTTAAGATCACATGAAACACTGTATGAATCCTATATTGTTTACTTAAAGAAGACTTGAGTGGTAAATTTGTGTTATATAAGGCAGAATACCATTGAAATAGAGAAAGAAACACGTTCGGCAGCTTTGGAAAGCCTTACACTTCACTGAAATGTAGTACTACACTCTATAACACAGTTGAGAGACAATGTTCCCGAGCTGCCTCAGTTCATAACAGTGTGTAGGAAGTTGTTTGATAAAGTGGGCAAAGCTTATACTTGGACCAGAAGGCAGAATATAGGAAACTACATGAAAACATGAATAATTCAGTGAAAATGACTGTAAAAAGATGAGAACTTGTTTTACAGCAGCTGAAAGAGATTCTCCAAGTCAGTTCTTAGTGTAGAAAAGGTAGCTAAATCCGGAAAATCCTTAATTCGAGTTAAGATCACATGAAACACTGTATGAATCCCATATTGTTTACTTAAAGAAGACTAGAGTGGTAAATTTGTGTTATATAAGGCAGAATACCATTGAAATAGAGAAAGAAACACATTCGGCAGCTTTGGAAAGCCTTACACTTCACTGAAATGTAGTACTACACTCTATAACACAGTTGAGAGACAATGTTCCGGAGCTGCCTCAGTTCATAACAGTGTGTAGGAAGTTGATTGATAAAGTGGCAAAGCTTTTATACTTGGAACAGAAGGCAGAATATAGGAAACTACATGAAAACATGAATAATTCTGTGAAAATGACTGTAAACATATGAGAACTTGTTTAGAACAGCTGAAAGAGATTCTCCAAGTCAGTTCTTAGTGTAAAAAAGGTAGCTAAGATCCGGGAAATCCTTAATTCGAGTTAAGATAACATGAAACACTGTATGAATCCCATATTCTTTACTTAAAGGAAACTAGAGTGGTAAATGTGTGTTATACAAGGCAGAATACCATTGAAATAGAGAAAGAAACACGTTCGGCAGCTTTGGAAAGCCTTACACTTCACTGAAATGTAGTACTACACTCTATAACACAGTTGAGAGACAACGTTCCCGAGCTGCCTCAGTTCATAACAGTGTGTAGAAAGTTGTTTGATAAAGTGGGCAAAGGTTATCCTTGGGCCAGAAGGCAGAATATAGGAAACTACATGAAAACATGAATAATTCAGTGAAAATGACTGTAAACAGATGAGAACTTGTTTAGAACAGCTGAAAGAGAATCTCCAAGTCAGTTCTTAGTGTAGAAAAGGTAGCTAAGATAAGGGAAATCCTTAATTCGAGTTTAGATAACATCAAACACTGTATGAATCCTATATTCATTACTTAAAGGAGACTAGAGTGGTAAATGTGTGTTATACAATGCAGAATACCATTGAAATAGAGAAAGAAACACGTTCGGCAGCTTTGGAAAGCCTTACACTTCACTGAAATGTAGTACTACACTCTATAACACAGTTGAGAGACAATGTTCCCGAGCTGCCTCAGTTCATAACAGTGTGTAGCAAGTTGTTTGATAAAGTGGGCAAAGCTTATACTTGGACCAGAAGGCAGAATATAGGAAACTACATGAAAACATGAATAATTCAGTGAAAATGACTGTGAACAGATGAGAACTTTTTTAGTACAGCTGAAAGAGAATCTCCAAGTCAGTTCTTAGTGTAGAAAAGGTAGCTAAGATAAGGGAAATCCTTAATTCGAGTTTAGATAACATCAAACACTGTATGAATCCTATATTCATTACTTAAAGGAGACTAGAGTGGTAAATGTGTGTTATACAATGAAGAATACCATTGAAATAGAGAAAGAAACACGTTCGGCAGCTTTGGAAAGCCTTACACTTCACTGAAATGTAGTACTACACTCTATAACACAGTTGAGAGACAATGTTCCCGAGCTGCCTCAGTTCATAACAGTGTGTAGAAAGTTGTTTGATAAAGTGGGCAAAGGTTATCCTTGGGCCAGAAGGCAGAATATAGGAAACTACATGAAAACATGAATAATTCAGTGAAAATGACTGTAAACAGATGAGAACTTGTTTAGAACTGCGGAAAGAGAATCTCCAAGTCAGTTCTTAGTGTAGAAAAGGTAGCTAAGATAAGGGAAATCCTTAATTCGAGTTTAGATAACATCAAACACTGTATGAATCCTATATTCATTACTTAAAGGAGACTAGAGTGGTAAATGTGTGTTATACAATGCAGAATACCATTGAAATAGAGAAAGAAACACGTTCGGCAGCTTTGGAAAGCCTTACACTTCACTGAAATGTAGTACTACACTCTATAACACAGTTGAGAGACAATGTTCCCGAGCTGCCTCAGTTCATAACAGTGTGTAGGAAGTTGTTTGATAAAGTGGGCAAAGCTTATTCTTGGACCAGAAGGCAGAATATAGGAAACTACATGAAAACATGAATAATTCAGTGAAAATGACTGTAAACAGATGAGAACTTGTTTTACAGCAGCTGAAAGAGATTCTCCAAGTCAGTTCTTAGTGTAGAAAAGGTAGCTAAATCCGGAAAATCCTTAATTCGAGTTAAGATCACATGAAACACTGTATGAATCCTATATTGTTTACTTAAAGAAGACTTGAGTGCTAAATTTATGTTATATAAGGCAGAATACCATTGAAATAGAGAAAGAAACACATTCGGCAGCTTTGGAAAGCCTTACACTTCACTGAAATGTAGTACTACACTCTATAACACAGTTGAGAGACAATGTTCCGGAGCTGCCTCAGTTCATAACAGTGTGTAGGAAGTTGATTGATAAAGTGGCAAAGCTTTTATACTTGGAACAGAAGGCAGAATATAGGAAACTACATGAAAACATGAATAATTCTGTGAAAATGACTTTAAACATATGAGAACTTGTTTAGAACAGCTGAAAGAGATTCTCCAAGTCAGTTCTTAGTGTAAAAAAGGTAGCTAAGATCCGGGAAATCCTTAATTCGAGTTAAGATAACATGAAACACTGTATGAATCCCATATTCTTTACTTAAAGGAGACTAGAGTGGTAAATGTGTGTTATACAAGGCAGAATACCATTGAAATAGAGAAAGAAACACGTTCGACAGCTTTGGAAAGCCTTACACTTCACTGAAATGTAGTACTACACTCTATAACACAGTTGAGAGACAATGTTCCCGGGCTGCCTCAGTTCATAACAGTGTGTAGGAAGTTGTTTAATAAAGTGGGCAAAGCTTATACTTGGACCAGAAGGCAGAATATAGGAAACTACATGAAAACATGAATAATTCAGTGAAAATGACTGTGAACAGATGAGAACTTGTTTAGAACAGCTGAAAGAGAATCTCCAAGTCAGTTCTTAGTGTAGAAAAGGTAGCTAAGATAAGGGAAATCCTTATTTCGAGTTTAGATAACATCAAACACTGTATGAATCCTATATTCATTACTTAAAGGAGACTAGAGTGGTAAATGTGTGTTATACAATGAAGAATACCATTGAAATAGAGAAAGAAACACGTTCGGCAGCTTTGGAAAGCCTTAAACTTCACTGAAATGTAGTACTACACTCTATAACACAGTTGAGAGACAATGTTCCCGAGCTGCCTCAGTTCATAACAGTGTGTAGAAAGTTGTTTGATAAAGTGGGCAAAGCTTATCCTTGGGCCAGAAGGCAGAATATAGGAAACTACATGAAAACATGAATAATTCAGTGAAAATGACTGTAAACAGATGAGAACTTGTTTAGAACAGCTGAAAGAGAATCTCCAAGTCAGTTCATAGTGTAGAAAAGGTAGCTAAGATATGGGAAATCCTAAATTCGAGTTTAGATAACATCACACACTGTATGAATCCTATATTCATTACTTAAAGGAGACTAGAGTGGTAAATGTGTGTTATACAATGCAGAATACCATTGAAATAGAGAAAGAAACACGTTCGGCAGCTTTGGAAAGCCTTACACTTCACTGAAATGTAGTACTACACTCTATAACACAGTTGAGAGACAATGTTCCCGAGCTGCCTCAGTTCATAACAGTGTGTAGGAAGTTGTTTGATAAAGTGGGCAAAGCTTATTCTTGGAACAGAAGGCAGAATATAGGAAACTACATGAAAACATGAATAATTCAGTGAAAATGACTATAAACAGATGAGAACTTGTTTAGAACTGCGGAAAGAGAATCTCCAAGTCAGTTCTTAGTGTAGAAAAGGTAGCTAAGATAAGGGAAATCCTTAATTCGAGTTAAGATAACATCAAACACTGTATGAATCCTATATTCTTTACTTAAAGGAGACTAGAGTGGTAAATGTGTGTTATACAAGGCAGAATACCATTGAAATAGAGAACGAAACACGTTCGGCAGTTTTGGAAAGCCTTACACTTCACTGAAATGTAGTACTACACTCTATAACACAGTTGAGAGACAATGTTCCCTAGCTGCCTCAGTTCATAACAGTGTGTAGGAAGTTGTTTGATAAAGTGGGCAAAGCTTATTCTTGGAACAGAAGGCAGAATATAGGAAACTACATGAAAACATGAATAATTCAGTGAAAATGACTGTAAACAGATGAGAACTTGTTTTACAGCAGCTGAAAGAGATTCTCCAAGTCAGTTCTTAGTGTAGAAAAGGTAGCTAAATCCGGAAAATCCTTAATTCGAGTTAAGATCACATGAAACACTGTATGAATCCTATATTGTTTACTTAAAGAAGACTAGAGTGGTAAATTTGTGTTATATAAGGCAGAATACCATTGAAATAGAGAAAGAAACACATTCGGCAGCTTTGGAAAGCCTTACACTTCACTGAAATGTAGTACTACACTCTATAACACAGTTGAGAGACAATGTTCCGGAGCTGCCTCAGTTCATAACAGTGTGTAGGAAGTTGATTGATAAAGTGGCAAAGCTTTTATACTTGGAACAGAAGGCAGAATATAGGAAACTACATGAAAACATGAATAATTCTGTGAAAATGACTGTAAACATATGAGAACTTGTTTAGAACAGCTGAAAGAGATTCTCCAAGTCAGTTCTTAGTGTAAAAAAGGTAGCTAAGATCCCGGAAATCCTTAATTCGAGTTAAGATAACATGAAACACTGTATGAATCCCATATTCTTTACTTAAAGGAGACTAGAGTGGTAAATGTGTGTTATACAAGGCAGAATACCATTGAAATAGAGAACGAAACACGTTCGGCAGCTTTGGAAAGCCTTACACTTCACTGAAATGTAGTACTACACTCTATAACACAGTTGAGAGACAATGTTCCCTAGCTGCCTCAGTTCATAACAGTGTGTAGGAAGTTGTTTGATAAAGTGGGCAAAGCTTATTCTTGGACCAGAAGGCAGAATATAGGAAACTACATGAAAACATGAATAATTCAGTGAAAATGACTGTAAACAGATGAGAACTTGTTTTACAGCAGCTGAAAGAGATTCTCCAAGTCAGTTCTTAGTGTAGAAAAGGTAGCTAAATCCGGAAAATCCTTAATTCGAGTTAAGATCACATGAAACACTGTATGAATCCTATATTGTTTACTTAAAGAAGACTAGAGTGGTAAATTTGTGTTATATAAGGCAGAATACCATTGAAATAGAGAAAGAAACACATTCGGCAGCTTTGGAAAGCCTTACACTTCACTGAAATGTAGTACTACACTCTATAACACAGTTGAGAGACAATGTTCCCGAGCTGCCTCAGTTCATAACAGTGTGTAGGAAGTTGTTTGATAAAGTGGGCAAAGCTTATTCTTGGAACAGAAGGCAGAATATAGGAAACTACATGAAAACATGAATAATTCAGTGAAAATGACTATAAACAGATGAGAACTTGTTTAGAACTGCGGAAAGAGAATCTCCAAGTCAGTTCTTAGTGTAGAAAAGGTAGCTAAGATAAGGGAAATCCTTAATTCGAGTTAAGATAACATCAAACACTGTATGAATCCTATATTCTTTACTTAAAGGAGACTAGAGTGGTAAATGTGTGTTATACAAGGCAGAATACCATTGAAATAGAGAAAGAAACACGTTCGGCAGCTTTGGAAAGCCTTACACTTCACTGAAATGTAGTACTACACTCTATAACACAGTTGAGAGACAATGTTCCGGAGCTGCCTCAGTTCATAACAGTGTGTAGAAAGTTGTTTGATAAAGTGGGCAAAGCTTATCCTTGGGCCAGAAGGCAGAATATAGGAAACTACATGAAAACATGAATAATTCAGTGAAAATGACTGTAAACAGATGAGAACTTGTTTAGAACAGCTGAAAGAGAATCTCCAAGTCAGTTCTTAGTGTAGAAAAGTTAGCTAAGATAAGGGAAATCCTTAATTCGAGTTTAGATAACATCAAACACTGTATGAATCCTATATTCATTACTTAAAGGAGACTAGAGTGGTAAATGTGTGTTATACAATGCAGAATACCATTGAAATAGAGAAAGAAACACGTTCGGCAGCTTTGGAAAGCCTTACACTTCACTGAAATGTAGTACTACACTCTATAACACAGTTGAGAGACAATGTTCCCGAGCTGCCTCAGTTCATAACAGTGTGTAGGAAGTTGTTTGATAAAGTGGGCAAAGCTTATACTTGGACCAGAAGGCAGAATATAGGAAACTACATGAAAACATGAATAATTCAGTGAAAATGACTGTAAACAGATGAGAACTTGTTTAGAACAGCTGAAAGATAATCTCCAAGTTAGTTCTTAGTGTAGAATAGGTAGCTAAGATAAGGGAAATCCTTAATTCGAGTTAAGATCACATGAAACACTGTATGAATACTATATTCTTTACTTAAAGGAGACTAGAGTGGTAAATGTGTGTTATACAAGGCAGAATACCATTGAAATAGAGAAAGAAACACGTTCGGCAGCTTTGGAAAGCCTTACACTTCACTGAAATGTAGTACTACACTCTATAACACAGTTGAGAGACAATGTTCCCAAGCTGCCTCAGTTCATAACAGTGTGTAGGAAGTTGTTTGATAAAGTGGGCAAAGGTTATTCTTGGAACAGAAGGCAGAATATAGGAAACTACATGAAAACATGAATAATTCAGTGAAAATGACTATAAACAGATGAGAACTTGTTTAGAACTGCGGAAAGAGAATCTCCAAGTCAGTTCTTAGTGTAGAAAAGGTAGCTAAGATAAGGGAAATCCTTAATTCGAGTTAAGATAACATCAAACACGGTATGAATCCTATATTCTTTACTTAAAGGAGACTAGAGTGGTAAATGTGTGTTATACAAGGCAGAATACCATTGAAATAGAGAACGAAACACGTTCGGCAGCTTTGGAAAGCCTTACACTTCACTGAAATGTAGTACTACACTCTATAACACAGTTGAGAGACAATGTTCCCTAGCTGCCTCAGTTCATAACAGTGTGTAGGAAGTTTTTTGATAAAGTGGGCAAAGCTTATTCTTGGACCAGAAGGCAGAATATAGGAAACTACATGAAAACATGAATAATTCAGTGAAAATGACTGTAAACAGATGAGAACTTGTTTTACAGCAGCTGAAAGAGATTCTCCAAGTCAGTTCTTAGTGTAGAAAAGGTAGCTAAATCCGGAAAATCCTTAATTCGAGTTAAGATCACATGAAACACTGTATGAATCCTATATTGTTTACTTAAAGAAGACTAGAGTGGTAAATTTGTGTTATATAAGGCAGAATACCATTGAAATAGAGAAAGAAACACATTCGGAAGCTTTGGAAAGCCTTACACTTCACTGAAATGTAGTACTACACTCTATAACACAGTTGAGAGACAATGTTCCCGAGCTGCCTCAGTTCATAACAGTGTGTAGCAAGTTGTTTGATAAAGTGGGCAAAGCTTATACTTGGACCAGAAGGCAGAATATAGGAAACTACATGAAAACATGAATAATTCAGTGAAAATGACTGTGAACAGATGAGAACTTGTTTAGAACAGCTGAAAGAGAATCTCCAAGTCAGTTATTAGTGTAGAAAAGGTAGCTAAGATAAGGGAAATCCTTAATTCGAGTTTAGATAACATCAAACACTGTATGAATCCTATATTCATTACGTAAAGGAGACTAGATTGGTAAATGTGTGTTATACAAGGCAGAATACCATTGAAATAGAGAAAGAAACACGTTCGGCAGCTTTGGAAAGCCTTACACTTCACCGAAATGTAGTACTACACTCTATAACACAGTTGAGAGACAATGTTCCCGAGCTGCCTCAGTTCATAACAGTGTGTAGGAAGTTGTTTGATAAAGTGGTTAAAGCTTATTCTTGGACCAGAATTCAGAATATAGGAAACTACATGAAAACATGAATAATTCAGTGAAAATGACTGTAAACAGATGAGAACTTGTTTTAGAACAGCTGAAAGAGATTCTCCAAGTCATTTCTTAGTGTAGAAAAGATAGTTAAATCCGGGAAATCCTTAATTCGAGTTAAGATCACAGGAAACACTGTTTGAATCCTATATTGTTTACTTAAAGGAGACTAGAGTGGTAAATGTGTGTTATATGTGGCAGAATACCATTGAAATAGAGAAAGAAACACGTTCGGCAGCTTTGGAAAGCCTTACACTTCACTGAAATGTAGTACTACACTCTATAACACAGTTGAGAGACAATGTTCCCGAGCTGCCTCAGTTCATAACAGTGTGTAGAAAGTTGATTCTTAAAGTGGGCAAAGCTTATCCTTGGGCCAGAAGGCAGAATATAGGAAACTACATGAAAACATGAATAATTCAGTGAAAATGACTGTAAACAGATGAGAACTTGTTTAGAACAGCTGAAAGAGAATCTCCAAGTCAGTTCTTAGTGTAGAAAAGGTAGCTAAGATAAGGGAAATCCTTAATTCGAGTTAAGATCACATCAAACACTGTATGAATCCTATATTGTTTACTTAAAGAAGACTAGAGTGGTAAATTTGTGTTATATAAGGCAGAATACCATTGAAATAGAGAAAGAAACACATTCGGCAGCTTTGGAAAGCCTTACACTTCACTGAAATATAGTACTACACTCTATAACACAGTTGAGAGACAATGTTCCGGAGCTGCCTCAGTTCATAACAGTGTGTAGGAAGTTGATTGATAAAGTGGCAAAGCTTTTATACTTGGAACAGAAGGCAGAATATAGGAAACTACATGAAAACATGAATAATTCTGTAAAAATGACTGTAAACATATGAGAACTTGTTTAGAACAGCTGAAAGAGATTCTCCAAGTCAGTTCTTAGTGTAAAAAAGGTAGCTAAGATCCGGGAAATCCTTAATTTGAGTTAAGATCACATGAAACACTGTATGAATCCCATATTCTTTACTTAAAGGAGACTAGAGTGGTAAATGTGTGTTATACAAGGCAGAATACCATTGAAATACAGAAAGAAACACGTTCGGCAGCTTTGGAAAGCCTTACACTTCACTGAAATGTAGTCCTACACTCTATAACACAGTTGAGAGACAATGTTCCCGAGCTGCCTCAGTTCATAACAGTGTGTAGCAAGTTGTTTGATAAAGTGGGCAAAGCTTATACTTGGACCAGAAGGCAGAATATAGGAAACTACATGAAAACATGAATAATTCAGTGAAAATGACTGTGGACAGATGAGAACTTGTTTAGAACAGCTGAAAGAGAATCTCCAAGTCAGTTGTTAGTGTAGAAAAGGTAGCTAAGATAAGGGAAATCCTTAATTCGAGTTTAGATAACATCAAACACTGTATGAATCCTATATTCATTACGTAAAGGAGACTAGATTGGTAAATGTGTGTTATACAAGGCAGAATACCATTGAAATAGAGAAAGAAACACGTTCGGCAGCTTTGGAAAGCCTTACACTTCACCGAAATGTAGTACTACACTCAAAGCACAGTTGAGAGACAATGTTCCCGAGCTGCCTCAGTTCATAACAGTGTGTAGGAAGTTGTTTGATAAAGTGGTTAAAGCTTATTCTTGGACCAGAAGGCAGAATATAGGAAACTACATGAAAACATGAATAATTCAGTGAAAATGACTGTAAACAGATGAGAACTTGTTTTAGAACAGCTGAAAGAGATTCTCCAAGTCATTTCTTAGTGTAGAAAAGGTAGCTAAATCCGGAAAATCCTTAATTCCAGTTAAGATCACATGAAACACTGTATGAATCCCATATTCTTTACTTAAAGGAGACTAGAGTGGTAAATGTGTGTTATACAAGGCAGAATACCATTGAAATACAGAAAGGAACACGTTCGGCAGCTTTGGAAAGCCTTACACTTCACTGAAATGTAGTACTACACTCTATAACACAGTTGAGAGACAATGTTCCCGAGAGGCCTCAGTTCATAACAGTGTGTAGCAAGTTGTTTGATAAAGTGGGCAAAGCTTATACTTGGACCAGAAGGCAGAATATAGGAAACTACATGAAAACATGAAGAATTCAGTGAAAATGACTGTGAACAGATGAGAACTTGTTTAGAACAGCTGAAAGAGAATCTCCAAGTCAGTTGTTAGTGTAGAAAAGGTAGCTAAGATAAGGGAAATCCTTAATTCGAGTTTAGATAACATCAAACACTGTATGAATCCTATATTCATTACGTAAAGGAGACTAGATTGGTAAATGTGTGTTATACAAGGCAGAATACAATTGAAATAGAGAAAAAAACACGTTCGGCAGCTTTGGAAAGCCTTACACTTCACCGAAATGTAGTACTACACTCAAAGCACAGTTGAGAGACAATGTTCCCGAGCTGCCTCAGTTCATAACAGTGTGTAGGAAGTTGTTTGATAAAGTGGTTAAAGCTTATTCTTGGACCAGAAGGCAGAATATAGGAAACTACATGAAAACATGAATAATTCAGTGAAAATGACTGTAAACAGATGAGAACTTGTTTTAGAACAGCTGAAAGAGATTCTCCAAGTCATTTCTTAGTGTAGAAAAGATAGCTAAATCCGGGAAATCCTTAATTCGAGTTAAGATCACAGGAAACACTGTTTGAATCCTATATTGTTTACTTAAAGGAGACTAGAGTGGTAAATGTGTGTTATATAAGGCAGAATACCATTGAAATAGAGAAAGAAACACATTCGGCAGCTTTGGAAAGCCTTACACTTCACTGAAATGTAGTACTACACTCTATAACACAGTTGAGAGACAATGTTCCGGAGCTGCCTCAGTTCATAACAGTGTGTAGAAAGTTGTTTGATAAAGTGGGCAAAGCTTATCCTTGGGCCAGAAGGCAGAATATAGGAAACTACATGAAAACATGAATAATTCAGTGAAAATGACTGTAAACAGATGAGAACTTGTTTAGAACAGCTGAAAGAGAATCTCCAAGTCAGTTCTTAGTGTAGAAAAGGTAGCTAAGATAAGGGAAATCCTTAATTCGAGTTTAGATAACATCAAACACTGTATGAATCCTATATTCATTACGTAAAAGAGACTAGAGTGGTAAATGTGTGTTATACAATGCAGAATACCATTGAAATAGAGAAAGAAACACGTTCGGCAGCTTTGGAAAGCCTTACACTTCACTGAAATGTAGTACTACACTCTAAAACACAGTTGAGAGACAATGTTCCCGAGCTGCCTCAGTTCATAACAGTGTGTAGGAAGTTGTTTGATAAAGTGGGCAAAGCTTATACTTGGACCAGAAGGCAGAATATAGGAAACTACATGAAAACATGAATAATTCAGTGAAAATGACTGTAAACAGATGAGAACTTGTTTTACAGCAGCTGAAAGAGATTCTCCAAGTCAGTTCTTAGTGTAGAAAAGGTAGCTAAATCCGGAAAATCCTTAATTCGAGTTAAGATCACATGAAACACTGTATGAATCCTATATTGTTTACTTAAAGAAGACTAGAGTGGTAAATTTGTGTTATATAAGGCAGAATACCATTGAAATAGAGAAAGAAACACATTCGGCAGCTTTGGAAAGCTTTACACTTCACTGAAATGTAGTACTACACTCTATAACACAGTTGAGAGACAATGTTCCGGAGCTGCCTCAGTTCATAACAGTGTGTAGGAAGTTGATTGATAAAGTGGCAAAGCTTTTATACTTGGAACAGAAGGCAGAATATAGGAAACTACATGAAAACATGAATAATTCTGTAAAAATGACTGCAAACATATGAGAACTTGTTTAGAACAGCTGAAAGAGATTCTCCAAGTCAGTTCTTAGTGTAAAAAAGGTAGCTAAGATCCGGGAAATCCTTAATTTGAGTTAAGATCACATGAAACACTGTATGAATCCCATATTCTTTACTTAAAGGAGACTAGAGTGGTAAATGTGTGTTATACAAGGCAGAATACCATTGAAATACAGAAAGAAACACGTTCGGCCGCTTTGGAAAGCCTTACACTTCACTGAAATGTAGTACTACACTCTATAACACAGTTGAGAGACAATGTTCCGGAGCTGCCTCGGTTCATAACAGTGTGTAGCAAGTTGTTTGATAAAGTGGGCAAAGCTTATACTTGGACCAGAAGGCAGAATGTAGGAAACTACATGAAAACATGAATAATTCAGTGAAAATGACTGTGAACAGATGAGAACTTGTTTAGAACAGCTGAAAGAGAATCTCCAAGTCAGTTATTAGTGTAGAAAAGGTAGCTAAGATAAGGGAAATCCTTAATTCGAGTTTAGATAACATCAAACACTGTATGAATCATATATTCATTAGGTAAAGGAGACTAGATTGGTAAATGTGTGTTATACAAGGCAGAATACCATTGAAATAGAGAAAGAAACACGTTCGGCAGCTTTGGAAAGCCTTACACTTCACCGATATGTAGTACTACACTCAAAGCACAGTTGAGAGACAATGTTCCCGAGCTGCCTCAGTTCATAACAGTGTGTAGGAAGTTGTTTGATAAAGTGGTTAAAGCTTATTCTTGGACCAGAAGGCAGAATATAGGAAACTACATGAAAACATGAATAATTCAGTGAAAATGACTGTAAACAGATGAGAACTTGTTTTAGAACAGCTGAAAGAGATTCTCCAAGTCATTTCTTAGTGTAGAAAAGATAGCTAAATCTGGGAAATCCTTAATTCGAGTTAAGATCACAGGAAACACTGTTTGAATCCTATATTGTTTACTTAAAGGAGACTAGAGTGGTAAATGTGTGTTATATGTGGCAGAATACCATTGAAATAGAGAAAGAAACACGTTCGGCAGCTTTGGAAAGCCTTACACTTCACTGAAATGTAGTACTACACTCAATAACACAGTTGAGAGACAATGTTCCCGAGCTGCCTCAGTTCATAACAGTGTGTAGCAAGTTGTTTGATAAAGTGGGCAAAGCTTATACTTGGACCAGAAGGCAGAATATAGGAAACTACATGAAAACATGAATAATTCAGTGAAAATGACTGTGAACAGATGAGAACTTGTTTAGAACAGCTGAAAGAGAATCTCCAAGTCAGTTCTTAGTGTAGAAAAGTTAGCTAAGATAAGGGAAATCCTTAATTCGAGTTTAGATAACATCAAACACTGTATGAATCCTATATTCATTACTTAAAAGATACTAGAGTGGTAAATGTGTGTTATACAATGCAGAATACCATTGAAATAGAGAAAGAAACACGTTCGGCAGCTTTGGAAAGCCTTACAATTCACTGAAATGTAGTACTACACTCTAAAACACAGTTGAGAGACAATGTTCCGGAGCTGCCTCAGTTCATAACAGTGTGTAGGAAGTTGATTGATAAAGTGGCAAAGCTTTTATACTTGGAACAGAAGGCAGAATATAGGAAACTACATGAAAACATGAATAATTCTGTAAAAATGACTGTAAACATATGAGAACTTGTTTAGAACAGCTGAAAGAGATTCTCCAAGTAAGTTCTTAGTGTAAAAAAGGTAGCTAAGATCCGGGAAATCCTTAATTTGAGTTAAGATCACATGAAACACTGTATGAATCCCATATTCTTTACTTAAAGGAGACTAGAGTGGTAAATGTGTGTTATACAAGGCAGAATACCATTGAAATACAGAAAGAAACACGTTTGGCAGCTTTGTAAAGCCTTACACTTCACTGAAATGTAGTACTACACTCTATAACACAGTTGAGAGACAATGTTCCCGAGCTGCCTCAGTTCATAACAGTGTGTAGCAAGTTGTTTGATAAAGTGGGCAAAGCTTATACTTGGACCAGAAGGCAGAATATAGGAAACTACATGAAAACATGAATAATTCAGTGAAAATGATTGTGAACAGATGAGAACTTGTTTAGAACAGCTGAAAGAGAATCTCCAAGTCAGTTATTAGTGTAGAAAAGGTAGCTAAGATAAGGGAAATCCTTAATTCGAGTTTAGATAACATCAAACACTGTATGAATCCTATATTCATTACGTAAAGGAGACTAGAGTGGTAAATGTGTGTTATACAAGGCAGAATACCATTGAAATACAGAAAGAAACACGTTCGGCCGCTTTGGAAAGCCTTACACTTCACTGAAATGTAGTACTACACTCTATAACACAGTTGAGAGACAATGTTCCGGAGCTGCCTCAGTTCATAACAGTGTGTAGCAAGTTGTTTGATAAAGTGGGCAAAGCTTATACTTGGACCAGAAGGCAGAATATAGGAAACTACATGAAAACATGAATAATTCAGTGAAAATGACTGTGGACAGATGAGAACTTGTTTAGAACAACTGAAAGAGAATCTCCAAGTCAGTTGTTAGTGTAGAAAAGGTAGCTAAGATAAGGGAAATCCTTAATTCGAGTTTAGATAACATCAAACACTGTATGAATCCTATATTCATTACGTAAAGGAGACTAGATTGGTAAATGTGTGTTATACAAGGCAGAATACCATTGAAATAGAGAAAGAAACACGTTCAGCAGCTTTGGAAAGCCTTACACTTCACCGAAATGTAGTACTACACTCAAAGCACAGTTGAGAGACAATGTTCCCGAGCTGCCTCAGTTCATAACAGTGTGTAGGAAGTTGTTTGATAAAGTGGTTAAAGCTTATTCTTGGAGCAGAAGGCAGAATATAGGAAACTACATGAAAACATGAATAATTCAGTGAAAATGACTGTAAACAGATGAGAACTTGTTTTAGAACAGCTGAAAGAGATTCTCCAAGTCATTTCTTAGTGTAGAAAAGGTAGCTAAATCCGGAAAATCCTTAATTCCAGTTAAGATCACATGAAACACTGTATGAATCCCATATTCTTTACTTAAAGGAGACTAGAGTGGTAAATGTGTGTTATACAAGGCAGAATACCATTGAAATACAGAAAGGAACACGTTCGGCAGCTTTGGAAAGCCTTACACTTCACTGAAATGTAGTACTACACTCTATAACACAGTTGAGAGACAATGTTCCCGAGAGGCCTCAGTTCATAACAGTGTGTAGCAAGTTGTTTGATAAAGTGGGCAAAGCTTATACTTGGACCAGAAGGCAGAATATAGGAAACTACATGAAAACATGAATAATTCAGTGAAAATGACTGTGAACAGATGAGAACTTGTTTAGAACAGCTGAAAGAGAATCTCCAAGTCAGTTGTTAGTGTAGAAAAGGTAGCTAAGATAAGGGAAATCCTTAATTCGAGTTTAGATAACATCAAACACTGTATGAATCCTATATTCATTACGTAAAGGAGACTAGATTGGTAAATGTGTGTTATACAAGGCAGAATACCATTGAAATAGAGAAAAAAACACGTTCGGCAGCTTTGGAAAGCCTTACACTTCACCGAAATGTAGTACTACACTCAAAGCACAGTTGAGAGACAATGTTCCCGAGCTGCCTCAGTTCATAACAGTGTGTAGGAAGTTGTTTGATAAAGTGGTTAAAGCTTATTCTTGGACCAGAAGGCAGAATATAGGAAACTACATGAAAACATGAATAATTCAGTGAAAATGACTGTAAACAGATGAGAACTTGTTTTAGAACAGCTGAAAGAGATTCTCCAAGTCATTTCTTAGTGTAGAAAAGATAGCTAAATCCGGGAAATCCTTAATTCGAGTTAAGATCACAGGAAACACTGTTTGAATCCTATATTGTTTACTTAAAGGAGACTAGAGTGGTAAATGTGTGTTATATAAGGCAGAATACCATTGAAATAGAGAAAGAAACACATTCGGCAGCTTTGGAAAGCCTTACACTTCACTGAAATGTAGTACTACACTCTATAACACAGTTGAGAGACAATGTTCCGGAGCTGCCTCAGTTCATAACAGTGTGTAGAAAGTTGTTTGATAAAGTGGGCAAAGCTTATCCTTGGGCCAGAAGGCAGAATATAGGAAACTACATGAAAACATGAATAATTCAGTGAAAATGACTGTAAACAGATGAGAACTTGTTTAGAACAGCTGAAAGAGAATCTCCAAGTCAGTTCTTAGTGTAGAAAAGGTAGCTAAGATAAGGGAAATCCTTAATTCGAGTTTAGATAACATCAAACACTGTATGAATCCTATATTCATTACTTAAAAGAGACTAGAGTGGTAAATGTGTGTTATACAATGCAGAATACCATTGAAATAGAGAAAGAAACACGTTCGGCAGCTTTGGAAAGCCTTACACTTCACTGAAATGTAGTACTACACTCTAAAACACAGTTGAGAGACAATGTTCCCGAGCTGCCTCAGTTCATAACAGTGTGTAGGAAGTTGTTTGATAAAGTGGGCAAAGCTTATACTTGGACCAGAAGGCAGAATATAGGAAACTACATGAAAACATGAATAATTCAGTGAAAATGACTGTAAACAGATGAGAACTTGTTTTACAGCAGCTGAAAGAGATTCTCCAAGTCAGTTCTTAGTGTAGAAAAGGTAGCTAAATCCGGAAAATCCTTAATTCGAGTTAAGATCACATGAAACACTGTATGAATCCTATATTGTTTACTTAAAGAAGACTAGAGTGGTAAATTTGTGTTATATAAGGCAGAATACCATTGAAATAGAGAAAGAAACACATTCGGCAGCTTTGGAAAGCCTTACACTTCACTGAAATGTAGTACTACACTCTATAACACAGTTGAGAGACAATGTTCCGGAGCTGCCTCAGTTCATAACAGTGTGTAGGAAGTTGATTGATAAAGTGGCAAAGCTTTTATACTTGGAACAGAAGGCAGAATATAGGAAACTACATGAAAACATGAATAATTCTGTAAAAATGACTGCAAACATATGAGAACTTGTTTAGAACAGCTGAAAGAGATTCTCCAAGTCAGTTCTTAGTGTAAAAAAGGTAGCTAAGATCCGGGAAATCCTTAATTTGAGTTAAGATCACATGAAACACTGTATGAATCCCATATTCTTTACTTAAAGGAGACTAGAGTGGTAAATGTGTGTTATACAAGGCAGAATACCATTGAAATACAGAAAGAAACACGTTCGGCCGCTTTGGAAAGCCTTACACTTCACTGAAATGTAGTACTACACTCTATAACACAGTTGAGAGACAATGTTCCGGAGCTGCCTCGGTTCATAACAGTGTGTAGCAAGTTGTTTGATAAAGTGGGCAAAGCTTATACTTGGACCAGAAGGCAGAATGTAGGAAACTACATGAAAACATGAATAATTCAGTGAAAATGACTGTGAACAGATGAGAACTTGTTTAGAACAGCTGAAAGAGAATCTCCAAGTCAGTTATTAGTGTAGAAAAGGTAGCTAAGATAAGGGAAATCCTTAATTCGAGTTTAGATAACATCAAACACTGTATGAATCATATATTCATTAGGTAAAGGAGACTAGATTGGTAAATGTGTGTTATACAAGGCAGAATACCATTGAAATAGAGAAAGAAACACGTTCGGCAGCTTTGGAAAGCCTTACACTTCACCGATATGTAGTACTACACTCAAAGCACAGTTGAGAGACAATGTTCCCGAGCTGCCTCAGTTCATAACAGTGTGTAGGAAGTTGTTTGATAAAGTGGTTAAAGCTTATTCTTGGACCAGAAGGCAGAATATAGGAAACTACATGAAAACATGAATAATTCAGTGAAAATGACTGTAAACAGATGAGAACTTGTTTTAGAACAGCTGAAAGAGATTCTCCAAGTCATTTCTTAGTGTAGAAAAGATAGCTAAATCTGGGAAATCCTTAATTCGAGTTAAGATCACAGGAAACACTGTTTGAATCCTATATTGTTTACTTAAAGGAGACTAGAGTGGTAAATGTGTGTTATATGTGGCAGAATACCATTGAAATAGAGAAAGAAACACGTTCGGCAGCTTTGGAAAGCCTTACACTTCACTGAAATGTAGTACTACACTCTATAACACAGTTGAGAGACAATGTTCCCGAGCTGCCTCAGTTCATAACAGTGTGTAGCAAGTTGTTTGATAAAGTGGGCAAAGCTTATACTTGGACCAGAAGGCAGAATATAGGAAACTACATGAAAACATGAATAATTCAGTGAAAATGACTGTGAACAGATGAGAACTTGTTTAGAACAGCTGAAAGAGAATCTCCAAGTCAGTTCTTAGTGTAGAAAAGTTAGCTAAGATAAGGGAAATCCTTAATTCGAGTTTAGATAACATCAAACACTGTATGAATCCTATATTCATTACTTAAAAGATACTAGAGTGGTAAATGTGTGTTATACAATGCAGAATACCATTGAAATAGAGAAAGAAACACGTTCGGCAGCTTTGGAAAGCCTTACAATTCACTGAAATGTAGTACTACACTCTAAAACACAGTTGAGAGACAATGTTCCGGAGCTGCCTCAGTTCATAACAGTGTGTAGGAAGTTGATTGATAAAGTGGCAAAGCTTTTATACTTGGAACAGAAGGCAGAATATAGGAAACTACATGAAAACATGAATAATTCTGTAAAAATGACTGTAAACATATGAGAACTTGTTTAGAACAGCTGAAAGAGATTCTCCAAGTAAGTTCTTAGTGTAAAAAAGGTAGCTAAGATCCGGGAAATCCTTAATTTGAGTTAAGATCACATGAAACACTGTATGAATCCCATATTCTTTACTTAAAGGAGACTAGAGTGGTAAATGTGTGTTATACAAGGCAGAATACCATTGAAATACAGAAAGAAACACGTTTGGCAGCTTTGTAAAGCCTTACACTTCACTGAAATGTAGTACTACACTCTATAACACAGTTGAGAGACAATGTTCCCGAGCTGCCTCAGTTCATAACAGTGTGTAGCAAGTTGTTTGATAAAGTGGGCAAAGCTTATACTTGGACCAGAAGGCAGAATATAGGAAACTACATGAAAACATGAATAATTCAGTGAAAATGATTGTGAACAGATGAGAACTTGTTTAGAACAGCTGAAAGAGAATCTCCAAGTCAGTTATTAGTGTAGAAAAGGTAGCTAAGATAAGGGAAATCCTTAATTCGAGTTTAGATAACATCAAACACTGTATGAATCCTATATTCATTACGTAAAGGAGACTAGATTGGTAAATGTGTGTTATACAAGGCAGAATACCATTGAAATAGAGAAAGAAACACGTTCGGCAGCTTTGGAAAGCCTTACACTTCACCGAAATGTAGTACTACACTCTATAACACAGTTGAGAGACAATGTTCCCGAGCTGCCTCAGTTCATAACAGTGTGTAGGAAGTTGTTTGATAAAGTGGTTAAAGCTTATTCTTGGACCAGAAGGCAGAATATAGGAAACTACATGAAAACATGAATAATTCAGTGAAAATGACTGTAAACAGATGAGAACTTGTTTTAGAACAGCTGAAAGAGATTCTCCAAGTCA
Source organism: Pipistrellus hanaki (assembly GCF_964339955.1). NCBI lineage: Eukaryota > Metazoa > Chordata > Mammalia > Chiroptera > Vespertilionidae > Pipistrellus > Pipistrellus hanaki. The sequence goes on from NC_140519.1 coordinate 893,136, forward strand.
TTTCTTAGTGTAGAAAAGATAGTTAAATCCGGGAAATTCTTAATTCGAGTTAAGATCACAGGAAACACTGTTTGAATCCTATATTGTTTACTTAAAGGAGACTAGAGCGGTAAATGTGTGTTATATGTGGCAGAATACCATTGAAATAGAGAAAGAAACACGTTCGGCAGCTTTGGAAAGCCTTACACTTCACTGTAATGTAGTACTACACTCTATAACACAGTTGAGAGACAATGTTCCGGAGCTGCCTCAGTTCATAACAGTGTGTAGAAAGTTGTTTGATAAAGTGGGCAAAGCTTATCCTTGGGCCAGAAGGCAGAATATAGGAAACTACATGAAAACATGAATAATTCAGTGAAAATGACTGTAAACAGATGAGAACTTGTTTAGAACAGCTGAAAGAGAATCTCCAAGTCAGTTCTTAGTGTAGAAAAGGTAGCTAAGATCCGGGAAATCCTTAATTTGAGTTAAGATCACATGAAACACTGTATGAATCCCATATTCTTTACTTAAAGGAGACTAGAGTGGTAAATGTGTGTTATACAAGGCAGAATACCATTGAAATACAGAAAGAAACACGTTCGGCCGCTTTGGAAAGCCTTACACTTCACTGAAATGTAGTACTACACTCTATAACACAGTTGAGAGACAATGTTCCGGAGCTGCCTCAGTTCATAACAGTGTGTAGCAAGTTGTTTGATAAAGTGGGCAAAGCTTATACTTGGACCAGAAGGCAGAATATAGGAAACTACATGAAAACATGAATAATTCAGTGAAAATGACTGTGGACAGATGAGAACTTGTTTAGAACAGCTGAAAGAGAATCTCCAAGTCAGTTGTTAGTGTAGAAAAGGTAGCTAAGATAAGGGAAATCCTTAATTCGAGTTTAGATAACATCAAACACTGTATGAATCCTATATTCATTACGTAAAGGAGACTAGATTGGTAAATGTGTGTTATACAAGGCAGAATACCATTGAAATAGAGAAAGAAACACGTTCGGCAGCTTTGGAAAGCCTTACACTTCACCGAAATGTAGTACTACACTCAAAGCACAGTTGAGAGACAATGTTCCCGAGCTGCCTCAGTTCATAACAGTGTGTAGGAAGTTGTTTGATAAAGTGGTTAAAGCTTATTCTTGGACCAGAAGGCAGAATATAGGAAACTACATGAAAACATGAATAATTCAGTGAAAATGACTGTAAACAGATGAGAACTTGTTTTAGAACAGCTGAAAGAGATTCTCCAAGTCATTTCTTAGTGTAGAAAAGGTAGCTAAATCCGGAAAATCCTTAATTCCAGTTAAGATCACATGAAACACTGTATGAATCCCATATTCTTTACTTAAAGGAGACTAGAGTGGTAAATGTGTGTTATACAAGGCAGAATACCATTGAAATACAGAAAGGAACACGTTCGGCAGCTTTGGAAAGCCTTACACTTCACTGAAATGTAGTACTACACTCTATAACACAGTTGAGAGACAATGTTCCCGAGAGGCCTCAGTTCATAACAGTGTGTAGCAAGTTGTTTGATAAAGTGGGCAAAGCTTATACTTGGACCAGAAGGCAGAATATAGGAAACTACATGAAAACATGAATAATTCAGTGAAAATGACTGTGAACAGATGAGAACTTGTTTAGAACAGCTGAAAGAGAATCTCCAAGTCAGTTGTTAGTGTAGAAAAGGTAGCTAAGATAAGGGAAATCCTTAATTCGAGTTTAGATAACATCAAACACTGTATGAATCCTATATTCATTACGTAAAGGAGACTAGATTGGTAAATGTGTGTTATACAAGGCAGAATACCATTGAAATAGAGAAAAAAACACGTTCGGCAGCTTTGGAAAGCCTTACACTTCACCGAAATGTAGTACTACACTCAAAGCACAGTTGAGAGACAATGTTCCCGAGCTGCCTCAGTTCATAACAGTGTGTAGGAAGTTGTTTGATAAAGTGGTTAAAGCTTATTCTTGGACCAGAAGGCAGAATATAGGAAACTACATGAAAACATGAATAATTCAGTGAAAATGACTGTAAACAGATGAGAACTTGTTTTAGAACAGCTGAAAGAGATTCTCCAAGTCATTTCTTAGTGTAGAAAAGATAGCTAAATCCGGGAAATCCTTAATTCGAGTTAAGATCACAGGAAACACTGTTTGAATCCTATATTGTTTACTTAAAGGAGACTAGAGTGGTAAATGTGTGTTATATAAGGCAGAATACCATTGAAATAGAGAAAGAAACACATTCGGCAGCTTTGGAAAGCCTTACACTTCACTGAAATGTAGTACTACACTCTATAACACAGTTGAGAGACAATGTTCCGGAGCTGCCTCAGTTCATAACAGTGTGTAGAAAGTTGTTTGATAAAGTGGGCAAAGCTTATCCTTGGGCCAGAAGGCAGAATATAGGAAACTACATGAAAACATGAATAATTCAGTGAAAATGACTGTAAACAGATGAGAACTTGTTTAGAACAGCTGAAAGAGAATCTCCAAGTCAGTTCTTAGTGTAGAAAAATTAGCTAAGATAAGGGAAATCCTTAATTCGAGTTTAGATAACATCAAACACTGTATGAATCCTATATTCATTACTTAAAAGAGACTAGAGTGGTAAATGTGTGTTATACAATGCAGAATACCATTGAAATAGAGAAAGAAACACGTTCGGCAGCTTTGGAAAGCCTTACACTTCACTGAAATGTAGTACTACACTCTAAAACACAGTTGAGAGACAATGTTCCCGAGCTGCCTCAGTTCATAACAGTGTGTAGGAAGTTGTTTGATAAAGTGGGCAAAGCTTATACTTGGACCAGAAGGCAGAATATAGGAAACTACATGAAAACATGAATAATTCAGTGAAAATGACTGTAAACAGATGAGAAATTGTTTTACAGCAGCTGAAAGAGATTCTCCAAGTCAGTTCTTAGTGTAGAAAAGGTAGCTAAATCCGGAAAATCCTTAATTCGAGTTAAGATCACATGAAACACTGTATGAATCCTATATTGTTTACTTAAAGAAGACTAGAGTGGTAAATTTGTGTTATATAAGGCAGAATACCATTGAAATAGAGAAAGAAACACATTCGGCAGCTTTGGAAAGCCTTACACTTCACTGAAATGTAGTACTACACTCTATAACACAGTTGAGAGACAATGTTCCGGAGCTGCCTCAGTTCATAACAGTGTGTAGGAAGTTGATTGATAAAGTGGCAAAGCTTTTATACTTGGAACAGAAGGCAGAATATAGGAAACTACATGAAAACATGAATAATTCTGTAAAAATGACTGCAAACATATGAGAACTTGTTTAGAACAGCTGAAAGAGATTCTCCAAGTCAGTTCTTAGTGTAAAAAAGGTAGCTAAGATCCGGGAAATCCTTAATTTGAGTTAAGATCACATGAAACACTGTATGAATCCCATATTCTTTACTTAAAGGAGACTAGAGTGGTAAATGTGTGTTATACAAGGCAGAATACCATTGAAATACAGAAAGAAACACGTTCGGCCGCTTTGGAAAGCCTTACACTTCACTGAAATGTAGTACTACACTCCATAACACAGTTGAGAGACAATGTTCCGGAGCTGCCTCGGTTCATAACAGTGTGTAGCAAGTTGTTTGATAAAGTGGGCAAAGCTTATACTTGGACCAGAAGGCAGAATGTAGGAAACTACATGAAAACATGAATAATTCAGTGAAAATGACTGTGAACAGATGAGAACTTGTTTAGAACAGCTGAAAGAGAATCTCCAAGTCAGTTATTAGTGTAGAAAAGGTAGCTAAGATAAGGGAAATCCTTAATTCGAGTTTAGATAACATCAAACACTGTATGAATCATATATTCATTAGGTAAAGGAGACTAGATTGGTAAATGTGTGTTATACAAGGCAGAATACCATTGAAATAGAGAAAGAAACACGTTCGGCAGCTTTGGAAAGCCTTACACTTCACCGATATGTAGTACTACACTCAAAGCACAGTTGAGAGACAATGTTCCCGAGCTGCCTCAGTTCATAACAGTGTGTAGGAAGTTGTTTGATAAAGTGGTTAAAGCTTATTCTTGGACCAGAAGGCAGAATATAGGAAACTACATGAAAACATGAATAATTCAGTGAAAATGACTGTAAACAGATGAGAACTTGTTTTAGAACAGCTGAAAGAGATTCTCCAAGTCATTTCTTAGTGTAGAAAAGATAGCTAAATCCGGGAAATCCTTAATTCGAGTTAAGATCACAGGAAACACTGTTTGAATCCTATATTGTTTACTTAAAGGAGACTAGAGTGGTAAATGTGTGTTATATAAGGCAGAATACCATTGAAATAGAGAAAGAAACACATTCGGCAGCTTTGGAAAGCCTTACACTTCACTGAAATGTAGTACTACACTCTATAACACAGTTGAGAGACAATGTTCCGGAGCTGCCTCAGTTCATAACAGTGTGTAGAAAGTTGTTTGATAAAGTGGGCAAAGCTTATCCTTGGGCCAGAAGGCAGAATATAGGAAACTACATGAAAACATGAATAATTCAGTGAAAATGACTGTAAACAGATGAGAACTTGTTTAGAACAGCTGAAAGAGAATCTCCAAGTCAGTTCTTAGTGTAGAAAAATTAGCTAAGATAAGGGAAATCCTTAATTCGAGTTTAGATAACATCAAACACTGTATGAATCCTATATTCATTACTTAAAAGAGACTAGAGTGGTAAATGTGTGTTATACAATGCAGAATACCATTGAAATAGAGAAAGAAACACGTTCGGCAGCTTTGGAAAGCCTTACACTTCACTGAAATGTAGTACTACACTCTAAAACACAGTTGAGAGACAATGTTCCCGAGCTGCCTCAGTTCATAACAGTGTGTAGGAAGTTGTTTGATAAAGTGGGCAAAGCTTATACTTGGACCAGAAGGCAGAATATAGGAAACTACATGAAAACATGAATAATTCAGTGAAAATGACTGTAAACAGATGAGAACTTGTTTTACAGCAGCTGAAAGAGATTCTCCAAGTCAGTTCTTAGTGTAGAAAAGGTAGCTAAATCCGGAAAATCCTTAATTCGAGTTAAGATCACATGAAACACTGTATGAATCCTATATTGTTTACTTAAAGAAGACTAGAGTGGTAAATTTGTGTTATATAAGGCAGAATACCATTGAAATAGAGAAAGAAACACATTCGGCAGCTTTGGAAAGCCTTACACTTCACTGAAATGTAGTACTACACTCTATAACACAGTTGAGAGACAATGTTCCGGAGCTGCCTCAGTTCATAACAGTGTGTAGGAAGTTGATTGATAAAGTGGCAAAGCTTTTATACTTGGAACAGAAGGCAGAATATAGGAAACTACATGAAAACATGAATAATTCTGTAAAAATGACTGCAAACATATGAGAACTTGTTTAGAACAGCTGAAAGAGATTCTCCAAGTCAGTTCTTAGTGTAAAAAAGGTAGCTAAGATCCGGGAAATCCTTAATTTGAGTTAAGATCACATGAAACACTGTATGAATCCCATATTCTTTACTTAAAGGAGACTAGAGTGGTAAATGTGTGTTATACAAGGCAGAATACCATTGAAATACAGAAAGAAACACGTTCGGCCGCTTTGGAAAGCCTTACACTTCACTGAAATGTAGTACTACACTCCATAACACAGTTGAGAGACAATGTTCCGGAGCTGCCTCGGTTCATAACAGTGTGTAGCAAGTTGTTTGATAAAGTGGGCAAAGCTTATACTTGGACCAGAAGGCAGAATGTAGGAAACTACATGAAAACATGAATAATTCAGTGAAAATGACTGTGAACAGATGAGAACTTGTTTAGAACAGCTGAAAGAGAATCTCCAAGTCAGTTATTAGTGTAGAAAAGGTAGCTAAGATAAGGGAAATCCTTAATTCGAGTTTAGATAACATCAAACACTGTATGAATCATATATTCATTAGGTAAAGGAGACTAGATTGGTAAATGTGTGTTATACAAGGCAGAATACCATTGAAATAGAGAAAGAAACACGTTCGGCAGCTTTGGAAAGCCTTACACTTCACCGATATGTAGTACTACACTCAAAGCACAGTTGAGAGACAATGTTCCCGAGCTGCCTCAGTTCATAACAGTGTGTAGGAAGTTGTTTGATAAAGTGGTTAAAGCTTATTCTTGGACCAGAAGGCAGAATATAGGAAACTACATGAAAACATGAATAATTCAGTGAAAATGACTGTAAACAGATGAGAACTTGTTTTAGAACAGCTGAAAGAGATTCTCCAAGTCATTTCTTAGTGTAGAAAAGATAGCTAAATCTGGGAAATCCTTAATTCGAGTTAAGATCACAGGAAACACTGTTTGAATCCTATATTGTTTACTTAAAGGAGACTAGAGTGGTAAATGTGTGTTATATGTGGCAGAATACCATTGAAATAGAGAAAGAAACACGTTCGGCAGCTTTGGAAAGCCTTACACTTCACTGAAATGTAGTACTACACTCTATAACACAGTTGAGAGACAATGTTCCCGAGCTGCCTCAGTTCATAACAGTGTGTAGCAAGTTGTTTGATAAAGTGGGCAAAGCTTATACTTGGACCAGAAGGCAGAATATAGGAAACTACATGAAAACATGAATAATTCAGTGAAAATGACTGTGAACAGATGAGAACTTGTTTAGAACAGCTGAAAGAGAATCTCCAAGTCAGTTCTTAGTGTAGAAAAGTTAGCTAAGATAAGGGAAATCCTTAATTCGAGTTTAGATAACATCAAACACTGTATGAATCCTATATTCATTACTTAAAAGATACTAGAGTGGTAAATGTGTGTTATACAATGCAGAATACCATTGAAATAGAGAAAGAAACACGTTCGGCAGCTTTGGAAAGCCTTACAATTCACTGAAATGTAGTACTACACTCTAAAACACAGTTGAGAGACAATGTTCCGGAGCTGCCTCAGTTCATAACAGTGTGTAGGAAGTTGATTGATAAAGTGGCAAAGCTTTTATACTTGGAACAGAAGGCAGAATATAGGAAACTACATGAAAACATGAATAATTCTGTAAAAATGACTGTAAACATATGAGAACTTGTTTAGAACAGCTGAAAGAGATTCTCCAAGTAAGTTCTTAGTGTAAAAAAGGTAGCTAAGATCCGGGAAATCCTTAATTTGAGTTAAGATCACATGAAACACTGTATGAATCCCATATTCTTTACTTAAAGGAGACTAGAGTGGTAAATGTGTGTTATACAAGGCAGAATACCATTGAAATACAGAAAGAAACACGTTTGGCAGCTTTGTAAAGCCTTACACTTCACTGAAATGTAGTACTACACTCTATAACACAGTTGAGAGACAATGTTCCCGAGCTGCCTCAGTTCATAACAGTGTGTAGCAAGTTGTTTGATAAAGTGGGCAAAGCTTATACTTGGACCAGAAGGCAGAATATAGGAAACTACATGAAAACATGAATAATTCAGTGAAAATGATTGTGAACAGATGAGAACTTGTTTAGAACAGCTGAAAGAGAATCTCCAAGTCAGTTATTAGTGTAGAAAAGGTAGCTAAGATAAGGGAAATCCTTAATTCGAGTTTAGATAACATCAAACACTGTATGAATCCTATATTCATTACGTAAAGGAGACTAGATTGGTAAATGTGTGTTATACAAGGCAGAATACCATTGAAATAGAGAAAGAAACACGTTCGGCAGCTTTGGAAAGCCTTACACTTCACCGAAATGTAGTACTACACTCTATAACACAGTTGAGAGACAATGTTCCCGAGCTGCCTCAGTTCATAACAGTGTGTAGGAAGTTGTTTGATAAAGTGGTTAAAGCTTATTCTTGGACCAGAAGGCAGAATATAGGAAACTACATGAAAACATGAATAATTCAGTGAAAATGACTGTAAACAGATGAGAACTTGTTTTAGAACAGCTGAAAGAGATTCTCCAAGTCATTTCTTAGTGTAGAAAAGATAGTTAAATCCGGGAAATTCTTAATTCGAGTTAAGATCACAGGAAACACTGTTTGAATCCTATATTGTTTACTTAAAGGAGACTAGAGCGGTAAATGTGTGTTATATGTGGCAGAATACCATTGAAATAGAGAAAGAAACACGTTCGGCAGCTTTGGAAAGCCTTACACTTCACTGTAATGTAGTACTACACTCTATAACACAGTTGAGAGACAATGTTCCGGAGCTGCCTCAGTTCATAACAGTGTGTAGAAAGTTGTTTGATAAAGTGGGCAAAGCTTATCCTTGGGCCAGAAGGCAGAATATAGGAAACTACATGAAAACATGAATAATTCAGTGAAAATGACTGTAAACAGATGAGAACTTGTTTAGAACAGCTGAAAGAGAATCTCCAAGTCAGTTCTTAGTGTAGAAAAGGTAGCTAAGATAAGGGAAATCCTTAATTCGAGTTTAGATAACATCAAACACTGTATGAATCCTATATTCATTACTTAAAGGAGACTAGAGTGGTAAATGTGTGTTATACAATGCAGAATACCATTGAAATAGAGAAAGAATCACGTTCGGCAGCTTTGGAAAGCCTTACACTTCACTGAAATGTAGTACTAGACTCTATAACACAGTTGAGAGACAATGTTCCCCAGCTGCCTCAGTTCATAACAGTGTGTAGGAAGTTGTTTGATAAAGTGGGCAAAGCTTATACTTGGACCAGAAGGCAGAATATAGGAAACTACATGAAAACATGAATAATTCAGTGAAAATGACTGTAAACAGATGAGAACTTGTTTAGAACAGCTGAAAGATAATCTCCAAGTTAGTTCTTAGTGTAGAATAGGTAGCTAAGATAAGGGAAATCCTTAATTCGAGTTAAGATCACATGAAACACTGTATGAATACTATATTCTTTACTTAAAGGAGACTAGAGTGGTAAATGTGTGTTATACAAGGCAGAATACCATTGAAATAGAGAAAGAAACACGTTCAGCAGCTTTGGAAAGCCTTACACTTCACTGAAATGTAGTACTACACTCTATAACACAGTTGAGAGACAATGTTCCCGAGCTGCCTCAGTTCATAACAGTGTGTAGGAAGTTGTTTGATAAAGTGGGCAAAGCTTATTCTTGGAACAGAAGGCAGAATATAGGAAACTACATGAAAACATGAATAATTCAGTGAAAATGACTATAAACAGATGAGAACTTGTTTAGAACTGCGGAAAGAGAATCTCCAAGTCAGTTCTTAGTGTAGAAAAGGTAGCTAAGATAAGGGAAATCCTTAATTCGAGTTAAGATAACATCAAACACTGTATGAATCCTATATTCTTTACTTAAAGGAGACTAGAGTGGTAAATGTGTGTTATACAAGGCAGAATACCATTGAAATAGAGAACGAAACACATTCGGCAGCTTTGGAAAGCCTTACACTTCACTGAAATGTAGTACTACACTCTATAACACAGTTGAGAGACAATGTTCCGGAGCTGCCTCAGTTCATAACAGTGTGTAGGAAGTTGTTTGATAAAGTGGGCAAAGCTTATTCTTGGACCAGAAGGCAGAATATAGGAAACTACATGAAAACATGAATAATTCAGTGAAAATGACTGTAAACAGATGAGAACTTGTTTAGAACAGCTGAAAGAGATTCTCCAAGTCAGTTCTTAGTGTAAAAAAGGTAGCTAAGATCCGGGAAATCCTTAATTTGAGTTAAGATCACATGAAACACTGTATGAATCCCATATTCTTTACTTAAAGGAGACTAGAGTGGTAAATGTGTGTTATACAAGGCAGAATACCATTGAAATACAGAAAGAAACACGTTCGGCCGCTTTGGAAAGCCTTACACTTCACTGAAATGTAGTACTACACTCTATAACACAGTTGAGAGACAATGTTCCGGAGCTGCCTCAGTTCATAACAGTGTGTAGCAAGTTGTTTGATAAAGTGGGCAAAGCTTATACTTGGACCAGAAGGCAGAATATAGGAAACTACATGAAAACATGAATAATTCAGTGAAAATGACTGTGGACAGATGAGAACTTGTTTAGAACAGCTGAAAGAGAATCTCCAAGTCAGTTGTTAGTGTAGAAAAGGTAGCTAAGATAAGGGAAATCCTTAATTCGAGTTTAGATAACATCAAACACTGTATGAATCCTATATTCATTACGTAAAGGAGACTAGATTGGTAAATGTGTGTTATACAAGGCAGAATACCATTGAAATAGAGAAAGAAACACGTTCGGCAGCTTTGGAAAGCCTTACACTTCACCGAAATGTAGTACTACACTCAAAGCACAGTTGAGAGACAATGTTCCCGAGCTGCCTCAGTTCATAACAGTGTGTAGGAAGTTGTTTGATAAAGTGGTTAAAGCTTATTCTTGGACCAGAAGGCAGAATATAGGAAACTACATGAAAACATGAATAATTCAGTGAAAATGACTGTAAACAGATGAGAACTTGTTTTAGAACAGCTGAAAGAGATTCTCCAAGTCATTTCTTAGTGTAGAAAAGGTAGCTAAATCCGGAAAATCCTTAATTCGAGTTAAGATCACATGAAACACTGTATGAATCCCATATTATTTACTTAAAGGAGACTAGAGTGGTAAATGTGTGTTATACAAGGCAGAATACCATTGAAATACAGAAAGGAACACGTTCGGCAGCTTTGGAAAGCCTTACACTTCACTGAAATGTAGTACTACACTCTATAACACAGTTGAGAGACAATGTTCCCGAGCTGCCTCAGTTCATAACAGTGTGTAGCAAGTTGTTTGATAAAGTGGGCAAAGCTTATTCTTGGACCAGAAGGCAGAATATAGGAAACTACATGAAAACATGAATAATTCAGTGAAAATGACTGTGAACAGATGAGAACTTGTTTAGAACAGCTGAAAGAGAATCTCCAAGTCAGTTATTAGTGTAGAAAAGGTAGCTAAGATAAGGGAAATCCTTAATTCGAGTTTAGATAACATCAAACACTGTATGAATCCTATATTCATTACGTAAAGGAGACTAGATTGGTAAATGTGTGTTATACAAGGCAGAATACCATTGAAATAGAGAAAGAAACACGTTCGGCAGCTTTGGAAAGCCTTACACTTCACCGATATGTAGTACTACACTCAAAGCACAGTTGAGAGACAATGTTCCCGAGCTGCCTCAGTTCATAACAGTGTGTAGGAAGTTGTTTGATAAAGTGGTTAAAGCTTATTCTTGGACCAGAAGGCAGAATATAGGAAACTACATGAAAACATGAATAATTCAGTGAAAATGACTGTAAACAGATGAGAACTTGTTTTAGAACAGCTGAAAGAGATTCTCCAAGTCATTTCTTAGTGTAGAAAAGATAGCTAAATCCGGGAAATCCTTAATTCGAGTTAAGATCACAGGAAACACTGTTTGAATCCTATATTGTTTACTTAAAGGAGACTAGAGTGGTAAATGTGTGTTATATGTGGCAGAATACCATTGAAATAGAGAAAGAAACACGTTCGGCAGCTTTGGAAAGCCTTACACTTCACTGAAATGTAGTACTACACTCTATAACACAGTTGAGAGACAATGTTCCCGAGCTGCCTCAGTTCATAACAGTGTGTAGCAAGTTGTTTGATAAAGTGGGCAAAGCTTATACTTGGACCAGAAGGCAGAATATAGGAAACTACATGAAAACATGAATAATTCAGTGAAAATGACTGTGAACAGATGAGAACTTGTTTAGAACAGCTGAAAGAGAATCTCCAAGTCAGTTCTTAGTGTAGAAAAGTTAGCTAAGATAAGGGAAATCCTTAATTCGAGTTTAGATAACATCAAACACTGTATGAATCCTATATTCATTACTTAAAAGAGACTAGAGTGGTAAATGTGTGTTATACAATGCAGAATACCATTGAAATAGAGAAAGAAACACGTTCGGCAGCTTTGGAAAGCCTTACACTTCACTGAAATGTAGTACTACACTCTATAACACAGTTGAGAGACAATGTTCCCGAGCTGCCTCAGTTCATAACAGTGTGTAGGAAGTTGTTTGATAAAGTGGGCAAAGCTTATACTTGGACCAGAAGGCAGAATATAGGAAACTACATGAAAACATGAATAATTCAGTGAAAATGACTGTGGACAGATGAGAACTTGTTTAGAACAGCTGAAAGAGAATCTCCAAGTCAGTTGTTAGTGTAGAAAAGGTAGCTAAGATAAGGGAAATCCTTAATTCGAGTTTAGATAACATCAAACACTGTATGAATCCTATATTCATTACGTAAAGGAGACTAGATTGGTAAATGTGTGTTATACAAGGCAGAATACCATTGAAATAGAGAAAGAAACACGTTCGGCAGCTTTGGAAAGCCTTACACTTCACCGAAATGTAGTACTACACTCAAAGCACAGTTGAGAGACAATGTTCCCGAGCTGCCTCAGTTCATAACAGTGTGTAGGAAGTTGTTTGATAAAGTGGTTAAAGCTTATTCTTGGACCAGAAGGCAGAATATAGGAAACTACATGAAAACATGAATAATTCAGTGAAAATGACTGTAAACAGATGAGAACTTGTTTTAGAACAGCTGAAAGAGATTCTCCAAGTCATTTCTTAGTGTAGAAAAGGTAGCTAAATCCGGAAAATCCTTAATTCGAGTTAAGATCACATGAAACACTGTATGAATCCCATATTCTTTACTTAAAGGAGACTAGAGTGGTAAATGTGTGTTATACAAGGCAGAATACCATTGAAATACAGAAAGGAACACGTTCGGCAGCTTTGGAAAGCCTTACACTTCACTGAAATGTAGTACTACACTCTATAACACAGTTGAGAGACAATGTTCCCGAGCTGCCTCAGTTCATAACAGTGTGTAGCAATTTGTTTGATAAAGTGGGCAAAGCTTATACTTGGACCAGAAGGCAGAATATAGGAAACTACATGAAAACATGAATAATTCAGTGAAAATGACTGTGAACAGATGAGAACTTGTTTAGAACAGCTGAAAGAGAATCTCCAAGTCAGTTGTTAGTGTAGAAAAGGTAGCTAAGATAAGGGAAATCCTTAATTCGAGTTTAGATAACATCAAACACTGTATGAATCCTATATTCATTACGTAAAGGAGACTAGATTGGTAAATGTGTGTTATACAAGGCAGAATACCATTGAAATAGAGAAAAAAACACGTTCGGCAGCTTTGGAAAGCCTTACACTTCACCGAAATGTAGTACTACACTCAAAGCACAGTTGAGAGACAATGTTCCCGAGCTGCCTCAGTTCATAACAGTGTGTAGGAAGTTGTTTGATAAAGTGGTTAAAGCTTATTCTTGGACCAGAAGGCAGAATATAGGAATCTACATGAAAACATGAATAATTCAGTGAAAATGACTGTAAACAGATGAGAACTTGTTTTAGAACAGCTGAAAGAGATTCTCCAAGTCATTTCTTAGTGTAGAAAAGATAGCTAAATCCGGGAAATCCTTAATTCGAGTTAAGATCACAGGAAACACTGCTTGAATCCTATATTGTTTACTTAAAGGAGACTAGAGTGGTAAATGTGTGTTATATAAGGCAGAATACTATTGAAATAGAGAAAGAAACACATTCGGCAGCTTTGGAAAGCCTTACACTTCACTGAAATGTAGTACTACACTCTATAACACAGTTGAGAGACAATGTTCCGGAGCTGCCTCAGTTCATAACAGTGTGTAGAAAGTTGTTTGATAAAGTGGGCAAAGCTTATCCTTGGGCCAGAAGGCAGAATATAGGAAACTACATGAAAACATGAATAATTCAGTGAAAATGACTGTAAACAGATGAGAACTTGTTTAGAACAGCTGAAAGAGAATCTCCAAGTCAGTTCTTAGTGTAGAAAAGGTAGCTAAGATAAGGGAAATCCTTAATTCGAGTTTAGATAACATCAAACACTGTATGAATCCTATATTCATTACTTAAAAGAGACTAGAGTGGTAAATGTGTGTTATACAAGGCAGAATACCATTGAAATACAGAAAGAAACACGTTCGGCCGCTTTGGAAAGCCTTACACTTCACTGAAATGTAGTACTACACTCTATAACACAGTTGAGAGACAATGTTCCGGAGCTGCCTCAGTTCATAACAGTGTGTAGCAAGTTGTTTGATAAAGTGGGCAAAGCTTATACTTGGACCAGAAGGCAGAATGTAGGAAACTACATGAAAACATGAATAATTCAGTGAAAATGACTGTGAACAGATGAGAACTTGTTTAGAACAGCTGAAAGAGAATCTCCAAGTCAGTTATTAGTGTAGAAAAGGTAGCTAAGATAAGGGAAATCCTTAATTCGAGTTTAGATAACATCAAACACTGTATGAATCATATATTCATTAGGTAAAGGAGACTAGATTGGTAAATGTGTGTTATACAAGGCAGAATACCATTGAAATAGAGAAAGAAACACGTTCGGCAGCTTTGGAAAGCCTTACACTTCACCGATATGTAGTACTACACTCAAAGCACAGTTGAGAGACAATGTTCCCGAGCTGCCTCAGTTCATAACAGTGTGTAGGAAGTTGTTTGATAAAGTGGTTAAAGCTTATTCTTGGACCAGAAGGCAGAATATAGGAAACTACATGAAAACATGAATAATTCAGTGAAAATGACTGTAAACAGATGAGAACTTGTTTTAGAACAGCTGAAAGAGATTCTCCAAGTCATTTCTTAGTGTAGAAAAGATAGCTAAATCCGGGAAATCCTTAATTCGAGTTAAGATCACAGGAAACACTGTTTGAATCCTATATTGTTTACTTAAAGGAGACTAGAGTGGTAATGTGTGTTATATGTGGCAGAATACCATTGAAATAGAGAAAGAAACACGTTCGGCAGCTTTGGAAAGCCTTACACTTCACTGAAATGTAGTACTACACTCTATAACACAGTTGAGAGACAATGTTCCGGAGCTGCCTCAGTTCATAACAGTGTGTAGAAAGTTGTTTGATAAAGTGGACAAAGCTTATCCTTGGGCCAGAAGGCAGAATATAGGAAACTACATGAAAACATGAACAATTCAGTGAAAATGACTGTAAACAGATGAGAACTTGTTTAGAACAGCTGAAAGAGAATCTCCAAGTCAGTTCTTAGTGTAGAAAAGGTAGCTAAGATAAGGGAAATCCTTAATTCGAGTTTAGATAACATCAAACACTGTATGAATCCTATATTCATTACTTAAAGGAGACTAGAGTGGTAAATGTGTGTTATACAATGCAGAATACCATTGAAATAGAGAAAGAAACACGTTCGGCAGCTTTGGAAAGCCTTACACTTCACTGAAATGTAGTACTACACTCTATAACACAGTTGAGAGACAATGTTTCCTAGCTGCCTCAGTTCATAACAGTGTGTAGGAAGTTGTTTGATAAAGTGGGCAAAGCTTATTCTTGGACCAGAAGGCAGAATATAGGAAACTACATGAAAACATGAATAATTCAGTGAAAATGACTGTAAAAAGATGAGAACTTGTTTTACAGCAGCTGAAAGAGATTCTCCAAGTCAGTTCTTAGTGTAGAAAAGGTAGCTAAATCTGGAAAATCCTTAATTCGATTTAAGATCACATGAAACACTGTATGAATCCTATATTGTTTACTTAAAGAAGACTAGAGTGGTAAATTTGTGTTATATAAGGCAGAATACCATTGAAATAGAGAAAGAAACACCTTCGGCAGCTTTGGAAAGCCTTACACTTCACTGAAATGTAGTACTACACTCTATAACACAGTTGAGAGACAATGTTCCGGAGCTGCCTCAGTTCATAACAGTGTGTAGAAAGTTGTTTGATAAAGTGGGCAAAGCTTATCCTTGGGCCAGAAGGCAGAATATAGGAAACTACATGAAAACATGAATAATTCAGTGAAAATGACTGTAAACAGATGAGAACTTGTTTAGAACAGCTGAAAGAGATTCTCCAAGTCAGTTCTTAGTGTAGAAAAGATAGCTAAATCCGGAAAATCCTTAATTCGAGTTAAGATCACATGAAACACTGTATGAATCCTATATTGTTTACTTAAAGAAGACTAGAGTGGTAAATTTGTGTTATATAAGGCAGAATACCATTGAAATAGAGAAAGAAACACATTCGGCAGCTTTGGAAAGCCTTACACTTCACTGAAATGTAGTACTACACTCTATAACACAGTTGAGAGACAATGTTCCGGAGCTGCCTCAGTTCATAACAGTGTGTAGGAAGTTGTTTGATAAAGTGGTTAAAGCTTATTCTTGGACCAGAAGGCAGAATATAGGAAACTACATGAAAACATGAATAATTCAGTGAAAATGACTGTAAACAGATGAGAACTTGTTTAGAACAGCTGAAAGATAATCTCCAAGTTAGTTCTTAGTGTAGAATAGGTAGCTAAGATAAGGGAAATCCTTAATTCGAGTTAAGATCACATGAAACACTGTATGAATACTATATTCTTTACTTAAAGGAGACTAGAGTGGTAAATGTGTGTTATACAAGGCAGAATACCATTGAAATAGTGAAAGAAACACGTTCGGCAGCTTTGGAAAGCCTTACACTTCACTGAAATGTAGTACTACACTCTATAACACAGTTGAGAGACAATGTTCCCGAGCTGCCTCAGTTCATAACAGTGTGTAGGAAGTTGTTTGATAAAGTGGGCAAAGCTTATACTTGGACCAGAAGGCAGAATATAGGAAACTACATGAAAACATGAATAATTCAGTGAAAATGACTGTAAACAGATGAGAACTTGTTTAGAACAGCTGAAAGATAATCTCCAAGTTAGTTCTTAGTGTAGAATAGGTAGCTAAGATAAGGGAAATCCTTAATTCGAGTTAAGATCACATGAAACACTGTATGAATACTATATTCTTTACTTAAAGGAGACTAGAGTGGTAAATGTGTGTTATACAAGGCAGAATACCATTGAAATAGAGAAAGAAACACGTTCGGCAGCTTTGGAAAGCCTTACACTTCACTGAAATGTAGTACTACACTCTATAACACAGTTGAGAGACAATGTTCCGGAGCTGCCTCAGTTCATAACAGTGTGTAGGAAGTTGATTGATAAAGTGGCAAAGCTTTTATACTTGGAACAGAAGGCAGAATATAGGAAACTACATGAAAACATGAATAATTCTGTAAAAATGACTGTAAACATATGAGAACTTGTTTAGAACAGCTGAAAGAGATTCTCCAAGTCAGTTCTTAGTGTAAAAAAGGTAGCTAAGATCCGGAAAATCCTTAATTCGAGTTAAGATCACATGAAACACTGTATGAATCCCATATTCTTTACTTAAAGGAGACTAGAGTGGTAAATGTGTGTTATTCAAGGCAGAATACCATCGAAATAGAGAAAGAAACACGTTCGGCAGCTTTGGAAAGCCTTAGACTTCACTGAAATGTAGTACTACACTCTATAACACAGTTGAGAGACAATGTTCCCGAGCTGCCTCAGTTCATAACAGTGTGTAGGAAGTTGTTTGATAAAGTGGTTAAAGCTTATTCTTGGACCAGAAGGCAGAATATAGGAAACTACATGAAAACATGAATAATTCAGTGAAAATGACTGTAAACAGATGAGAACTTGTTTTAGAACAGCTGAAAGAGATTCTCCAAGTCATTTCTTAGTGTAGAAAAGATAGCTAAATCCGGGAAATCCTTAATTCGAGTTAAGATCACAGGAAACACTGTTTGAATCCTATATTGTTTACTTAAAGGAGACTAGAGTGGTAAATGTGTGTTATATGTGGCAGAATACCATTGAAATAGAGAAAGAAACACGTTCGGCAGCTTTGGAAAGCCTTACACTTCACTGAAATGTAGTACTACACTCTATAACACAGTTGAGAGACAATGTTTCCTAGCTGCCTCAGTTCATAACAGTGTGTAGGAAGTTGTTTGATAAAGTGGGCAAAGCTTATTCTTGGACCAGAAGGCAGAATATAGGAAACTACATGAAAACATGAATAATTCAGTGAAAATGACTGTAAACAGATGAGAACTTGTTTTACAGCAGCTGAAAGAGATGATCCAAGTCAGTTCTTAGTGTAGAAAAGGTAGCTAAATCCGGAAAATCCTTAATTCGAGTTAAGATCACA
This sequence comes from Pipistrellus hanaki, assembly GCF_964339955.1. Classification (NCBI taxonomy): domain Eukaryota; kingdom Metazoa; phylum Chordata; class Mammalia; order Chiroptera; family Vespertilionidae; genus Pipistrellus; species Pipistrellus hanaki. The sequence continues at coordinate 911,163 of NC_140519.1, forward strand.
TGAAACACTGTATGAATCCTATATTGTTTACTTAAAGAAGACTAGAGTGGTAAATTTGTGTTATATAAGGCAGAATACCATTGAAATAGAGAAAGAAACACCTTCGGCAGCTTTGGAAAGCCTTACACTTCACTGAAATGTAGTACTACACTCTATAACACAGTTGAGAGACAATGTTCCGGAGCTGCCTCAGTTCATAACAGTGTGTAGAAAGTTGTTTGATAAAGTGGACAAAGCTTATCCTTGGGCCAGAAGGCAGAATATAGGAAACTACATGAAAACATGAACAATTCAGTGAAAATGACTGTAAACAGATGAGAACTTGTTTAGAACAGCTGAAAGAGAATCTCCAAGTCAGTTCTTAGTGTAGAAAAGGTAGCTAAGATAAGGGAAATCCTTAATTCGAGTTTAGATAACATCAAACACTGTATGAATCCTATATTCATTACTTAAAGGAGACTAGAGTGGTAAATGTGTGTTATACAATGCAGAATACCATTGAAATAGAGAAAGAAACACGTTCGGCAGCTTTGGAAAGCCTTACACTTCACTGAAATGTAGTACTACACTCTATAACACAGTTGAGAGACAATGTTCCCGAGCTGCCTCAGTTCATAACAGTGTGTAGGAAGTTGTTTGATAAAGTGGGCAAAGCTTATACTTGGACCAGAAGGCAGAATATAGGAAACTACATGAAAACATGAATAATTCAGTGAAAATGACTGTAAACAGATGAGAACTTGTTTAGAACAGCTGAAAGATAATCTCCAAGTTAGTTCTTAGTGTAGAATAGGTAGCTAAGATAAGGGAAATCCTTAATTCGAGTTAAGATCACATGAAACACTGTATGAATACTATATTCTTTACTTAAAGGAGACTAGAGTGGTAAATGTGTGTTATACAAGGCAGAATACCATTGAAATAGAGAAAGAAACACGTTCGGCAGCTTTGGAAAGCCTTACACTTCACTGAAATGTAGTACTACACTCTATAACACAGTTGAGAGACAATGTTCCCGAGCTGCCTCAGTTCATAACAGTGTGTAGGAAGTTGTTTGATAAATTGGGCAAAGCTTATACTTGGACCAGAAGGCAGAATATAGGAAACTACATGAAAACATGAATAATTCAGTGAAAATGACTGTAAACAGATGAGAACTTGTTTAGAACAGCTGAAAGATAATCTCCAAGTTAGTTCTTAGTGTAGAATAGGTAGCTAAGATAAGGGAAATCCTTAATTCGAGTTAAGATCACATGAAACACTGTATGAATACTATATTCTTTACTTAAAGGAGACTAGAGTGGTAAATGTGTGTTATACAAGGCAGAATACCATTGAAATAGAGAAAGAAACACGTTCGGCAGCTTTGGAAAGCCTTACACTTCACTGAAATGTAGTACTACACTCTATAACACAGTTGAGAGACAATGTTCCCGAGCTGCCTCAGTTCATAACAGTGTGTAGGAAGTTGTTTGATAAAGTGGGCAAAGCTTATACTTGGACTAGAAGGCAGAATATAGGAAACGACATGAAAACAAGAATAATTCAGTGAAAATGACTGTAAACAGATGAGAACTTGTTTAGAACAGCTGAAAGATAATCTCCAAGTTAGTTCTTAGTGTAGAATAGGTAGCTAAGATAAGGGAAATCCTTAATTCGAGTTAAGATCACATGAAACACTGTATGAATACTATATTCTTTACTTAAAGGAGACTAGAGTGGTAAATGTGTGTTATACAAGGCAGAATACCATTGAAATAGAGAAAGAAACACGTTCGGCAGCTTTGGAAAGCCTTACACTTCACTAAAATGTAGTACTACACTCTATAACACAGTTGAGAGACAATGTTCCCGAGCTGCCTCAGTTCATAACAGTGTGTAGAAAGTTGTTTGATAAATTGGGCAAAGCTTATACTTGGACCAGAAGGCAGAATATAGGAAACTACATGAAAACATGAATAATTCAGTGAAAATGACTCTAAACAGATGAGAACTTGTTTAGAACTGCTGAAAGATAATCTCCAAGTTAGTTCTTAGTGTAGAATAGGTAGCTAAGATAAGGGAAATCCTTAATTCGAGTTAAGATCACATGAAACACTGTATGAATACTATATTCTTTACTTAAAGGAGACTAGAGTGGTAAATGTGTGTTATACAAGGCAGAATACCATTGAAATAGAGAAAGAAACACGTTCGGCAGCTTTGGAAAGCCTTACACTTCACTGAAATGTAGTACTACACTCTATAACACAGTTGAGAGACAATGTTCCCGAGCTGCCTCAGTTCATAACAGTGTGTAGGAAGTTGTTTGATAAAGTGGGCAATGCTTATACTTGGACTAGAAGGCAGAATATAGGAAACGACATGAAAACAAGAATAATTCAGTGAAAATGACTGTAAACAGATGAGAACTTGTTTAGAACAGCTGAAAGAGAATCTCCAAATCAGTTCTTAGTGTAGAAAAGGTAGCTAAGATAAGGGAAATCCTTAATTCGAGTTTAGATAACATCAAACACTGTATGAATCCTATATTCATTACTTAAAGGAGACTAGAGTGGTAAATGTGTGTTATACAAGGCAGAATACCATTGAAATAGAGAAAGAAACACGTTCGGCAGCTTTGGAAAGCCTTACACTTCACTGAAATGTAGTACTACACTCTATAACACAGTTGAGAGACAATGTTCCCTAGCTGCCTCAGTTCATAACACTGTGTAGGAAGTTGTTTGATAAAGTGGGCAAAGCTTATTCTTGGACCAGAAGGCAGAATATAGGAAACTACATGAAAACATGAATAATTCAGTGAAAATGACTGTAAACAGATGAGAACTTGTTTTACAGCAGCTGAAAGAGATTCTCCAAGTCAGTTCTTAGTGTAGAAAAGTTAGCTAAATCCGGAAAATCCTTAATTCGAGTTAAGATCACATGAAACAATGTATGAATCCTATATTGTTTACTTAAAGAAGACTAGAGTGGTAAATTTGTGTTATATAAGGCAGAATACCATTGAAATAGAGAAAGAAACACCTTGGCAGCTTTGGAAAGCCTTACACTTCACTGAAATGTAGTACTACACTCTATAACACAGTTGAGAGACAATGTTCCCTAGCTGCCTCAGTTCATAACAGTGTGTAGAAAGTTTTTTGATAAAGTGGGCAAAGCTTATACTTGGACCAGAAGGCAGAATATAGGAAACTACATGAAAGCATGAATAATTCAGTGAAAATGACTGTAAACAGATGAGAACTTGTTTAGAACAGCTGAAAGAGAATCTCCAAGTCAGTTGTTAGTGTAGAAAAGGTAGCTAAGATAAGGGAAATCCTTAATTCGAGTTTAGATAACATCAAACACTGTATGAATCCTATATTCATTACTTAAAGGAGACTAGAGTGGTAAATGTGTGTTATACAAGGCAGAATACCATTGAAATAGAGAAAGAAACACGTTCGGAGGCTTTGGAAACCCTTACCCTTCACTGAAATGTAGTACTACACTCTATCACACAGTTGAGAGACAATGTTCCCGAGCTGCCTCAGTTCATAACAGTGTGTAGAAAGTTGTTTGATAAAGTGGGCAATGCTTATTCTTGGACCAGAAGGCAGAATATAGGAAACTACATGAAAACATGAATAATTCAGTGAAAATGACTGTAAACAGATGAGAACTTGTTTTACAGCAGCTAAAAGAGATTCTCCAAGTCAGTTCTTAGTGTAGAAAAGGTAGCTAAATCCGGGAAATCCTTAATTCGAGTTAAGATCACATGAAACACTGTATTAATCCTATATTGTTTACTTAAAGGAGACTAGAGTGGTAAATTTGTGTTATATAAGGCAGAATACCATTGAAATAGAGAAAGAAACACATTCGGCAGCTTTGGAAAGCCTTACACTTCACTGAAATGTAGTACTACACTCTATAACACAGTTGAGAGACAATGTTCCCGAGCAGCCGCAGTTCATAACAGTGTGTAGGAAGTTGATTTATAAAGTGGGCAAAGCTTATACTTGGACCAAAAGGCAGAATATAGGAAACTACATGAAAACATGAATAATTCTGTGAAAATGACTGTAAACCGATGAGAACTTGTTTAGAACAGCTGAAAGAGATTCTCCAAGTCAGTTCTTAGTGTAGAAAAGGTAGCTAAATCCGGGAAATCCTTAATTCGAGTTAAGATCACATGAAACACTGTATGAATCCTATATTCTTTACTTAAAGGAGACTAAAGTGGTAAATGTGTGTTATACAAGGAAGAATACCATTGAAATAGAGAAAGAAACACGTTCAGCAGCTTTGGAAAGCCTTACACTTCACTGAAATGTAGTACTACACTCTATAACACAGTTGAGAGACAATGTTCCCGAGATGCCTCAGTTCATAACAGTGTGTAGCAAGTTGTTTGATAAAGTGGGCAAAGCTTATACTTGGACCAGAAGGCAGAATATAGGAAACTACATGAAAACATGAATAATTCTGTGAAAATGACTGTAAACACATGAGAATTTGTTTAGAACAGCTGAAAGAGATTCTCCAAGTCAGTTCTTAGTGTAAAAAAGGTAGCTAAGATCCTGTAAATCCTTAATTCCAGTTAAGATCACATGAAACACTGTATGAATCCTATATTCTTTACTTAAAGGAGACTAGAGTGGTAAATGTGTGTTATACAAGGCAGAATACCATTGAAATAGAGAAAGAAACACGTTCAGCAGCTTTGGAAAGCCTTACACTTCACTGAAATGTAGTACTACACTCTATAACACAGTTGAGAGACAATGTTCCCTAGCTGCCTCAGTTCATAACAGTGAGTAGGAAGCTGTTTGATAAAGTGGGCAAAGCTTATACTTGGACCAGAAGGCAGAATAAAGGAAAATATATGAAAACATGAATAATTCAGTGAAAATAACTGTAAACAGATGAGAACTTGTTTTACAGCAGCTGAAAGAGATTCTCCAAGTCAGTTCTTAATGTAGAAAAGGTAGCTAAATCCGGGAAATCCTTAATTCGAGTTAAGATCACATGAAACACTGTATGAATCCTATATTCTTTACTTAAAGGAGACTAGAGTGGAAAATGTGTGTTATACAATGCAGAATACCATTGAAATAGAGAAAGAAACATGTTCGGCAGCTTTGGAAAGCCTTACATTTCACTGAAATGTAGTACTACACTCTATAACACAGTTGAGAGACAATGTTCCGGAGCTGCCTCAGTTCATAACAGTGTGTAGGAAGTTGTTTGATAAAGTGGGCAAAGCTTATACTTGGGCCAGAAGGCAGAATATAGAAAACTACATGAAAACATGAATAATTCAGTGAAAATGACTGTAAACAGATGAGAACTTGTTTAGAACAGCTGAAAGAGAATCTCCAAGTCAGTTCTTAGTGTAGAAAAGGTAGCTAAGATAAGGGAAATCCTTAATTCGAGTTTAGATAACATCAAACACTGTATGAATCCTATATTCATTACTTAAAGGAGACTAGAGTGGTAAATGTGTGATATACAAGGCAGAATACCATTGAAAGAGAGAAAGAAACACGTTCGGAAGCTTTGGAAACCCTTACCCTTCACTGAAATGTAGTACTACACTCTATCACACAGTTGAGAGACAATGTTCCCGAGCTGCCTCAGTTCATAACAGTGTGTAGGAAGTTGTTTGATAAAGTGGGCAATGCTTATTCTTGGACCAGAAGGCAGAATATAGGAAACTACATGAAAACATGAATAATTCAGTGAAAATGACTGTAAACTGATGAGAACTTGTTTAGAACAGCTGAAAGAGATTCTCCAAGTCAGTTCTTAGTGTAGAAAAGGTAGCTAAGATAAGGGAAATACTTAATTCGAGTTAAGATCACATGAAACACTGTATGAATCCTATATTCTTTACTTAAAGGAGACTAGAGTGGTAAATGTGTGTTATACAAGGAAGAATACCATTGAAATAGAGAAAGAAACACGTTCAGCAGCTTTGGAAAGCCTTACACTTCACTGAAATGTAGTACTACACTCTATAACACAGTTGAGAGACAATGTTCCCGAGCTGCCTCAGTTCATAACAGTGTGTAGGAAGTTGTTTGATAAAGTGGGCAAAGCTTATCCTTGGAACAGAAGGCAGAATATAGAAAACTACATGAAAACATGAATAATTCAGTGAAAATGAATGTAAACAAATGAGAACTTGTTTAGAACAGCTGAAAGAGAATCTCCAAGTCAGTTCTTAGTGTAGAAAAGGTAGCTAAGATAAGGGAAATCCTTAATTCGAGTTTAGATAACATCAAACACTGTATGAATCCTATATTCATTACTTAAAGGAGACTAGAGTGGTAAATGTGTGTTATACAAGGCAGAATACCATTGAAATAGAGAAAGAAACACATTCGGAAGCTTTGGAAACCCTTACCCTTCACTGAAATGTAGTACTACACTCTATCACACAGTTGAGAGACAATGTTCCCGAGCTGCCTCGGTTCATAACAGTGTGTAGGAAGTTGTTTGATAAAGTGGGCAATGCTTATTCTTGGACCAGAAGGCAGAATATAGGAAACTACATGAAAATATGAATAATTCAGTGAAAATGACTGTAAACTGATGAGAACTTGTTTAGAACAGCTGAAAGAGATTCTCCAAGTCAGTTCTTAGTGTAGAAAAGATAGCTAAGATAAGGGAAATACTTAATTCGAGTTAAGATCACATGAAACACTGTAGGAATCCTATATTCTTTAGTTAAAGGAGACTAGAGTGGTAAATGTGTGTTATACAAGGCAGAATACCATTGAAATAGAGAAAGAAACACGTTCGGCAGCTTTGGAAAGCCTTACACTTCACTGAAATGTAGTACTACACTCTATAACACAGTTGAGAGACAATGTTCCCTAGATGCCTCAGTTCATAACAGTGTGTAGGAAGTTGTTTGATAAAGTGGGCAAAGCTTATACTTGGACCAGAAGGCAGAATAAAGGAAACTACATGAAAACATGAATAATTCAGTGAAAATGACTGTAAACAGATGAGAACTTGTTTTACAGCAGCTTAAAGAGATTCTCCAAGTCAGTTCTTAGTGTAGAAAAGGTAGCTAAATCCGGGAAATCCTTAATTCGAGTTAAGATCACATGAAACACTGTATTAATCCTATATTGTTTACTTAAAGGAGACTAGAGTGGTAAATTTGTGTTATATAAGGCAGAATACCATTGAAATAGAGAAAGAAACACATTCGGCAGCTTTGGAAAGCCTTACACTTCACTGAAATGTAGTACTACACTCTATAACACAGTTGAGAGACAATGTTCCCGAGCTGCCTCAGTTCATAACAGTGTGTAGGAAGTTGATTTATAAAGTGGGCAAAGCTTATACTTGGACCAAAAGGCAGAATATAGGAAACTACATGAAAACATGAATAATTCAGTGAAAATGACTGTAAACAGATGAGAACTTGTTTAGAACAGCTGAAAGAGATTCTCCAAGTCAGTTCTTAGTGTAAAAAAGGTAGCTAAGATCCTGGAAATCCTTAAGTCGAGTTAAGATCACATGAAACACTGTATGAATCCTATATTTTTTACTTTAAGGAGACTAGAGTGGTAAATGTGTGTTATACAAGGCAGAATACCATTGAAATAGAGAAAGAAACACGTTCAGCAGCTTTGGAAAGCGTTACACTTCACTGAAATGTAGTACTGCACTCTATAACACAGTTGAGAGACAATGTTCCCGAGATGCCTCAGTTTATAACAGTTTGTAGCAAGTTGTTTGATAAAGTGGGCAAAGCTTATACTTGGACCAGAAGGCAGAATATAGGAAACTACATGAAAACATGAATAATTCATTGAAAATGACTGTAAACACATGAGAATTTGTTTAGAACAGCTGAAAGAGATTCTCCAAGTCAGTTCTTAGTGTAAAAAAGGTAGCTAAGATCCTGGAAATCCTTAATTCGAGTTAAGATCACATGAAACACTGTATGAATCCTATATTCTTTACTTAAAGGAGACTAGAGTGGTAAATGTGTGTTATACAAGGCAGAATACCATTGAAATAGAGAAAGAAACACGTTTGGCAGCTTTGGAAAGCCTTACACTTCACTGAAATGTAGTACTACACTCTATAACACAGTTGAGAGACAATGTTCCCGAGCTGCCTCAGTTCGTAACAGTGTGTAGGAAGTTGATTTATAAAGTGGGCAAAGCTTATACTTGGACCAAAATGCAGAATATAGGAAACTACATAAAAACATGAATAATTCTGTGAAAATGACTGTAAACAGATGAGAACTTGTTTAGAACAGCTGAAAGAGATTCTCCAAGTCAGTTCTTAGTGTAAAAAAGGTAGCTAAGATCCTGGAAATCCTTAATTCGAGTTAAGATCACATGAAACACTGTATGAATCCTATATTCTTTACTTAAAGGAGACTAGAGTGGTAAATGTGTGTTATACAAGGCAGAATACCATTGAAATAGAGAAAGAAACACGTTTGGCAGCTTTGGAAAGCCTTACACTTCACTGAAATATAGTACTACACTCTATAACACAGTTGAGAGACAATGTTCCCGAGCTGCCTCAGTTCATAACAGTGTGTAGGAAGTTGTTTGATAAAGTGGGCAAAGCTTATTCTTGGAACAGAAGGCAGAATATAGGAAACTACATGAAAACATGAATAATTCAGTGAAAATGACTGTAAACAGATGAGAACTTGTTTTACAGCAGCTTAAAGAGATTCTCCAAGTCAGTTCTTAGTGTAGAAAAGGTAGCTAAATCCGGGAAATCCTTAATTCGAGTTAAGATCACATGAAACACTGTATTAATCCTATATTGTTTACTTAAAGGAGACTAGAGTGGTAAATTTGTGTTATATAAGGCAGAATACCATTGAAATAGAGAAAGAAACACATTCGGCAGCTTTGGAAAGCCTTACACTTCACTGAAATGTAGTACTACACTCTATAACACAGTTGAGAGACAATGTTCCCGAGCTGCCTCAGTTCATAACAGTGTGTAGGAAGTTGATTTATAAAGTGGGCAAAGCTTATACTTGGACCAAAAGGCAGAATATAGGAAACTACATGAAAACATGAATAATTCAGTGAAAATGACTGTAAACAGATGAGAACTTGTTTAGAACAGCTGAAAGAGATTCTCCAAGTCAGTTCTTAGTGTAAAAAAGGTAGCTAAGATCCTGGAAATCCTTAAGTCGAGTTAAGATCACATGAAACACTGTATGAATCCTATATTTTTTACTTTAAGGAGACTAGAGTGGTAAATGTGTGTTATACAAGGCAGAATACCATTGAAATAGAGAAAGAAACACGTTCAGCAGCTTTGGAAAGCGTTACACTTCACTGAAATGTAGTACTGCACTCTATAACACAGTTGAGAGACAATGTTCCCGAGATGCCTCAGTTTATAACAGTTTGTAGCAAGTTGTTTGATAAAGTGGGCAAAGCTTATACTTGGACCAGAAGGCAGAATATAGGAAACTACATGAAAACATGAATAATTCATTGAAAATGACTGTAAACACATGAGAATTTGTTTAGAACAGCTGAAAGAGATTCTCCAAGTCAGTTCTTAGTGTAAAAAAGGTAGCTAAGATCCTGGAAATCCTTAATTCGAGTTAAGATCACATGAAACACTGTATGAATCCTATATTCTTTACTTAAAGGAGACTAGAGTGGTAAATGTGTGTTATACAAGGCAGAATACCATTGAAATAGAGAAAGAAACACGTTTGGCAGCTTTGGAAAGCCTTACACTTCACTGAAATGTAGTACTACACTCTATAACACAGTTGAGAGACAATGTTCCCGAGCTGCCTCAGTTCGTAACAGTGTGTAGGAAGTTGATTTATAAAGTGGGCAAAGCTTATACTTGGACCAAAATGCAGAATATAGGAAACTACATAAAAACATGAATAATTCTGTGAAAATGACTGTAAACAGATGAGAACTTGTTTAGAACAGCTGAAAGAGATTCTCCAAGTCAGTTCTTAGTGTAAAAAAGGTAGCTAAGATCCTGGAAATCCTTAATTCGAGTTAAGATCACATGAAACACTGTATGAATCCTATATTCTTTACTTAAAGGAGACTAGAGTGGTAAATGTGTGTTATACAAGGCAGAATACCATTGAAATAGAGAAAGAAACACGTTTGGCAGCTTTGGAAAGCCTTACACTTCACTGAAATGTAGTACTACACTCTATAACACAGTTGAGAGACAATGTTCCCGAGCTGCCTCAGTTCATAACAGTGTGTAGGAAGTTGTTTGATAAAGTGGGCAAAGCTTATTCTTGGAACAGAAGGCAGAATATAGGAAACTACATGAAAACATGAATAATTCAGTGAAAATGACTGTAAACAGATGAGAACTTGTTTTACAGCAGCTTAAAGAGATTCTCCAAGTCAGTTCTTAGTGTAGAAAAGGTAGCTAAATCCGGGAAATCCTTAATTCGAGTTAAGATCACATGAAACACTGTATTAATCCTATATTGTTTACTTAAAGGAGACTAGAGTGGTAAATTTGTGTTATATAAGGCAGAATACCATTGAAATAGAGAAAGAAACACATTCGGCAGCTTTGGAAAGCCTTACACTTCACTGAAATGTAGTACTACACTCTATAACACAGTTGAGAGACAATGTTCCCGAGCTGCCTCAGTTCATAACAGTGTGTAGGAAGTTGATTTATAAAGTGGGCAAAGCTTATACTTGGACCAAAAGGCAGAATATAGGAAACTACATGAAAACATGAATAATTCAGTGAAAATGACTGTAAACAGATGAGAACTTGTTTAGAACAGCTGAAAGAGATTCTCCAAGTCAGTTCTTAGTGTAAAAAAGGTAGCTAAGATCCTGGAAATCCTTAAGTCGAGTTAAGATCACATGAAACACTGTATGAATCCTATATTTTTTACTTTAAGGAGACTAGAGTGGTAAATGTGTGTTATACAAGGCAGAATACCATTGAAATAGAGAAAGAAACACGTTCAGCAGCTTTGGAAAGCGTTACACTTCACTGAAATGTAGTACTGCACTCTATAACACAGTTGAGAGACAATGTTCCCGAGATGCCTCAGTTTATAACAGTTTGTAGCAAGTTGTTTGATAAAGTGGGCAAAGCTTATACTTGGACCAGAAGGCAGAATATAGGAAACTACATGAAAACATGAATAATTCATTGAAAATGACTGTAAACACATGAGAATTTGTTTAGAACAGCTGAAAGAGATTCTCCAAGTCAGTTCTTAGTGTAAAAAAGGTAGCTAAGATCCTGGAAATCCTTAATTCGAGTTAAGATCACATGAAACACTGTATGAATCCTATATTCTTTACTTAAAGGAGACTAGAGTGGTAAATGTGTGTTATACAAGGCAGAATACCATTGAAATAGAGAAAGAAACACGTTTGGCAGCTTTGGAAAGCCTTACACTTCACTGAAATGTAGTACTACACTCTATAACACAGTTGAGAGACAATGTTCCCGAGCTGCCTCAGTTCGTAACAGTGTGTAGGAAGTTGATTTATAAAGTGGGCAAAGCTTATACTTGGACCAAAATGCAGAATATAGGAAACTACATAAAAACATGAATAATTCTGTGAAAATGACTGTAAACAGATGAGAACTTGTTTAGAACAGCTGAAAGAGATTCTCCAAGTCAGTTCTTAGTGTAAAAAAGGTAGCTAAGATCCTGGAAATCCTTAATTCGAGTTAAGATCACATGAAACACTGTATGAATCCTATATTCTTTACTTAAAGGAGACTAGAGTGGTAAATGTGTGTTATACAAGGCAGAATACCATTGAAATAGAGAAAGAAACACGTTTGGCAGCTTTGGAAAGCCTTACACTTCACTGAAATATAGTACTACACTCTATAACACAGTTGAGAGACAATGTTCCCGAGCTGCCTCAGTTCATAACAGTGTGTAGGAAGTTGTTTGATAAAGTGGGCAAAGCTTATTCTTGGAACAGAAGGCAGAATATAGGAAACTACATGAAAACATGAATAATTCAGTGAAAATGACTGTAAACTGATGAGAACTTGTTTAGAACAGCTGAAAGAGATTCTCCAAGTCAGTTCTTAGTGTAAAAAAGGTAGCTAAGATCCTGGAAATCCTTAATTCGAGTTAAGATCACATGAAACACTGTATGAAACCTATTTTCTTTACTTAAAGGAGACTAGAGTGGTAAATGTGTGTTATACAAGGCAGAATACTATTGAAATAGAGAAAGAAACACGTTTGGCAGCTTTGGAAAGCCTTACACTTCACTGAAATATAGTACTACACTCTATAACACAGTTGAGAGACAATGTTCCCTAGCTGCCTCAGTTCATAACAGTGTGTAGGAAGTTGTTTGATAAAGTGAGCAAAGCTTATACTTGGACCAGAAGGCAGAATAAAGGAAACTACATGAAAACATGAATAATTCAGTGAAAATGACTGTAAACAGATGAGAACTTGTTTAGAACAGCTGAAAGAGAATCTCCAAGTAAGTTCTTAGTGTAAAAAAGGTAGCTAAGATCCTGGAAATCCTTAATGCGAGTTAAGATCACATGAAACACTGTATGAATCCTATATTCTTTACTTAAAGGAGACTAGAGTGGTAAATGTGTGTTATACAAGGCAGAATACCATTGAAATAGAGAAAGAAACACGTTCAGCAGCTTTGGAAAGCCTTACACTTCACTGAAATGTAGTACTACACTCTATAACACAGTTGAGAGACAATGATCCTGAGATGCCTCAGTTCATAACAGTGTGTAGCAAGTTGTTTGATAAAGTGGGCAAAGCTTATACTTGGACCAGAAGGCAAAATATAGGAAACTACATGAAAACATGATAAATTCAGTGAAAATGACTGTAAAGAGATGAGAACTTGTTTAGAACTGCTGAAAGAGAATCTCCAAGTCAGTTCTTAGTGTAGAAAAGGTAGCTAAGATAAGGGAAATCCTTAATTCCAGTTTAGATAACATCAAACACTGTATGAATCCTATATTCATTACTTAAAGGAGACTAGAGTGGTAAATGTGTGTTATACAAGTCAGAATACCATTGAAATAGAGAAAGAAACACGTTCGGCAGCTTTGGAAACCCTTACCCTTCACTGAAATGTAGTACTACACTCTATAACACAGTTGAGAGACAATGTTCCCGAGCTGCCTCAGTTCATAACAGTGTGTAGGAAGTTGTTTGATAAAGTGGGCAAAGCTTATTCTTGGGCCAGAAGGCAGAATATAGGAAACTACATGAAAACATGAATAATTCAGTGAAAATTACTGTAAACCGATGAGAACTTGTTTAGAACAGCTGAAAGAGAATCTCCAAGTCAGTTCTTAGTTTAGAAAAGGTGGCTAAGATAAGGGAAATCCTTAATTCGAGTTTAGATAACATCAAACACAGTATGAATAATATATTCATTACTTAAAGAAGACTAGATTGGTAAATGTGTGTTATACAAGGCAGAATACCATTGAAATAGAGAAAGAAACACTTTCGGCAGCTTTGGAAAGCCTTACACTTCACTGAAATGTAGTACTACACTCTATAACACAGTTGAGAGACAATGTTCCCTAGCTGCCTCAGTTCATAACAGTGAGTAGGAAGCTGTTTGATAAAGTGGGCAAAGCTTATACTTGGACCAGAAGGCAGAATAAAGGAAAATATATGAAAACATGAATAATTCAGTGAAAATAACTGTAAACAGATGAGAACTTGTTTTACAGCAGCTGAAAGAGATTCCCCAAGTCAGTTCTTAATGTAGAAAAGGTAGCTAAATCCGGGAAATCCTTAATTCGAGTTAAGATCACATGAAACACTGTATGAATCCTATATTCTTTACTTAAAGGAGACTAGAGTGGAAAATGTGTGTTATACAATGCAGAATACCATTGAAATAGAGAAAGAAACATGTTCGGCAGCTTTGGAAAGCCTTACATTTCACTGAAATGTAGTACTACACTCTATAACACAGTTGAGAGACAATGTTCCGGAGCTGCCTCAGTTCATAACAGTGTGTAGGAAGTTGTTTGATAAAGTGGGCAAAGCTTATACTTGGGCCAGAAGGCAGAATATAGAAAACTACATGAAAACATGAATAATTCAGTGAAAATGACTGTAAACAGATGGGAACTTGTTTAGAACAGCTGAAAGAGAATCTCCAAGTCAGTTCTTCGTGTAGAAAACGTAGCTCAGATAAGGGAAATCCTTAATTCGAGTTTAGATAACATCAAACACTGTATGAATCCTATATTCATTACTTAAGGGAGACTAGAGTGGTAAATGTGTGTTATACAAGGCAGAATACCATTGAAATAGAGAAAGAAACACATTCGGAAGCTTTGGAAACCCTTACCCTTCACTGAAATGTAGTACTACACTCTATAACACAGTTGAGAGACTATGTTCCCGAGCTGCCTCAGTTCATAACCGTGTGTAGGAAGTTGTTTGATAAAGTGGGCAATGCTTATTCTTGGACCAGAAGGCAGAATATAGGAAACTACATGAAAACATGAATAATTCAGTGAAAATGACTGTAAACTGATGAGAACTTGTTTAGAACAGCTGAAAGAGATTCTACAAGTCAGTTCTTAGTGTAGAAAAGGTAGCTAAGATAAGGGAAATACTTAATTCGAGTTAAGATCACATGAAACACTGTATGAATCCTATATTCTTTACTTAAAGGAGACTAGAGTGGTAAATGTGTGTTATACAAGGCAGAATACCATTGAAATAGAGAAAGAAACACGTTCGGCAGCTTTGGAAAGCCTTACACTTCACTGAAATGTAGTACTACACTCTATAACACAGTTGAGAGACAATGTTCCCTAGCTGCCTCAGTTCATAACAGTGTGTAGGAAGTTGTTTGATCAAGTGGGCAAAGCTTATACTTGGACCAGAAGGCAGAATAAGGAAACTACATGAAAACATGAATAATTCAGTGAAAATGACTGTAAACAGATGAGAACTTGTTTTACAGCAGCTGAAAGAGATTCTCCAAGTCAGTTCTTAGTGTAGAAAAGGTAGCTAAATCCGGGAAATCCTTAATTGTAGTTAAGATCACATGAAACACTGTATTAATCCTATATTGTTTACTTAAAGGAGACTAGAGTGGTAAATTTGTGTTATATAAGGCAGAATACCATTGAAATAGAGAAAGAAACACATTCGGCAGCTTTGGAAAGCATTACACTTCACTGAAATGTAGTACTACACAATATAACACAGTTGAGAGACAATGTTCCCGAGCTGCCTCAGTTCATAACAGTGTGTACGAAGTTGATTTATAAAGTGGGCAAAGCTTATACTTGGACCAAAATGCAGAATATAGGAAACTACATGAAAACATGAATAATTCTGTGAAAATGACTGTAAACAGATGAGAACTTGTTTAGAACAGCTGAAAGAGATTCTCCAAGTCAGTTCTTAGTGTAAAAAAGTAGCTAAGATCCTGGGAATCCTTAATTCGAGTTAAGATCACATGAAACACTGTATGAATCCTATATTCTTTACTTAACGGAGACTAGAGTGGTAAATGTGTGTTATACAAGGAAGAATACCATAGAAATAGAGAAAGAAACACTTTCGGCAGCTTTGGAAAGCCTTACACTTCACTGAAATGTAGTACTACACTCTATAACACAGTTGAGAGACAATGTTCCCGAGATGCCTCAGTTCATAACAGTGTGTAGCAAGTTGTTTGATAAAGTGGGCAAAGCTTATACTTGGACCAGAAGGCAGAATATAGGAAACTACATGAAAACATGAATAATTCAGTGAAAATGACTGTAAACACATGAGAATTTGTTTAGAACAGCTGAAAGAGATTCTCCAAGTCAGTTCTTAGTGTAAAAAAGGTAGCTAAGATCCTGGAAATCCTTAATTCGAGTTAAGATCACATGAAACACTGTATGAAACCTATATTCTTTACTTAAAGGAGACTAGAGTGGTAAATGTGTGTTATACAAGGCAGAATACCATTGAAATAGAGAAAGAAACACGTTCAGCAGCTTTGGAAAGCCTTACACTTCACTGAAATGTAGTACTACACTCTATAACACAGTTGAGAGACAATGATCCCGAGATGCCTCAGTTCATAACAGTGTGTAGGAAGTTGTTTGATAAAGTGGGCAAAGCTTATACTTGGACCAGAAGGCAGAATATAGGAAACTACATGAAAACATGATAAATTCAGTGAAAATGACTGTAAAGAGATGAGAACTTGTTTAGAACTGCTGAAAGAGAATCTCCAAGTCAGTTCTTAGTGTAGAAAAGGTAGCTAAGATAAGGGAAATCCTTAATTCCAGTTTAGATAACATCAAACACTGTATGAATCCTATATTCATTACTTAAAGGAGACTAGAGTGGTAAATGTGTGTTATACAAGTCAGAATACCATTGAAATAGAGAAAGAAACACGTTCGGCAGCTTTGGAAACCCTTACCCTTCACTGAAATGTAGTACTACACTCTATAACACAGTTGAGAGACAATGTTCCCGAGCTGCCTCAGTTCATAACAGTGTGTAGGAAGTTGTTTGATAAAGTGGGCAAAGCTTATTCTTGGGCCAGAAGGCAGAATATAGGAAACTACATGAAAACATGAATAATTCAGTGAAAATTACTGTAAACCGATGAGAACTTGTTTAGAACAGCTGAAAGAGAATCTCCAAGTCAGTTCTTAGTTTAGAAAAGGTGGCTAAGATAAGGGAAATCCTTAATTCGAGTTTAGATAACATCAAACACAGTATGAATAATATATTCATTACTTAAAGAAGACTAGATTGGTAAATGTGTGTTATACAAGGCAGAATACCATTGAAATAGAGAAAGAAACACTTTCGGCAGCTTTGGAAAGCCTTACACTTCACTGAAATGTAGTACTACACTCTATAACACAGTTGAGAGACAATGTTCCCTAGCTGCCTCAGTTCATAACAGTGAGTAGGAAGCTGTTTGATAAAGTGGGCAAAGCTTATACTTGGACCAGAAGGCAGAATAAAGGAAAATATATGAAAACATGAATAATTCAGTGAAAATAACTGTAAACAGATGAGAACTTGTTTTACAGCAGCTGAAAGAGATTCTCCAAGTCAGTTCTTAATGTAGAAAAGGTAGCTAAATCCGGGAAATCCTTAATTCGAGTTAAGATCACATGAAACACTGTATGAATCCTATATTCTTTACTTAAAGGAGACTAGAGTGGAAAATGTGTGTTATACAAGGCAGAATACCATTGAAATAGAGAAAGAAACATGTTCGGCAGCTTTGGAAAGCCTTACATTTCACTGAAATGTAGTACTACACTCTATAACACAGTTGAGAGACAATGTTCCGGAGCTGCCTCAGTTCATAACAGTGTGTAGGAAGTTGTTTGATAAAGTGGGCATAGCTTATACTTGGGCCAGAAGGCAGAATATAGAAAACTACATGAAAACATGAATAATTCAGTGAAAATGACTGTAAACAGATGGGAACTTGTTTAGAACAGCTGAAAGAGAATCTCCAAGTCAGTTCTTCGTGTAGAAAAGGTAGCTAAGATAAGGGAAATCCTTAATTCCAGTTAAGATCACATGAAACACTGTATGAATCCTATATTCTTTACTTAAAGAGACTAGAGTGGTAAATGTGTGTTATACAAGGCAGAATACCATTGATATAGAGAAAGAAACACGTTCGGCAGGTTTGGAAAGCCTTACACTTCACTGAAATGTAGTACTACACTCTATAACACAGTTGAGAGACAATGTTCCCAAGCTGCCTCAGTTCATAACAGTGTGTAGGCATTTGTTTGATAAAGTGGGCAAAGCTTATACTGGGGCCAGAAGGCAGAATATAGGAAACTACATGAAAACATGAATAATTCAGTGAAAATGACTGTAAACAGATGAGAACTTGTTTAGAACAGCTGAAAGAGAATCTCCAAGTCAGTTCTTAGTGCAGAAAAGGTAGCTAAGATAAGGGAAATCCTTAATTCGAGTTTAGATAACATCAAACACTGTATGAATAATATATTCATTACTTAAAGAAGACTAGATTGGTAAATGTGTGTTATACAAGGCAGAATACCATTGAAATAGAGAAAGAAACACTTTCGGCAGCTTTGGAAAGCCTTACACTTCACTGAAATGTAGTACTACACTCTATAACACAGTTGAGAGACAATGTTCCCCAGCTGCCTCAGTTCATAACAGTGAGTAGGAAGCTGTTTGATAAAGTGGGCAAAGCTTATACTTGGACCAGAAGGCAGAATAAAGGAAAGTATATGAAAACATGAATAATTCAGTGAAAATTACTGTAAACAGATGAGAACTTGTTTTACATCAGCTGAAAGAGATTCTCCAAGTCAGTTCTTAGTGTAGAAAAGGTGGCTAAGATAAGGGAAATCCTTAATTCCAGTTAAGATCACATGAAACACTGTACGAATCCTATATTCTTTACTTAAAGGAGACTAGAGTGGTAAATGTGTGTTATACAAGGCAGAATACCATTGAAATAGAGAAAGAAACACTTTCGGCAGCTTTGGAAAGCCTTACACTTCACTGAAATGTAGTACTACACTCTATAACACAGTTGAGAGACAATGTTCCCTAGCTCCCTCAGTTCATAACAGTGTGTAGGAAGTTGTTTGATAAAGTGGGCAAAGCTTATACTTGGGCCAGAAGGCAGAATATAGGAAACTACATGAAAACATGAATAATTCAGTGAAAATGACTGTAAACAGATGAGAACTTGTTTAGAACAGCTGAAAGAGAATCTCCAAGTCAGTTCTTAGTGCAGAAAAGGTAGCTAAGATAAGGGAAATCCTTAATTCCAGTTAAGATCACATGAAACACTGTATGAATCCTATATTCTTTACTTAAAGGAGACTAGAGTAGTAAATGTGTGTTATACAAGGCAGAATACCATTGATATAGAGAAAGAAACACGTTCGGCAGGTTTGGAAAGCCTTACACTTCACTAAAATGTAGTACTACACTCTATAACACAGTTGAGAGACAATGTTCCCAAGCTGCCTCAGTTCATAACAGTGTGTAGGCAGTTGTTTGATAAAGTGGGCAAAGCTTATACTTGGGCCAGAAGGCAGAATATAGGAAACTACATGAAAACATGAATAATTCAGTGAAAATGACTGTAAACAGATGAGAACTTGTTTAGAACAGCTGAAAGTGAATCTCCAAGTCAGTTCTTAGTGTAGAAAAGGTAGCTAAGATAAGGGAAATCCTTAATTCGAGTTTAGATAACATCAAACACTGTATGAATAATATATTCATTACTTAAAGAAGACTAGATTGGTAAATGTGTGTTATACAAGGCAGAATACCATTGAAATAGAGAAAGAAACACTTTCGGCACCTTTGGAAAGCCTTACACTTCACTGAAATGTAGTACTACACTCTATAACACAGTTGAGAGACAATGTTCCCTAGCTGCCTCAGTTCATAACAGTGAGTAGGAAGCTGTTTGATAAAGTGGACAAAGCTTATACTTGGACCAGAAGGCAGAATAAAGGAAAGTATATGAAAACATGAATAATTCAGTGAAAATTACTGTAAACAGATGAGAACTTGTTTTACAGCAGATGAAAGAGATTCTCCAAGTCAGTTCTTAATGTTGAAAAGGTAGCTAAATCCGGGAAATCCTTAATTCGAGTTAAGATCACATGAAACACTGTATGAATCCTATATTCTTTACTTAAAGGAGACTAGAGTGGTAAATGTGTGTTATACAAGGCAGAATACCATTGATATAGAGAAAGAAACACGTTCGGCAGGTTTGGAAAGCCTGACACTTCACTGAAATGTAGGACTACACTCTATAACACAGTTGAGAGACAATGTTCCCAAGCTGCCTCAGTTCATAACAGTGTGTAGGCAGTTGTTTGATAAAGTGGGCCAAGCTTATACTTGGGCCAGAAGGCAGAATATAGGAAACTACATGAAAACATGAATAATTCAGTGAAAATGACTGTAAACAGATGAGAACTTGTTTAGAACAGCTGAAAGAGATTCTCCAAGTCAGTTCTTAGTGTAGAAAAGGTAGCTAAGATAAGGGAAATCCTTAATTCCAGTTAAGATCACATGAAACACTGTATGAATCCTATATTGTTTACTTAAAGGAGACTAGAGTGGTAAATTTGTGTTATATAAGGCAGAATACCATTGAAATAGAGAAAGAAATACATTCGGCAGCTTTGGAAAGCCTTACACTTCACTGAAATGTAGTACTACACTCTATAACACAGTTGAGAGACAATGTTCCCGAGCTGCCTCAGTTCATAACAGTGTGTAGGAAGTTGATTTATAAAGTGGGCAAAGCTTATACTTGGACCAAAAGGCAGAACATAGGAAACTACATGAAAACATGAATAATTCTGTGAAAATGACTGTAAACAGATGAGAACTTGTTTAGAACAGCTGAAAGAGATTCTCCAAGTCAGTTCTTAGTGTAAAAAAGGTAGCTAAGATCCTGGAAATCCTTAATTCGAGTTAAGATCACATGAAACACTGTATGAATCCTATATTCTTTACTTAAAGGAGACTAGAGTGGTAAATGTGTGTTATACAAGGCAGAATACCATTGAAATAGAGAAAGAAACACGTTCAGCAGCTTTGGAAAGCCTTACACTTC
This sequence comes from Pipistrellus hanaki, assembly GCF_964339955.1. Taxonomy (NCBI): domain Eukaryota; kingdom Metazoa; phylum Chordata; class Mammalia; order Chiroptera; family Vespertilionidae; genus Pipistrellus; species Pipistrellus hanaki. The sequence continues at coordinate 931,772 of NC_140519.1, forward strand.
ACTGAAATGTAGTACTACACTCTATAACACAGTTGAGAGACAATGTTCCCTAGCTGCCTCAGTTCATAACAGTGTGTAGGAAGTTGTTTGATAAAGTGGGCAAAGCTTATACTTGGGCCAGAAGGCAGAATACAGGAAACTACATGAAAACATGAATAATTCAGTGAAAATCTCTGTAAACAGATGAGAACTTGTTTAGAACAGCTGAAAGAGATTATCCAAGTCAGTTCTTAGTGTAGAAAAGGTAGCTAAATCCGGAAAATCCTTAATTCCAGTTAAGATCACATGAAACACTGTATGAATCCTATATTCTTTACTTAAAGGAGACTAGAGTGGTAAATGAGTGTTATACAAGGCAGAATACCATTGAAACAGAGATAGAAACACGTTTGGCAGCTTTGGAAAGCCTTACACTTCACTGAAATGTAGTACTACACTCTATAACACAGTTAGAGACAATGTTCCCGTGCTGCCTCAGTTTATAACAGTGTGTAGGAAGTTGTTTGATAAAGTGGGCAAAGCATATACTTGGGCCAAAAGGCAGAATATAGGAAACTACATGAAAACATGAATAATTCAGTGAAAATGACTGTAAAAAGATGAGAACTTGTTTAGAACAGCTGAAAGAGAATCTCCAAGTCAGTTCTTAGTGTAGAAAAGGTAGCTAAGATAAGGGAAATCCTTAATTCGAGTTTAGATAACATCAAACACTGTATGAATCCTATATTCATTACTTAAAGGAGACTAGAGTGGTAAATGTGTGTTATACAAGGCAGAATACCATTGAAATAGAGAAAGAAATACATTTGGCAGCTTTGGAAAGCCTTACCCTTCACTGAAATGTAGTACTACACTCTATAACACAGTTTAGAGACAATGTTCCCGAGCTGCCACAGTTCATAACAGTGTGTAGGAAGTTGATTTATAAAGTGGGCAAAGCTTATACTTGGACCAAAAGGCAGAATATAGGAAACTACATGAAAACATGAATAATTCAGTGAAAATGACTGTAAACAGATGAGAACTTGTTTAGAACAGCTGAAAGAGAATCTCCAAGTCAGTTCTTAGTGTAGAAAAGGTAGCTAAGATAACGGAAATCCTTAATTCCAGTTAAGATCACATGAAACACTGTATGAAACCTATATTCTTTACTTAAAGGAGACTAGAGTGGTAAATGTGTGTTATACAAGGCAGGATACCATTGAAATAGAGAAAGAAACACGTTCGGCAGCTTTGGAAAGCCTTACACTTCACTGAAATGTAGTACTACACTCTATAACACAGTTGAGAGACAACGTTCCCGAGCTGCCTCAGATCATAACAGTGTGTAGGAAATTGTTTGATAAAGTGGGCAAAACTTATACTTGGACCAGAATGCAGAATATAGGAAACTACATGAAAACATGAATAATTCAGTGAAATTGACTGTAAGCAGATGAGAACCTGTTTAGAAAAGTTGAAAGAGAATCTCCAAGTCAGTTCTTAGTGTAGAAAAGGTAGCTAAGATAAGGGAAATCCTTAATTCGAGTTAAGATAACATCAAACACTGTATGAATCCTATATTCATTACTTAAGGGAGACTAGAGTGGTAAATGTGTGTTATACAAGGCAGAATACCATTGAAATAGAGAAAGAAACACGTTCGGCAGCTTTGGAAAGCCTTACATTTCACTGAAATGTAGTACTACACTGTATAACACAGTTGAGAGACAATGTTCCCGAGCTGCCTCAGTTCATAACAGTGTGTAGGAAGTTGTTTGATAAAGTGGGCAAAGCTTATTCTTGGACCAGAAGGCAGAATATAGGAAACTGCATGAAAACATGAATAATTCAGTGAAAATGACTGTAAACAGATGAGAATTGTTGAGAACAGCTGAAAGAGATTCTCCAAGTCAGTTCTTAGTGTAGAAAAGGTAGCTAAGATCCGGAAAACCCTTAATTCGAGTTAAGATCACATGAAACACTGTATGAATCCTATATTCTTTACTTAAAGGAGACTAGAGTGGTAAATGTGTGTTATACAAGGCAGAATACCATTGATATAGAGAAAGAAACACGTTCGGCAGGTTTGGAAAGCCTGACACTTCACTGAAATGTAGGACTACACTCTATAACACAGTTGAGAGACAATGTTCCCAAGCTGCCTCAGTTCATAACAGTGTGTAGGCAGTTGTTTGATAAAGTGGGCCAAGCTTATACTTGGGCCAGAAGGCAGAATATAGGAAACTACATGAAAACATGAATAATTCAGTGAAAATGACTGTAAACAGATGAGAACTTGTTTAGAACAGCTGAAAGAGATTCTCCAAGTCAGTTCTTAGTGTAGAAAAGGTAGCTAAGATAAGGGAAATCCTTAATTCCAGTTAAGATCACATGAAACACTGTATGAATCCTATATTGTTTACTTAAAGGAGACTAGAGTGGTAAATTTGTGTTATATAAGGCAGAATACCATTGAAATAGAGAAAGAAATACATTCGGCAGCTTTGGAAAGCCTTACACTTCACTGAAATGTAGTACTACACTCTATAACACAGTTGAGAGACAATGTTCCCGAGCTGCCTCAGTTCATAACAGTGTGTAGGAAGTTGATTTATAAAGTGGGCAAAGCTTATACTTGGACCAAAAGGCAGAATATAGGAAACTACATGAAAACATGAATAATTCAGTGAAAATGACTGTAAACAGATGAGAACTTGTTTAGAACAGCTGAAAGAGAATCTCCAAGTCAGTTCTTAGTGTAGAAAAGGTAGCTAAGATAACGCAAATCCTTAATTCCAGTTAAGATCACATGAAACACTGTATGAAACCTATATTCTTTACTTAAAGGAGACTAGAGTGGTAAATGTGTGTTATACAAGGCAGGATACCATTGAAATAGAGAAAGAAACACGTTCGGCAGCTTTGGAAAGCCTTACACTTCACTGAAATGTAGTACTACACTCTATAACACAGTTGAGAGACAACGTTCCCGAGCTGCCTCAGATCATAACAGTGTGTAGGAAATTGTTTGATAAAGTGGGCAAAGCTTATACTTGGACCAGAAGGCAGAATATAGGAAACTACATGAAAACATGAATAATTCAGTGAAATTGACTGTAAGCAGATGAGAACCTGTTTAGAAAAGTTGAAAGAGAATCTCCAAGTCAGTTCTTAGTGTAGAAAAGGTAGCTAAGATAAGGGAAATCCTTAATTCGAGTTAAGATAACATCAAACACTGTATGAATCCTATATTCATTACTTAAGGGAGACTAGAGTGGTAAATGTGTGTTATACAAGGCAGAATACCATTGAAATAGAGAAAGAAACACGTTCGGCAGCTTTGGAAAGCCTTACATTTCACTGAAATGTAGTACTACACTCTATAACACAGTTGAGAGACAATGTTCCCTAGCTGCCTCAGTTCATAACAGTGTGTAGGAAGTTGTTTGATAAAGTGGGCAAAGCTTATACTTGGGCCAGAAGGCAGAATATAGGAAACTACATGAAAACATGAATAATTCAGTGAAAATGACTGTAAACAGATGAGAACTTGTTTAGAACAGCTGAAAGAGAATCTCCAAGTCAGTTCTTAGTGTAGAAAAGGTAGCTAAGATAAGGGAAATCCTTAATTCGAGTTTAGATAACATCAAACACTGTATGAATAATATATTCATTACTTAAAGAAGACTAGATTGGTAAATGTGTGTTATACAAGGCAGAATACCATTGAAATAGAGAAAGAAACACTTTCGGCAGCTTTAAAAAGCCTTACACTTCACTGAAATGTAGTACTACACTCTATAACACAGTTGAGAGACAATGTTCCCCAGCTGCCTCAGTTCATAACAGTGAGTAGGAAGCTGTTTGATAAAGTGGGCAAAGCTTATACTTGGACCAGAAGGCAGAATAAAGGAAAGTATATGAAAACATGAATAATTCAGTGAAAATTACTGTAAACAGATGAGAACTTGTTTTACATCAGCTGAAAGAGATTCTCCAAGTCAGTTCTTAGTGTAGAAAAGGTGGCTAAGATAAGGGAAATCCTTAATTCCAGTTAAGATCACATGAAACACTGTACGAATCCTATATTCTTTACTTAAAGGAGACTAGAGTAGTAAATGTGTGTTATACAAGGCAGAATACCATTGATATAGAAAAAGAAACACGTTCGGCAGGTTTGGAAAGCCTTACACTTCACTAAAATGTAGTACTACACTCTATAACACAGTTGAGAGACAATGTTCCCAAGCTGCCTCAGTTCATAACAGTGTGTAGGCAGTTGTTTGATAAAGTGGGCAAAGCTTATACTTGGGCCAGAAGGCAGAATATAGGAAACTACATGAAAACATGAATAATTCAGTGAAAATGACTGTAAACAGATGAGAACTTGTTTAGAACAGCTGAAAGTGAATCTCCAAGTCAGTTCTTAGTGTAGAAAAGGTAGCTAAGATAAGGGAAATCCTTAATTCGAGTTTAGATAACATCAAACACTGTATGAATAATATATTCATTACTTAAAGAAGACTAGATTGGTAAATGTGTGTTATACAAGGCAGAATACCATTGAAATAGAGAAAGAAACACTTTCGGCACCTTTGGAAAGCCTTACACTTCACTGAAATGTAGTACTACACTCTATAACACAGTTGAGAGACAATGTTCCCTAGCTGCCTCAGTTCATAACAGTGAGTAGGAAGCTGTTTGATAAAGTGGACAAAGCTTATACTTGGACCAGAAGGCAGAATAAAGGAAAGTATATGAAAACATGAATAATTCAGTGAAAATTACTGTAAACAGATGAGAACTTGTTTTACAGCAGATGAAAGAGATTCTCCAAGTCAGTTCTTAATGTAGAAAAGGTAGCTAAATCCGGGAAATCCTTAATTCGAGTTAAGATCACATGAAACACTGTATGAATCCTATATTCATTACTTAAGGGAGACTAGAGTGGTAAATGTGTGTTATACAAGGCAGAATACCATTGAAATAGAGAAAGAAACACGTTCGGCAGCTTTGGAAAGCCTTACATTTCACTGAAATGTAGTACTACACTCTATAACACAGTTGAGAGACAATGTTCCCTAGCTGCCTCAGTTCATAACAGTGTGTAGGAAGTTGTTTGATAAAGTGGGCAAAGCTTATACTTGGGCCAGAAGGCAGAATATAGGAAACTACATGAAAACATGAATAATTCAGTGAAAATGACTGTAAACAGATGAGAACTTGTTTAGAACAGCTGAAAGAGAATCTCCAAGTCAGTTCTTAGTGTAGAAAAGGTAGCTAAGATAAGGGAAATCCTTAATTCGAGTTTAGATAACATCAAACACTGTATGAATAATATATTCATTACTTAAAGAAGACTAGATTGGTAAATGTGTGTTATACAAGGCAGAATACCATTGAAATAGAGAAAGAAACACTTTCGGCAGCTTTAAAAAGCCTTACACTTCACTGAAATGTAGTACTACACTCTATAACACAGTTGAGAGACAATGTTCCCCAGCTGCCTCAGTTCATAACAGTGAGTAGGAAGCTGTTTGATAAAGTGGGCAAAGCTTATACTTGGACCAGAAGGCAGAATAAAGGAAAGTATATGAAAACATGAATAATTCAGTGAAAATTACTGTAAACAGATGAGAACTTGTTTTACATCAGCTGAAAGAGATTCTCCAAGTCAGTTCTTAGTGTAGAAAAGGTGGCTAAGATAAGGGAAATCCTTAATTCCAGTTAAGATCACATGAAACACTGTACGAATCCTATATTCTTTACTTAAAGGAGACTAGAGTAGTAAATGTGTGTTATACAAGGCAGAATACCATTGATATAGAGAAAGAAACACGTTCGGCAGGTTTGGAAAGCCTTACACTTCACTAAAATGTAGTACTACACTCTATAACACAGTTGAGAGACAATGTTCCCAAGCTGCCTCAGTTCATAACAGTGTGTAGGCAGTTGTTTGATAAAGTGGGCAAAGCTTATACTTGGGCCAGAAGGCAGAATATAGGAAACTACATGAAAACATGAATAATTCAGTGAAAATGACTGTAAACAGATGAGAACTTGTTTAGAACAGCTGAAAGTGAATCTCCAAGTCAGTTCTTAGTGTAGAAAAGGTAGCTAAGATAAGGGAAATCCTTAATTCGAGTTTAGATAACATCAAACACTGTATGAATAATATATTCATTACTTAAAGAAGACTAGATTGGTAAATGTGTGTTATACAAGGCAGAATACCATTGAAATAGAGAAAGAAACACTTTCGGCACCTTTGGAAAGCCTTACACTTCACTGAAATGTAGTACTACACTCTATAACACAGTTGAGAGACAATGTTCCCTAGCTGCCTCAGTTCATAACAGTGAGTAGGAAGCTGTTTGATAAAGTGGACAAAGCTTATACTTGGACCAGAAGGCAGAATAAAGGAAAGTATATGAAAACATGAATAATTCAGTGAAAATTACTGTAAACAGATGAGAACTTGTTTTACAGCAGATGAAAGAGATTCTCCAAGTCAGTTCTTAATGTAGAAAAGGTAGCTAAATCCGGGAAATCCTTAATTCGAGTTAAGATCACATGAAACACTGTATGAATCCTATATTCTTTACTTAAAGGAGACTAGAGTGGTAAATGTGTGTTATACAAGGCAGAATACCATTGATATAGAGAAAGAAACACGTTCGGCAGGTTTGGAAAGCCTGACACTTCACTGAAATGTAGGACTACACTCTATAACACAGTTGAGAGACAATGTTCCCAAGCTGCCTCAGTTCATAACAGTGTGTAGGCAGTTGTTTGATAAAGTGGGCCAAGCTTATACTTGGGCCAGAAGGCAGAATATAGGAAACTACATGAAAACATGAATAATTCAGTGAAAATGACTGTAAACAGATGAGAACTTGTTTAGAACAGCTGAAAGAGATTCTCCAAGTCAGTTCTTAGTGTAGAAAAGGTAGCTAAGATAAGGGAAATCCTTAATTCCAGTTAAGATCACATGAAACACTGTATGAATCCTATATTGTTTACTTAAAGGAGACTAGAGTGGTAAATTTGTGTTATATAAGGCAGAATACCATTGAAATAGAGAAAGAAATACATTCGGCAGCTTTGGAAAGCCTTACACTTCACTGAAATGTAGTACTACACTCTATAACACAGTTGAGAGACAATGTTCCCGAGCTGCCTCAGTTCATAACAGTGTGTAGGAAGTTGATTTATAAAGTGGGCAAAGCTTATACTTGGACCAAAAGGCAGAACATAGGAAACTACATGAAAACATGAATAATTCTGTGAAAATGACTGTAAACAGATGAGAACTTGTTTAGAACAGCTGAAAGAGATTCTCCAAGTCAGTTCTTAGTGTAAAAAAGGTAGCTAAGATCCTGGAAATCCTTAATTCGAGTTAAGATCACATGAAACTCTGTATGAATCCTATATTCTTTACTTAAAGGAGACTAGAGTGGTAAATGTGTGTTATACAAGGCAGAATACCATTGAAATAGAGAAAGAAACACGTTCAGCAGCTTTGGAAAGCCTTACACTTCACTGAAATGTAGTACTACACTCTATAACACAGTTGAGAGACAATGTTCCCTAGCTGCCTCAGTTCATAACAGTGTGTAGGAAGTTGTTTGATAAAGTGGGCAAAGCTTATACTTGGGCCAGAAGGCAGAATACAGGAAACTACATGAAAACATGAATAATTCAGTGAAAATCTCTGTAAACAGATGAGAACTTGTTTAGAACAGCTGAAAGAGATTATCCAAGTCAGTTCTTAGTGTAGAAAAGGTAGCTAAATCCGGAAAATCCTTAATTCCAGTTAAGATCACATGAAACACTGTATGAATCCTATATTCTTTACTTAAAGGAGACTAGAGTGGTAAATGAGTGTTATACAAGGCAGAATACCATTGAAACAGAGATAGAAACACGTTTGGCAGCTTTGGAAAGCCTTACACTTCACTGAAATGTAGTACTACACTCTATAACACAGTTAGAGACAATGTTCCCGTGCTGCCTCAGTTTATAACAGTGTGTAGGAAGTTGTTTGATAAAGTGGGCAAAGCATATACTTGGGCCAAAAGGCAGAATATAGGAAACTACATGAAAACATGAATAATTCAGTGAAAATGACTGTAAAAAGATGAGAACTTGTTTAGAACAGCTGAAAGAGAATCTCCAAGTCAGTTCTTAGTGTAGAAAAGGTAGCTAAGATAACGGAAATCCTTAATTCCAGTTAAGATCACATGAAACACTGTATGAAACCTATATTCTTTACTTAAAGGAGACTAGAGTGGTAAATGTGTGTTATACAAGGCAGGATACCATTGAAATAGAGAAAGAAACACGTTCGGCAGCTTTGGAAAGCCTTACACTTCACTGAAATGTAGTACTACACTCTATAACACAGTTGAGAGACAACGTTCCCGAGCTGCCTCAGATCATAACAGTGTGTAGGAAATTGTTTGATAAAGTGGGCAAAACTTATACTTGGACCAGAATGCAGAATATAGGAAACTACATGAAAACATGAATAATTCAGTGAAATTGACTGTAAGCAGATGAGAACCTGTTTAGAAAAGTTGAAAGAGAATCTCCAAGTCAGTTCTTAGTGTAGAAAAGGTAGCTAAGATAAGGGAAATCCTTAATTCGAGTTAAGATAACATCAAACACTGTATGAATCCTATATTGTTTACTTAAAGGAGACTAGAGTGGTAAATTTGTGTTATATAAGGCAGAATACCATTGAAATAGAGAAAGAAATACATTCGGCAGCTTTGGAAAGCCTTACACTTCACTGAAATGTAGTACTACACTCTATAACACAGTTGAGAGACAATGTTCCCGAGCTGCCTCAGTTCATAACAGTGTGTAGGAAGTTGATTTATAAAGTGGGCAAAGCTTATACTTGGACCAAAAGGCAGAATATAGGAAACTACATGAAAACATGAATAATTCAGTGAAAATGACTGTAAACAGATGAGAACTTGTTTAGAACAGCTGAAAGAGAATCTCCAAGTCAGTTCTTAGTGTAGAAAAGGTAGCTAAGATAACGCAAATCCTTAATTCCAGTTAAGATCACATGAAACACTGTATGAAACCTATATTCTTTACTTAAAGGAGACTAGAGTGGTAAATGTGTGTTATACAAGGCAGGATACCATTGAAATAGAGAAAGAAACACGTTCGTCAGCTTTGGAAAGCCTTACACTTCACTGAAATGTAGTACTATACTCTATTAGACAGTTGAGAGACAATGTTCCATAGCTGCCTCAGTTCATAACAGTTTGTAGGAAGGTGTTTGATAAAGTGGGCAAAGCTTATACTTGGGCCAGAAGGCAGAATATAGGAAACTACATGAAAACATGAATAATTCAGTGAAAATAACTGTAAACAGATGAGAACTTGTTTAGAACAGCTGAAAGAGATTCTCCAAGTCAGTTCTTAGTGTAGAAAAGGTAGCTAAGATCCGGAAAATCCTTAATTCGAGTTAAGATCACATGAAACACTGTATGAATCCTATCTTCTTTTCTTAAAGGAGACTAGAGTGGTAAATGTGTGTTATACAAGGCAGAATACCATTGAAATAGAGAAAGAAACACGTTCAGTAGCTTTGGAAAGCCTTACACTTCACTGAAATGTAGTACTACACTCTATAACACAGTTGAGAGACAATGTTCCCGAGCTGCCTCAGTTCATAACAGTGTGTAGCAAGTTGTTTGATAAAGTGGGCAAAGCTTATACTTGGACCAGAAGGCAGAATATAGGAAACTACATGAAAACAGGAATAATTCAGTGAAATTGACTGTAAGCAGTTGAGAACCTTTTTAGAAAAGTTGAAAGAGAATCTCCAAGTCAGTTCTTAGTGTAGAAAACGTAGCTAAGATAAGGGAAAGAATTAATTCGAGTTAAGATAATATCAAACACTGTATGAATCCTATATTGTTTACTTAAAGGAGACTAGAGTGGTAAATGTGTGTTATACAAGGCAGAATACCATTGAAATAGAGAAAGAAACACGTTCGGCAGCTTTGGAAAGCCTTACACTTCACTGAAATGTAGTACTACACTCTATAACACAGTTGAGAGACAATGTTCCCGAGCTGCCTCAGTTCATAACAGTGTGTAGGAAGTTGTTTGACAAAGTGGGCAAAGCTCATACTTGGACCAGAAAGCAGAATATAGGAAACTACATGAAAACATGAATAATTCAGTGAAAATAACTGTAAACAGATGAGAACTTGTTTAGAACAGCTGAAAGAGATTCTCCAGGTCAGTTCTTAGTGTAGAAAAGGTAGCTAAGATCCGGAAAATCCTTAATTCGAGTTAAGATCACATGAAACACTGTATGAATCCTATATTCTTTACTTAAAGGAGACTAGAGTGGTAAATGTGTGTTATACAAGGCAGGATACCATTGAAATAGAGAAAGAAACACGTTCGGCAGCTTCGGAAAGCCTTACACTTCACTGAAATGTAGTACTACACTCTATAACACAGTTGAGAGACAATGTTCCATACCTGCCTCAGTTCATAACAGTTTGTAGGAAGGTGTTTGATAAAGTGGGCAAAGCTTATACTTGGGCCAGAAGGCAGAATATAGGAAGCTACATGAAAACATGAATAATTCAGTGAAAATGACTGTAAACAGATGAGAACTTGTTTAGAACAGCTGAAAGAGAATCTCCAAGACAGTTCTTAGTGTAGAAAAGGTAGCTAAGATAAGGGAAATCCTTAATTCCAGTTAAGATCACATGAAACACTGTATGAATCCTATATTCTTTACTTAAAGGAGACTAGAGTGGTAAATGTGTGTTATACAAGGCAGAATACCATAGAAATAGAGAAAGAAACACGTTCGGCAGCTTTGGAAAGCCTTACACTTCACTGAAATGTAGTACTACACTCTATAACACAGTTGAGAGACAATGTTCCCGAGCTGCCTCAGTTCATAACAGTGTGTAGGAAGTTGTTTGATAAAGTGGGCAAAGCTTATTCTTGGACCAGAAGGCAGAATATAGGAAACTGCATGAAAACATGAATAATTCAGTGAAAATGACTGTAAACAGATGAGAATTGTTTAGAACAGCTGAAAGAGATTCTCCAAGTCAGTTCTTAGTGAAGAAAAGGTAGCTAAGATCCGGAAAATCCTTAATTCGAGTTAAGATCACATGAAACACTGTATGAATCCTATATTCTTTACTTAAAGGAGACTAGAGTGGTAAATGTGTGTTATACAAGGCAGGATACCATTGAAATAGAGAAAGAAACACGTTCGGCAGCTTTGGAAAGCCTTACACTGCACTGAAATGTAGTACTACACTCTATAACACAGTTGAGAGACAACGTTCCCGAGCTGCCTCAGATCATAACAGTGTGTAGGAAGTTGTTTGATAAAGTGGGCAAAGCTTATACTTGGACCAGAAGGCAGAATATAGGAAACTACATGAAAACAAGAATAATTCAGTTAAATTGAATGTAAGCAGATGAGAACGTGTTTAGAAAAGTTGAAAGAGAATCTCCAAGTCAGTTCTTAGTGTAAAAAAGGTAGCTAAGATAAGGGAAATCCTTAATTCGAGTTAAGATAACATCAAATACTGTATGAATCCTATATTCATTACTTAAAGGAGACTAGAGTCTAAATGTGTGTTATACAAGGCAGAATACCATAGAAATAGAGAAAGAAACATGTTCGGCAGCTTTGGAAAGCCTTACACTTCACAGGAATGTAGTCCTACACTCTATAACACAGTTGAGAGACAATGTTCCATAGCTGCCTCAGTTCATAACAGTTTGTAGGAAGGTGTTTGATAAAGTGGGCAAAGCTTATACTTGGGCCAGAAGGCAGAATATAGGAAACTACATGAAAACATGAATAATTCAGTGAAAATGACTGTAAACAGATGAGAACTTGTTTAGAACAGCTGAAAGAGAATCTCCAAGTCAGTTCTTAGTGTAGAAAAGGTAGCTAAGATAAGGGAAATCCTTAATTCTTGTTTAGATAACATCAAACACTGTATGAATCCTCTATTCATTACTTAAAGGAGACTAGAGTGGTAAATGTGTGTTATACAAGGCAGAATACCATAGAAATAGAGAAAGAAACATGTTCGGCAGCTTTGGAAAGCCTTACACTTCACTGAAATGTAGTACTACACTCTATAACACAGTTGAGAGACAATGTTCCCGAGCTGCCTCAGTTCATAACAGTGTGTAGGAAGTTGTTTGATAAAGTGGGCAAAGCTTATTCTTGGGCCAGAAGGCAGAATACAGGAAACTACATGAAAACATGAATAATTCAGTGAAAATGACTGTAAACAGATGAGAACTTGTTTCGAACAGCTGAAAGAGAATCTCCAAGTCAGTTCTTAGTGTAGAAAAGGTAGCTAAGATAAGGGAAATCCTTAATTCCAGTTAAGATCACATGGAACACTGTATGAATCCTATAGTCTTTACTTAAAGGAGACTAGAGTGGTAAATGTGTGTTATACAAGGCAGGATACGATTGAAATAGAGAAAGAAACACGTTCGGCAGCTTTGGAAAGCCTTACACTTCACTGAAATGTAGTACTACACTCTATAACACAGTTGAGAGACAATGTTCCCGAGCTGCCTCAGTTCATAGCAGTGTGTAGGAAGTTGTTTGATAAAGTGGGCAAACCTTATTCTTGGACCAGAAGGCAGAATATAGGAAACAGCATGAAAACATGAATAATTCAGTGAAAATGACTGTAAACAGATGAGAATTGTTAAGAACAGCTGAAAGAGATTCTCCAAGTCAGTTCTTAGTGTAGAAAAGGTAGCTAAGATCCGGAAAATCCTTAATTCGAGTAAAGACCACATGAAACACTGTATGAATCCTATATTCTTTACTTAAAGGAGACTAGAGTGGTAAATGTGTGTTATACAAGGCAGAATACCATTGAAATAGAGAAAGAAACACGTTCGGCAGCTTTGGAAAGCCTTAAACTTCACTGAAATGTAGTACTACACTCTATAAGATAGTTGAGAGACAATGTTCCCGAGCTGCCTCAGTTCATAACAGTTTGTAGGAAGGTGTTTGATAAAGTGGGCAAAGCTTATACTTGGGCCAGAAGGCAGAATACAGGAAACTACATGAAAACATGAATAATTCAGTGAAAATGACTGTAAACAGATGAGAACTTGTTTCGAACAGCTGAAAGAGAATCTCCAAGTCAGTTCTTAGTGTAGAAAAGGTAGCTAAGATAAGGGAAATCCTTAATTCCAGTTAAGATCACATGGAACACTGTATGAATCCTATAGTCTTTACTTAAAGGAGACTAGAGTGGTAAATGTGTGTTATACAAGGCAGGATACGATTGAAATAGAGAAAGAAACACGTTCGGCAGCTTTGGAAAGCCTTACACTTCACTGAAATGTAGTACTACACTCTATAACACAGTTGAGAGACAATGTTCCCGAGCTGCCTCAGTTCATAGCAGTGTGTAGGAAGTTGTTTGATAAAGTGGGCAAACCTTATTCTTGGACCAGAAGACAGAATATAGGAAACAGCATGAAAACATGAATAATTCAGTGAAAATGACTGTAAACAGATGAGAATTGTTAAGAACAGCTGAAAGAGATTCTCCAAGTCAGTTCTTAGTGTAGAAAAGGTAGCTAAGATCCGGAAAATCCTTAATTCGAGTAAAGATCACATGAAACACTGTATGAATCCTATATTCTTTACTTAAAGGAGACTAGAGTGGTAAATGTGTGTTATACAAGGCAGGATACCATTGAAATAGAGAAAGAAACACGTTCGGCAGCTTTGGAAAGCCTTACACTGCACTGAAATGTAGTACTACACTCTATAACACAGTTGAGAGACAACGTTCCCGAGCTGCCTCAGATCATAACAGTGTGTAGGAAGTTGTTTGATAAAGTGGGCAAAGCTTATACTTGGACCAGAAGGCAGAATATAGGAAACTACATGAAAACAAGAATAATTCAGTTAAATTGAATGTAAGCAGATGAGAACGTGTTTAGAAAAGTTGAAAGAGAATCTCCAAGTCAGTTCTTAGTGTAAAAAAGGTAGCTAAGATAAGGGAAATCCTTAATTCGAGTTAAGATAACATCAAATACTGTATGAATCCTATATTCATTACTTAAAGGAGACTAGAGTGGTAAATGTGTGTTATACAAGGCAGAATACCATAGAAATAGAGAAAGAAACATGTTTGGCAGCTTTGGAAAGCCTTACACTTCACTGAAATGTAGTACTACACTCTATAACACAGTTGAGAGACAATGTTCCCGAGCTGCCTCAGTTCATAACAGTGTGTAGGAAGTTGTTTGATAAAGTGGGCAAAGCTTATTCTTGGGCCAGAAGGCAGAATACAGGAAACTACATGAAAACATGAATAATTCAGTGAAAATGACTGTAAACAGATGAGAACTTGTTTAGAACAGCTGAAAGAGAATCTCCAAGTCAGTTCTTAGTGTAGAAAACGTAGCTAGATAAGGGAAATCCTTAATTCGAGTTAAGATAACATCAAACACAGTATGAATCCTATATTCATTACTTAAAGGAGACTAGAGTGGTAAATGTGTGTTATAGAAGGCAGAATACCATTGAAATAGAGAAAGAAACATGTTTGGCAGCTTTGGAAAGCCTTACACTTCACTGGAATGTAGTCCTACACTCTATAACACAGTTGAGAGACAATGTTCCATAGCTGCCTCAGTTCATAACAGTTTGTAGGAAGGTGTTTGATAAAGTGGGCAAAGCTTATACTTGGGCCAGAAGGCAGAATATAGGAAACTACATGAAAACATGAATAATTCAGTGAAAATGACTGTAAACAGATGAGAACTTGTTTAGAACAGCTGAAAGAGAATCTCCAAGTCAGTTCTTAGTGTAGAAAAGGTAGCTAAGATAAGGGAAATCCTTAATTCTTGTTTAGATAACATCAAACACTGTATGAATCCTCTATTCATTACTTAAAGGAGACTAGAGTGGTAAATGTGTGTTATACAAGGCAGAATACCATAGAAATAGAGAAAGAAACATGTTCGGCAGCTTTGGAAAGCCTTACACTTCACTGAAATGTAGTACTACACTCTATAACACAGTTGAGAGACAATGTTCCCGAGCTGCCTCAGTTCATAACAGTGTGTAGGAAGTTGTTTGATAAAGTGGGCAAAGCTTATTCTTGGGCCAGAAGGCAGAATACAGGAAACTACATGAAAACATGAATAATTCAGTGAAAATGACTGTAAACAGATGAGAACTTGTTTCGAACAGCTGAAAGAGAATCTCCAAGTCAGTTCTTAGTGTAGAAAAGGTAGCTAAGATAAGGGAAATCCTTAATTCCAGTTAAGATCACATGGAACACTGTATGAATCCTATAATCTTTACTTAAAGGAGACTAGAGTGGTAAATGTGTGTTATACAAGGCAGGATACGATTGAAATAGAGAAAGAAACACGTTCGGCAGCTTTGGAAAGCCTTACACTTCACTGAAATGTAGTACTACACTCTATAACACAGTTGAGAGACAATGTTCCCGAGCTGCCTCAGTTCATAGCAGTGTGTAGGAAGTTGTTTGATAAAGTGGGCAAACCTTATTCTTGGACCAGAAGGCAGAATATAGGAAACAGCATGAAAACATGAATAATTCAGTGAAAATGACTGTAAACAGATGAGAATTGTTAAGAACAGCTGAAAGAGATTCTCCAAGTCAGTTCTTAGTGTAGAAAAGGTAGCTAAGATCCGGAAAATCCTTAATTCGAGTAAAGATCACATGAAACACTGTATGAATCCTATATTCTTTACTTAAAGGAGACTAGAGTGGTAAATGTGTGTTATACAAGGCAGAATACCATTGAAATAGAGAAAGAAACACGTTCGGCAGCTTTGGAAAGCCTTAAACTTCACTGAAATGTAGTACTACACTCTATAAGATAGTTGAGAGACAATGTTCCCGAGCTGCCTCAGTTCATAACAGTTTGTAGGAAGGTGTTTGATAAAGTGGGCAAAGCTTATACTTGGGCCAGAAGGCAGAATACAGGAAACTACATGAAAACATGAATAATTCAGTGAAAATGATTGTAAACAGATGAGAACTTGTTTCGAACAGCTGAAAGAGAATCTCCAAGTCAGTTCTTAGTGTAGAAAAGGTAGCTAAGATAAGGGAAATCCTTAATTCCAGTTAAGATCACATGGAACACTGTATGAATCCTATAGTCTTTACTTAAAGGAGACTAGAGTGGTAAATGTGTGTTATACAAGGCAGGATACGATTGAAATAGAAAAAGAAACACGTTCGGCAGCTTTGGAAAGCCTTACACTTCACTGAAATGTAGTACTACACTCTATAACACAGTTGAGAGACAATGTTCCCGAGCTGCCTCAGTTCATAGCAGTGTGTAGGAAGTTGTTTGATAAAGTGGGCAAACCTTATTCTTGGACCAGAAGGCAGAATATAGGAAACAGCATGAAAACATGAATAATTCAGTGAAAATGACTGTAAACAGATGAGAATTGTTAAGAACAGCTGAAAGAGATTCTCCAAGTCAGTTCTTAGTGTAGAAAAGGTAGCTAAGATCCGGAAAATCCTTAATTCGAGTAAAGATCACATGAAACACTGTATGAATCCTATATTCTTTACTTAAAGGAGACTAGAGTGGTAAATGTGTGTTATACAAGGCAGGATACCATTGAAATAGAGAAAGAAACACGTTCGGCAGCTTTGGAAAGCCTTACACTGCACTGAAATGTAGTACTACACTCTATAACACAGTTGAGAGACAACGTTCCCGAGCTGCCTCAGATCATAACAGTGTGTAGGAAGTTGTTTGATAAAGTGGGCAAAGCTTATACTTGGACCAGAAGGCAGAATATAGGAAACTACATGAAAACAAGAATAATTCAGTTAAATTGAATGTAAGCAGATGAGAACGTGTTTAGAAAAGTTGAAAGAGAATCTCCAAGTCAGTTCTTAGTGTAAAAAAGGTAGCTAAGATAAGGGAAATCCTTAATTCGAGTTAAGATAACATCAAATACTGTATGAATCCTATATTCATTACTTAAAGGAGACTAGAGTGGTAAATGTGTGTTATACAAGGCAGAATACCATAGAAATAGAGAAAGAAACATGTTTGGCAGCTTTGGAAAGCCTTACACTTCACTGAAATGTAGTACTACACTCTATAACACAGTTGAGAGACAATGTTCCCGAGCTGCCTCAGTTCATAACAGTGTGTAGGAAGTTGTTTGATAAAGTGGGCAAAGCTTATTCTTGGGCCAGAAGGCAGAATACAGGAAACTACATGAAAACATGAATAATTCAGTGAAAATGACTGTAAACAGATGAGAACTTGTTTAGAACAGCTGAAAGAGAATCTCCAAGTCAGTTCTTAGTGTAGAAAACGTAGCTAAGATAAGGGAAATCCTTAATTCGAGTTAAGATATCATCAAACACAGTATGAATCCTATATTCATTACTTAAAGGCGACTAGAGTGGTAAATGTGTGTTATAGAAGGCAGAATACCATTGAAATAGAGAAAGAAACATGTTTGGCAGCTTTGGAAAGCCTTACACTTCACTGGAATGTAGTCCTACACTCTATAACACAGTTGAGAGACAATGTTCCATAGCTGCCTCAGTTCATAACAGTTTGTAGGAAGGTGTTTGATAAAGTGGGCAAAGCTTATACTTGGGCCAGAAGGCAGAATATAGGAAACTACATGAAAACATGAATAATTCAGTGAAAATGACTGTAAACAGATGAGAACTTGTTTAGAACAGCTGAAAGAGAATCTCCAAGTCAGTTCTTAGTGTAGAAAAGGTAGCTAAGATAAGGGAAATCCTTAATTCTTGTTTAGATAACATCAAACACTGTATGAATCCTATATTCATTACTTAAAGGAGACTAGAGTGGTAAATGTGTGTTATACAAGGCAGAATACCATAGAAATAGAGAAAGAAACATGTTCGGCAGCTTTGGAAAGCCTTACACTTCACTGAAATGTAGTACTACACTCTATAACACAGTTGAGAGACAATGTTCCCGAGCTGCCTCAGTTCATAACAGTGTGTAGGAAGTTGTTTGATAAAGTGGGCAAAGCTTATTCTTGGGCCAGAAGGCAGAATACAGGAAACTACATGAAAACATGAATAATTCAGTGAAAATGACTGTAAACAGATGAGAACTTGTTTTGAACAGCTGAAAGAGAATCTCCAAGTCAGTTCTTAGTGTAGAAAAGGTAGCTAAGATAAGGGAAATCCTTAATTCCAGTTAAGATCACATGGAACACTGTATGAATCCTATAATCTTTACTTAAAGGAGACTAGAGTGGTAAATGTGTGTTATACAAGGCAGGATACGATTGAAATAGAGAAAGAAACACGTTCGGCAGCTTTGGAAAGCCTTACACTTCACTGAAATGTAGTACTACACTCTATAACACAGTTGAGAGACAATGTTCCCGAGCTGCCTCAGTTCATAGCAGTGTGTAGGATGTTGTTTGATAAAGTGGGCAAACCTTATTCTTGGACCAGAAGGCAGAATATAGGAAACAGCATGAAAACATGAATAATTCAGTGAAAATGACTGTAAACAGATGAGAATTGTTAAGAACAGCTGAAAGAGATTCTCCAAGTCAGTTCTTAGTGTAGAAAAGGTAGCTAAGATCCGGAAAATCCTTAATTCGAGTAAAGATCACATGAAACACTGTATGAATCCTATATTCTTTACTTAAAGGAGACTAGAGTGGTAAATGTGTGTTATACAAGGCAGAATACCATTGAAATAGAGAAAGAAACACGTTCGGCAGCTTTGGAAAGCCTTAAACTTCACTGAAATGTAGTACTACACTCTATAAGATAGTTGAGAGACAATGTTCCCGAGCTGCCTCAGTTCATAACAGTTTGTAGGAAGGTGTTTGATAAAGTGGGCAAAGCTTATACTTGGGCCAGAAGGCAGAATACAGGAAACTACATGAAAACATGAATAATTCAGTGAAAATGATTGTAAACAGATGAGAACTTGTTTCGAACAGCTGAAAGAGAATCTCCAAGTCAGTTCTTAGTGTAGAAAAGGTAGCTAAGATAAGGGAAATCCTTAATTCCAGTTAAGATCACATGGAACACTGTATGAATCCTATAGTCTTTACTTAAAGGAGACTAGAGTGGTAAATGTGTGTTATACAAGGCAGGATACGATTGAAATAGAGAAAGAAACACGTTCGGCAGCTTTGGAAAGCCTTACACTTCACTGAAATGTAGTACTACACTCTATAACACAGTTGAGAGACAATGTTCCCGAGCTGCCTCAGTTCATAGCAGTGTGTAGGAAGTTGTTTGATAAAGTGGGCAAACCTTATTCTTGGACCAGAAGGCAGAATATAGGAAACAGCATGAAAACATGAATAATTCAGTGAAAATGACTGTAAACAGATGAGAATTGTTAAGAACAGCTGAAAGAGATTCTCCAAGTCAGTTCTTAGTGTAGAAAAGGTAGCTAAGATCCGGAAAATCCTTAATTCGAGTAAAGATCACATGAAACACTGTATGAATCCTATATTCTTTACTTAAAGGAGACTAGAGTGGTAAATGTGTGTTATACAAGGCAGGATACCATTGAAATAGAGAAAGAAACACGTTCGGCAGCTTTGGAAAGCCTTACACTGCACTGAAATGTAGTACTACACTCTATAACACAGTTGAGAGACAACGTTCCCGAGCTGCCTCAGATCATAACAGTGTGTAGGAAGTTGTTTGATAAAGTGGGCAAAGCTTATACTTGGACCAGAAGGCAGAATATAGGAAACTACATGAAAACAAGAATAATTCAGTTAAATTGAATGTAAGCAGATGAGAACGTGTTTAGAAAAGTTGAAAGAGAATCTCCAAGTCAGTTCTTAGTGTAAAAAAGGTAGCTAAGATAAGGGAAATCCTTAATTCGAGTTAAGATAACATCAAATACTGTATGAATCCTATATTCATTACTTAAAGGAGACTAGAGTGGTAAATGTGTGTTATACAAGGCAGAATACCATAGAAATAGAGAAAGAAACATGTTTGGCAGCTTTGGAAAGCCTTACACTTCACTGAAATGTAGTACTACACTCTATAACACAGTTGAGAGACAATGTTCCCGAGCTGCCTCAGTTCATAACAGTGTGTAGGAAGTTGTTTGATAAAGTGGGCAAAGCTTATTCTTGGGCCAGAAGGCAGAATACAGGAAACTACATGAAAACATGAATAATTCAGTGAAAATGACTGTAAACAGATGAGAACTTGTTTAGAACAGCTGAAAGAGAATCTCCAAGTCAGTTCTTAGTGTAGAAAACGTAGCTAAGATAAGGGAAATCCTTAATTCGAGTTAAGATATCATCAAACACAGTATGAATCCTATATTCATTACTTAAAGGAGACTAGAGTGGTAAATGTGTGTTATAGAAGGCAGAATACCATTGAAATAGAGAAAGAAACATGTTTGGCAGCTTTGGAAAGCCTTACACTTCACTGGAATGTAGTCCTACACTCTATAACACAGTTGAGAGACAATGTTCCATAGCTGCCTCAGTTCATAACAGTTTGTAGGAAGGTGTTTGATAAAGTGGGCAAAGCTTATACTTGGGCCAGAAGGCAGAATATAGGAAACTACATGAAAACATGAATAATTCAGTGAAAATGACTGTAAACAGATGAGAACTTGTTTAGAACAGCTGAAAGAGAATCTCCAAGTCAGTTCTTAGTGTAGAAAAGGTAGCTAAGATAAGGGAAATCCTTAATTCTTGTTTAGATAACATCAAACACTGTATGAATCCTATATTCATTACTTAAAGGAGACTAGAGTGGTAAATGTGTGTTATACAAGGCAGAATACCATAGAAATAGAGAAAGAAACATGTTCGGCAGCTTTGGAAAGCCTTACACTTCACTGAAATGTAGTACTACACTCTATAACACAGTTGAGAGACAATGTTCCCGAGCTGCCTCAGTTCATAACAGTGTGTAGGAAGTTGTTTGATAAAGTGGGCAAAGCTTATTCTTGGGCCAGAAGGCAGAATACAGGAAACTACATGAAAACATGAATAATTCAGTGAAAATGACTGTAAACAGATGAGAACTTGTTTCGAACAGCTGAAAGAGAATCTCCAAGTCAGTTCTTAGTGTAGAAAAGGTAGCTAAGATAAGGGAAATCCTTAATTCCAGTTAAGATCACATGGAACACTGTATGAATCCTATAGTCTTTACTTAAAGGAGACTAGAGTGGTAAATGTGTGTTATACAAGGCAGGATACGATTGAAATAGAGAAAGAAACACGTTCGGCAGCTTTGGAAAGCCTTACACTTCACTGAAATGTAGTACTACACTCTATAACACAGTTGAGAGACAATGTTCCCGAGCTGCCTCAGTTCATAGCAGTGTGTAGGAAGTTGTTTGATAAAGTGGGCAAACCTTATTCTTGGACCAGAAGGCAGAATATAGGAAACAGCATGAAAACATGAATAATTCAGTGAAAATGACTGTAAACAGATGAGAATTGTTAAGAACAGCTGAAAGAGATTCTCCAAGTCAGTTCTTAGTGTAGAAAAGGTAGCTAAGATCCGGAAAATCCTTAATTCGAGTAAAGATCACATGAAACACTGTATGAATCCTATATTCTTTACTTAAAGGAGACTAGAGTGGTAAATGTGTGTTATACAAGGCAGAATACCATTGAAATAGAGAAAGAAACACGTTCGGCAGCTTTGGAAAGCCTTAAACTTCACTGAAATGTAGTACTACACTCTATAAGATAGTTGAGAGACAATGTTCCATAGCTGCCTCAGTTCATAACAGTTTGTAGGAAGGTGTTTGATAAAGTGGGCAAAGCTTATACTTGGGCCAGAAGGCAGAATACAGGAAACTACATGAAAACATGAATAATTCAGTGAAAATGACTGTAAACAGATGAGAACTTGTTTAGAACAGCTGAAAGAGAATCTACAAGTCAGTTCTTAGTGTAGAAAACGTAGCTAAGATAAGGGAAATCCTTAATTCGAGTTAAGATAACATCAAACACTGTATGAATCCTATATTCATTACTTAAAGGAGACTAGAGTGGTAAATGTGTGTTATAGAAGGCAGAATACCATTGAAATAGAGAAAGAAACATGTTCGGCAGCTTTGGAAAGCCTTACACTTCACTGGAATGTAGTCCTACACTCTATAACACAGTTGAGAGACAATGTTCCATAGCTGCCTCAGTTCATAACAGTTTGTAGGAAGGTGTTTGATAAAGTGGGCAAAGCTTATACTTGGGCCAGAAGGCAGAATATAGGAAACTACATGAAAACATGAATAATTCAGTGAAAATGACTGTAAACAGATGAGAACTTGTTTAGAACAGCTGAAAGAGAATCTCCAAGTCAGTTCTTAGTGTAGAAAAGGTAGCTAAGATAAGGGAAATCCTTAATTCTTGTTTAGATAACATCAAACACTGTATGAATCCTATATTCATTACTTAAAGGAGACTAGAGTGGTAAATGTGTGTTATACAAGGCAGAATACCATAGAAATAGAGAAAGAAACATGTTCGGCAGCTTTGGAAAGCCTTACACTTCACTGAAATGTAGTACTACACTCTATAACACAGTTGAGAGACAATGTTCCCGAGCTGCCTCAGTTCATAACAGTGTGTAGGAAGTTGTTTGATAAAGTGGGCAAAGCTTATTCTTGGGCCAGAAGGCAGAATACAGGAAACTACATGAAAACATGAATAATTCAGTGAAAATGACTGTAAACAGATGAGAACTTGTTTCGAACAGCTGAAAGAGAATCTCCAAGTCAGTTCTTAGTGTAGAAAAGGTAGCTAAGATAAGGGAAATCCTTAATTCCAGTTAAGATCACATGGAACACTGTATGAATCCTATAGTCTTTACTTAAAGGAGACTAGAGTGGTAAATGTGTGTTATACAAGGCAGGATACGATTGAAATAGAGAAAGAAACACGTTCGGCAGCTTTGGAAAGCCTTACACTTCACTGAAATGTAGTACTACACTCTATAACACAGTTGAGAGACAATGTTCCCGAGCTGCCTCAGTTCATAGCAGTGTGTAGGAAGTTGTTTGATAAAGTGGGCAAACCTTATTCTTGGACCAGAAGGCAGAATATAGGAAACAGCATGAAAACATGAATAATTCAGTGAAAATGACTGTAAACAGATGAGAATTGTTAAGAACAGCTGAAAGAGATTCTCCAAGTCAGTTCTTAGTGTAGAAAAGGTAGCTAAGATCCGGAAAATCCTTAATTCGAGTAAAGATCACATGAAACACTGTATGAATCCTATATTCTTTACTTAAAGGAGACTAGAGTGGTAAATGTGTGTTATACAAGGCAGAATACCATTGAAATAGAGAAAGAAACACGTTCGGCAGCTTTGGAAAGCCTTAAACTTCACTGAAATGTAGTACTACACTCTATAAGATAGTTGAGAGACAATGTTCCATAGCTGCCTCAGTTCATAACAGTTTGTAGGAAGGTGTTTGATAAAGTGGGCAAAGCTTATACTTGGGCCAGAAGGCAGAATATAGGAAGCTACATGAAAACAGGAATAATTCAGTGAAAATGACTGTAAACAGATGAGAACTTGTTTAGAACAGCTGAAAGAGAATCTCCAAGTCAGTTCTTAGTGTAGAAAAGGTAGCTAAGATAAGGGAAATCCTTAATTCCAGTTAAGATCACATGAAACACTGTATGAATCCTATATTCTTTACTTAAAGGAGACTAGAGTGGTAAATGTGTGTTATACAAGGCAGAATACCATAGAAATAGAGAAAGAAACACGTTCGGCAGCTTTGGAAAGCCTTACACTTCACTGAAATGTAGTACTACACTCTATAACACAGTTGAGAGACAATGTTCCCGAGCTGCCTCAGTTCATAACAGTGTGTAGGAAGTTGTTTGATAAAGTGGGCAAAGCTTATTCTTGGACCAGAAGGCAGAATATAGGAAACTGCATGAAAACATGAATAATTCAGTGAAAATGACTGTAAACAGATGAGAATTGTTTAGAACAGCTGAAAGAGATTCTCCAAGTCAGTTCTTACTGAAGAAAAGGTAGCTAAGATCCGGAAAATCCTTAATTCGAGTTAAGATCACATGAAACACTGTATGAATCCTATATTCTTTACTTAAAGGAGACTAGAGTGGTAAATGTGTGTTATACAAGGCAGGATACCATTGAAATAGAGAAAGAAACACGTTCGGCAGCTTTGGAAAGCCTTACACTGCACTGAAATGTAGTACTACACTCTATAACACAGTTGAGAGACAACGTTCCCGAGCTGCCTCAGATCATAACAGTGTGTAGGAAGTTGTTTGATAAAGTGGGCAAAGCTTATACTTGGACCAGAAGGCAGAATATAGGAAACTACATGAAAACAAGAATAATTCAGTTAAATTGAATGTAAGCAGATGAGAACGTGTTTAGAAAAGTTGAAAGAGAATCTCCAAGTCAGTTCTTAGTGTAAAAAAGGTAGCTAAGATAAGGGAAATCCTTAATTCGAGTTAAGATAACATCAAATACTGTATGAATCCTATATTCATTACTTAAAGGAGACTAGAGTGGTAAATGTGTGTTATACAAGGCAGAATACCATAGAAATAGAGAAAGAAACATGTTTGGCAGCTTTGGAAAGCCTTACACTTCACTGAAATGTAGTACTACACTCTATAACACAGTTGAGAGACAATGTTCCCGAGCTGCCTCAGTTCATAACAGTGTGTAGGAAGTTGTTTGATAAAGTGGGCAAAGCTTATTCTTGGGCCAGAAGGCAGAATACAGGAAACTACATGAAAACATGAATAATTCAGTGAAAATGACTGTAAATAGATGAGAACTTGTTTAGAACAGCTGAAAGAGAATCTCCAAGTCAGTTCTTAGTGTAGAAAACGTAGCTAAGATAAGGGAAATCCTTAATTCGAGTTAAGATAACAGCAAACACAGTATGAATCCTATATTCATTACTTAAAGGAGACTAGAGTGGTAAATGTGTGTTATAGAAGGCAGAATACCATTGAAATAGAGAAAGAAACATGTTTGGCAGCTTTGGAAAGCCTTACACTTCACTGGAATGTAGTCCTACACTCTATAACACAGTTGAGAGACAATGTTCCATAGCTGCCTCAGTTCATAACAGTTTGTAGGAAGGTGTTTGATAAAGTGGGCAAAGCTTATACTTGGGCCAGAAGGCAGAATATAGGAAACTACATGAAAACATGAATAATTCAGTGAAAATGACTGTAAACAGATGAGAACTTGTTTAGAACAGCTGAAAGAGAATCTCCAAGTCAGTTCTTAGTGTAGAAAAGGTAGCTAAGATAAGGGAAATCCTTAATTCTTGTTTAGATAACATCAAACACTGTATGAATCCTATATTCATTACTTAAAGGAGACTAGAGTGGTAAATGTGTGTTATACAAGGCAGAATACCATAGAAATAGAGAAAGAAACATGTTCGGCAGCTTTGGAAAGCCTTACACTTCACTGAAATGTAGTACTACACTCTATAACACAGTTGAGAGACAATGTTCCCGAGCTGCCTCAGTTCATAACAGTGTGTAGGAAGTTGTTTGATAAAGTGGGCAAAGCTTATTCTTGGGCCAGAAGGCAGAATACAGGAAACTACATGAAAACATGAATAATTCAGTGAAAATGACTGTAAACATATGAGAACTTGTTTAGAACAGCTGAAAGAGAATCTCCAAGTCAGTTCTTAGTGTAGAAAACGTAGCTAAGATAAGGGAAATCCTTAATTCGAGTTAAGATAACATCAAACACTGTATGAATCCTATATTCATTACTTAAAGGAGACTAGAGTGGTAAATGTGTGTTATAGAAGGCAGAATACCATTGAAATAGAGAAAGAAACATGTTCGGCAGCTTTGGAAAGCCTTACACTTCACTGGAATGTAGTCCTACACTCTATAACACAGTTGAGAGACAATGTTCCATAGCTGCCTCAGTTCATAACAGTTTGTAGGAAGGTGTTTGATAAAGTGGGCAAAGCTTATACTTGGGCCAGAAGGCAGAATATAGGAAACTACATGAAAACATGAATAATTCAGTGAAAATGACTGTAAACAGATGAGAACTTGTTTAGAACAGCTGAAAGAGAATCTCCAAGTCAGTTCTTAGTGTAGAAAAGGTAGCTAAGATAAGGGAAATCCTTAATTCTTGTTTAGATAACATCAAACACTGTATGAATCCTATATTCATTACTTAAAGGAGACTAGAGTGGTAAATGTGTGTTATACAAGGCAGAATACCATAGAAATAGAGAAAGAAACATGTTCGGCAGCTTTGGAAAGCCTTACACTTCACTGAAATGTAGTACTACACTCTATAACACAGTTGAGAGACAATGTTCCCGAGCTGCCTCAGTTCATAACAGTGTGTAGGAAGTTGTTTGATAAAGTGGGCAAAGCTTATTCTTGGGCCAGAAGGCAGAATACAGGAAACTACATGAAAACATGAATAATTCAGTGAAAATGACTGTAAACAGATGAGAACTTGTTTCGAACAGCTGAAAGAGAATCTCCAAGTCAGTTCTTAGTGTAGAAAAGGTAGCTAAGATAAGGGAAATCCTTAATTCCAGTTAAGATCACATGGAACACTGTATGAATCCTATAGTCTTTACTTAAAGGAGACTAGAGTGGTAAATGTGTGTTATACAAGGCAGGATACGATTGAAATAGAGAAAGAAACACGTTCGGCAGCTTTGGAAAGCCTTACACTTCACTGAAATGTAGTACTACACTCTATAACACAGTTGAGAGACAATGTTCCCGAGCTGCCTCAGTTCATAGCAGTGTGTAGGAAGTTGTTTGATAAAGTGGGCAAACCTTATTCTTGGACCAGAAGGCAGAATATAGGAAACAGCATGAAAACATGAATAATTCAGTGAAAATGACTGTAAACAGATGAGAATTGTTAAGAACAGCTGAAAGAGATTCTCCAAGTCAGTTCTTAGTGTAGAAAAGGTAGCTAAGATCCGGAAAATCCTTAATTCGAGTAAAGATCACATGAAACACTGTATGAATCCTATATTCTTTACTTAAAGGAGACTAGAGTGGTAAATGTGTGTTATACAAGGCAGAATACCATTGAAATAGAGAAAGAAACACGTTCGGCAGCTTTGGAAAGCCTTAAACTTCACTGAAATGTAGTACTACACTCTATAAGATAGTTGAGAGACAATGTTCCATAGCTGCCTCAGTTCATAACAGTTTGTAGGAAGGTGTTTGATAAAGTGGGCAAAGCTTATACTTGGGCCAGAAGGCAGAATATAGGAAGCTACATGAAAACAGGAATAATTCAGTGAAAATGACTGTAAACAGATGAGAACTTGTTTAGAACAGCTGAAAGAGAATCTCCAAGTCAGTTCTTAGTGTAGAAAAGGTAGCTAAGATAAGGGAAATCCTTAATTCGAGTTAAGGTAACATCAAACACTGTATGAATCCTATATTCATTACTTAAAGGAGACTAGAGTGGTAAATGTGTATTATACAAGGCAGAATACCATTGAAATAGAGAAAGAAACACTTTCGGCAGCTTTGGAAAGCCTTACACTTCACTGAAATGTAGTACTACACTCTATAACACAGTTGAGAGAAAATGTTCTCTAGCTCCCTCAGTTTATAACAGTGTGTAGGAAGTTGTTTGATAAAGTGGGCAAAGCTTATACTTGGGCCAGAAGGCAGAATATAGGAAACTACATGAAAACATGAAAAATTCAGTGAAAATGACTGTAAACAGATGAGAACTTGTTTTAGAACAGCTGAAAGAGAATCTCCAAGTCAGTTCTTAGTGTAGAAAAGGTAGCTAAGATAAGGGAAATCCTTAATTCCAGTTAAGATCACATGAAACACTGTTTGAATCCAATATTCTTTTCTTAAAGGAGACTAGAGTGGTAAATGTGTGTTATACAAGGCAGGATACCATTGAAATAGAGAAAGAAACACGTTCGGCAGCTTTGGAAAGCCTTACACTTCACTGAAATGTAGTACTACACTCTATAACACAGTTGAGAGACAATGTTCCCGAGCTGCCTCAGTTCATAACAGTGTGTAGGAAGTTGTTTCATAAAGTGGGCAAAGCTTATTCTTGGGCCAGAAGGCAGAAAACAGGAAACTACATGAAAACATGAATAATTCAGTGAAAATGACTGTAAACAGATGAGAACTTGTTTAGAACAGCTGAAAGAGAATCTCCAAGTCAGTTCTTAGTGTAGAAAAGGTAGTTAAGATCCGGGAAATCCTTAATTGGAGTTAAGATAACATGAAACACTGTATGAATCCTATATTCATTACTTAAAGGAGACTAGAGTGGTAAATGTGTGTTACAGAAGGCAGAATACCATTGAAATAGAGAAAGAAACATGTTCGGCAGCTTTGGAAAGCCTTACACTTCACTGAAATGTAGCCCTACACTCTATAACACAGTTGAGAGACAATGTTCCATAGCTGCCTCAGTTCATAACAGTTTGTAGGAAGGTGTTTGATAAAGTGGGCAAAGCTTATACTTGGGCCAGAAGGCAGAATATAGGAAACTACATGAAAACATGAATAATTCAGTGAAAATGACTGTAAACAGATGAGAACTTGTTTAGAACAGCTGAAAGAGAATCTCCAAGTCAGTTCTTAGTGTAGAAAAGGTAGCTAAGATAAGGGAAATCCTTAATTCTTGTTTAGATAACATCAAACACTGTATGAATCCTATATTCATTACTTAAAGGAGACTAGAGTGGTAAATGTGTGTTATACAAGGCAGAATACCATAGAAATAGAGAAAGAAACATGTTCGGCAGCTTTGGAAAGCCTTACACTTCACTGAAATGTAGTACTACACTCTATAACACAGTTGAGAGACAATGTTCCCGAGCTGCCTCAGTTCATAACAGTGTGTAGGAAGTTGTTTGATAAAGTGGGCAAAGCTTATTCTTGGGCCAGAAGGCAGAATACAGGAAACTACATGAAAACATGAATAATTCAGTGAAAATGACTGTAAACAGATGAGAACTTGTTTAGAACAGCTGAAAGAGAATCTCCAAGTCAGTTCTTAGTGTAGAAAACGTAGCTAAGATAAGGGAAATCCTTAATTCGAGTTAAGATAACATCAAACACTGTATGAATCCTATATTCATTACTTAAAGGAGACTAGAGTGGTAAATGTGTGTTATAGAAGGCAGAATACCATTGAAATAGAGAAAGAAACATGTTCGGCAGCTTTGGAAAGCCTTACACTTCACTGGAATGTAGTCCTACACTCTATAACACAGTTGAGAGACAATGTTCCATAGCTGCCTCAGTTCATAACAGTTTGTAGGAAGGTGTTTGATAAAGTGGGCAAAGCTTATACTTGGGCCAGAAGGCAGAATATAGGAAACTACATGAAAACATGAATAATTCAGTGAAAATGACTGTAAACAGATGAGAACTTGTTTAGAACAGCTGAAAGAGAATCTCCAAGTCAGTTCTTAGTGTAGAAAAGGTAGCTAAGATAAGGGAAATCCTTAATTCTTGTTTAGATAACATCAAACACTGTATGAATCCTATATTCATTACTTAAAGGAGACTAGAGTGGTAAATGTGTGTTATACAAGGCAGAATACCATAGAAATAGAGAAAGAAACATGTTCGGCAGCTTTGGAAAGCCTTACACTTCACTGAAATGTAGTACTACACTCTATAACACAGTTGAGAGACAATGTTCCCGAGCTGCCTCAGTTCATAACAGTGTGTAGGAAGTTGTTTGATAAAGTGGGCAAAGCTTATTCTTGGGCCAGAAGGCAGAATACAGGAAGCTACATGAAAACATGAATAATTCAGTGAAAATGACTGTAAACAGATGAGAACTTGTTTCGAACAGCTGAAAGAGAATCTCCAAGTCAGTTCTTAGTGTAGAAAAGGTAGCTAAGATAAGGGAAATCCTTAATTCCAGTTAAGATCACATGGAACACTGTATGAATCCTATAGTCTTTACTTAAAGGAGACTAGAGTGGTAAATGTGTGTTATACAAGGCAGGATACGATTGAAATAGAGAAAGAAACACGTTCGGCAGCTTTGGAAAGCCTTACACTTCACTGAAATGTAGTACTACACTCTATAACACAGTTGAGAGACAATGTTCCCGAGCTGCCTCAGTTCATAGCAGTGTGTAGGAAGTTGTTTGATAAAGTGGGCAAACCTTATTCTTGGACCAGAAGGCAGAATATAGGAAACAGCATGAAAACATGAATAATTCAGTGAAAATGACTGTAAACAGATGAGAATTGTTAAGAACAGCTGAAAGAGATTCTCCAAGTCAGTTCTTAGTGTAGAAAAGGTAGCTAAGATCCGGAAAATCCTTAATTCGAGTAAAGATCACATGAAACACTGTATGAATCCTATATTCTTTACTTAAAGGAGACTAGAGTGGTAAATGTGTGTTATACAAGGCAGAATACCATTGAAATAGAGAAAGAAACACGTTCGGCAGCTTTGGAAAGCCTTAAACTTCACTGAAATGTAGTACTACACTCTATAAGATAGTTGAGAGACAATGTTCCATAGCTGCCTCAGTTCATAACAGTTTGTAGGAAGGTGTTTGATAAAGTGGGCAAAGCTTATACTTGGGCCAGAAGGCAGAATATAGGAAGCTACATGAAAACAGGAATAATTCAGTGAAAATGACTATAAACAGATGAGAACTTGTTTAGAACAGCTGAAAGAGAATCTCCAAGTCAGTTCTTAGTGTAGAAAAGGTAGCTAAGATAAGGGAAATCCTTAATTCGAGTTAAGGTAACATCAAACACTGTATGAATCCTATATTCATTACTTAAAGGAGACTAGAGTGGTAAATGTGTGTTATACAAGGCAGAATACCATAGAAATAGAGAAAGAAACATGTTCGGCAGCTTTGGAAAGCCTTACACTTCACTGAAATGTAGTACTACACTCTATAACACAGTTGAGAGACAATGTTCCCTAGCTGCCTCAGTTCATAACAGTGTGTAGGAAGTTGTTTGATAAAGTGGGCAAAGCTTATTCTTGGGCCAGAAGGCAGAATACAGGAAACTACATGAAAACATGAATAATTCAGTGAAAATGACTGTAAACAGATGAGAACTTGTTTAGAACAGCTGAAAGAGAATCTCCAAGTCAGTTCTTAGTGTAGAAAACGTAGCTAAGATAAGGGAAATCCTTAATTCGAGTTAAGATAACATCAAACACTGTATGAATCCTATATTCATTACTTAAAGGAGACTAGAGTGGTAAATGTGTGTTATAGAAGGCAGAATACCATTGAAATAGAGAAAGAAACATGTTCCGCAGCTTTGGAAAGCCTTACATTTCACTGAAATGTAGTACTACACTCTATAACACAGTTGAGAGACAATGTTCCCGAGCTGCCTCAGTTCATAACACTGTGTAGGAAGTTGTTTGATAAAGTGGACAAAGCTTATACTTGGACCAGAAGGCAGAATATAGGAAACTACATGAAAACATGAATAATTCACTGAAAATGACCGTAAACAGATGAGAACTTGTTTAGAACAGCTGAAAGAGAATCTCCAAGTCAGTTCTTAGTGTAGAAAAGGTAGCTAAGATAAGGGTAATCCTTAATTCGAGTTAAGATCACATGAAACACTGTATGAATCCTATATTCTTTACTTAAAGGAGACTAGAGTGGTAAATGTGTGTTATACAAGGCAGGATACCATTGAAATAGAGAAAGAAACACGTTCGGCAGCTTTGGAAACCCTTACACTTCACTGAAATGTAGTACTACACTCTATAACACAGTTGAGAGACAATGTTCCCGAGCTGCCTCAGTTCATAACAATGTGTAGGAAGTTGTTTGATAAAGTGGGAAAAGCTTATTCTTGGACCAGAAGGCAGAATATAGGAAACTGCATGAAAACATGAATAATTCAGTGAAAATGACTGTAAACAGATGAGAACTTGTTTAGAACAGCTGAAAGACAATCTCCAAGTCAGTTCTTAGTGTAGAAAAGGTAGCTAAGATAAGGGAAATCCTTAATTCGAGTTAAGATAACATCAAACACTGTATGAATCCTATATTCATTACTTAAAGGAGACTAGAGTGGTAAATGTGTGTTATACAAGGCAGAATACCATTGAAATAGAGAAAGAAACATGTTCGGCAGCTTTGGAAAGCCTTACACTTCATTGAAATGTAGTCCTACACTCTATAACACAGTTGAGAGACAATGTTCCATAGCTGCCTCAGTTCATAACACTTTGTAGGAAGGTGTTTGATAAAGTGGGCAAAGCTTATACTTGGGCCAGAAGGCAGAATATAGGAAACTGCATGAAAACATGAATAATTCAGTGAAAATGACTGTAAACAGATGAGAACTTGTTTAGAACAGCTGAAAGAGAATCTCCAAGTCAGTTCTTAGTGTAGAAAAGGTAGCTAAGATCCGGGAAATCCTTAATTCGACTTAAGATCACATGAAACACTGTATGAATCCTATAGTCTTAACTTAAAGGAGACTAGAGTGGTAAATGTGTGTTATACAAGGCAGAAAGAATACCATTGAAATAGAGAAAGAAACACGTTCGGCAGGTTTGGAAAGCCTTACACTTCACTGAAATGTAGTAGTACACTCTATAACACAGTTGAGAGACAATGTTCCATACCTGCCTCAGTTCATAACAGTTTGTAGGAAGGTGTTTGATAAAGTGGGCAAAGCTTATACTTGGGCCAAAAGGCAGAATACAGGAAACTACATGAAAACATGAATAATTCAGTGAAAATGACTGTAAACAGATGAGAACTTGTTTAGAACAGCTGAAAGAGAATCTCCAAGTCAGTTCTTAGTGTAGAAAAGGTAGCTAAGATAAGGGAAATCCTTAATTCTTGTTTAGATAACATCAAACACTGTATGAATCCTATATTCATTACTTAAAGGAGACTAGATTGGTAAATGTGTGTTATACAAGGCAGAATACAATAGAAATAGAGAAAGAAACATGTTCGGCAGCTTTGGAAAGCCTAACACTTCACTGAAATGTAGTACTACACTCTATAACACAGTTGAGAGACAATGTTCCCTAGCTGCCTCAGTTCATAACAGTGTGTAGGAAGTTGTTTGATAAAGTGGGCAAAGCTTATTCTTGGACCGGAAGGCAGAATATAGGAAACTGCATGAAAACATGAATAATTCAGTGAAAATGACTGTAAACAGATGAGAACTTGTTTAGAACAGCTGAAAGAGATTCTCCAAGTCAGTTTTTAGTGTAGAAAAGGTAGCTAAGATCCGGAAAATCCTTAATTCGTGTTAAGATCACATGAAACACTGTATGAATCCTATATTCTTTACATAAAGGAGACTAGAGTGGCAAATGTGTGTTATACAAGGCAGAATACCATTGAAATAGAGAAAGAAACACGTTCGGCAGCTTTGGAAAGCCTTACACTTCACTGAAATGAAGTACTACACTCTATAACACAGTTGAGAGACAATGTTCCATAGCTGCCTCAGTTCATAACAGTTTGTAGGAAGGTGTTTGATAAAGTGGGCAAAGCTTATCCTTGGGCCAGAAGGCAGAATAGAGGAAACTACATGAAAACATGAATAATTCACTGAAAATGACTGTAAACAGATGAGAACTTGTTTAGAACAGCTGAAAGAGAATCTCCAAGTCAGTTCTTAGTGTAGAAAAGGTAGCTAAGATAAGGGAAATCCTTAATTCGTGTTTAGATAACATCAAACAATGTATGAATCCTATATTCATTACTTAAAGAGACTAGAGTGGTAAATGTGTGTTATACAAGGCAGAATACCATAGAAATAGAGAACGAAACATGTTTGGCAGCTTTGGAAAGCCTTACACTTTACTGAAATGTAGTACTACACTCTATAACACAGTTGAGAGACAATGTTTCCGAGCTGCCTTAGTTCATAACAGTGTGTAGGAAGTTGTTTGTTAAAGTGGGCAAAGCTTATTCTTGGACCAGAAGGCAGAATATAGGAAACTGCATGAAAACATGAATAATTCAGTTAAAATGACTGTAAACAGATGAGAACTTCTTTAGAACAGCTGAAAGTGATTCTCCAAGTCAGTTCTTAGTGTAGAAAAGGTAGCTAATATCCGGAAAATCCTTAATTCGAGTTAAGATCACATGAAACACTGTATGAATCCTATATTCTTTACTTAAAGGAGACTAGAGTGGTAAATGTGTGTTATACAAGGCAGAATACCATTGAAATAGAGAAAGAAACACGTTCGGCAGCTTTGGAAAGCCTTACACTTCCCTGAAATGAAGTACTACACTCTATAACACAGTTGAGAGACAATGTTCCATAGTTGCCTCATTTCATAACAGTTTGTAGGAAGGTGTTTGATAAAGTGGGCAAAGCTTATACTTGGGCCAGAAGGCAGAATATAGGAAACTACATGAAAAAATGAACAATTCCGTGAAAATGACTGTAAACAGATGAGAACTTGTTTAGAACAGCTGAAAGAGAATCTCCAAGTCAGTTCTTAGTGTAGAAAAGGTAGCTAAGATAAGGGAAATCCTTAATTCCAGTTAAGATCACGTGAAACACTGTATGAATCCTATATTCTTTACTTAAAGGAGACTAGAGTGGTAAATGTGTGTTATACAAGGCAGGATACCATTGAAATAGAGAAAGAAACACGTTCGGCAGCTTCGGAAAGCCTTACACTTCACTGAAATGTAGTACTACACTCTATAACACAGTTGAGAGACAATGTTCCCTAGCTGCCTCAGTTCATAACAGTGTGTAGGAAGTTGTTTGATAAAGTGGGCAAAGCT
Source organism: Pipistrellus hanaki (assembly GCF_964339955.1). Lineage (NCBI taxonomy): Eukaryota > Metazoa > Chordata > Mammalia > Chiroptera > Vespertilionidae > Pipistrellus > Pipistrellus hanaki. The sequence continues at coordinate 966,560 of NC_140519.1, forward strand.
TATACTTGGGCCAGAAGGCAGAATACAGGAAACTACATGAAAACATGAATAATTCAGTGAAAATGACTGTAAACAGATGAGAACGTGTTTAGAACAGCTGAAGGAGAATCTCCAAGTCAGTTCTTAGTGTAGAAAAGGTAGCTAAGATAAGGGAAATCCTTAATTCCAGTTAAGATCACATGAAACACTGTATGAATCCTATATTCTTTACTTAAAGGAGACTAGAGTGGTAAATGTGTGTTATACAAGGCAGAATACCATTGAAATAGAGAAAGAAACACGTTCGGCAGCTTTGGAAAGCCTTACACTTCACTGAAATGTAGTACTACACTCTATAACACAGTGGAGAGACAATGTTCCATAGCTGCCTCAGTTCATAACATTTTGTAGGAAGGTGTTTGATAAAGTGGGGAAAGCTTATACTTGGGACAGAAGGCAGAATACAGGAAACTACATTAAAACATGAATAATTCAGTTAAAATGACTGTAAACAGATGAGAACTTGTTTAGAACAGCTGAAAGAGATTCTCCAAGTCAGTTCTTAGTGTAGAAAAGGTAGCTAAGATAAGGGAAATCCTTAATTCCAGTTAAGATAAGATCAAACACTGTATGAATCCTATATTGTTTACTTAAAGGAGACTAGAGTGGTAAATGTGTGTTATACAAGGCAGAATACCATAGAAATAGAGAAAGAAACATGTTCGGAAGCTTTGGAAAGCCTTACACTTCACTGAAATGTAGTACTATACACTATAACACAGTTGAGAGACAATGTTCCCGAGCTGCCTCAGTTCATAACAGTGTGTAGGAAGTTGTTTGATAAAGTGGGCAAAGCTTATACTTGGGACAGAAGGCAGAATACAGGAAACTACATTAAAACATGAATAATTCAGTTAAAATGACTGTAAACAGATGAGAACTTGTTTAGAACAGCTGAAAGAGATTCTCCAAGTCAGTTCTTAGTGTAGAAAAGGTAGCTAAGATAAGGGAAATCCTTAATTCCAGTTAAGATCACATGAAACACTGTATGAATCCTATATTCTTTACTTAAAGGAGACTAGAGTGGTAAATGTGTGTTATACAAGGCAGAATGCCATTGAAATAGAGAAAGAAACACGTTCGGCAGCTTTGGAAAGCCTTACACTTCACTGAAATGTAGTACTACACTCTATAACACAGTTGAGAGACAATGTTCCATAGCTGCCTCAGTTCATAACATTTTGTAGGAAGGTGTTTGATAAAGTGGGCAAAGCTTATACTTGGGCCAGAAGGCAGAATATAGGAAACTACATGAAAACATGAATAATTCAGTGAAAATGACTGTAAACAGATGAGAACTTGTTTAGAACAGCTGAAAGAGAATCTCCAAGTCAGTTCTTAGTGTAGAAAAGGTAGCTAAGATAAGGGAAATCCTTAATTCGGGTTAAGATAACATCAAACACTGTATGAATCCTATATTGTTTACTTAAAGGAGACTAGAGTGGTAAATGTGTGTTATACAAGGCAGAATACCATTGAAATAGAGAAAGAAACACGTTCGGCAGCTTTGGAAAGCCTTACACTTCACTGAAATGTAGTACTACACTCTATAACACAGTTGAGAGACAATGTTCCATACCGGCCTCAGTTCATAACAGTTTGTAGGAAGGTGTTTGATAAAGTGGGCAAAGCTTATACTTGGGAAAGAAGGCAGAATACAGGAAACTACATGAAAACATGAATAAATCACTGAAAATGACTGTAAACAGATGAGAACTTGTTTAGAACAGCTGAAAGAGAATCTCCAAGTCAGTTCTTAGTGTAGAAAAGGTAGCTAAGATAAGGGAAATCCTTAATTCGAGTTAAGATCACATGAAACACTGTATGAATCCTATATTCTTTACTTAAAGGAGACTAGAGTGGTAAATGTGTGTTATACAAGGCAGAATACCATTGAAATAGAGAAAGAAACACGTTCGGCAGCTTTGGAAAGCCTTACACTTTACTGAAATGTAGTAATACACTCTATAACACAGTTGAGAGACAATGTTCCCGAGCTGCCTCAGTTCATAACAGTGTGTAGGAAGGTGTTTGATAAAGTGGGCAAAGCTTATACTTGGGCCAGAAGGCAGAATATAGGAAACTAAATGAAAACATGAATAATTCAGTGAAAATGACTGTAAACAGATGAGAACTTGTTTAGAACAGCTGAAAGAGAATCTCCAAGTCAGTTCTTATTGTAGAAAAGGTAGCTAAGACCCGGGAAATCCTTAATTCGACTTAAGATCACATGAAACACTGTATGAATCCTATATTCTTTACTTAAAGGAGACTAGAGTGGTAAATGTGTGTTATACAAGGCAGAATACCATTGAAATAGAGAAAGAAACACGTTCGGCAGCTTTGGAAAGCCTTACACTTCACTGAAATGTAGTACTACACTCTATAACACAGTTGAGAGACAATGTTCCATACCGGCCTCAGTTCATAACAGTTTGTAGGAAGGTGTTTGATAAAGTGGGCAAAGCTTATACTTGGGAAAGAAGGCAGAATACAGGAAACTACATGAAAACATGAATAAATCACTGAAAATGACTGTAAACAGATGAGAACTTGTTTAGAACAGCTGAAAGAGAATCTCCAAGTCAGTTCTTAGTGTAGAAAAGGTAGCTAAGATAAGGGAAATCCTTAATTCGAGTTAAGATAACATCAAACACTGTATGAATCCTATATTCTTTACTTAAAGGCGACTAGAGTGGTAAATGTGTGTTACAGAAGGCAGAATACCATTGAAATAGAGAAAGAAACATGTTCGGAAGCTTTGGAAAGCCTTACACTTCACTGAAATGTAGTACTACACTCTATAACACAGTTGAGAGACAATGTTCCCTTGCTGCCTAAGTTCATAACAGTGTGTAGGAAGTTGTTTGATAAAGTGGGCAAAGCTTATACTTGGGCCAGAAGGCAGAATACAGGAAACTACATGAAAACATGAATAATTCAGTGAAAATGACGGTAAACCGATGAGAACTTGTTTAGAACAGCTGAAAGAGAATCTCCAAGTCAGTTCTTAGTGTAGAAAAGGTAGCTAAGATAAGGAAAATCCTTAATTCGAGTTAAGATAACATCAAACACTGTATGAATCCTATATTGTTTACTTAAAGGAGACTAGAGTGGTAAATGTGTGTTATACAAGGCAGAATACCATAGAAATAGAGAAAGAAACACGTTCGGCAGCTTTGGAAAGCCTTACACTTCACTGAAATGTAGTACTATACTCTATAACACAGTTGAGAGACAATGTTCCTGAGCTGCCTCAGTTCATAACAGTTTGTAGGAAGGTGTTTGATAAAGTGGGCAAAGCTTATACTTGGGCCAGAAGGCAGAATATAGGAAACTACATGAAAAAATGAACAATTCAGTGAAAATGACTGTAAACAGATGAGAACTTGTTTAGAACAGCTGAAAGAGAATCTCCAAGTCAGTTCTTAGTGTAGAAAAGGTAGCTAAGATAAGGGAAATCCTTAATTCCAGTTAAGATCACGTGAAACACTGTATGAATCCTATATTCTTTACTTAAAGTAGACTAGAGTGGTAAATGTGTGTTATACAAGGCAGGATACCATTGAAATAGAGAAAGAAACACGTTCGGCAGCTTCGGAAAGCCTTACACTTCACTGAAATGTAGTACTACACTCTATAACACAGTTGAGAGACAATGTTCCATACCTGCCTCAGTTCATAACAGTTTGTAGGAAGGTGTTTGATAAAGTGGGCAAAGCTTATACTTGGGCCAGAAGGCAGAATATAGGAAACTAAATGAAAACATGAATAATTCAGTGAAAATGACTGTAAACAGATGAGAACTTGTTTAGAACAGCTGAAAGAGAATCTCCAAGTCAGTTCTTAGTGTAGAAAAGGTAGCTAAGACCCGGGAAATCCTTAATTCCAGTTAAGATCACATGAAACACTGTATGAATCCTATATTCTTTACTTAAAGGAGACTAGAGTGGTAAATGTGTGTTATACAAGGCAGAATACCATTGAAATAGAGAAAGAAACACGTTCGGCAGCTTTGGAAAGCCTTACACTTCACTGAAATGTAGTACTACACTCTATAACACAGTTGAGAGACAATGTTCCCGAGCTGCCTCAGTTCATAACAGTGTGTAGGAAGTTGTTTGATAAAGTGTGCAAAGCTTATTCTTGGACAAGAAGGCAGAATATAGGAAACTGCATTAAAACATGAATAATTCAGTTAAAATGACTGTAAACAGATGAGAACTTGTTTAGAACAGCTGAAAGAGAATCTCCAAGTCAGTTCTTAGTGTAGAAAAGGTAGCTAAGATCCGGGAAATCTTTAATTCGACTTAAGATCACATGAAACACTGTGTGAATCCTATATTCTTTACTTAAAGGAGACTAGAGTGGTAAATGTGTGTTATACAAGGCAGAATACCATTGAAATAGAGAAAGAAACACGTTCGGCAGATTTGGAAAGCCTTACACTTCCCTGAAATGAAGTACTACACTCTATAACACAGTTGAGAGACAATGTTCCATAGCTGCCTCATTTCATAACAGTTTGTAGGAAGGTGTTTGATAAAGTGGGCAAAGCTTATACTTGGGCCAGAAGGCAGAATATAGGAAACTACATGAAAAAATGAACAATTCAGTGAAAATGACTGTAAACAGATGAGAACTTGTTTAGAACAGCTGAAAGAGAATCTCCAAGTCAGTTCTTAGTGTAGAAAAGGTAGCTAAGATAAGGGAAATCCTTAATTCCAGTTAAGATCACGTGAAACACTGTATGAATCCTATATTCTTTACTTAAAGGAGACTAGAGTGGTAAATGTGTGTTATACAAGGCAGGATACCATTGAAATAGAGAAAGAAACACGTTCGGCAGCTTCAGAAAGCCTTACACTTCACTGAAATGTAGTACTACACTCTATAACACAGTTGAGAGACAATGTTCCCGAGCTGCCTCAGTTCATAACAGTGTGTAGGAAGGTGTTTGATAAAGTGGGCAAAGCTTATACTTGGGCCAGAAGGCAGAATATAGGAAACTAAATGAAAACATGAATAATTCAGTGAAAATGACTGTAAACCGATGAGAACTTGTTTAGAACACCTGAAAGAGAATCTCCAAGTCAGTTCTTATTGTAGAAAAGGTAGCTAAGACCCGGGAAATCCTTAATTCGACTTAAGATCACATGAAACACTGTATGAATCCTATATTCTTTACTTAAAGGAGACTAGAGTGGTAAATGTGTGTTATACAAGGCAGAATACCATTGAAATAGAGAAAGAAACACGTTCGGCAGCTTTGGAAAGCCTTACACTTCACTGAAATGTAGTACTACACTCTATAACACAGTTGAGAGACAATGTTCCATAACGGCCTCAGTTCATAACAGTTTGTAGGAAGGTGTTTGATAAAGTGGGCAAAGCTTATACTTGGGAAAGAAGGCAGAATACAGGAGACTACATGAAAACATGAATAAATCACTGAAAATGACTGTAAACAGATGAGAACTTGTTTAGAACAGCTGAAAGAGAATCTCCAAGTCAGTTCTTAGTGTAGAAAAGGTAGCTAAGACCCGGGAAATCCTTAATTCGAGTTAAGATAACATCAAACACTGTATGAATCCTATATTCTTTACTTAAAGGCGACTAGAGTGGTAAATGTGTGTTACAGAAGGCAGAATACCATTGAAATAGAGAAAGAAACATGTTCGGCAGCTTTGGAAAGCCTTACACTTCACTGAAATGTAGTACTACACTCTATAACACAGTTGAGAGACAATGTTCCCTGGCTGCCTCAGTTCATAACAGTGTGTAGGAAGTTGTTTGATAAAGTGGGCAAAGCTTATACTTGGGCCAGAAGGCAGAATACAGGAAACTACATGAAAACATGAATAATTCAGTGAAAATGACTGTAAACAGATGAGAACTTGTTTAGAACAGCTGAAAGAGAATCTCCAAGTCAGTTCTTAGTGTAGAAAAGGTAGCTAAGATAATGGAAATCCTTAATTCGAGTTAAGATAACATCAAACACTGTATGAATCCTATATTGTTTACTTAAAGGAGACTAGAGTGGTAAATGTGTGTTATACAAGGCAGAATACCATAGAAATAGAGAAAGAAACACGTTCGGCAGCTTTGGAAAGCCTTACACTTCACTGAAATGTAGTACTATACTCTATAACACAGTTGAGAGACAATGTTCCTGAGCTGCCTCAGTTCATAACAGTTTGTAGGAAGGTGTTTGATAAAGTGGGCAAAGCTTATACTTGGGCCAGAAGGCAGAATATAGGAAACTACATGAAAACATGAATAATTCAGTGAAAATTACTGTAAACAGATTAGAACTTGTTTAGAACAGCTGAAAGAGAATCTCCAAGTCAGTTCTTAGTGTAGAAAAGGTAGCTAAGATAAGAGAAATCCTTAATTCCAGTTAAGATCAGATGAAACACTGTATGAATCCTATATTCTTTACTTAAAGGAGTCTAGAGTGGTAAATGTGTGTTATACAAGGGAGGATACCATTGAAATCGAGAAAGAAACATGTTCGGCAGCTTTGGAAAGCCTTACACTTCACTGAAATGTAGTACTACACTCTATAACACAGTTGAGAGACAATGTTCCCGAGCTGCCTCAGTTCATAACAGTGTGTAGGAAGTTGTTTGATAAAGTGTGCAAAGCTTATTCTTGGACAAGAAGGCAGAATATAGGAAACTGCATTAAAACATGAATAATTCAGTTAAAATGACTGTAAACAGATGAGAACTTGTTTAGAACAGCTGAAAGAGAATCTCCAAGTCAGTTCTTAGTGTAGAAAAGGTAGCTAAGATCAGGGAAATCTTTAATTCGACTTAAGATCACATGAAACTCTGTATGAATCCTATATTCTTTACTTAAAGGAGACTAGAGTGGTAAATGTGTGTTATACAAGGCAGAATACCATTGAAATAGAGAAAGAAACACGTTCGGCAGCTTTGGAAAGCCTTACACTTCCCTGAAATGAAGTACTACACTCTATAACACAGTTGAGAGACAATGTTTCATAGCTGCCTCATTTCATAACAGTTTGTAGGAAGGTGTTTGATAAAGTGGGCAAAGCTTATACTTGGGCCAGAAGGCAGAATATAGGAAACTACATGAAAAAATGAACAATTCAGTGAAAATGACTGTAAACAGATGAGAACTTGTTTAGAACAGCTGAAAGAGAATCTCCAAGTCAGTTCTTAGTGTAGAAAAGGTAGCTAAGACCCGGGAAATCCTTAATTCCAGTTAAGATCACATGAAACACTGTATGAATCCTATATTCTTTACTTAAAGGAGACTAGAGTGGTAAATGTGTGTTATACAAGGCAGAATACCATTGAAATAGAGAAAGAAACACGTTCGGCAGCTTTGGAAAGCCTTACACTTTACTGAAATGTAGTAATACACTCTATAACACAGTTGAGAGACAATGTTCCCGAGCTGCCTCAGTTCATAACAGTGTGTAGGAAGGTGTTTGATAAAGTGGGCAAAGCTTATACTTGGGCCAGAAGGCAGAATATAGGAAACTAAATGAAAACATGAATAATTCAGTGAAAATGACTGTAAACAGATGAGAACTTGTTTAGAACAGCTGAAAGAGAATCTCCAAGTCAGTTCTTATTGTAGAAAAGGTAGCTAAGACCCGGGAAATCCTTAATTCGACTTAAGATCACATGAAACACTGTATGAATCCTATATTCTTTACTTAAAGGAGACTAGAGTGGTAAATGTGTGTTATACAAGGCAGAATACCATTGAAATAGAGAAAGAAACACGTTCGGCAGCTTTGGAAAGCCTTACACTTCACTGAAATGTAGTACTACACTCTATAACACAGTTGAGAGACAATGTTCCATACCGGCCTCAGTTCATAACAGTTTGTAGGAAGGTGTTTGATAAAGTGGGCAAAGCTTATACTTGGGAAAGAAGGCAGAATACAGGAAACTACATGAAAACATGAATAAATCACTGAAAATGACTGTAAACAGATGAGAACTTGTTTAGAACAGCTGAAAGAGAATCTCCAAGTCAGTTCTTAGTGTAGAAAAGGTAGCTAAGATAAGGGAAATCCTTAATTCGAGTTAAGATAACATCAAACACTGTATGAATCCTATATTCTTTACTTAAAGGCAACTAGAGTGGTAAATGTGTGTTACAGAAGGCAGAATACCATTGAAATAGAGAAAGAAACATGTTCGGAAGCTTTGGAAAGCCTTACACTTCACTGAAATGTAGTACTACACTCTATAACACAGTTGAGAGACAATGTTCCCTTGCTGCCTAAGTTCATAACAGTGTGTAGGAAGTTGTTTGATAAAGTGGGCAAAGCTTATACTTGGGCCAGAAGGCAGAATACAGGAAACTACATGAAAACATGAATAATTCAGTGAAAATGACGGTAAACCGATGAGAACTTGTTTAGAACAGCTGAAAGAGAATCTCCAAGTCAGTTCTTAGTGTAGAAAAGGTAGCTAAGATAAGGGAAATCCTTAATTCGAGTTAAGATAACATCAAACACTGTATGAATCCTATATTCTTTACTTAAAGGCGACTAGAGTGGTAAATGTGTGTTACAGAAGGCAGAATACCATTGAAATAGAGAAAGAAACACGTTCGGCAGCTTTGGAAAGCCTTACACTTCACTGAAATGTAGTACTACACTCTATAACACAGTTGAGAGACAATGTTCCCGAGCTGCCTCAGTTCATAACAGTGTGTAGGAAGTTGTTTGATAAAGTGTGCAAAGCTTATTCTTGGACAAGAAGGCAGAATATAGGAAACTGCATTAAAACATGAATAATTCAGTTAAAATGACTGTAAACAGATGAGAACTTGTTTAGAACAGCTGAAAGAGAATCTCCAAGTCAGTTCTTAGTGTAGAAAAGGTAGCTAAGATCCGGGAAATCCTTAATTCGACTTAAGATCACATGAAACACTGTATGAATCCTATATTCTTTACTTAAAGGAGACTAGAGTGGTAAATGTGTGTTATACAAGGCAGAATACCATTGAAATAGAGAAAGAAACACGTTCGGCAGCTTTGGAAAGCCTTACACTTCCCTGAAATGAAGTACTACACTCTATAACACAGTTGAGAGACAATGTTCCATAGCTGCCTCATTTCATAACAGTTTGTAGGAAGGTGTTTGATAAAGTGGGCAAAGCTTATACTTGGGCCAGAAGGCAGAATATAGGAAACTACATGAAAAAATGAACAATTCAGTGAAAATGACTGTAAACAGATGAGAACTTGTTTAGAACAGCTGAAAGAGAATCTCCAAGTCAGTTCTTAGTGTAGAAAAGGTAGCTAAGATAAGGGAAATCCTTAATTCCAGTTAAGATCACGTGAAACACTGTATGAATCCTATATTCTTTACTTAAAGGAGACTAGAGTGGTAAATATGTGTTATACAAGGCAGGATACCATTGTAATAGAGAAAGAAACACGTTCGGCAGCTTCGGAAAGCCTTACACTTCACTGAAATGTAGTACTACACTCTATAACACAGTTGAGAGACAATGTTCCATACCTGCCTCAGTTCATAACAGTTTGTAGGAAGGTGTTTGATAAAGTGGGCAAAGCTTATACTTGGGCAAGAAGGCAGAATATAGGAAACTAAATGAAAACATGAATAATTCAGTGAAAATGACTGTAAACAGATGAGAACTTGTTTAGAACAGCTGAAAGAGAATCTCCAAGTCAGTTCTTAGTGTAGAAAAGGTAGCTAAGACCCGGGAAATCCTTAATTCCAGTTAAGATCACATGAAACACTGTATGAATCCTATATTCTTTACTTAAAGGAGACTAGAGTGGTAAATGTGTGTTATACAAGGCAGAATACCATTGAAATAGAGAAAGAAACACGTTCGGCAGCTTTGTAAAGCCTTACACTTCACTGAAATGTAATACTACACTCTATAACACAGTTGAGAGACAATGTTCCCTAGCTGCCTCAGTTCATAACAGTGTGTAGGAAGTTGTTTGATAAAGTGGGCAAAGCTTATACTTGGGCCAGAAGGCAGAATACAGGAAACTACATGAAAACATGAATAATTCAGTGAAAATGACTGTAAACAGATGAGAACGTGTTTAGAACAGCTGAAAGAGAATCTCCAAGTCAGTTCTTAGTGTAGAAAAGGTAGCTAAGATAAGGGAAATCCTTAATTCCAGTTAAGATCACATGAAACACTGTATGAATCCTATATTCTTTACTTAAAGGAGACTAGAGTGGTAAATGTGTGTTATACAAGGCAGAATACCATTGAAATAGAGAAAGAAACACGTTCGGCAGCTTCGGAAAGCCTTACACTTCACTGAAATGTAGTACTACACTCTATAACACAGTTGAGAGACAATGTTCCATACCTGCCTCAGTTCATAACAGTTTGTAGGAAGGTGTTTGATAAAGTGGGCAAAGCTTATACTTGGGCCAGAAGGCAGAATATAGGAAACTAAATGAAAACATGAATAATTCAGTGAAAATGACTGTAAACAGATGAGAACTTGTTTAGAACAGCTGAAAGAGAATCTCCAAGTCAGTTCTTAGTGTAGAAAAGGTAGCTAAGACCCGGGAAATCCTTAATTCCAGTTAAGATCACATGAAACACTGTATGAATCCTATATTCTTTACTTAAAGGAGACTAGAGTGGTAAATGTGTGTTATACAAGGCAGAATACCATTGAAATAGAGAAAGAAACACGTTCGGCAGCTTTGTAAAGCCTTACACTTCACTGAAATGTAATACTACACTCTATAACACAGTTGAGAGACAATGTTCCCTAGCTGCCTCAGTTCATAACAGTGTGTAGGAAGTTGTTTGATAAAGTGGGCAAAGCTTATACTTGGGCCAGAAGGCAGAATACAGGAAACTACATGAAAACATGAATAATTCAGTGAAAATGACTGTAAACAGATGAGAACGTGTTTAGAACAGCTGAAAGAGAATCTCCAAGTCAGTTCTTAGTGTAGAAAAGGTAGCTAAGATAAGGGAAATCCTTAATTCCAGTTAAGATCACATGAAACACTGTATGAATCCTATATTCTTTACTTAAAGGAGACTAGAGTGGTAAATGTGTGTTATACAAGGCAGAATACCATTGAAATAGAGAAAGAAACACGTTCGGCAGCTTTGGAAAGCCTTACACTTTACTGAAATGTAGTAATACACTCTATAACACAGTTGAGAGACAATGTTCCCGAGCTGCCTCAGTTCATAACAGTGTGTAGGAAGGTGTGTGATAAAGTGGGCAAAGCTTATACTTGGGCCAGAAGGCAGAATATAGGAAACTAAATGAAAACATGAATAATTCAGTGAAAATGACTGTAAACAGATGAGAACTTATTTAGAACAGCTGAAAGAGAATCTCCAAGTCAGTTCTTATTGTAGAAAAGGTAGCTAAGACCCGGGAAATCCTTAATTCGACTTAAGATCACATGAAACACTGTATGAATCCTATATTCTTTACTTAAAGGAGACTAGAGTGGTAAATGTGTGTTATACAAGGCAGAATACCATTGAAATAGAGAAAGAAACACGTTCGGCAGCTTTGGAAAGCCTTACACTTCACTGAAATGTAGTACTACACTCTATAACACAGTTGAGAGACAATGTTCCATACCGGCCTCAGTTCATAACAGTTTGTAGGAAGGTGTTTGATAAAGTGGGCAAAGCTTATACTTGGGAAAGAAGGCAGAATACAGGAAACTACATGAAAACATGAATAAATCACTGAAAATGACTGTAAACAGATGAGAACTTGTTTAGAACAGCTGAAAGAGAATCTCCAAGTCAGTTTTTAGTGTAGAAAAGGTAGCTAAGATAAGGGAAATCCTTAATTCGAGTTAAGATAACATCAAACACTGTATGAATCCTATATTCTTTACTTAAAGGCGACTAGAGTGGTAAATGTGTGTTACAGAAGGCAGAATACCATTGAAATAGAGAAAGAAACATGTTCGGCAGCTTTGGAAAGCCTTACACTTCACTGAAATGTAGTACTACACTCTATAACACAGTTGAGAGACAATGTTCCCTTGCTGCCTAAGTTCATAACAGTGTGTAGGAAGTTGTTTGATAAAGTGGGCAAAGCTTATACTTGGGCCAGAAGGCAGAATACAGGAAACTACATGAAAACATGAATAATTCAGTGAAAATGACGGTAAACAGATGAGAACTTGTTTAGAACAGCTGAAAGAGAATCTCCAAGTCAGTTCTTAGTGTAGAAAAGGTAGCTAAGATAAGGAAAATCCTTAATTCGAGTTAAGATAACATCAAACACTGTATGAATCCTATATTGTTTACTTAAAGGAGACTAGAGTGGTAAATGTGTGTTATACAAGGCAGAATACCATAGAAATAGAGAAAGAAACACGTTCGGCAGCTTTGGAAAGCCTTACACTTCACTGAAATGTAGTACTACACTCTATAACACAGTTTAGAGACAATGTTCCATAGCTGCCTCAGTTCATAACATTTTGTAGGAAGGTGTTTGATAACGTGGGGAAAGCTTATACTTGGACCAGAAGGCAGAATATAGGAAACTACATGAAAACATGAATAATTCAGTGAAAATGACTGTAAACAGATGAGAACTTGTTTAGAACAGCTGAAAGAGAATCTCCAAGTCAGTTCTTAGTGTAGAAAAGGTAGCTAAGATAAGGGAAATCCTTAATTCGGGTTAAGATAACATCAAACACTGTATGAATCCTATATTGTTTACTTAAAGGAGACTAGAGTGGTAAATGTGTGTTATAAAAGGCAGAATACCATAGAAATAGAGAAAGAAACACGTTCGCAGCTTTGGAAAGCCTTACACTTCACTGAAATGTAGTACTATACTCTATAACACAGTTGAGAGACAATGTTCCCTAGCTGCCTCAGTTCATAACAGTGTGTAGGAAGTTGTTTGATAAAGTGGGCAAAGCTTATACTTGGGCCAGAAGGCAGAATACAGGAAACTACATGAAAACATGAATAATTCAGTGAAAATGACTGTAAACAGATGAGAACGTGTTTAGAACAGCTGAAAGAGAATCTCCAAGTCAGTTCTTAGTGTAGAAAAGGTAGCTAAGATAAGATAAATCCTTAATTCGAGTTAAGATAACATCAAACACTGTATGAATCCTATATTGTTTACTTAAAGTAGACTAGAGTGGTAAATGTGTGTTATACAAGGCAGGATACCATTGAAATAGAGAAAGAAACACGTTCGGCAGCTTCGGAAAGCCTTACACTTCACTGAAATGTAGTACTACACTCTATAACACAGTTGAGAGACAATGTTCCATACCTGCCTCAGTTCATAACAGTTTGTAGGAAGGTGTTTGATAAAGTGGGCAAAGCTTATACTTGGGCCAGAAGGCAGAATATAGGAAACTAAATGAAAACATGAATAATTCAGTGAAAATGACTGTAAACAGATGAGAACTTGTTTAGAACAGCTGAAAGAGAATCTCCAAGTCAGTTCTTAGTGTAGAAAAGGTAGCTAAGATCAGGGAAATCTTTAATTCGACTTAAGATCACATGAAACTCTGTATGAATCCTATATTCTTTACTTAAAGGAGACTAGAGTGGTAAATGTGTGTTATACAAGGCAGAATACCATTGAAATAGAGAAAGAAACACGTTCGGCAGCTTTGGAAAGCCTTACACTTCACTGAAATGTAGTACTACACTCTATAACACAGTTGAGAGACAATGTTCCCGAGCTGCCTCAGTTCATAACAGTGTGTAGGAAGTTGTTTGATAAAGTGTGCAAAGCTTATTCTTGGACAAGAAGGCAGAATATAGGAAACTGCATTAAAACATGAATAATTCAGTTAAAATGACTGTAAACAGATGAGAACTTGTTTAGAACAGCTGAAAGAGAATCTCCAAGTCAGTTCTTAGTGTAGAAAAGGTAGCTAAGATCCGGGAAATCTTTAATTCGACTTAAGATCACATGAAACACTGTGTGAATCCTATATTCTTTACTTAAAGGAGACTAGAGTGGTAAATGTGTGTTATACAAGGCAGAATACCATTGAAATAGAGAAAGAAACACGTTCGGCAGATTTGGAAAGCCTTACACTTCCCTGAAATGAAGTACTACACTCTATAACACAGTTGAGAGACAATGTTCCATAGCTGCCTCATTTCATAACAGTTTGTAGGAAGGTGTTTGATAAAGTGGGCAAAGCTTATACTTGGGCCAGAAGGCAGAATATAGGAAACTACATGAAAAAATGAACAATTCAGTGAAAATGACTGTAAACAGATGAGAACTTGTTTAGAACAGCTGAAAGAGAATCTCCAAGTCAGTTCTTAGTGTAGAAAAGGTAGCTAAGATAAGGGAAATCCTTAATTCCAGTTAAGATCACGTGAAACACTGTATGAATCCTATATTCTTTACTTAAAGGAGACTAGAGTGGTAAATGTGTGTTATACAAGGCAGGATACCATTGAAATAGAGAAAGAAACACGTTCGGCAGCTTCGGAAAGCCTTACACTTCACTGAAATGTAGTACTACACTCTATAACACAGTTGAGAGACAATGTTCCCGAGCTGCCTCAGTTCATAACAGTGTGTAGGAAGGTGTTTGATAAAGTGGGCAAAGCTTATACTTGGGCCAGAAGGCAGAATATAGGAAACTAAATGAAAACATGAATAATTCAGTGAAAATGACTGTAAACCGATGAGAACTTGTTTAGAACACCTGAAAGAGAATCTCCAAGTCAGTTCTTATTGTAGAAAAGGTAGCTAAGACCCGGGAAATCCTTAATTCGACTTAAGATCACATGAAACACTGTATGAATCCTATATTCTTTACTTAAAGGAGACTAGAGTGGTAAATGTGTGTTATACAAGGCAGAATACCATTGAAATAGAGAAAGAAACACGTTCGGCAGCTTTGGAAAGCCTTACACTTCACTGAAATGTAGTACTACACTCTATAACACAGTTGAGAGACAATGTTCCATACCGGCCTCAGTTCATAACAGTTTGTAGGAAGGTGTTTGATAAAGTGGGCAAAGCTTATACTTGGGAAAGAAGGCAGAATACAGGAGACTACATGAAAACATGAATAAATCACTGAAAATGACTGTAAACAGATGAGAACTTGTTTAGAACAGCTGAAAGAGAATCTCCAAGTCAGTTCTTAGTGTAGAAAAGGTAGCTAAGATAAGGGAAATCCTTAATTCGAGTTAAGATAACATCAAACACTGTATGAATCCTATATTCTTTACTTAAAGGCGACTAGAGTGGTAAATGTGTGTTACAGAAGGCAGAATACCATTGAAATAGAGAAAGAAACATGGTCGGCAGCTTTGGAAAGCCTTACACTTCACTGAAATGTAGTACTACACTCTATAACACAGTTGAGAGACAATGTTCCCTGGCTGCCTCAGTTCATAACAGTGTGTAGGAAGTTGTTTGATAAAGTGGGCAAAGCTTATACTTGGGCCAGAAGGCAGAATACAGGAAACTACATGAAAACATGAATAATTCAGTGAAAATGACTGTAAACAGATGAGAACTTGTTTAGAACAGCTGAAAGAGAATCTCCAAGTCAGTTCTTAGTGTAGAAAAGGTAGCTAAGATAATGGAAATCCTTAATTCGAGTTAAGATAACATCAAACACTGTATGAATCCTATATTGTTTACTTAAAGGAGACTAGAGTGGTAAATGTGTGTTATACAAGGCAGAATACCATAGAAATAGAGAAAGAAACACGTTCGGCAGCTTTGGAAAGCCTTACACTTCACTGAAATGTAGTACTATACTCTATAACACAGTTGAGAGACAATGTTCCTGAGCTGCCTCAGTTCATAACAGTTTGTAGGAAGGTGTTTGATAAAGTGGGCAAAGCTTATACTTGGGCCAGAAGGCAGAATATAGGAAACTACATGAAAACATGAATAATTCAGTGAAAATTACTGTAAACAGATTAGAACTTGTTCAGAACAGCTGAAAGAGAATCTCCAAGTCAGTTCTTAGTGTAGAAAAGGTAGCTAAGATAAGAGAAATCCTTAATTCCAGTTAAGATCAGATGAAACACTGTATGAATCCTATATTCTTTACTTAAAGGAGTCTAGAGTGGTAAATGTGTGTTATACAAGGGAGGATACCATTGAAATCGAGAAAGAAACATGTTCGGCAGCTTTGGAAAGCCTTACACTTCACTGAAATGTAGTACTACACTCTATAACACAGTTGAGAGACAATGTTCCCGAGCTGCCTCAGTTCATAACAGTGTGTAGGAAGTTGTTTGATAAAGTGTGCAAAGCTTATTCTTGGACAAGAAGGCAGAATATAGGAAACTGCATTAAAACATGAATAATTCAGTTAAAATGACTGTAAACAGATGAGAACTTGTTTAGAACAGCTGAAAGAGAATCTCCAAGTCAGTTCTTAGTGTAGAAAAGGTAGCTAAGATCAGGGAAATCTTTAATTCGACTTAAGATCACATGAAACTCTGTATGAATCCTATATTCTTTACTTAAAGGAGACTAGAGTGGTAAATGTGTGTTATACAAGGCAGAATACCATTGAAATAGAGAAAGAAACACGTTCGGCAGCTTTGGAAAGCCTTACACTTCCCTGAAATGAAGTACTACACTCTATAACACAGTTGAGAGACAATGTTCCATAGCTGCCTCATTTCATAACAGTTTGTAGGAAGGTGTTTGATAAAGTGGGCAAAGCTTATACTTGGGCCAGAAGGCAGAATATAGGAAACTACATGAAAAAATGAACAATTCAGTGAAAATGACTGTAAACAGATGAGAACTTGTTTAGAACAGCTGAAAGAGAATCTCCAAGTCAGTTCTTAGTGTAGAAAAGGTAGCTAAGACCCGGGAAATCCTTAATTCCAGTTAAGATCACATGAAACACTGTATGAATCCTATATTCTTTACTTAAAGGAGACTAGAGTGGTAAATGTGTGTTATACAAGGCAGAATACCATTGAAATAGAGAAAGAAACACGTTCGGCAGCTTTGGAAAGCCTTACACTTCACTGAAATGTAGTACTACACTCTATAACACAGTTGAGAGACAATGTTCCCTAGCTGCCTCAGTTCATAACAGTGTGTAGGAAGTTGTTTGATAAAGTGGGCAAAGCTTATACTTGGGCCAGAAGGCAGAATACAGGAAACTACATGAAAACATGAATAATTCAGTGAAAATGACTGTAAACAGATGAGAACGTGTTTAGAACAGCTGAAAGAGAATCTCCAAGTCAGTTCTTAGTGTAGAAAAGGTAGCTAAGATAAGGGAAATCCTTAATTCCAGTTAAGATCACATGAAACACTGTATGAATCCTATATTCTTTACTTAAAGGAGACTAGAGTGGTAAATGTGTGTTATACAAGGCAGAATACCATTGAAATAGAGAAAGAAACACGTTCGGCAGCTTTGGAAAGCCTTACACTTTACTGAAATGTAGTAATACACTCTATAACACAGTTGAGAGACAATGTTCCCGAGCTGCCTCAGTTCATAACAGTGTGTAGGAAGGTGTTTGATAAAGTGGGCAAAGCTTATACTTGGGCCAGAAGGCAGAATATAGGAAACTAAATGAAAACATGAATAATTCAGTGAAAATGACTGTAAACAGATGAGAACTTGTTTAGAACAGCTGAAAGAGAATCTCCAAGTCAGTTCTTATTGTAGAAAAGGTAGCTAAGACCCGGGAAATCCTTAATTCGACTTAAGATCACATGAAACACTGTATGAATCCTATATTCTTTACTTAAAGGAGACTAGAGTGGTAAATGTGTGTTATACAAGGCAGAATACCATTGAAATAGAGAAAGAAACACGTTCGGCAGCTTTGGAAAGCCTTACACTTCACTGAAATGTAGTACTATACTCTATAACACAGTTGAGAGACAATGTTCCTGAGCTGCCTCAGTTCATAACAGTTTGTAGGAAGGTGTTTGATAAAGTGGGCAAAGCTTATACTTGGGCCAGAAGGCAGAATATAGGAAACTACATGAAAACATGAATAATTCAGTGAAAATTACTGTAAACAGATTAGAACTTGTTTAGAACAGCTGAAAGAGAATCTCCAAGTCAGTTCTTAGTGTAGAAAAGGTAGCTAAGATAAGAGAAATCCTTAATTCCAGTTAAGATCAGATGAAACACTGTATGAATCCTATATTCTTTACTTAAAGGAGTCTAGAGTGGTAAATGTGTGTTATACAAGGGAGGATACCATTGAAATCGAGAAAGAAACATGTTCGGCAGCTTTGGAAAGCCTTACACTTCACTGAAATGTAGTACTACACTCTATAACACAGTTGAGAGACAATGTTCCCGAGCTGCCTCAGTTCATAACAGTGTGTAGGAAGTTGTTTGATAAAGTGTGCAAAGCTTATTCTTGGACAAGAAGGCAGAATATAGGAAACTGCATTAAAACATGAATAATTCAGTTAAAATGACTGTAAACAGATGAGAACTTGTTTAGAACAGCTGAAAGGGAATCTCCAAGTCAGTTCTTAGTGTAGAAAAGGTAGCTAAGATCAGGGAAATCTTTAATTCGACTTAAGATCAAATGAAACTCTGTATGAATCCTATATTCTTTACTTAAAGGAGACTAGAGCGGTAAATGTGTGTTATACAAGGCAGAATACCATTGAAATAGAGAAAGAAACACGTTCGGCAGCTTTGGAAAGCCTTACACTTCCCTGAAATGAAGTACTACACTCTATAACACAGTTGAGAGACAATGTTCCATAACTGCCTCATTTCATAACAGTTTGTAGGAAGGTGTTTGATAAAGTGGGCAAAGCTTATACTTGGGCCAGAAGGCAGAATATAGGAAACTACATGAAAAAATGAACAATTCAGTGAAAATGACTGTAAACAGATGAGAACTTGTTTAGAACAGCTGAAAGAGAATCTCCAAGTCAGTTCTTAGTGTAGAAAAGGTAGCTAAGACCCGGGAAATCCTTAATTCCAGTTAAGATCACATGAAACACTGTATGAATCCTATATTCTTTACTTAAAGGAGACTAGAGTGGTAAATGTGTGTTATACAAGGCAGAATACCATTGAAATAGAGAAAGAAACACGTTCGGCAGCTTTGGAAAGCCTTACACTTCACTGAAATGTAGTACTACACTCTATAACACAGTTGAGAGACAATGTTCCCTAGCTGCCTCAGTTCATAACAGTGTGTAGGAAGTTGTTTGATAAAGTGGGCAAAGCTTATACTTGGGCCAGAAGGCAGAATACAGGAAACTACATGAAAACATGAATAATTCAGTGAAAATGACTGTAAACAGATGAGAACGTGTTTAGAACAGCTGAAAGAGAATCTCCAAGTCAGTTCTTAGTGTAGAAAAGGTAGCTAAGATAAGGGAAATCCTTAATTCCAGTTAAGATCACATGAAACACTGTATGAATCCTATATTCTTTACTTAAAGGAGACTAGAGTGGTAAATGTGTGTTATACAAGGCAGAATACCATTGAAATAGAGAAAGAAACACGTTCGGCAGCTTTGGAAAGCCTTACACTTTACTGAAATGTAGTAATACACTCTATAACACAGTTGAGAGACAATGTTCCCGAGCTGCCTCAGTTCATAACAGTGTGTAGGAAGGTGTTTGATAAAGTGGGCAAAGCTTATACTTGGGCCAGAAGGCAGAATATAGGAAACTAAATGAAAACATGAATAATTCAGTGAAAATGACTGTAAACAGATGAGAACTTGTTTAGAACAGCTGAAAGAGAATCTCCAAGTCAGTTCTTATTGTAGAAAAGGTAGCTAAGACCCGGGAAATCCTTAATTCGACTTAAGATCACATGAAACACTGTATGAATCCTATATTCTTTACTTAAAGGAGACTAGAGTGGTAAATGTGTGTTATACAAGGCAGAATACCATTGAAATAGAGAAAGAAACACGTTCGGCAGCTTTGGAAAGCCTTACACTTCACTGAAATGTAGTACTACACTCTATAACACAGTTGAGAGACAATGTTCCATACCGGCCTCAGTTCATAACAGTTTGTAGGAAGGTGTTTGATAAAGTGGGCAAAGCTTATACTTGGGAAAGAAGGCAGAATACAGGAAACTACATGAAAACATGAATAAATCACTGAAAATGACTGTAAACAGATGAGAACTTGTTTAGAACAGCTGAAAGAGAATCTCCAAGTCAGTTCTTAGTGTAGAAAAGGTAGCTAAGATAAGGGAAATCCTAAATTCGAGTTAAGATAACATCAAACACTGTATGAATCCTATATTCTTTACTTAAAGGCGACTAGAGTGGTAAATGTGTGTTACAGAAGGCAGAATACCATTGAAATAGAGAAAGAAACATGTTTGGCAGCTTTGGAAAGCCTTACACTTCACTGAAATGTAGTACTACACTCTATAACACAGTTGAGAGACAATGTTCCCTGGCTGCCTCAGTTCATAACAGTGTGTAGGAAGTTGTTTGATAAAGTGGGCAAAGCTTATACTTGGGCCAGAAGGCAGAATACAGGAAACTACATGAAAACATGAATAATTCAGTGAAAATGACTGTAAACAGATGAGAACGTGTTTAGAACAGCTGAAAGAGAATCTCCAAGTCAGTTCTTAGTGTAGAAAAGGTAGCTAAGATAAGGGAAATCCTTAATTCCAGTTAAGATCAGATGAAACACTGTATGAATCCTATATTCTTTACTTAAAGGAGACTAGAGTGGTAAATGTGTGTTATACAAGGCAGAATACCATTGAAATAGAGAAAGAAACACGTTCGGCAGCTTTGGAAAGCCTTACACTTCACTGAAATGTAGTACTACACTCTATAACACAGTGGAGAGACAATGTTCCATAGCTGCCTCAGTTCATAACATTTTGTAGGAAGGTGTTTGATAAAGTGGGGAAAGCTTATACTTGGACCAAAAGGCAGAATATAGGAAACTACATGAAAACATGAATAATTCAGTGAAAATGACTGTGAACAGATGAGAACTTGTTTAGAACAGCTGAAAGAGAATCTCCAAGTCAGTTCTTAGTGTAGAAAAGGTAGCTAAGATAAGGGAAATCCTTAATTCGGGTTAAGATAAGATCAAACACTGTATGAATCCTATATTGTTTACTTAAAGGAGACTAGAGTGGTAAATATGTGTTATATAAGGCAGAATACCATTGAAAAAGAGAAAGAAACACTTTCGGCAGCTTTGGAAATCCTTACACTTCACTGAAATGTAGTACTACACTCTATAACACAGTTGAGAGACAATGTTCTCTAGCTCCCTCAGTTTATAACAGTGTGTAGGAAGTTGTTTGATAAAGTGGGAAAGCTTATACTTGGGCCAGTAGGCAGAATATAGGAAACTACATGAAAACATGAAAAATTCAGTGAAAATGACTAAAAACAGATGAGAACTTGTTCAGAACAGCTGAAAGAGAATCTCCAAGTCAGTTCTTAGTGTAGAAAAGATAGCTAAGATAAGGGAAATCCTTAATTCCATTTAAGATCACATGAAACACTGTATGAATCCAATATTCTTTTCTTAAAGGAGACTAGAGTGGTAAATGTGTGTTATACAAGGCAGAATACCATTGAAATAGAGAAAGAAACATGTTCGGCAGCTTTGAAAAGCCTTACACTTCACTGAAATGTAGTACTACACTCTATAACACAGTTGAGAGACAATGTTCCATAGCTGCCTCAGTTCAAAACATTTTGTAGGAAGGTGTTTGATAAAGTGGGGCAAGCTTATACTTGGACCAGAAGGCAGAATATAGGAAACTACATGAAAACATGAATAATTCACTGAAAATGACCGTAAACAGATGAGAACTTGTTTAGAACAGCTGAAAGAGAATCTCCAAGTCAGTTCTTAGTGTAGAAAAGGTAGCTAAGGTAAGGGAAATCCTTAATTTGTGTTTAGATAACATCAAACACTGTATGAATCCTATATTCATTACTTAAAGGAGACTAGAGTGGTAAATGTGTGTTATACAAGACAGAATACCATAGAAATAGAGAAAGAAACATGTTCGGCAGCTTTGGAAAGCCTTACACTTTACTGAAATGTAGTACTACACTCTATAACACAGTTGAGAGACAATGTTCCCGAGCTGCCTCAGTTCATAACAGTGTGTAGGAAGTTGTTTGATAAAGTGGGCAAAGCTTATACTTGGGCCAGAAGGCAGAATACAGGAAACTACATTAAAACATGAATAATTCAGTTAAAATGACTGTAAACAGATGAGAACTTGTTTAGAACAGCTGAAAGAGATTCTCCAAGTCAGATCTTAGTGTAGAAAAGGTAGCTAAGATAAGGGAAATCCTTAATTCCAGTTAAGATCACATGAAACACTGTATGAATCCTATATTCTTTACTTAAAGGAGACTAGAGTGGTAAATGTGTGTTATACAAGGCAGAATGCCATTGAAATAGAGAAAGAAACACGTTCCGCAGCTTTGGAAAGCCTTACACTGCACTGAAATGTAGTACTACACTCTATAACACAGTTGAGAGACAATGTTCTCTAGCTCCCTCAGTTTATAACAGTGTGTAGGAAGTTGTTTGATAAAGTGGGCAAAGCTTATACTTGGGCCAGTAGGCAGAATATAGGAAACTACATGAAAACATGAAAAATTCAGTGAAAATGACTGTAAACAGATGAGAACTTGTTTAGAACAGCTGAAAGAGAATCTCCAAGTCAGTTCTTAGTGTAGAAAAGATAGCTAAGATAAGGGAAATCCTTAATTCCAGTTAAGATCACATGAAACACTGTATGAATCCAATATTCTTTTCTTAAAGGAGACTAGAGTGGTAAATGTGTGTTATACAAGGCAGAATACCATTGAAATAGAGAAAGAAACATGTTCGGCAGCTTTGGAAAGCCTTACACTTCACTGAAATGTAGTACTACACTCTATAACACAGTTGAGAGACAATGTTCCCGAGCTGCCTCAGTTCATAACAGTGTGTAGGAAGTTGTTTGATAAAGTGGACAAAGCTTATACTTGGACCAGAAGGCAGAATATAGGAAACTACATGAAAACATGAATAATTCACTGAAAATGACCGTAAACAGATGAGAACTTGTTTAGAACAGCTGAAAGAGAATCTCCAAGTCAGTTCTTAGTGTAGAAAAGGTAGCTAAGATAAGGGAAATCCTTAATTCGTGTTTAGATAACATCAAATACTGTATGAATCCTATATTCATTACTTAAAGGAGACTAGAGTGGTAAATGTGTGTTATACAAGGCAGAATACCATTGAAATAGAGAAAGAAACATGTTCGGCAGCTTTGGAAAGCCTTACACTTTACTGAAATGTAGTAATACACTCTATAACACAGTTGAGAGACAATGTTCCCGAGCTGCCTCAGTTCATAACAGTGTGTAGGAAGTTGTTTGATAAAGTGGCCAAAGCTTATTCTTGGACCAGAAGGCAGAATATAGGAAACTGCATGAAAACATGAATAATTCAGTGAAAATGACTGTAAAAAGATGAGAACTTGTTTAGAACAGCTGAAAGAGATTCTCCAAGTCAGTTCTTAGTGTAGAAAAGGTAGCTAAGATCCGGAAAATCCTTAATTCGAGTTAAGATCACATGAAACACTGTATGAATCCTATATTCTTTATTTAAAGGAGACTAGAGTGGTAAATGTGTGTTATACAAGGCAGAATACCATAGAAATAGAGAAAGAAACATGTTCGGCAGCTTTGGAAAGCCTTACACTTTACTGAAATGTAGTACTACACTCTATAACACAGTTGAGAGACAATGTTCCCGAGCTGCCTCAGTTCATAACAGTGTGTAGGAAGTTGTTTGATAAAGTGGGCAAAGCTTATACTTGGGCCAGAAGGCAGAATACAGGAAACTACATTAAAACATGAATAATTCAGTTAAAATGACTGTAAACAGATGAGAACTTGTTTAGAACAGCTGAAAGAGATTCTCCAAGTCAGATCTTAGTGTAGAAAAGGTAGCTAAGATAAGGGAAATCCTTAATTCCAGTTAAGATCACATGAAACACTGTATGAATCCTATATTCTTTACTTAAAGGAGACTAGAGTGGTAAATGTGTTTTATACAAGGCAGGATACCATTGAAATACAGAATGAAACACGTTCGGCAGCTTTGGAAAGCCTTATACTTCACTGAAATGTAATCCTACACTCTATAACACAGTTGAGAGACAATGTTCCATAGCTGCCTCAGTTCATAACAGTTTGTAGGAAGGTGTTTGATAAAGTGGGCAAAGCTTATACTTGGGCCAGAAGGGAGAATATAGGAAACTACATGAAAACATGAATAATTCAGTGAAAATGACTGTAAACAGATGAGAACTTGTTTAGAACAGCTGAAAGAGAATCTCCAAGTCAGTTCTTAGTGTAGAAAAGGTAGCTAAGATAAGGGAAATCCTTAATTCGAGTTTAGATAACATCAAACACTGTATGAATCCTATATTCATTACTTAAAGGAGACTAGAGTGGTAAATGTGTGTTATACAAGGCAGAATACCATTGAAATAGAGAAAGAAACACGTTCGGCAGCTTTGGAAAGCCTTACACTTCACTGAAATGTAGTACTACACTCTATAACACAGTTGAGAGACAATGTTCCCGAGCTGCCTCAGTTCATAACAGTGTGTAGGAAGTTGTTTGATAAAGTGGGCAAAGCTTATACTTGGGCCAGAAGGCAGAATATAGGAAACTACATGAAAACATGAATAATTCAGTGAAAATGACTGTAAACAGATGAGAACTTGTTTAGAACAGCTGAAAGAGAATCTCCAAGTCAGTTCTTAGTGTAGAAAAGGTAGCTTAAATAAGGGAAATCCTTAATTCCAGTTAAGATCACATGAAACACTGTATGAATCCAATATTCTTTACTTAAAGGAGACTAGATTGGTAAATGTGTGTTATACAAGGCAGAATACCATTGAAATAGAGAAAGAAACACGTTCGGCAGCTTTGGAAAGCCTTACACTTCACTGAAATGTAGTACTACACTCTATAACACAGTTGAGAGACAATGTTCCCTAGCTGCCTCAGTTCATAACAGTGTTTAGGAAGTTGTTTGATAAAGTGGGCAAAGCTTATACTTGGGCCAGAAGGAAGAATATAGGAAACTACATGAAAACATGAATAATTCAGTGAAAATGACTATAAACAGATGAGAACTTGTTTAGAACACCTGAAAGAGAATCTCCAAGTCAGTTCTTAGTGTAGAAAAGGTAGCTAAGATAAGGGAAATCCTTAATTCGAGTTTAGATAACATCAAACACTGTATGAATCCAATATTCTTTACTTAAAGGAGACTAGATTGGTAAATGTGTGTTATACAAGGCAGAATACCATTGAAATAGAGAAAGAAACACGTTCGGCAGCTTTGGAAAGCCTTACACTTCACTGAAATGTAGTACTACACTCTATAACACAGTTGAGAGACAATGTTCCCTAGCTGCCTCAGTTCATAACAGTGTTTAGGAAGTTGTTTGATAAAGTGGGCAAAGCTTATACTTGGGCCAGAAGGCAGAATATAGGAAACTACATGAAAACATGAATAATTCAGTGAAAATGACTGTAAACAGATGAGAACTTGTTTAGAACACCTGAAAGAGAATCTCCAAGTCAGTTCTTAGTGTAGAAAAGGTAGCTACGATAAGGGAAGTCCTTAATTCGAGTTTAGATAACATCAAACACTGTATGAATCCTATATTCATTACTTAAAGGAGACTAGAGTGGTTAATGTGTGTTATACTAGGCAGAATACCATTGAAATAGAGAAAGAAACACGTTCGGCAGCTTTGGAAAGCATTACACTTCACTGAAATGTAGTACTACACTCTATAACACAGTTGAAAGACAATGTTCGCGAGCTGCCTCAGTTCATACCAGTGTGTAGGAAGTTGTTTGACAAAGTGGGCAAAGCTTATACTTGGACCAGAAAGCAGAATATAGGAAACTACATGAAAACATGAATAATTCAGTGAAAATGACCGTAAACAGATGAGAACTTGTTTAGAACAGCTGAAAGAGAATCTCCAAGTCAGTTCTTAGTGTAGAAAAGGTAGCTAAAATAAGGGAAATCCTTAATTCGAGTTAAGATAACATCAAACACTGTATGAATCCTATATTCATTACTTAAAGGAGACTAGAGTGGTAAATGTGTGTTATATAAGGCAGAATACAATTGACATAGAGAAAGAAACACGTTCCGCAGCTTTGGAAAGCCTTACACTTCACTGAAATGTAATCCTACACTCTATAACACAGTTGAGAGACAATGTTCCATAGCTGCCTCAGTTCATAACAGTTTGTAGGAAGGTGTTTGATAAAGTGGGCAAAGCTTATACTTGGGCCAGAAGGCAGAATATAGGAAACTAAATGAAAACATGAATAATTCAGTGAAAATGACTGTAAACAGATGAGAACTTGTTTAGAACGGCTGAAAGAGAATCTCCAAGTCAGTTCTTAGTGTAGAAAAGGTAGCTAAGATAAGGGAAATCCTTAATTCGGGTTAAGATAAGATCAAACACTGTATGAATCCTATATTCATTACTTAAAGGAGACTAGAGTGGTAAATGTGTGTTATACAAGGCAGAATACCATAGAAATAGAGAAAGAAACACGTGCGGCAGCTTTGGAAAGCCTTACACTTCACTGAAATGTAGTAATACACTCTATAACACAGTTGAGAGACAATGTTCCCGAGCTGCCTCAGTTCATAACAGTGTGTAGGAAGTTGTTTGATAAAGTGGCCAAAGCTTATTCTTGGACCAGAAGGCAGAATATAGGAAACTGCATGAAAACATGAATAATTCAGTGAAAATGACTGTAAAAAGATGAGAACTTGTTTAGAACAGCTGAAAGAGATTCTCCAAGTCAGTTCTTAGTGTAGAAAAGGTAGCTAAGATCCGGAAAATCCTTAATTCGAGTTAAGATCACATGAAACACTGTATGAATCCTATATTCTTTACTTAAAGGAGACTAGAGTGGTAAATGTGTGTTATACAAGGCAGAATACCATTGAAATAGAGAAAGAAACACGTTCGGCAGCTTTGGAAAGCCTTACACTTCACTGAAATGAAGTACTACACTCTATAACACAGTTGAGAGACAATGTTCCATAGCTACCTCAGTTCATAACAGTTTGTAGGAAGGTGTTTGATAAAGTGGGCAAAGCTTATACTTGGGCCAGAAGGCAGAATACAGGAAACTACATGAAAACATGAATAATTCAGTGAAAATGACTGTAAACAGATGAGAACGTGTTTAGAACAGCTGAAAGAGAATCTCCAAGTCAGTTCTTAGTGTAGAAAAGGTAGCTAAGATAAGGGAAATCCTTAATTCGCGGTAAGATAACATCAAACACTGTATGAATCCTATATTCATTACTTAAAGGAGACTAGAGTGGTAAATGTGTGTTATATAAGGCAGAATACAATTGACATAGAGAAAGAAACACGTTCGGCAGCTTTGGAAAGCCTTACACTTCACTGAAATGTAATCCTACACTCTATAACACAGTTGAGAGACAATGTTCCATAGCTGCCTCAGTTCATAACAGTTTGTAGGAAGGTGTTTGATAAAGTGGGCAAAGCTTATACTTGGGCCAGAAGGCAGAATATTGGAAACTGCATGAAAACATGAATAATTCAGTGAAAATGACTGTAAACAGATGAGAACTTGTTTAGAACGGCTGAAAGAGAATCTCCAAGTCAGTTCTTAGTGTAGAAAAGGTAGCTAAGATAAGGGAAAACCTTAATTCCAGTTAAGATCACATGAAACACTGTATGAATCCTATATTCTTTACTTAAAGGAGACTAGAGTGGTAAATGTGTTTTATACAAGGCAGGATACCATTGAAATACAGAAAGAAACACGTTCGGCAGCTTTGGAAAGCCTTATACTTCACTGAAATGTAGTCCTACACTGTATAACACATTTGAGAGACAATGTTCTCGAGCTGCCTCAGTTAATAACAGTGTGTAGGAAGTTGTTTGATAAAGTGGGCAAAGCTTATACTTGGACCGGAAGGCAGAATATAGAAAACTACATGAAAACATGAATAATTCAGTGAAATTGACTGTAAGCAGATGAGAACCTGTTTAGAAAAGTTGAAAGAGAATCTCGAAGTCAGCTCTTAGTGTAGAAAAGGTAGCTAAGATAAGGGAAATCCTCAATTCGAGTTAAGATAACATCAAACACTGTATGAATCCTATATTCATTACTTAAAGGAGACTAGAGTGGTAAATGTGTGTTATACAAGGCAGAATACCATAGAAATAGAGAAAGAAACACTTTCGGCAGCTTTGGAAAGCCTTACACTTCACTGAAATGTAGTACTACACTCTATAACACAGTTGAGAGACAATGTTCCCTAACTGCCTCAGTTCATACCAGTGTGTAGGAAGTTGTTTGACAAAGTGGGCAAAGCTTATACTTGGACCAGAAAGCAGAATTTAGGAAACTACATGAAAACATGAATAATTCAGTGAAAATGACCGTAAACAGATGAGAACTTGTTTAGAACAGCTGAAAGAGAATCTCCAAGTCAGTTCTTAGTGTAGAAAAGATAGCTAAGATAAGGGAAATCCTTAATTCCAGTTAAGATCACATGAAACACTGTATGAATCCAATATTCTTTTCTTAAAGGAGACTAGAGTGGTAAATGTGTGTTATACAAGGCAGAATACCATTGAAATAGAGAAAGAAACATGTTCGGCAGCTTTGGAAAGCCTTACACTTCACTGAAATGTAGTACTACACTCTATAACACAGTTGAGAGACAATGTTCCCGAGCTGCCTCAGTTCATAACAGTGTGTAGGAAGTTGTTTGATAAAGTGGACAAAGCTTATACTTGGACCAGAAGGCAGAATATAGGAAACTACATGAAAACATGAATAATTCACTGAAAATGACCGTAAACAGATGAGAACTTGTTTAGAACAGCTGAAAGAGAATCTCCAAGTCAGTTCTTAGTGTAGAAAAGGTAGCTAAGATAAGGGAAATCCTTAATTCGTGTTTAGATAACATCAAATACTGTATGAATCCTATATTCATTACTTAAAGGAGACTAGAGTGGTAAATGTGTGTTATACAAGGCAGAATACCATAGAAATAGAGAAAGAAACATGTTCGGCAGCTTTGGAAAGCCTTACACTTTACTGAAATGTAGTAATACACTCTATAACACAGTTGAGAGACAATGTTCCCGAGCTGCCTCAGTTCATAACAGTGTGTAGGAAGTTGTTTGATAAAGTGGCCAAAGCTTATTCTTGGACCAGAAGGCAGAATATAGGAAACTGCATGAAAACATGAATAATTCAGTGAAAATGACTGTAAAAAGATGAGAACTTGTTTAGAACAGCTGAAAGAGATTCTCCAAGTCAGTTCTTAGTGTAGAAAAGGTAGCTAAGATCCGGAAAATCCTTAATTCGAGTTAAGATCACATGAAACACTGTATGAATCCTATATTCTTTACTTAAAGGAGACTAGAGTGGTAAATGTGTGTTATACAAGGCAGAATACCATTGAAATAGAGAAAGAAACACGTTCGGCAGCTTTGGAAAGCCTTACACTTCACTGAAATGAAGTACTACACTCTATAACACAGTTGAGAGACAATGTTCCATAGCTACCTCAGTTCATAACAGTTTGTAGGAAGGTGTTTGATAAAGTGGGCAAAGCTTATACTTGGGCCAGAAGGCAGAATACAGGAAACTACATGAAAACATGAATAATTCAGTGAAAATGACTGTAAACAGATGAGAACTTGTTTAGAACAGCTGAAAGAGAATCTCCAAGTCAGTTCTTAGTGTAGAAAAGGTAGCTAAGATAAGGGAAATCCTTAATTCGCGGTAAGATAACATCAAACACTGTATGAATCCTATATTCATTACTTAAAGGAGACTAGAGTGGTAAATGTGTGTTATATAAGGCAGAATACAATTGACATAGAGAAAGAAACACGTTTGGCAGCTTTGGAAAGCCTTACACTTCACTGAAATGTAATCCTACACTCTATAACACAGTTGAGAGACAATGTTCCATAGCTGCCTCAGTTCATAACAGTTTGTAGGAAGGTGTTTGATAAAGTGGGCAAAGCTTATACTTGGGCCAGAACGCAGAATACAGGAAACTACATTAAAACATGAATAATTCAGTTAAAATGACTGTAAACAGATGAGAACTTGTTTAGAACAGCTGAAAGAGATTCTCCAAGTCAGATCTTAGTGTAGAAAAGGTAGCTAAGATAAGGGAAAACCTTAATTCCAGTTAAGATCACATGAAACACTGTATGAATCCTATATTCTTTACTTAAAGGAGACTAGAGTGGTAAATGTGTTTTATACAAGGCAGGATACCATTGAAATACAGAAAGAAACACGTTCGGCAGCTTTGGAAAGCCTTATACTTCACTGAAATGTAGTCCTACACTGTATAACACATTTGAGAGACAATGTTCTCGAGCTGCCTCAGTTAATAACAGTGTGTAGGAAGTTGTTTGATAAAGTGGGCAAAGCTTATACTTGGGCCAGAAGGGAGAATATAGGAAACTACATGAAAACATGAATAATTCAGTGAAAATGACTGTAAACAAATGAGAACTTGTTTAGAACAGCTGAAAGAGAATCTCCAAGTCAGTTCTTAGTGTAGAAAAGGTAGCTAAGATAAGGGAAATCCTTAATTCGAGTTTAGATAACATCAAACACTGTATGAATCCTATATTCATTACTTAAAGGAGACTAGAGTGGTAAATGTGTGTTATACAAGGCAGAATACCATTGAAATAGAGAAAGAAACACGTTCGGCAGCTTTGGAAAGCCTTACACTTCACTGAAATGTAGTACTACACTCTATAACACAGTTGAGAGACAATGTTCCCGAGCTGCCTCAGTTCATAACAGTGTGTAGGAAGTTGTTTGATAAAGTGGGCAAAGCTTATACTTGGGCCAGAAGGCAGAATATAGGAAACTACATGAAAACATGAATAATTCAGTGAAAATGACTGTAAACAGATGAGAACTTGTTTAGAACAGCTGAAAGAGAATCTCCAAGTCAGTTCTTAGTGTAGAAAAGGTAGCTAAGATAAGGGAAATCCTTAATTCCAGTTAAGATCACATGAAACACTGTATGAATCCAATATTCTTTACTTAAAGGAGACTAGATTGGTAAATGTGTGTTATACAAGGCAGAATACCATTGAAATAGAGAAAGAAACACGTTCGGCAGCTTTGGAAAGCCTTACACTTCACTGAAATGTAGTACTACACTCTATAACACAGTTGAGAGACAATGTTCCCTAGCTGCCTCAGTTCATAACAGTGTTTAGGAAGTTGTTTGATAAAGTGGGCAAAGCTTATACTTGGGCCAGAAGGAAGAATATAGGAAACTACATGAAAACATGAATAATTCAGTGAAAATGACTGTAAACAGATGAGAACCTGTTTAGAACACCTGAAAGAGAATCTCCAAGTCAGTTCTTAGTGTAGAAAAGGTAGCTAAGATAAGGGAAATCCTTAATTCGAGTTTAGATAACATCAAACACTGTATGAATCCAATATTCTTTACTTAAAGGAGACTAGATTGGTAAATGTGTGTTATACAAGGCAGAATACCATTGAAATAGAGAAAGAAACACGTTTGGCAGCTTTGGAAAGCCTTACACTTCACTGAAATGTAGTACTACACTCTATAACACAGTTGAGAGACAATGTTCCCTAGCTGCCTCAGTTCATAACAGTGTTTAGGAAGTTGTTTGATGAAGTGGGCAAAGCTTATACTTGGGCCAGAAGGCAGAATATAGGAAACTACATGAAAACATGAATAATTCAGTGAAAATGACTGTAAACAGATGAGAACTTGTTTAGAACACCTGAAAGAGAATCTCCAAGTCAGTTCTTAGTGTAGAAAAGGTAGCTAAGATAAGGGAAATCCTTAATTCGAGTTTAGATAACATCAAACACTGTATGAATCCTATATTCATTACTTAAAGGAGACTAGAGTGGTTAATGTGTGTTATACCATGCAGAATACCATTGAAATAGAGAAAGAAACACGTTGGGCAGCTTTGGAAAGCATTACACTTCACTGAAATGTAGTACTACACTCTATAACACAGTTGAAAGACAATGTTCCCGAGCTGCCTCAGTTTATACCAGTGTGTAGGAAGTTGTTTGACAAAGTGGGCAAAGCTTATACTTGGACCAGAAAGCAGAATATAGGAAACTACATGAAAACATGAATAATTCAGTGAAAATGACTGTAAACAGATGAGAACTTGTTTAGAACAGCTGAAAGAGAATCTCCAAGTCAGTTCTTAGTGTAGAAAAGGTAGCTAAAATAAGGGAAATCCTTAATTCGAGTTAAGATAACATCAAACACTGTATGAATCCTATATTCATTACTTAAAGGAGACTAGAGTGGTAAATGTGTGTTATATAAGGCAGAATACAATTGACATAGAGAAAGAAACACGTTCCGCAGCTTTGGAAAGCCTTACACTTCACTGAAATGTAATCCTACACTCTATAACACAGTTGAGAGACAATGTTCCATAGCTGCCTCAGTTCATAACAGTTTGTAGGAAGGTGTTTGATAAAGTGGGCAAAGCTTATACTTGGGCCAGAAGGCAGAATATAGGAAACTAAATGAAAACATGAATAATTCAGTGAAAATGACTGTAAACAGATGAGAACTTGTTTAGAACGGCTGAAAGAGAATCTCCAAGTCAGTTCTTAGTGTAGAAAGGTAGCTAAGATAAGGGAAATCCTTAATTCCAGTTAAGATCACATGAAACACTGTATGAATCCTATATTCTTTACTTAAAGGAGACTAGAGTGGTAAATGTGTTTTATACAAGGCAGGATACCATTGAAATACAGAAAGAAACACGTTCGGCAGCTTTGGAAAGCCTTATACTTCACTGAAATGTAGTCCTACACTCTATAACACATTTGAGAGACAATGTTCCCGAGCTGCCTCAGTTAATAACAGTGTGTAGGAAGTTGTTTGATAAAGTGGGCAAAGCTTATACTTGGACCAGAAGGCAGAATATAGGAAACTACAAGAAAATATGAATAATTCAGTGAAATTGACTGTAAGCAGATGAGAACCTGTTTAGAAAAGTTGAAAGAGATTCTCCAAGTCAGTTCTTAGTGTAGAAAAGGTAGCTAAGATAAGGAAAATCCTTAATTCCAGTTAAGATCACATGAAACACTGTATGAATCCTATATTCTTTACTTAAAGGAGACTATAGTGGTAATTGTGTGTTATACAAGGCAGAATACCATTGAAATAGAGAAAGAAACACGTTCCGCAGCTTTGGAAAGCCTTACACTTCACTGAAATGTAGTACTACACTCTATAACACAGTTGAGAGACAATGTTCCCGAGCTGCCTCAGTTCATAACAGTGTGTAGGAAGTTGTTTGATGAAGTGGGAAAAGCTTATACTTGGACCAGAAGGCAGAATATAGGAAACTACATGAAAACATGAATAATTCAGTGAAATTGACTGTAAGCAGATGAGAACCTGTTTAGAAAAGTTGAAAGAGAATCTCCAAGTCAGTTCTTGGTCTAGAAAAGGTAGCTAAGATAAGGGAAATCCTTAATTCGAGTTGAGATAACATCAAACAGTGTATGAATCCTATATTCATTACTTAAAGGAGACTAGAGTGGTAAATGTGTGTTATAGAAGGCAGAATACCATTGAAATAGAGAACGAAACATGTTCGGCAGCTTTGGAAAGCCTTACACTTCAGTGAAATGTCGTACTACACTCTATAACACAGTTGAGAGACAATGTTCCCTAACTGCCTCAGTTCATAACAGTGTGTAGGAAGTTGTTTGATAAAGTGGGCAAAGTTTATATGTGGGCCAGAAGGCAGAATACAGGAAACTACATGAAAACATGAATAATTCAGTGAAAATGACTGTAAACAGATGAGAACTTGTTTAGAACAGCTGAAATAGAATCTCCAAGTCAGTTCTTAGTGTAGAAAAGGTAGCTAAGATAAGGGAAATCCTTTATTCGAGTTAAGATAACATCAAACACTGTATGAATCCTATATTGTTTACTTAAAGGAGACTAGAGTGGTAAATGTGTGTTATACAAGGCAGAATACCATTGAAATAGAGAAAGAAACACGTTCGGCAGCTTTGGAAAGCCTTACACTTCACTGAAATGTAGTACTACACTCTATAACACAGTTGAGAGACAATGTTCCCGAGCTGCCTCAGTTCATACCAGTGTGTAGGAAGTTGTTTGACAAAGTGGGCAAAGCTTATACTTGGACCAGAAAGCAGAATATAGGAAACTACATGAAAACATGAATAATTCAGTGAAAATGACAGTAAACAGATGAGAACTTGTTTAGAACAGATGAAAGAGAATCTCCAAGTCAGTTCTTAGTGTAGAAAAGGTAGCTAAGATAAGGGAAATCCTTAATTCGAGTTAAGATAACATCAAACACTGTATGAATCCTATATTCATTACTTAAAGGAGACTAGAGTGGTAACTGTGTGTTATATAAGGCAGAATACCATTGACATAGAGAAAGAAACACGTTCGGCAGCTTTGGAAAGCCTTACACTTCACTGAAATGTAGTCCTACACTCTATAACACAGTTGAGAGACAATGTTCCATAGCTGCCTCATTTCATAACAGTTTGTAGGAAGGTGTTTGATAAAGTGGGCAAAGCTTATACTTGGGCCAGAAGGGAGAATATAGGAAACTACATGAAAACATGAATAATTCAGTGAAAATGACTGTAAACAAATGAGAACTTGTTTAGAACAGCTGAAAGAGAATCTCCAAGTCAGTTCTTAGTGTAGAAAAGGTAGCTAAGATAAGGGAAATCCTTAATTCGAGTTTAGATAACATCAAACACTGTATGAATCCTATATTCATTACTTAAAGGAGACTAGAGTGGTAAATGTGTGTTATACAAGGCAGAATACCATTGAAATAGAGAAAGAAACACGTTCGGCAGCTTTGGAAAGCCTTACACTTCACTGAAATGTAGTACTACACTCTATAACACAGTTGAGAGACAATGTTCCCGAGCTGCCTCAGTTCATAACAGTGTGTAGGAAGTTGTTTGATAAAGTGGGCAAAGCTTATACTTGGGCCAGAAGGCAGAATATAGGAAACTACATGAAAACATGAATAATTCAGTGAAAATGACTGTAAACAGATGAGAACTTGTTTAGAACAGCTGAAAGAGAATCTCCAAGTCAGTTCTTAGTGTAGAAAAGGTAGCTAAGATAAGGGAAATCCTTAATTCCAGTTAAGATCACATGAAACACTGTATGAATCCAATATTCTTTACTTAAAGGAGACTAGATTGGTAAATGTGTGTTATACAAGGCAGAATACCATTGAAATAGAGAAAGAAACACGTTCGGCAGCTTTGGAAAGCCTTACACTTCACTGAAATGTAGTACTACACTCTATAACACAGTTGAGAGACAATGTTCCCTAGCTGCCTCAGTTCATAACAGTGTTTAGGAAGTTGTTTGATAAAGTGGGCAAAGCTTATACTTGGGCCAGAAGGAAGAATATAGGAAACTACATGAAAACATGAATAATTCAGTGAAAATGACTGTAAACAGATGAGAACTTGTTTAGAACACCTGAAAGAGAATCTCCAAGTCAGTTCTTAGTGTAGAAAAGGTAGCTAAGATAAGGGAAATCCTTAATTCGAGTTTAGATAACATCAAACACTGTATGAATCCTATATTCATTACTTAAAGGAGACTAGAGTGGTTAATGTGTGTTATACTAGGCAGAATACCATTGAAATAGAGAAAGAAACACGTTCTGCAGCTTTGGAAAGCATTACACTTCACTGAAATGTAGTACTACACTCTATAACACAGTTGAAAGACAATGTTCCCGAGCTGCCTCAGTTCATAACAGTGTGTAGGAAGTTGTTTGATAAAGTGGGCAAAGCTTATACTTGGACAAGAAGGCAGAATATAGGAAACTACATGAAAACATGATTAATTCACTGAAAATGACTGTAAACAGATGAGAACTTGTTTAGAACAGCTGAAAGAGATTCTCCAAGTCAGTTCTTAGGGTAGAAAAGGTAGCTAAGATCCGGGAAATCCTTAATTGGAGTTAAGATGACATCAAACACTGTATGAATCCTATATTGTTTACTTAAAGGAGACTAGAGTGGTAAATGTGTGTTATACAAGGCAGAATACCATTGAAATAGAGAAAGAAACACGTTCGGCAGCTTTGGAAACCCTTACACTTCACTGAAATGTAGTACTACACTCTATAACACAGCTGAGAGACAATGTTCCGGAGCTGCCTCAGTTCATAACAGTGTATAGGAAGTTGATTGATAAAGTGGCAAAGCTTTTATACTTGGAACAGAAGGCAGAATATAGGAAACTACATGAAAACATGAATAATTCAGTGAAAATGACTGTAAACAGATGAGAACTTGTTTTAGAACAGCTGAAAGAGATTCTCCAAGTCATTTCTTAGTGTAGAAAAGATAGCTAAATCCGGGAAATCCTTAATTCGAGTTAAGATCACATGAAACACTGTTTGAATCCTATATTGTTTACTTAAAGGAGACTAGAGTGGTAAATGTGTGTTATATATGGCAGAATACCATTGAAATAGAGAAAGAAACACGTTCGGCAGCTTTGGAAAGCCTTACACTTCACTGAAATGTAGTACTACACTCTATAACACAGTTGAGAGACAATGTTCCCGAGCTGCCTCAGTTTATGACAGTGTGTAGGAAGTTGTTTGATAAAGTGGGAAAAGCTTATACTTGGGCCAGAAGGCAGAATATAGGAAACTACATGAAAACATGAATAATTCAGTGAAAATGACTGTAAACAGATGAGAACTTGTTTAGAACAGCTGAAAGAGATTCTCCAAGTCAGTTCTTAGTGTAGAAAAGGTAGCTAAATCCGGGAAATACTTAATTGGAGTTAAGATCACATGAAACACTGTATGAATCCGATATTGTTTACTTAAAGGAGACTAGAGTGGTAAATGTGTGTTATACAAGGCAGAATACCATTGAAATAGAGAAAGAAACACGTTCGGCAGCTTTGGAAAGCCTTACACTTCACTGAAATGTAGTCCTACACTCTATAACACAGTTGAGAGACAATGTTCCATAGCTGCCTCAGTTCATAACAGTTTGTAGGAAGGTGTTTGATAAAGTGGGCAAAGCTTATACTTGGGCCAGAAGGGAGAATATAGGAAACTACATGAAAACATGAATAATTCAGTGAAAATGACTGTAAACAGATGAGAACTTGTTTAGAACAGCTGAAAGAGAATCTCAAAGTCTGTTCTTAGTGTAGAAAAGGTAGCTAAGATAAGGGAAATCCTTAATTCGAGTTTAGATAACATCAAACACTGTATGAATCCTATATTCATTACTTAAAGGAGACTAGAGTGGTAAATGTGTGTTATACAAGGCAGAATACCATTGAAATAGAGAAAGAAACACGTTCGGCAGCTTTGGAAAGCCTTACACTTCACTGAAATGTAGTACTACACTCTATAACACAGTTGAGAGACAATGTTCCCGAGCTGCCTCAGTTCATACCAGTGTGTAGGAAGTTGTTTGACAAAGTGGGCAAAGCTTATACTTGGACCAGAAAGCAGAATATAGGAAACTACATGAAAACATGAATAATTCAGTGAAAATGACAGTAAACAGATGAGAACTTGTTTAGAGCAGATGAAAGAGAATCTCCAAGTAAGTTCTTAGTGTAGAAAAGGTAGCTAAGATAAGGGAAATCCTTAATTCGAGTTAAGATAACATCAAACACTGTATGAATCCTATATTCATTACTTAAAGGAGACTAGAGTGGTAAATGTGTGTTATATAAGGCAGAATACCATTGACATAGAGAAAGAAACACGTTCGGCAGCTTTGGAAAGCCTTACACTTCACTGAAATGTAGTCCTACACTCTATAACACAGTTGAGAGACAATGTTCCATAGCTGCCTCAGTTCATAACAGTTTGTAGGAAGGTGTTTGATAAAGTGGGCAAAGCTTATACTTGGGCCAGAAGGGAGAATATAGGAAACTACATGAAAACATGAATAATTCAGTGAAAATGACTGTAAACAGATGAGAACTTGTTTAGAACAGCTGAAAGAGAATCTCCAAGTCAGTTCTTAGTGTAGAAAAGGTAGCTAAGATAAGGGAAATCCTTAATTCGAGTTTAGATAACATCAAACACTGTATGAATCCTATATTCATTACTTAAAGGAGACTAGAGTGGTAAATGTGTGTTATATAAGGCAGAATAAAATTGACATTGAGAAAGAAACACGTTCGGCAGCTTTGGAAAGCCTTACACTTCACTGAAATGTAATCCTACACTCTATAACACAGTTGAGAGACAATGTTCCATAGCTGCCTCAGTTCATAACAGTTTGTAAGAAGGTGTTTGATAAAGTGGGCAAAGCTTATACTTGGGCCAGAAGGCAGAATATAGGAAACTAAATGAAAACATGAATAATTCAGTGAAAATGACTGTAAACAGATGAGAACTTGTTTAGAACGGCTGAAAGAGAATCTCCAAGTCAGTTCTTAGTGTAGAAAAGGTAGCTAAGATAAGGGAAAACCTTAATTCCAGTTAAGATCACATGAAACACTGTATGAATCCTATATTCTTTACTTAAAGGAGACTAGAGTGGTAAATGTGTTTTATACAAGGCAGGATACCATTGAAATACAGAATGAAACACGTTCGGCAGCTTTGGAAAGCCTTATACTTCACTGAAATGTAGTCCTACACTCTATAACACAGTTGAGAGACAATGTTCCATAGCTGCCTCAGTTCATAACAGTTTGTAGGAAGTTGTTTGACAAAGTGGGCAAAGCTTATACTTGGACCAGAAAGCAGAATATAGGAAACTACATGAAAACATGAATAATTCAGTGAAAATGACCGTAAACAGATGAGAACTTGTTTAGAACAGCTGAAAGAGAATCTCCAAGTCAGTTCTTAGTGTAGAAAAGGTAGCTAAAATAAGGGAAATCCTTAATTCGAGTTAAGATAACATCAAACACTGTATGAATCCTATATTCATTACTTAAAGGAGACTAGAGTGGTAAATGTGTGTTATATAAGGCAGAATACAATTGACATAGAGAAAGAAACACGTTCCGCAGCTTTGGAAAGCCTTACACTTCACTGAAATGTAATCCTACACTCTATAACACAGTTGAGAGACAATGTTCCATAGCTGCCTCAGTTCATAACAGTTTGTAGGAAGGTGTTTGATAAAGTGGGCAAAGCTTATACTTGGGCCAGAAGGCAGAATATAGGAAACTAAATGAAAACATGAATAATTCAGTGAAAATGACTGTAAACAGATGAGAACTTGTTTAGAACGGCTGAAAGAGAATCTCCAAGTCAGTTCTTAGTGTAGAAAAGGTAGCTAAGATAAGGGAAATCCTTAATTCGGGTTAAGATAAGATCAAACACTGTATGAATCCTATATTCATTACTTAAAGGAGACTAGAGTGGTAAATGTGTGTTATACAAGGCAGAATACCATAGAAATAGAGAAAGAAACACGTGCGGCAGCTTTGGAAAGCCTTACACTTCACTGAAATGTAGTAATACACTCTATAACACAGTTGAGAGACAATGTTCCCGAGCTGCCTCAGTTCATAACAGTGTGTAGGAAGTTGTTTGATAAAGTGGCCAAAGCTTATTCTTGGACCAGAAGGCAGAATATAGGAAACTGCATGAAAACATGAATAATTCAGTGAAAATGACTGTAAAAAGATGAGAACTTGTTTAGAACAGCTGAAAGAGATTCTCCAAGTCAGTTCTTAGTGTAGAAAAGGTAGCTAAGATCCGGAAAATCCTTAATTCGAGTTAAGATCACATGAAACACTGTATGAATCCTATATTCTTTACTTAAAGGAGACTAGAGTGGTAAATGTGTGTTATACAAGGCAGAATACCATTGAAATAGAGAAAGAAACACGTTCGGCAGCTTTGGAAAGCCTTACACTTCACTGAAATGAAGTACTACACTCTATAACACAGTTGAGAGACAATGTTCCATAGCTACCTCAGTTCATAACAGTTTGTAGGAAGGTGTTTGATAAAGTGGGCAAAGCTTATACTTGGGCCAGAAGGCAGAATACAGGAAACTACATGAAAACATGAATAATTCAGTGAAAATGACTGTAAACAGATGAGAACGTGTTTAGAACAGCTGAAAGAGAATCTCCAAGTCAGTTCTTAGTGTAGAAAAGGTAGCTAAGATAAGGGAAATCCTTAATTCGCGGTAAGATAACATCAAACACTGTATGAATCCTATATTCATTACTTAAAGGAGACTAGAGTGGTAAATGTGTGTTATATAAGGCAGAATACAATTGACATAGAGAAAGAAACACGTTCGGCAGCTTTGGAAAGCCTTACACTTCACTGAAATGTAATCCTACACTCTATAACACAGTTGAGAGACAATGTTCCATAGCTGCCTCAGTTCATAACAGTTTGTAGGAAGGTGTTTGATAAAGTGGGCAAAGCTTATACTTGGGCCAGAAGGCAGAATATTGGAAACTGCATGAAAACATGAATAATTCAGTGAAAATGACTGTAAACAGATGAGAACTTGTTTAGAACGGCTGAAAGAGAATCTCCAAGTCAGTTCTTAGTGTAGAAAAGGTAGCTAAGATAAGGGAAAACCTTAATTCCAGTTAAGATCACATGAAACACTGTATGAATCCTATATTCTTTACTTAAAGGAGACTAGAGTGGTAAATGTGTTTTATACAAGGCAGGATACCATTGAAATACAGAAAGAAACACGTTCGGCAGCTTTGGAAAGCCTTATACTTCACTGAAATGTAGTCCTACACTGTATAACACATTTGAGAGACAATGTTCTCGAGCTGCCTCAGTTAATAACAGTGTGTAGGAAGTTGTTTGATAAAGTGGGCAAAGCTTATACTTGGACCGGAAGGCAGAATATAGAAAACTACATGAAAACATGAATAATTCAGTGAAATTGACTGTAAGCAGATGAGAACCTGTTTAGAAAAGTTGAAAGAGAATCTCGAAGTCAGCTCTTAGTGTAGAAAAGGTAGCTAAGATAAGGGAAATCCTCAATTCGAGTTAAGATAACATCAAACACTGTATGAATCCTATATTCATTACTTAAAGGAGACTAGAGTGGTAAATGTGTGTTATACAAGGCAGAATACCATAGAAATAGAGAAAGAAACACTTTCGGCAGCTTTGGAAAGCCTTACACTTCACTGAAATGTAGTACTACACTCTATAACACAGTTGAGAGACAATGTTCCCTAACTGCCTCAGTTCATACCAGTGTGTAGGAAGTTGTTTGACAAAGTGGGCAAAGCTTATACTTGGACCAGAAAGCAGAATTTAGGAAACTACATGAAAACATGAATAATTCAGTGAAAATGACCGTAAACAGATGAGAACTTGTTTAGAACAGCTGAAAGAGAATCTCCAAGTCAGTTCTTAGTGTAGAAAAGATAGCTAAGATAAGGGAAATCCTTAATTCCAGTTAAGATCACATGAAACACTGTATGAATCCAATATTCTTTTCTTAAAGGAGACTAGAGTGGTAAATGTGTGTTATACAAGGCAGAATACCATTGAAATAGAGAAAGAAACATGTTCGGCAGCTTTGGAAAGCCTTACACTTCACTGAAATGTAGTACTACACTCTATAACACAGTTGAGAGACAATGTTCCCGAGCTGCCTCAGTTCATAACAGTGTGTAGGAAGTTGTTTGATAAAGTGGACAAAGCTTATACTTGGACCAGAAGGCAGAATATAGGAAACTACATGAAAACATGAATAATTCACTGAAAATGACCGTAAACAGATGAGAACTTGTTTAGAACAGCTGAAAGAGAATCTCCAAGTCAGTTCTTAGTGTAGAAAAGGTAGCTAAGATAAGGGAAATCCTTAATTCGTGTTTAGATAACATCAAATACTGTATGAATCCTATATTCATTACTTAAAGGAGACTAGAGTGGTAAATGTGTGTTATACAAGGCAGAATACCATAGAAATAGAGAAAGAAACATGTTCGGCAGCTTTGGAAAGCCTTACACTTTACTGAAATGTAGTAATACACTCTATAACACAGTTGAGAGACAATGTTCCCGAGCTGCCTCAGTTCATAACAGTGTGTAGGAAGTTGTTTGATAAAGTGGCCAAAGCTTATTCTTGGACCAGAAGGCAGAATATAGGAAACTGCATGAAAACATGAATAATTCAGTGAAAATGACTGTAAAAAGATGAGAACTTGTTTAGAACAGCTGAAAGAGATTCTCCAAGTCAGTTCTTAGTGTAGAAAAGGTAGCTAAGATCCGGAAAATCCTTAATTCGAGTTAAGATCACATGAAACACTGTATGAATCCTATATTCTTTACTTAAAGGAGACTAGAGTGGTAAATGTGTGTTATACAAGGCAGAATACCATTGAAATAGAGAAAGAAACACGTTCGGCAGCTTTGGAAAGCCTTACACTTCACTGAAATGAAGTACTACACTCTATAACACAGTTGAGAGACAATGTTCCATAGCTACCTCAGTTCATAACAGTTTGTAGGAAGGTGTTTGATAAAGTGGGCAAAGCTTATACTTGGGCCAGAAGGCAGAATACAGGAAACTACATGAAAACATGAATAATTCAGTGAAAATGACTGTAAACAGATGAGAACTTGTTTAGAACAGCTGAAAGAGAATCTCCAAGTCAGTTCTTAGTGTAGAAAAGGTAGCTAAGATAAGGGAAATCCTTAATTCGCGGTAAGATAACATCAAACACTGTATGAATCCTATATTCATTACTTAAAGGAGACTAGAGTGGTAAATGTGTGTTATATAAGGCAGAATACAATTGACATAGAGAAAGAAACACGTTTGGCAGCTTTGGAAAGCCTTACACTTCACTGAAATGTAATCCTACACTCTATAACACAGTTGAGAGACAATGTTCCATAGCTGCCTCAGTTCATAACAGTTTGTAGGAAGGTGTTTGATAAAGTGGGCAAAGCTTATACTTGGGCCAGAACGCAGAATACAGGAAACTACATTAAAACATGAATAATTCAGTTAAAATGACTGTAAACAGATGAGAACTTGTTTAGAACAGCTGAAAGAGATT
This sequence comes from Pipistrellus hanaki, assembly GCF_964339955.1. Classification (NCBI taxonomy): domain Eukaryota; kingdom Metazoa; phylum Chordata; class Mammalia; order Chiroptera; family Vespertilionidae; genus Pipistrellus; species Pipistrellus hanaki. The sequence goes on from NC_140519.1 coordinate 1,009,720, forward strand.
CTCCAAGTCAGATCTTAGTGTAGAAAAGGTAGCTAAGATAAGGGAAAACCTTAATTCCAGTTAAGATCACATGAAACACTGTATGAATCCTATATTCTTTACTTAAAGGAGACTAGAGTGGTAAATGTGTTTTATACAAGGCAGGATACCATTGAAATACAGAAAGAAACACGTTCGGCAGCTTTGGAAAGCCTTATACTTCACTGAAATGTAGTCCTACACTGTATAACACATTTGAGAGACAATGTTCTCGAGCTGCCTCAGTTAATAACAGTGTGTAGGAAGTTGTTTGATAAAGTGGGCAAAGCTTATACTTGGGCCAGAAGGGAGAATATAGGAAACTACATGAAAACATGAATAATTCAGTGAAAATGACTGTAAACAAATGAGAACTTGTTTAGAACAGCTGAAAGAGAATCTCCAAGTCAGTTCTTAGTGTAGAAAAGGTAGCTAAGATAAGGGAAATCCTTAATTCGAGTTTAGATAACATCAAACACTGTATGAATCCTATATTCATTACTTAAAGGAGACTAGAGTGGTAAATGTGTGTTATACAAGGCAGAATACCATTGAAATAGAGAAAGAAACACGTTCGGCAGCTTTGGAAAGCCTTACACTTCACTGAAATGTAGTACTACACTCTATAACACAGTTGAGAGACAATGTTCCCGAGCTGCCTCAGTTCATAACAGTGTGTAGGAAGTTGTTTGATAAAGTGGGCAAAGCTTATACTTGGGCCAGAAGGCAGAATATAGGAAACTACATGAAAACATGAATAATTCAGTGAAAATGACTGTAAACAGATGAGAACTTGTTTAGAACAGCTGAAAGAGAATCTCCAAGTCAGTTCTTAGTGTAGAAAAGGTAGCTAAGATAAGGGAAATCCTTAATTCCAGTTAAGATCACATGAAACACTGTATGAATCCAATATTCTTTACTTAAAGGAGACTAGATTGGTAAATGTGTGTTATACAAGGCAGAATACCATTGAAATAGAGAAAGAAACACGTTCGGCAGCTTTGGAAAGCCTTACACTTCACTGAAATGTAGTACTACACTCTATAACACAGTTGAGAGACAATGTTCCCTAGCTGCCTCAGTTCATAACAGTGTTTAGGAAGTTGTTTGATAAAGTGGGCAAAGCTTATACTTGGGCCAGAAGGAAGAATATAGGAAACTACATGAAAACATGAATAATTCAGTGAAAATGACTGTAAACAGATGAGAACCTGTTTAGAACACCTGAAAGAGAATCTCCAAGTCAGTTCTTAGTGTAGAAAAGGTAGCTAAGATAAGGGAAATCCTTAATTCGAGTTTAGATAACATCAAACACTGTATGAATCCAATATTCTTTACTTAAAGGAGACTAGATTGGTAAATGTGTGTTATACAAGGCAGAATACCATTGAAATAGAGAAAGAAACACGTTTGGCAGCTTTGGAAAGCCTTACACTTCACTGAAATGTAGTACTACACTCTATAACACAGTTGAGAGACAATGTTCCCTAGCTGCCTCAGTTCATAACAGTGTTTAGGAAGTTGTTTGATGAAGTGGGCAAAGCTTATACTTGGGCCAGAAGGCAGAATATAGGAAACTACATGAAAACATGAATAATTCAGTGAAAATGACTGTAAACAGATGAGAACTTGTTTAGAACACCTGAAAGAGAATCTCCAAGTCAGTTCTTAGTGTAGAAAAGGTAGCTAAGATAAGGGAAATCCTTAATTCGAGTTTAGATAACATCAAACACTGTATGAATCCTATATTCATTACTTAAAGGAGACTAGAGTGGTTAATGTGTGTTATACCATGCAGAATACCATTGAAATAGAGAAAGAAACACGTTGGGCAGCTTTGGAAAGCATTACACTTCACTGAAATGTAGTACTACACTCTATAACACAGTTGAAAGACAATGTTCCCGAGCTGCCTCAGTTTATACCAGTGTGTAGGAAGTTGTTTGACAAAGTGGGCAAAGCTTATACTTGGACCAGAAAGCAGAATATAGGAAACTACATGAAAACATGAATAATTCAGTGAAAATGACCGTAAACAGATGAGAACTTGTTTAGAACAGCTGAAAGAGAATCTCCAAGTCAGTTCTTAGTGTAGAAAAGGTAGCTAAAATAAGGGAAATCCTTAATTCGAGTTAAGATAACATCAAACACTGTATGAATCCTATATTCATTACTTAAAGGAGACTAGAGTGGTAAATGTGTGTTATATAAGGCAGAATACAATTGACATAGAGAAAGAAACACGTTCCGCAGCTTTGGAAAGCCTTACACTTCACTGAAATGTAATCCTACACTCTATAACACAGTTGAGAGACAATGTTCCATAGCTGCCTCAGTTCATAACAGTTTGTAGGAAGGTGTTTGATAAAGTGGGCAAAGCTTATACTTGGGCCAGAAGGCAGAATATAGGAAACTAAATGAAAACATGAATAATTCAGTGAAAATGACTGTAAACAGATGAGAACTTGTTTAGAACGGCTGAAAGAGAATCTCCAAGTCAGTTCTTAGTGTAGAAAGGTAGCTAAGATAAGGGAAATCCTTAATTCCAGTTAAGATCACATGAAACACTGTATGAATCCTATATTCTTTACTTAAAGGAGACTAGAGTGGTAAATGTGTTTTATACAAGGCAGGATACCATTGAAATACAGAAAGAAACACGTTCGGCAGCTTTGGAAAGCCTTATACTTCACTGAAATGTAGTCCTACACTCTATAACACATTTGAGAGACAATGTTCCCGAGCTGCCTCAGTTAATAACAGTGTGTAGGAAGTTGTTTGATAAAGTGGGCAAAGCTTATACTTGGACCAGAAGGCAGAATATAGGAAACTACAAGAAAATATGAATAATTCAGTGAAATTGACTGTAAGCAGATGAGAACCTGTTTAGAAAAGTTGAAAGAGATTCTCCAAGTCAGTTCTTAGTGTAGAAAAGGTAGCTAAGATAAGGAAAATCCTTAATTCCAGTTAAGATCACATGAAACACTGTATGAATCCTATATTCTTTACTTAAAGGAGACTATAGTGGTAATTGTGTGTTATACAAGGCAGAATACCATTGAAATAGAGAAAGAAACACGTTCCGCAGCTTTGGAAAGCCTTACACTTCACTGAAATGTAGTACTACACTCTATAACACAGTTGAGAGACAATGTTCCCGAGCTGCCTCAGTTCATAACAGTGTGTAGGAAGTTGTTTGATGAAGTGGGAAAAGCTTATACTTGGACCAGAAGGCAGAATATAGGAAACTACATGAAAACATGAATAATTCAGTGAAATTGACTGTAAGCAGATGAGAACCTGTTTAGAAAAGTTGAAAGAGAATCTCCAAGTCAGTTCTTGGTCTAGAAAAGGTAGCTAAGATAAGGGAAATCCTTAATTCGAGTTGAGATAACATCAAACAGTGTATGAATCCTATATTCATTACTTAAAGGAGACTAGAGTGGTAAATGTGTGTTATAGAAGGCAGAATACCATTGAAATAGAGAACGAAACATGTTCGGCAGCTTTGGAAAGCCTTACACTTCAGTGAAATGTCGTACTACACTCTATAACACAGTTGAGAGACAATGTTCCCTAACTGCCTCAGTTCATAACAGTGTGTAGGAAGTTGTTTGATAAAGTGGGCAAAGTTTATATGTGGGCCAGAAGGCAGAATACAGGAAACTACATGAAAACATGAATAATTCAGTGAAAATGACTGTAAACAGATGAGAACTTGTTTAGAACAGCTGAAATAGAATCTCCAAGTCAGTTCTTAGTGTAGAAAAGGTAGCTAAGATAAGGGAAATCCTTTATTCGAGTTAAGATAACATCAAACACTGTATGAATCCTATATTGTTTACTTAAAGGAGACTAGAGTGGTAAATGTGTGTTATACAAGGCAGAATACCATTGAAATAGAGAAAGAAACACGTTCGGCAGCTTTGGAAAGCCTTACACTTCACTGAAATGTAGTACTACACTCTATAACACAGTTGAGAGACAATGTTCCCGAGCTGCCTCAGTTCATACCAGTGTGTAGGAAGTTGTTTGACAAAGTGGGCAAAGCTTATACTTGGACCAGAAAGCAGAATATAGGAAACTACATGAAAACATGAATAATTCAGTGAAAATGACAGTAAACAGATGAGAACTTGTTTAGAACAGATGAAAGAGAATCTCCAAGTCAGTTCTTAGTGTAGAAAAGGTAGCTAAGATAAGGGAAATCCTTAATTCGAGTTAAGATAACATCAAACACTGTATGAATCCTATATTCATTACTTAAAGGAGACTAGAGTGGTAACTGTGTGTTATATAAGGCAGAATACCATTGACATAGAGAAAGAAACACGTTCGGCAGCTTTGGAAAGCCTTACACTTCACTGAAATGTAGTCCTACACTCTATAACACAGTTGAGAGACAATGTTCCATAGCTGCCTCATTTCATAACAGTTTGTAGGAAGGTGTTTGATAAAGTGGGCAAAGCTTATACTTGGGCCAGAAGGGAGAATATAGGAAACTACATGAAAACATGAATAATTCAGTGAAAATGACTGTAAACAAATGAGAACTTGTTTAGAACAGCTGAAAGAGAATCTCCAAGTCAGTTCTTAGTGTAGAAAAGGTAGCTAAGATAAGGGAAATCCTTAATTCGAGTTTAGATAACATCAAACACTGTATGAATCCTATATTCATTACTTAAAGGAGACTAGAGTGGTAAATGTGTGTTATACAAGGCAGAATACCATTGAAATAGAGAAAGAAACACGTTCGGCAGCTTTGGAAAGCCTTACACTTCACTGAAATGTAGTACTACACTCTATAACACAGTTGAGAGACAATGTTCCCGAGCTGCCTCAGTTCATAACAGTGTGTAGGAAGTTGTTTGATAAAGTGGGCAAAGCTTATACTTGGGCCAGAAGGCAGAATATAGGAAACTACATGAAAACATGAATAATTCAGTGAAAATGACTGTAAACAGATGAGAACTTGTTTAGAACAGCTGAAAGAGAATCTCCAAGTCAGTTCTTAGTGTAGAAAAGGTAGCTAAGATAAGGGAAATCCTTAATTCCAGTTAAGATCACATGAAACACTGTATGAATCCAATATTCTTTACTTAAAGGAGACTAGATTGGTAAATGTGTGTTATACAAGGCAGAATACCATTGAAATAGAGAAAGAAACACGTTCGGCAGCTTTGGAAAGCCTTACACTTCACTGAAATGTAGTACTACACTCTATAACACAGTTGAGAGACAATGTTCCCTAGCTGCCTCAGTTCATAACAGTGTTTAGGAAGTTGTTTGATAAAGTGGGCAAAGCTTATACTTGGGCCAGAAGGAAGAATATAGGAAACTACATGAAAACATGAATAATTCAGTGAAAATGACTGTAAACAGATGAGAACTTGTTTAGAACACCTGAAAGAGAATCTCCAAGTCAGTTCTTAGTGTAGAAAAGGTAGCTAAGATAAGGGAAATCCTTAATTCGAGTTTAGATAACATCAAACACTGTATGAATCCTATATTCATTACTTAAAGGAGACTAGAGTGGTTAATGTGTGTTATACTAGGCAGAATACCATTGAAATAGAGAAAGAAACACGTTCTGCAGCTTTGGAAAGCATTACACTTCACTGAAATGTAGTACTACACTCTATAACACAGTTGAAAGACAATGTTCCCGAGCTGCCTCAGTTCATAACAGTGTGTAGGAAGTTGTTTGATAAAGTGGGCAAAGCTTATACTTGGACAAGAAGGCAGAATATAGGAAACTACATGAAAACATGATTAATTCACTGAAAATGACTGTAAACAGATGAGAACTTGTTTAGAACAGCTGAAAGAGATTCTCCAAGTCAGTTCTTAGGGTAGAAAAGGTAGCTAAGATCCGGGAAATCCTTAATTGGAGTTAAGATGACATCAAACACTGTATGAATCCTATATTGTTTACTTAAAGGAGACTAGAGTGGTAAATGTGTGTTATACAAGGCAGAATACCATTGAAATAGAGAAAGAAACACGTTCGGCAGCTTTGGAAACCCTTACACTTCACTGAAATGTAGTACTACACTCTATAACACAGCTGAGAGACAATGTTCCGGAGCTGCCTCAGTTCATAACAGTGTATAGGAAGTTGATTGATAAAGTGGCAAAGCTTTTATACTTGGAACAGAAGGCAGAATATAGGAAACTACATGAAAACATGAATAATTCAGTGAAAATGACTGTAAACAGATGAGAACTTGTTTTAGAACAGCTGAAAGAGATTCTCCAAGTCATTTCTTAGTGTAGAAAAGATAGCTAAATCCGGGAAATCCTTAATTCGAGTTAAGATCACATGAAACACTGTTTGAATCCTATATTGTTTACTTAAAGGAGACTAGAGTGGTAAATGTGTGTTATATATGGCAGAATACCATTGAAATAGAGAAAGAAACACGTTCGGCAGCTTTGGAAAGCCTTACACTTCACTGAAATGTAGTACTACACTCTATAACACAGTTGAGAGACAATGTTCCCGAGCTGCCTCAGTTTATGACAGTGTGTAGGAAGTTGTTTGATAAAGTGGGAAAAGCTTATACTTGGGCCAGAAGGCAGAATATAGGAAACTACATGAAAACATGAATAATTCAGTGAAAATGACTGTAAACAGATGAGAACTTGTTTAGAACAGCTGAAAGAGATTCTCCAAGTCAGTTCTTAGTGTAGAAAAGGTAGCTAAATCCGGGAAATACTTAATTGGAGTTAAGATCACATGAAACACTGTATGAATCCGATATTGTTTACTTAAAGGAGACTAGAGTGGTAAATGTGTGTTATACAAGGCAGAATACCATTGAAATAGAGAAAGAAACACGTTCGGCAGCTTTGGAAAGCCTTACACTTCACTGAAATGTAGTCCTACACTCTATAACACAGTTGAGAGACAATGTTCCATAGCTGCCTCAGTTCATAACAGTTTGTAGGAAGGTGTTTGATAAAGTGGGCAAAGCTTATACTTGGGCCAGAAGGGAGAATATAGGAAACTACATGAAAACATGAATAATTCAGTGAAAATGACTGTAAACAGATGAGAACTTGTTTAGAACAGCTGAAAGAGAATCTCAAAGTCTGTTCTTAGTGTAGAAAAGGTAGCTAAGATAAGGGAAATCCTTAATTCGAGTTTAGATAACATCAAACACTGTATGAATCCTATATTCATTACTTAAAGGAGACTAGAGTGGTAAATGTGTGTTATACAAGGCAGAATACCATTGAAATAGAGAAAGAAACACGTTCGGCAGCTTTGGAAAGCCTTACACTTCACTGAAATGTAGTACTACACTCTATAACACAGTTGAGAGACAATGTTCCCGAGCTGCCTCAGTTCATACCAGTGTGTAGGAAGTTGTTTGACAAAGTGGGCAAAGCTTATACTTGGACCAGAAAGCAGAATATAGGAAACTACATGAAAACATGAATAATTCAGTGAAAATGACAGTAAACAGATGAGAACTTGTTTAGAGCAGATGAAAGAGAATCTCCAAGTAAGTTCTTAGTGTAGAAAAGGTAGCTAAGATAAGGGAAATCCTTAATTCGAGTTAAGATAACATCAAACACTGTATGAATCCTATATTCATTACTTAAAGGAGACTAGAGTGGTAAATGTGTGTTATATAAGGCAGAATACCATTGACATAGAGAAAGAAACACGTTCGGCAGCTTTGGAAAGCCTTACACTTCACTGAAATGTAGTCCTACACTCTATAACACAGTTGAGAGACAATGTTCCATAGCTGCCTCAGTTCATAACAGTTTGTAGGAAGGTGTTTGATAAAGTGGGCAAAGCTTATACTTGGGCCAGAAGGGAGAATATAGGAAACTACATGAAAACATGAATAATTCAGTGAAAATGACTGTAAACAGATGAGAACTTGTTTAGAACAGCTGAAAGAGAATCTCCAAGTCAGTTCTTAGTGTAGAAAAGGTAGCTAAGATAAGGGAAATCCTTAATTCGAGTTTAGATAACATCAAACACTGTATGAATCCTATATTCATTACTTAAAGGAGACTAGAGTGGTAAATGTGTGTTATATAAGGCAGAATAAAATTGACATTGAGAAAGAAACACGTTCGGCAGCTTTGGAAAGCCTTACACTTCACTGAAATGTAATCCTACACTCTATAACACAGTTGAGAGACAATGTTCCATAGCTGCCTCAGTTCATAACAGTTTGTAGGAAGGTGTTTGATAAAGTGGGCAAAGCTTATACTTGGGCCAGAAGGCAGAATATAGGAAACTAAATGAAAACATGAATAATTCAGTGAAAATGACTGTAAACAGATGAGAACTTGTTTAGAACGGCTGAAAGAGAATCTCCAAGTCAGTTCTTAGTGTAGAAAAGGTAGCTAAGATAAGGGAAAACCTTAATTCCAGTTAAGATCACATGAAACACTGTATGAATCCTATATTCTTTACTTAAAGGAGACTAGAGTGGTAAATGTGTTTTATACAAGGCAGGATACCATTGAAATACAGAATGAAACACGTTCGGCAGCTTTGGAAAGCCTTATACTTCACTGAAATGTAGTCCTACACTCTATAACACAGTTGAGAGACAATGTTCCATAGCTGCCTCAGTTCATAACAGTTTGTAGGAAGGTGTTTGATAAAGTGGGCAAAGCTTATACTTGGGCCGGAAGGGAGAATATAGGAAACTACATGAAAACATGAATAATTCAGTGAAAATCACTGTAAACAGATGAGAACTTGTTTAGAACAGCTGAAAGAGAATCTCCAAGTCAGTTCTTAGTGTAGAAAAGGTAGCTAAGATAAGGGAAATCCTTAATTCGAGTTTAGATAACATCAAACACTGTATGAATCCTATATTCATTACTTAAAGGAGACTAGAGTGGTAAATGTGTGTTATACAAGGCAGAATACCATTGAAATAGAGAAAGAAACACGTTCGGCAGCTTTGGAAAGCCTTACACTTCACTGAAATGTAGTACTACACTCTATAACACAGTTGAGAGACAATGTTCCCGAGCTGCCTCAGTTCATAACAGTGTGTAGGAAGTTGTTTGATAAAGTGGGCAAAGCTTATACTTGGGCCAGAAGGCAGAATATAGGAAACTACATGAAAACATGAATAATTCAGTGAAAATGACTGTAAACAGATGAGAACTAGTTTAGAACAGCTGAAAGAGAATCTCCAAGTCAGTTCTTAGTGTAGAAAAGGTAGCTTAAATAAGGGAAATCCTTAATTCCAGTTAAGATCACATGAAACACTGTATGAATCCAATATTCTTTACTTAAAGGAGACTAGATTGGTAAATGTGTGTTATACAAGGCAGAATACCATTGAAATAGAGAAAGAAACACGTTCGGCAGCTTTGGAAAGCCTTACACTTCACTGAAATGTAGTACTACACTCTATAACACAGTTGAGAGACAATGTTCCCTAGCTGCCTCAGTTCATAACAGTGTTTAGGAAGTTGTTTGATAAAGTGGGCAAAGTTTATACTTGGGCCAGAAGGAAGAATATAGGAAACTACATGAAAACATGAATAATTCAGTGAAAATGACTGTAAACAGATGAGAACTTGTTTAGAACACCTGAAAGAGAATCTCCAAGTCAGTTCTTAGTGTAGAAAAGGTAGCTAAGATAAGGGAAATCCTTAATTCGAGTTTAGATAACATCAAACACTGTATGAATCCTATATTCATTACTTAAAGGAGACTAGAGTGGTTAATGTGTGTTATACTAGGCAGAATACCATTGAAATAGAGAAAGAAACACGTTCGGCAGCTTTGGAAAGCATTACACTTCACTGAAATGTAGTACTACACTCTATAACACAGTTGAAAGACAATGTTCCCGAGCTGCCTCAGTTCATACCAGTGTGTAGGAAGTTGTTTGACAAAGTGGGCAAAGCTTATACTTGGACCAGAAAGCAGAATATAGGAAACTACATGAAAACATGAATAATTCAGTGAAAATGACCGTAAACAGATGAGAACTTGTTTAGAACAGCTGAAAGAGAATCTCCAAGTCAGTTCTTAGTGTAGAAAAGGTAGCTAAAATAAGGGAAATCCTTAATTCGGGTTAAGATAACATCAAACACTGTATGAATCCTATATTCATTACTTAAAGGAGACTAGAGTGGTAAATGTGTGTTATATAAGGCAGAATACAATTGACATAGAGAAAGAAACACGTTCTGCAGCTTTGGAAAGCCTTACACTTCACTGAAATGTAGTACTACACTCTATAACACAGTTGAGAGACAATGTTCCCGAGCTGCCTCAGTTCATACCAGTGTGTAGGAAGTTGTTTGACAAAGTGGGCAAAGCTTATACTTGGACCAGAAAGCAGAATATAGGAAACTACATGAAAACATGAATAATTCAGTGAAAATGACAGTAAACAGATGAGAACTTGTTTAGAACAGATGAAAGAGAATCTCCAAGTAAGTTCTTAGTGTAGAAAAGGTAGCTAAGATAAGGGAAATCCTTAATTCGAGTTAAGATAACATCAAACACTGTATGAATCCTATATTCATTACTTAAAGGAGACTAGAGTGGTAAATGTGTGTTATATAAGGCAGAATACCATTGACATAGAGAAAGAAACAGGTTCGGCAGCTTTGGAAAGCCTTACACTTCACTGAAATGTAGTCCTACACTCTATAACACAGTTGAGAGACAATGTTCCATAGCTGCCTCAGTTCATAACAGTTTGTAGGAAGGTGTTTGATAAAGTGGGCAAAGCTTATACTTGGGCCAGAAGGGAGAATATAGGAAACTACATGAAAACATGAATAATTCAGTGAAAATGACTGTAAACAGATGAGAACTTGTTTAGAACAGCTGAAAGAGAATCTCCAAGTCAGTTCTTAGTGTAGAAAAGGTAGCTAAGATAAGGGAAATCCTTAATTCGAGTTTAGATAACATCAAACACTGTATGAATCCTATATTCATTACTTAAAGGAGACTAGAGTGGTAAATGTGTGTTATACAAGGCAGAATACCATTGAAATAGAGAAAGAAACACGTTCGGCAGCTTTGGAAAGCCTTACACTTCACTGAAATGTAGTACTACACTCTATAACACAGTTGAGAGACAATGTTCCCGAGCTGCCTCAGTTCATAACAGTGTGTAGGAAGTTGTTTGATAAAGTGGGCAAAGCTTATACTTGGGCCAGAAGGCAGAATATAGGAAACTACATGAAAACATGAATAATTCAGTGAAAATGACTGTAAACAGATGAGAACTTGTTTAGAACAGCTGAAAGAGAATCTCCAAGTCAGTTCTTAGTGTAGAAAAGGTAGCTAAAATAAGGGAAATCCTTAATTCGAGTTAAGATAACATCAAACACTGTATGAATCCTATATTCATTACTTAAAGGAGACTAGAGTGGTAAATGTGTGTTATATAAGGCAGAATACAATTGACATAGAGAAAGAAACACGTTCCGCAGCTTTGGAAAGCCTTACACTTCACTGAAATGTAGTACTACACTCTATAACACAATTGAGAGACAATGTTCCCGAGCTGCCTCAGTTCATACCAGTGTGTAGGAAGTTGTTTGACAAAGTGGGCAAAGCTTATACTTGGACCAGAAAGCAGAATATAGGAAACTACATGAAAACATGAATAATTCAGTGAAAATGACCGTAAACAGATGAGAACTTGTTTAGAACAGCTGAAAGAGAATCTCCAAGTCAGTTCTTAGTGTAGAAAAGGTAGCTAAAATAAGGGAAATCCTTAATTCGAGTTAAGATAACATCAAACACTGTATGAATCCTATATTCATTACTTAAAGGGACTAGAGTGGTAAATGTGTGTTATATAAGGCAGAATACAATTGACATAGAGAAAGAAACACGTTCCGCAGCTTTGGAAAGCCTTACACTTCACTGAAATGTAGTACTACACTCTATAACACAGTTGAGAGACAATGTTCCCGAGCTGCCTCAGTTCATACCAGTGTGTAGGAAGTTGTTTGACAAAGTGGGCAAAGCTTATACTTGGACCAGAAAGCAGAATATAGGAAACTACATGAAAACATGAATAATTCAGTGAAAATGACAGTAAACAGATGAGAACTTGTTTAGAACAGATGAAAGAGAATCTCCAAGTAAGTTCTTAGTGTAGAAAAGGTAGCTAAGATAAGGGAAATCCTTAATTCGAGTTAAGATAACATCAAACACTGTATGAATCCTATATTCATTACTTAAAGGAGACTAGAGTGGTAAATGTGTGTTATATAAGGCAGAATACCATTGACATAGAGAAAGAAACAGGTTCGGCAGCTTTGGAAAGCCTTACACTTCACTGAAATGTAGTCCTACACTCTATAACACAGTTGAGAGACAATGTTCCATAGCTGCCTCAGTTCATAACAGTTTGTAGGAAGGTGTTTGATAAAGTGGGCAAAGCTTATACTTGGGCCAGAAGGGAGAATATAGGAAACTACATGAAAACATGAATAATTCAGTGAAAATGACTGTAAACAGATGAGAACTTGTTTAGAACAGCTGAAAGAGAATCTCCAAGTCAGTTCTTAGTGTAGAAAAGGTAGCTAAGATAAGGGAAATCCTTAATTCGAGTTTAGATAACATCAAACACTGTATGAATCCTATATTCATTACTTAAAGGAGACTAGAGTGGTAAATGTGTGTTATACAAGGCAGAATACCATTGAAATAGAGAAAGAAACACGTTCAGCAGCTTTGGAAAGCCTTACACTTCACTGAAATGTAGTACTACACTCTATAACACAGTTGAGAGACAATGTTCCCGAGCTGCCTCAGTTCATAACAGTGTGTAGGAAGTTGTTTGATAAAGTGGGCAAAGCTTATACTTGGGCCAGAAGGCAGAATATAGGAAACTACATGAAAACATGAATAATTCAGTGAAAATGACTGTAAACAGATGAGAACTTGTTTAGAACAGCTGAAAGAGAATCTCCAAGTCAGTTCTTAGTGTAGAAAAGGTAGCTAAAATAAGGGAAATCCTTAATTCGAGTTAAGATAACATCAAACACTGTATGAATCCTATATTCATTACTTAAAGGAGACTAGAGTGGTAAATGTGTGTTATATAAGGCAGAATACAATTGACATAGAGAAAGAAACACGTTCCGCAGCTTTGGAAAGCCTTACACTTCACTGAAATGTAATCCTACACTCTATAACACAGTTGAGAGACAATGTTCCATAGCTGCCTCAGTTCATAACAGTTTGTAGGAAGGTGTTTGATAAAGTGGGCAAAGCTTATACTTGGGCCAGAAGGCAGAATATAGGAAACTAAATGAAAACATGAATAATTCAGTGAAAATGACTGTAAACAGATGAGAACTTGTTTAGAACGGCTGAAAGAGAATCTCCAAGTCAGTTCTTAGTGTAGAAAAGGTAGCAAAGATAAGGGAAATCCTTAATTCCAGTTAAGATCACATGAAACACTGTATGAATCCTATATTCTTTACTTAAAGGAGACTAGAGTGGTAAATGTGTGTTATATAAGATAGAATACCATTGAAATAGAGAAAGAAACATGTTCAGAAGCTTTGGAAAGCCTTACACTTCACTGAAATGTAGTACTACACTCTATAACACAGTTGAGAGACAATGTTCCCTAGCTCCCTCAGTTTATAACAGTGTGTAGGAAGTTGTTTGATAAAGTGGGCAAAGCGTATACTTGGGCCAGAAGGCAGAATATAGGAAACTACATGAAAACATGAATAATTCAGTGAAAATGACTGTAAACAGATGAGAACTTGTTTAGAACAGCTGAAAGAGAATCTCCAAGTCAGTTCTTAGTGTAGAAAAGGTAGCTAAGATAAGGGAAATCCTTAATTCTAGTTTAGATAACATCAAACACTGTATGAATCCTATATTCATTACTTAAAGGAGACTAGAGTGGTAAATGTGTGTTATACAAGGCAGAATACCATTGAAATAGAGAAAGAAACACGTTCGGCAGCTTTGGAAAGCCTTACACTTCACTGAAATGTAGTACTACACTCTATAACACAGTTGAGAGACAATGTTCCCGAACTGCCTCAGTTCATAACAGTGTGTAGGAAGTTGTTTGATAAAGTGGGCAAAGCTTATACTTGGGCCAGAAGGCAGAATATAGGAAACTACATGAAAACATGAATAATTCAGTGAAAATGACTGTAAACAGATGAGAACTTGTTTAGAACAGCTGAAAGAGAATCTCCAAGTCAGTTCTTAGTGTAGAAAAGTAGCTAAGATAAGGGAAATCCTTAATTCCAGTTAAGATCACATGAAACACTGTATGAATCCAATATTCTTTACTTAAAGAGACTAGATTGGTAAATGTGTGTTATACAAGGCAGAATACCATTGAAATAGAGAAAGAAACACGTTCGGCAGCTTTGGAAAGCCTTACACTTCACTGAAATGTAGTACTACACTCTATAACACAGTTGAGAGACAATGTTCCCTAGCTGCCTCAGTTCATAACAGTGTTTAGGAAGTTGTTTGATAAAGTGGGCAAAGCTTATACTTGGACCAGAAAGCAGAATATAGGAAACTACATGAAAACATGAATAATTCAGTGAAAATGACCGTAAACAGATGAGAACTTGTTTAGAACAGCTGAAAGAGAATCTCCCAGTCAGTTCTTAGTGTAGAAAAGGTAGCTAAGATAAGGGAAATCCTTAATTCGAGTTAAGATAACATCAAACACTGTATGAATCCTATATTCATTACTTAAAGGAGACTAGAGTGGTAAATGTGTGTTATATAAGGCAGAATACAATTGACATAGAGAAAGAAACACATTACGCAGCTTTGGAAAGCCTTACACTTCACTGAAATGTAATCCTACACTCTATAACACAGTTGAGAGACAATGTTCCATAGCTGCCTCAGTTCATAACAGATTGTAGGAAGGTGTTTGATAAAGTGGGCAAAGCTTATACTTGGGCCAGAAGGCAGAATATAAGAAACTAAATGAAAACATGAATAATTCAGTGAAAATGACTGTAAACAGATGAGAACTTGTTTAGAACGGCTGAAAGAGAATCTCCAAGTCAGTTCTTAGTGTAGAAAAGGTAGCTAAGATAAGGGAAATCCTTAATTCCAGTTAAGATCACATGAAACACTGTATGAATCCTATATTCTTTACTTAAAGGAGACTAGAGTGGTAAATGTGTTTTATACAAGGCAGGATACCATTGAAATACAGAAAGAAACACGTTCGGCAGCTTTGGAAAGCCTTACACTTCACTGAAATGTAGTACTACACTCTATAACACAGTTGAGAGACAATGTTCCCTAGCTGCCTCAGTTCATAACAGTGTGTAGGTAGTTGTTTGATAAAGTGGCCAAAGCTTATACTTGGGCCAGAAGTCAGAATATAGGAAACTACATGAAAACATGAATAATTCAGTGAAAATGAGTCTAAACAAATGAGAACTTGTTTTAGAACAGCTGAAAGAGAATCTCCAAGTCAGTTCTTAGTGTAGAAAAGGTAGCTAAGATAAGGGAAATCCTTAATTCGAGTTTAGATAACATCAAACACTGTATGAATCCTATATTCATTACTTAAAGGAGACTAGAGTGGTAAATGTGTGTTATACAAGGCAGAATACCATTGAAATAGAGAAAGAAACACGTTCGGCAGCTTTGGAAAGCCTTACACTTCACTGAAATGTAGTACTACACTCTATAACTCAGTTGAGAGACAGTGTTCCTGAGCTGCCTCAGTTCATAACAGTGTGTAGGAAGTTGTTTGATAAAGTGGTCAAAGCGTATACTTGGGCCAGAAGGCAGAATATAGGAAACTACATGAAAACATGAATAATTCACTGAAAATGACTGTAAACAGATGAGAACTTGTTTAGAACAGCTGAAAGAGAATCTCCAAGTCAGTTCTTAGTGTAGAAAAGGTAGCTAAGATAAGGGAAATCCTTAATTCGAGTTTAGATAACATCAAACACTGTATGAATCCAATATTCTTTACTTAAAAGAGACTAGAGTGGTAAATGTGTGTTATACAAGACCGAATACCATTGAAATAGAGAAAGAAACACGTTCGGCAGCTTTGGAAAGCCTTACACTTCACTGAAATGTAGTACTACACTCTATAACACAGTTGAGAGACAATGTTCCATAGCTGCCTCAGTTCATAACAGTTTGTAGGAAGGTGTTTGATAAACTGGGCAAAGCTTATACTTGGGCCAGAAGGCAGAATATAGGAAACTACATGAAAACATGAATAATTCAGTGAAAATGACTGTAAACAGATGAGAACTTGTTTAGAACAGCTGAAAGAGAATCTCCAAGTCAGTTCTTAGTGTAGAAAAGGTAGCTAAGATAAGGGAAATCCTTAATTCGAGTTTAGATAACATCAAACACTGTATGAATCCTATATTCATTACTTAAAGGAGACTAGAGTGGTAAATGTGTGTTATACAAGGCAGAATACCATTAAAATAGAGAAAGAAACACGTTCGGAAGCTTTGGAAAGCCTTACACTTCACTGAAATGTAGTACGACACTCTATAACACAGTTGAAAGACAATGTTCCCGAGCTGCCTCAGTTCATAACAGTGTGTAGGAAGTTGTTTGATAAAGTGGGCAAAGCTTATACTTGGACCAGAAGGCAGAATATAGGAAACTACATGAAAACATGATTAATTCACTGAAAATGACTGTAAACAGATGAGAACTTGTTTAGAACAGCTCAAAGAGATTCTCCAAGTCAGTTCTTAGTGTAGAAAAGGTAGCTAATACGGGAAATCCTTAATTGGAGTTAAGATCACATGAAACAGTGTATGAATCCTATATTGTTTACTTAAAGGAGACTAGAGTGGTAAATGTGTGTTATACAAGGCAGAATACCATTGAAATAGAGAAAGAAACACGTTCGGCAGCTTTGGAAAGCCTTACACTTCACTGAAATGTAGTACTACACTCTATAACACAGTTGAGAGACAATGTTCCCTAGCTGCCTCAGTTCATAACAGTGTGTAGGAAGTTGTTTGATAAAGTGGCCAAAGCTTATACTTGGGCCAGAAGTCAGAATATAGGAAACTACATGAAAACATGAATAATTCAGTGAAAATGACTGTAAACAGATGAGACCTTGTTTTAGAACAGCTGAAAGAGATTCTCCAAGTCAGTTCTTAGTGTAGAAAAGGTAGCTAAATCCGGGAAATACTTAATTGGAGTTAAGATCACATGAAACACGGTATGAATCCTATATTGTTTACTTAAAGGAGACTAGAGTGGTAAATGTGTGTTATATAAGATAGAATACCATTGAAATAGAGAAAGAAACATGTTCAGAAGCTTTGGAAAGCCTTACACTTAACTGAAATGTAGTACTACACTCTATAACACAGTAGAGAGACAATGTTCCCTAGCTCCCTCAGTTTATAACAGTGTGTAGGAAGTTGTTTGATAAAGTGGGCAAAGCTTATACTTGGGCCAGAAGGCAGAATATAGGAAACTACATGAAAACATGAATAATTCAGTGAAAATGACTGTAAACAGATGAGAACTTGTTTAGAACAGCTGAAAGAGAATCTCCAAGTCAGTTCTTAGTGTAGAAAAGGTAGCTAAGATAAGGGAAATCCTTAATTCGAGTTTAGATAACATCAAACACTGTATGAATCCTATATTCATTACTTAAAGGAGACTAGAGTGGTAAATGTGTGTTATACAAGGCAGAATACCATTGAAATAGAGAAAGAAACACGTTCGGCAGCTTTGGAAAGCCTTACACTTCACTGAAATGTAGTACTACACTCTATAACTCAGTTGAGAGACAATGTTCCTGAGCTGCCTCAGTTCATAACAGTGTGTAGGAAGTTGTTTGATAAAGTGGTCAAAGCTTACACTTGGGCCAGAAGGCAGAATATAGGAAACTACATGAAAACATGAATAATTCACTGAAAATGACTGTAAACAGATGAGAACTTGTTTAGAACAGCTGAAAGAGAATCTCCAAGTCAGTTCTTAGTGTAGAAAAGGTAGCTAAGATAAGGGAAATCCTTAATTCCAGTTAAGATCACATGAAACACTGTATGAATCCAATATTCTTTACTTAAAGGAGACTAGAGTGGTAAATGTGTGTAATACAAGGCAGAATACCATTGAAATAGAGAAAGAAACACGTTCGGCAGCTTTGGAAAGCCTTACACTTCACTGAAATGTAGTACTACACTCTATAACACAGTTGAGAGACAATGTTCCCTAGCTGCCTCAGTTCATAACAGTGTGTAGGAAGTTGTTTGATAAAGTGGCCAAAGCTTATACTTGGGCCAGAAGTCAGAATATAGGAAACTACATGAAAACATGAATAATTCAGTGAAAATGACTGTAAACAGATGAGACCTTGTTTTAGAACAGCTGAAAGAGATTCTCCAAGTCAGTTCTTAGTGTAGAAAAGGTAGCTAAATCCGGGAAATACTTAATTGGAGTTAAGATCACATGAAACACGGTATGAATCCTATATTGTTTACTTAAAGGAGACTAGAGTGGTAAATGTGTGTTATATAAGATAGAATACCATTGAAATAGAGAAAGAAACATGTTCAGAAGCTTTGGAAAGCCTTACACTTAACTGAAATGTAGTACTACACTCTATAACACAGTAGAGAGACAATGTTCCCTAGCTCCCTCAGTTTATAACAGTGTGTAGGAAGTTGTTTGATAAAGTGGGCAAAGCTTATACTTGGGCCAGAAGGCAGAATATAGGAAACTACATGAAAACATGAATAATTCAGTGAAAATGACTGTAAACAGATGAGAACTTGTTTAGAACAGCTGAAAGAGAATCTCCAAGTCAGTTCTTAGTGTAGAAAAGGTAGCTAAAATAAGGGAAATCCTTAATTCGAGTTAAGATAACATCAAACACTGTATGAATCCTATATTCATTACTTAAAGGAGACTAGAGTGGTAAATGTGTGTTATATAAGGCAGAATACAATTGACATAGAGAAAGAAACACGTTCCGCAGCTTTGGAAAGCCTTACACTTCACTGAAATGTAGTACTACACTCTATAACACAATTGAGAGACAATGTTCCCGAGCTGCCTCAGTTCATACCAGTGTGTAGGAAGTTGTTTGACAAAGTGGGCAAAGCTTATACTTGGACCAGAAAGCAGAATATAGGAAACTACATGAAAACATGAATAATTCAGTGAAAATGACCGTAAACAGATGAGAACTTGTTTAGAACAGCTGAAAGAGAATCTCCAAGTCAGTTCTTAGTGTAGAAAAGGTAGCTAAAATAAGGGAAATCCTTAATTCGAGTTAAGATAACATCAAACACTGTATGAATCCTATATTCATTACTTAAAGGGACTAGAGTGGTAAATGTGTGTTATATAAGGCAGAATACAATTGACATAGAGAAAGAAACACGTTCCGCAGCTTTGGAAAGCCTTACACTTCACTGAAATGTAGTACTACACTCTATAACACAGTTGAGAGACAATGTTCCCGAGCTGCCTCAGTTCATACCAGTGTGTAGGAAGTTGTTTGACAAAGTGGGCAAAGCTTATACTTGGACCAGAAAGCAGAATATAGGAAACTACATGAAAACATGAATAATTCAGTGAAAATGACAGTAAACAGATGAGAACTTGTTTAGAACAGATGAAAGAGAATCTCCAAGTAAGTTCTTAGTGTAGAAAAGGTAGCTAAGATAAGGGAAATCCTTAATTCGAGTTAAGATAACATCAAACACTGTATGAATCCTATATTCATTACTTAAAGGAGACTAGAGTGGTAAATGTGTGTTATATAAGGCAGAATACCATTGACATAGAGAAAGAAACAGGTTCGGCAGCTTTGGAAAGCCTTACACTTCACTGAAATGTAGTCCTACACTCTATAACACAGTTGAGAGACAATGTTCCATAGCTGCCTCAGTTCATAACAGTTTGTAGGAAGGTGTTTGATAAAGTGGGCAAAGCTTATACTTGGGCCAGAAGGGAGAATATAGGAAACTACATGAAAACATGAATAATTCAGTGAAAATGACTGTAAACAGATGAGAACTTGTTTAGAACAGCTGAAAGAGAATCTCCAAGTCAGTTCTTAGTGTAGAAAAGGTAGCTAAGATAAGGGAAATCCTTAATTCGAGTTTAGATAACATCAAACACTGTATGAATCCTATATTCATTACTTAAAGGAGACTAGAGTGGTAAATGTGTGTTATACAAGGCAGAATACCATTGAAATAGAGAAAGAAACACGTTCAGCAGCTTTGGAAAGCCTTACACTTCACTGAAATGTAGTACTACACTCTATAACACAGTTGAGAGACAATGTTCCCGAGCTGCCTCAGTTCATAACAGTGTGTAGGAAGTTGTTTGATAAAGTGGGCAAAGCTTATACTTGGGCCAGAAGGCAGAATATAGGAAACTACATGAAAACATGAATAATTCAGTGAAAATGACTGTAAACAGATGAGAACTTGTTTAGAACAGCTGAAAGAGAATCTCCAAGTCAGTTCTTAGTGTAGAAAAGGTAGCTAAAATAAGGGAAATCCTTAATTCGAGTTAAGATAACATCAAACACTGTATGAATCCTATATTCATTACTTAAAGGAGACTAGAGTGGTAAATGTGTGTTATATAAGGCAGAATACAATTGACATAGAGAAAGAAACACGTTCCGCAGCTTTGGAAAGCCTTACACTTCACTGAAATGTAATCCTACACTCTATAACACAGTTGAGAGACAATGTTCCATAGCTGCCTCAGTTCATAACAGTTTGTAGGAAGGTGTTTGATAAAGTGGGCAAAGCTTATACTTGGGCCAGAAGGCAGAATATAGGAAACTAAATGAAAACATGAATAATTCAGTGAAAATGACTGTAAACAGATGAGAACTTGTTTAGAACGGCTGAAAGAGAATCTCCAAGTCAGTTCTTAGTGTAGAAAAGGTAGCAAAGATAAGGGAAATCCTTAATTCCAGTTAAGATCACATGAAACACTGTATGAATCCTATATTCTTTACTTAAAGGAGACTAGAGTGGTAAATGTGTGTTATATAAGATAGAATACCATTGAAATAGAGAAAGAAACATGTTCAGAAGCTTTGGAAAGCCTTACACTTCACTGAAATGTAGTACTACACTCTATAACACAGTTGAGAGACAATGTTCCCTAGCTCCCTCAGTTTATAACAGTGTGTAGGAAGTTGTTTGATAAAGTGGGCAAAGCGTATACTTGGGCCAGAAGGCAGAATATAGGAAACTACATGAAAACATGAATAATTCAGTGAAAATGACTGTAAACAGATGAGAACTTGTTTAGAACAGCTGAAAGAGAATCTCCAAGTCAGTTCTTAGTGTAGAAAAGGTAGCTAAGATAAGGGAAATCCTTAATTCTAGTTTAGATAACATCAAACACTGTATGAATCCTATATTCATTACTTAAAGGAGACTAGAGTGGTAAATGTGTGTTATACAAGGCAGAATACCATTGAAATAGAGAAAGAAACACGTTCGGCAGCTTTGGAAAGCCTTACACTTCACTGAAATGTAGTACTACACTCTATAACACAGTTGAGAGACAATGTTCCCGAACTGCCTCAGTTCATAACAGTGTGTAGGAAGTTGTTTGATAAAGTGGGCAAAGCTTATACTTGGGCCAGAAGGCAGAATATAGGAAACTACATGAAAACATGAATAATTCAGTGAAAATGACTGTAAACAGATGAGAACTTGTTTAGAACAGCTGAAAGAGAATCTCCAAGTCAGTTCTTAGTGTAGAAAAGTAGCTAAGATAAGGGAAATCCTTAATTCCAGTTAAGATCACATGAAACACTGTATGAATCCAATATTCTTTACTTAAAGAGACTAGATTGGTAAATGTGTGTTATACAAGGCAGAATACCATTGAAATAGAGAAAGAAACACGTTCGGCAGCTTTGGAAAGCCTTACACTTCACTGAAATGTAGTACTACACTCTATAACACAGTTGAGAGACAATGTTCCCTAGCTGCCTCAGTTCATAACAGTGTTTAGGAAGTTGTTTGATAAAGTGGGCAAAGCTTATACTTGGACCAGAAAGCAGAATATAGGAAACTACATGAAAACATGAATAATTCAGTGAAAATGACCGTAAACAGATGAGAACTTGTTTAGAACAGCTGAAAGAGAATCTCCCAGTCAGTTCTTAGTGTAGAAAAGGTAGCTAAGATAAGGGAAATCCTTAATTCGAGTTAAGATAACATCAAACACTGTATGAATCCTATATTCATTACTTAAAGGAGACTAGAGTGGTAAATGTGTGTTATATAAGGCAGAATACAATTGACATAGAGAAAGAAACACATTACGCAGCTTTGGAAAGCCTTACACTTCACTGAAATGTAATCCTACACTCTATAACACAGTTGAGAGACAATGTTCCCAAGCTGCCTCAGTTCATAACAGTGTGTAGGAAGGTGTTTGATAAAGAGGGCAAAGCTTATACTTGGGCCAGAAGGCCGAATATAGGAAACTACATGAAAACATGAATAATTCAGTGAAAATGACCGTAAACAGATGAGAACTTGTTTAGAACAGCTGAAAGAGAATCTCCAAGTCAGTTCTTAGTGTAGAAAAGGTAGCTAAGATAAGGGAAATCCTTAATTCGAGTTTAGATAACATCAAACACTGTATGAATCCTATATTCATTACTTAAAGGAGACTAGAGTGGTAAATGTGTGTTATACAAGGCAGAATACCATTGAAATAGAGAAAGAAACACGTTCGGCAGCTTTGGAAAGCCTTACACTTCACTGAAATGTAGTACTACACTCTATAACACAGTTGAGAGACAATGTTCCCGAGCTGCCTCAGTTCATAACAGTGTGTAGGAAGTTGTTTGATAAAGTGGGCAAAGCTTATACTTGGGCCAGAAGGCAGAATATAGGAAACTACATGAAAACATGAATAATTCAGTGAAAATGACTGTAAACAGATGAGAACTTGTTTAGAACAGCTGAAAGAGAATCTCCAAGTCAGTTCTTAGTGTAGAAAAGGTAGCTAAGATAAGGGAAATCCTTAATTCCAGTTAAGATCACATGAAACACTGTATGAATCCAATATTCTTTACTTAAAGGAGACTAGATTGGTAAATGTGTGTTATACAAGGCAGAATACCATTGAAATAGAGAAAGAAACACGTTCGGCAGCTTTGGAAAGCCTTACACTTCACTGAAATGTAGTACTACACTCTATAACACAGTTGAGAGACAATGTTCCCTAGCTGCCTCAGTTCATAACAGTGTTTAGGAAGTTGTTTGATAAAGTGGGCAAAGCTTATACTTGGGCCAGAAGGAAGAATATAGGAAACTACATGAAAACATGAATAATTCAGTGAAAATGACTGTAAACAGATGAGAACTTGTTTAGAACACCTGAAAGAGAATCTCCAAGTCAGTTCTTAGTGTAGAAAAGGTAGCTAAGATAAGGGAAATCCTTAATTCGAGTTTAGATAACATCAAACACTGTATGAATCCTATATTCATTACTTAAAGGAGACTAGAGTGGTTAATGTGTGTTATACTAGGCAGAATACCATTGAAATAGAGAAAGAAACACGTTCTGCAGCTTTGGAAAGCATTACACTTCACTGAAATGTAGTACTACACTCTATAACACAGTTGAAAGACAATGTTCCCGAGCTGCCTCAGTTCATAACAGTGTGTAGGAAGTTGTTTGATAAAGTGGGCAAAGCTTATACTTGGACAAGAAGGCAGAATATAGGAAACTACATGAAAACATGATTAATTCACTGAAAATGACTGTAAACAGATGAGAACTTGTTTAGAACAGCTGAAAGAGATTCTCCAAGTCAGTTCTTAGGGTAGAAAAGGTAGCTAAGATCCGGGAAATCCTTAATTGGAGTTAAGATGACATCAAACACTGTATGAATCCTATATTGTTTACTTAAAGGAGACTAGAGTGGTAAATGTGTGTTATACAAGGCAGAATACCATTGAAATAGAGAAAGAAACACGTTCGGCAGCTTTGGAAAGCCTTACACTTCACTGAAATGTAGTACTACACTCTATAACACAGTTGAGAGACAATGTTCCCGAGCTGCCTCAGTTCATACCAGTGTGTAGGAAGTTGTTTGACAAAGTGGGCAAAGCTTATACTTGGACCAGAAAGCAGAATATAGGAAACTACATGAAAACATGAATAATTCAGTGAAAATGACAGTAAACAGATGAGAACTTGTTTAGAGCAGATGAAAGAGAATCTCCAAGTAAGTTCTTAGTGTAGAAAAGGTAGCTAAGATAAGGGAAATCCTTAATTCGAGTTAAGATAACATCAAACACTGTATGAATCCTATATTCATTACTTAAAGGAGACTAGAGTGGTAAATGTGTGTTATATAAGGCAGAATACCATTGACATAGAGAAAGAAACACGTTCGGCAGCTTTGGAAAGCCTTACACTTCACTGAAATGTAGTCCTACACTCTATAACACAGTTGAGAGACAATGTTCCATAGCTGCCTCAGTTCATAACAGTTTGTAGGAAGGTGTTTGATAAAGTGGGCAAAGCTTATACTTGGGCCAGAAGGGAGAATATAGGAAACTACATGAAAACATGAATAATTCAGTGAAAATGACTGTAAACAGATGAGAACTTGTTTAGAACAGATGAAAGAGAATCTCCAAGTCAGTTCTTAGTGTAGAAAAGGTAGCTAAGATAAGGGAAATCCTTAATTCGAGTTTAGATAACATCAAACACTGTATGAATCCTATATTCATTACTTAAAGGAGACTAGAGTGGTAAATGTGTGTTATATAAGGCAGAATAAAATTGACATTGAGAAAGAAACACGTTCGGCAGCTTTGGAAAGCCTTACACTTCACTGAAATGTAATCCTACACTCTATAACACAGTTGAGAGACAATGTTCCATAGCTGCCTCAGTTCATAACAGTTTGTAGGAAGGTGTTTGATAAAGTGGGCAAAGCTTATACTTGGGCCAGAAGGCAGAATATAGGAAACTAAATGAAAACATGAATAATTCAGTGAAAATGACTGTAAACAGATGAGAACTTGTTTAGAACGGCTGAAAGAGAATCTCCAAGTCAGTTCTTAGTGTAGAAAAGGTAGCTAAGATAAGGGAAAACCTTAATTCCAGTTAAGATCACATGAAACACTGTATGAATCCTATATTCTTTACTTAAAGGAGACTAGAGTGGTAAATGTGTTTTATACAAGGCAGGATACCATTGAAATACAGAATGAAACACGTTCGGCAGCTTTGGAAAGCCTTATACTTCACTGAAATGTAGTCCTACACTCTATAACACAGTTGAGAGACAATGTTCCATAGCTGCCTCAGTTCATAACAGTTTGTAGGAAGGTGTTTGATAAAGTGGGCAAAGCTTATACTTGGGCCGGAAGGGAGAATATAGGAAACTACATGAAAACATGAATAATTCAGTGAAAATCACTGTAAACAGATGAGAACTTGTTTAGAACAGCTGAAAGAGAATCTCCAAGTCAGTTCTTAGTGTAGAAAAGGTAGCTAAGATAAGGGAAATCCTTAATTCGAGTTTAGATAACATCAAACACTGTATGAATCCTATATTCATTACTTAAAGGAGACTAGAGTGGTAAATGTGTGTTATACAAGGCAGAATACCATTGAAATAGAGAAAGAAACACGTTCGGCAGCTTTGGAAAGCCTTACACTTCACTGAAATGTAGTACTACACTCTATAACACAGTTGAGAGACAATGTTCCCGAGCTGCCTCAGTTCATAACAGTGTGTAGGAAGTTGTTTGATAAAGTGGGCAAAGCTTATACTTGGGCCAGAAGGCAGAATATAGGAAACTACATGAAAACATGAATAATTCAGTGAAAATGACTGTAAACAGATGAGAACTAGTTTAGAACAGCTGAAAGAGAATCTCCAAGTCAGTTCTTAGTGTAGAAAAGGTAGCTTAAATAAGGGAAATCCTTAATTCCAGTTAAGATCACATGAAACACTGTATGAATCCAATATTCTTTACTTAAAGGAGACTAGATTGGTAAATGTGTGTTATACAAGGCAGAATACCATTGAAATAGAGAAAGAAACACGTTCGGCAGCTTTGGAAAGCCTTACACTTCACTGAAATGTAGTACTACACTCTATAACACAGTTGAGAGACAATGTTCCCTAGCTGCCTCAGTTCATAACAGTGTTTAGGAAGTTGTTTGATAAAGTGGGCAAAGTTTATACTTGGGCCAGAAGGAAGAATATAGGAAACTACATGAAAACATGAATAATTCAGTGAAAATGACTGTAAACAGATGAGAACTTGTTTAGAACACCTGAAAGAGAATCTCCAAGTCAGTTCTTAGTGTAGAAAAGGTAGCTAAGATAAGGGAAATCCTTAATTCGAGTTTAGATAACATCAAACACTGTATGAATCCTATATTCATTACTTAAAGGAGACTAGAGTGGTTAATGTGTGTTATACTAGGCAGAATACCATTGAAATAGAGAAAGAAACACGTTCGGCAGCTTTGGAAAGCATTACACTTCACTGAAATGTAGTACTACACTCTATAACACAGTTGAAAGACAATGTTCCCGAGCTGCCTCAGTTCATACCAGTGTGTAGGAAGTTGTTTGACAAAGTGGGCAAAGCTTATACTTGGACCAGAAAGCAGAATATAGGAAACTACATGAAAACATGAATAATTCAGTGAAAATGACCGTAAACAGATGAGAACTTGTTTAGAACAGCTGAAAGAGAATCTCCAAGTCAGTTCTTAGTGTAGAAAAGGTAGCTAAAATAAGGGAAATCCTTAATTCGGGTTAAGATAACATCAAACACTGTATGAATCCTATATTCATTACTTAAAGGAGACTAGAGTGGTAAATGTGTGTTATATAAGGCAGAATACAATTGACATAGAGAAAGAAACACGTTCTGCAGCTTTGGAAAGCCTTACACTTCACTGAAATGTAGTACTACACTCTATAACACAGTTGAGAGACAATGTTCCCGAGCTGCCTCAGTTCATACCAGTGTGTAGGAAGTTGTTTGACAAAGTGGGCAAAGCTTATACTTGGACCAGAAAGCAGAATATAGGAAACTACATGAAAACATGAATAATTCAGTGAAAATGACAGTAAACAGATGAGAACTTGTTTAGAACAGATGAAAGAGAATCTCCAAGTAAGTTCTTAGTGTAGAAAAGGTAGCTAAGATAAGGGAAATCCTTAATTCGAGTTAAGATAACATCAAACACTGTATGAATCCTATATTCATTACTTAAAGGAGACTAGAGTGGTAAATGTGTGTTATATAAGGCAGAATACCATTGACATAGAGAAAGAAACAGGTTCGGCAGCTTTGGAAAGCCTTACACTTCACTGAAATGTAGTCCTACACTCTATAACACAGTTGAGAGACAATGTTCCATAGCTGCCTCAGTTCATAACAGTTTGTAGGAAGGTGTTTGATAAAGTGGGCAAAGCTTATACTTGGGCCAGAAGGGAGAATATAGGAAACTACATGAAAACATGAATAATTCAGTGAAAATGACTGTAAACAGATGAGAACTTGTTTAGAACAGCTGAAAGAGAATCTCCAAGTCAGTTCTTAGTGTAGAAAAGGTAGCTAAGATAAGGGAAATCCTTAATTCGAGTTTAGATAACATCAAACACTGTATGAATCCTATATTCATTACTTAAAGGAGACTAGAGTGGTAAATGTGTGTTATACAAGGCAGAATACCATTGAAATAGAGAAAGAAACACGTTCGGCAGCTTTGGAAAGCCTTACACTTCACTGAAATGTAGTACTACACTCTATAACACAGTTGAGAGACAATGTTCCCGAGCTGCCTCAGTTCATAACAGTGTGTAGGAAGTTGTTTGATAAAGTGGGCAAAGCTTATACTTGGGCCAGAAGGCAGAATATAGGAAACTACATGAAAACATGAATAATTCAGTGAAAATGACTGTAAACAGATGAGAACTTGTTTAGAACAGCTGAAAGAGAATCTCCAAGTCAGTTCTTAGTGTAGAAAAGGTAGCTAAAATAAGGGAAATCCTTAATTCGAGTTAAGATAACATCAAACACTGTATGAATCCTATATTCATTACTTAAAGGAGACTAGAGTGGTAAATGTGTGTTATATAAGGCAGAATACAATTGACATAGAGAAAGAAACACGTTCCGCAGCTTTGGAAAGCCTTACACTTCACTGAAATGTAGTACTACACTCTATAACACAATTGAGAGACAATGTTCCCGAGCTGCCTCAGTTCATACCAGTGTGTAGGAAGTTGTTTGACAAAGTGGGCAAAGCTTATACTTGGACCAGAAAGCAGAATATAGGAAACTACATGAAAACATGAATAATTCAGTGAAAATGACCGTAAACAGATGAGAACTTGTTTAGAACAGCTGAAAGAGAATCTCCAAGTCAGTTCTTAGTGTAGAAAAGGTAGCTAAAATAAGGGAAATCCTTAATTCGAGTTAAGATAACATCAAACACTGTATGAATCCTATATTCATTACTTAAAGGGACTAGAGTGGTAAATGTGTGTTATATAAGGCAGAATACAATTGACATAGAGAAAGAAACACGTTCCGCAGCTTTGGAAAGCCTTACACTTCACTGAAATGTAGTACTACACTCTATAACACAGTTGAGAGACAATGTTCCCGAGCTGCCTCAGTTCATACCAGTGTGTAGGAAGTTGTTTGACAAAGTGGGCAAAGCTTATACTTGGACCAGAAAGCAGAATATAGGAAACTACATGAAAACATGAATAATTCAGTGAAAATGACAGTAAACAGATGAGAACTTGTTTAGAACAGATGAAAGAGAATCTCCAAGTAAGTTCTTAGTGTAGAAAAGGTAGCTAAGATAAGGGAAATCCTTAATTCGAGTTAAGATAACATCAAACACTGTATGAATCCTATATTCATTACTTAAAGGAGACTAGAGTGGTAAATGTGTGTTATATAAGGCAGAATACCATTGACATAGAGAAAGAAACAGGTTCGGCAGCTTTGGAAAGCCTTACACTTCACTGAAATGTAGTCCTACACTCTATAACACAGTTGAGAGACAATGTTCCATAGCTGCCTCAGTTCATAACAGTTTGTAGGAAGGTGTTTGATAAAGTGGGCAAAGCTTATACTTGGGCCAGAAGGGAGAATATAGGAAACTACATGAAAACATGAATAATTCAGTGAAAATGACTGTAAACAGATGAGAACTTGTTTAGAACAGCTGAAAGAGAATCTCCAAGTCAGTTCTTAGTGTAGAAAAGGTAGCTAAGATAAGGGAAATCCTTAATTCGAGTTTAGATAACATCAAACACTGTATGAATCCTATATTCATTACTTAAAGGAGACTAGAGTGGTAAATGTGTGTTATACAAGGCAGAATACCATTGAAATAGAGAAAGAAACACGTTCAGCAGCTTTGGAAAGCCTTACACTTCACTGAAATGTAGTACTACACTCTATAACACAGTTGAGAGACAATGTTCCCGAGCTGCCTCAGTTCATAACAGTGTGTAGGAAGTTGTTTGATAAAGTGGGCAAAGCTTATACTTGGGCCAGAAGGCAGAATATAGGAAACTACATGAAAACATGAATAATTCAGTGAAAATGACTGTAAACAGATGAGAACTTGTTTAGAACAGCTGAAAGAGAATCTCCAAGTCAGTTCTTAGTGTAGAAAAGGTAGCTAAAATAAGGGAAATCCTTAATTCGAGTTAAGATAACATCAAACACTGTATGAATCCTATATTCATTACTTAAAGGAGACTAGAGTGGTAAATGTGTGTTATATAAGGCAGAATACAATTGACATAGAGAAAGAAACACGTTCCGCAGCTTTGGAAAGCCTTACACTTCACTGAAATGTAATCCTACACTCTATAACACAGTTGAGAGACAATGTTCCATAGCTGCCTCAGTTCATAACAGTTTGTAGGAAGGTGTTTGATAAAGTGGGCAAAGCTTATACTTGGGCCAGAAGGCAGAATATAGGAAACTAAATGAAAACATGAATAATTCAGTGAAAATGACTGTAAACAGATGAGAACTTGTTTAGAACGGCTGAAAGAGAATCTCCAAGTCAGTTCTTAGTGTAGAAAAGGTAGCAAAGATAAGGGAAATCCTTAATTCCAGTTAAGATCACATGAAACACTGTATGAATCCTATATTCTTTACTTAAAGGAGACTAGAGTGGTAAATGTGTGTTATATAAGATAGAATACCATTGAAATAGAGAAAGAAACATGTTCAGAAGCTTTGGAAAGCCTTACACTTCACTGAAATGTAGTACTACACTCTATAACACAGTTGAGAGACAATGTTCCCTAGCTCCCTCAGTTTATAACAGTGTGTAGGAAGTTGTTTGATAAAGTGGGCAAAGCGTATACTTGGGCCAGAAGGCAGAATATAGGAAACTACATGAAAACATGAATAATTCAGTGAAAATGACTGTAAACAGATGAGAACTTGTTTAGAACAGCTGAAAGAGAATCTCCAAGTCAGTTCTTAGTGTAGAAAAGGTAGCTAAGATAAGGGAAATCCTTAATTCTAGTTTAGATAACATCAAACACTGTATGAATCCTATATTCATTACTTAAAGGAGACTAGAGTGGTAAATGTGTGTTATACAAGGCAGAATACCATTGAAATAGAGAAAGAAACACGTTCGGCAGCTTTGGAAAGCCTTACACTTCACTGAAATGTAGTACTACACTCTATAACACAGTTGAGAGACAATGTTCCCGAACTGCCTCAGTTCATAACAGTGTGTAGGA
Source organism: Pipistrellus hanaki (assembly GCF_964339955.1). Taxonomy (NCBI): domain Eukaryota; kingdom Metazoa; phylum Chordata; class Mammalia; order Chiroptera; family Vespertilionidae; genus Pipistrellus; species Pipistrellus hanaki. The sequence continues at coordinate 1,040,508 of NC_140519.1, forward strand.
AGTTGTTTGATAAAGTGGGCAAAGCTTATACTTGGGCCAGAAGGCAGAATATAGGAAACTACATGAAAACATGAATAATTCAGTGAAAATGACTGTAAACAGATGAGAACTTGTTTAGAACAGCTGAAAGAGAATCTCCAAGTCAGTTCTTAGTGTAGAAAAGTAGCTAAGATAAGGGAAATCCTTAATTCCAGTTAAGATCACATGAAACACTGTATGAATCCAATATTCTTTACTTAAAGAGACTAGATTGGTAAATGTGTGTTATACAAGGCAGAATACCATTGAAATAGAGAAAGAAACACGTTCGGCAGCTTTGGAAAGCCTTACACTTCACTGAAATGTAGTACTACACTCTATAACACAGTTGAGAGACAATGTTCCCTAGCTGCCTCAGTTCATAACAGTGTTTAGGAAGTTGTTTGATAAAGTGGGCAAAGCTTATACTTGGACCAGAAAGCAGAATATAGGAAACTACATGAAAACATGAATAATTCAGTGAAAATGACCGTAAACAGATGAGAACTTGTTTAGAACAGCTGAAAGAGAATCTCCCAGTCAGTTCTTAGTGTAGAAAAGGTAGCTAAGATAAGGGAAATCCTTAATTCGAGTTAAGATAACATCAAACACTGTATGAATCCTATATTCATTACTTAAAGGAGACTAGAGTGGTAAATGTGTGTTATATAAGGCAGAATACAATTGACATAGAGAAAGAAACACATTACGCAGCTTTGGAAAGCCTTACACTTCACTGAAATGTAATCCTACACTCTATAACACAGTTGAGAGACAATGTTCCATAGCTGCCTCAGTTCATAACAGATTGTAGGAAGGTGTTTGATAAAGTGGGCAAAGCTTATACTTGGGCCAGAAGGCAGAATATAAGAAACTAAATGAAAACATGAATAATTCAGTGAAAATGACTGTAAACAGATGAGAACTTGTTTAGAACGGCTGAAAGAGAATCTCCAAGTCAGTTCTTAGTGTAGAAAAGGTAGCTAAGATAAGGGAAATCCTTAATTCCAGTTAAGATCACATGAAACACTGTATGAATCCTATATTCTTTACTTAAAGGAGACTAGAGTGGTAAATGTGTTTTATACAAGGCAGGATACCATTGAAATACAGAAAGAAACACGTTCGGCAGCTTTGGAAAGCCTTACACTTCACTGAAATGTAGTACTACACTCTATAACACAGTTGAGAGACAATGTTCCCTAGCTGCCTCAGTTCATAACAGTGTGTAGGTAGTTGTTTGATAAAGTGGCCAAAGCTTATACTTGGGCCAGAAGTCAGAATATAGGAAACTACATGAAAACATGAATAATTCAGTGAAAATGAGTCTAAACAAATGAGAACTTGTTTTAGAACAGCTGAAAGAGAATCTCCAAGTCAGTTCTTAGTGTAGAAAAGGTAGCTAAGATAAGGGAAATCCTTAATTCGAGTTTAGATAACATCAAACACTGTATGAATCCTATATTCATTACTTAAAGGAGACTAGAGTGGTAAATGTGTGTTATACAAGGCAGAATACCATTGAAATAGAGAAAGAAACACGTTCGGCAGCTTTGGAAAGCCTTACACTTCACTGAAATGTAGTACTACACTCTATAACTCAGTTGAGAGACAGTGTTCCTGAGCTGCCTCAGTTCATAACAGTGTGTAGGAAGTTGTTTGATAAAGTGGTCAAAGCGTATACTTGGGCCAGAAGGCAGAATATAGGAAACTACATGAAAACATGAATAATTCACTGAAAATGACTGTAAACAGATGAGAACTTGTTTAGAACAGCTGAAAGAGAATCTCCAAGTCAGTTCTTAGTGTAGAAAAGGTAGCTAAGATAAGGGAAATCCTTAATTCGAGTTTAGATAACATCAAACACTGTATGAATCCAATATTCTTTACTTAAAAGAGACTAGAGTGGTAAATGTGTGTTATACAAGACCGAATACCATTGAAATAGAGAAAGAAACACGTTCGGCAGCTTTGGAAAGCCTTACACTTCACTGAAATGTAGTACTACACTCTATAACACAGTTGAGAGACAATGTTCCATAGCTGCCTCAGTTCATAACAGTTTGTAGGAAGGTGTTTGATAAACTGGGCAAAGCTTATACTTGGGCCAGAAGGCAGAATATAGGAAACTACATGAAAACATGAATAATTCAGTGAAAATGACTGTAAACAGATGAGAACTTGTTTAGAACAGCTGAAAGAGAATCTCCAAGTCAGTTCTTAGTGTAGAAAAGGTAGCTAAGATAAGGGAAATCCTTAATTCGAGTTTAGATAACATCAAACACTGTATGAATCCTATATTCATTACTTAAAGGAGACTAGAGTGGTAAATGTGTGTTATACAAGGCAGAATACCATTAAAATAGAGAAAGAAACACGTTCGGAAGCTTTGGAAAGCCTTACACTTCACTGAAATGTAGTACGACACTCTATAACACAGTTGAAAGACAATGTTCCCGAGCTGCCTCAGTTCATAACAGTGTGTAGGAAGTTGTTTGATAAAGTGGGCAAAGCTTATACTTGGACCAGAAGGCAGAATATAGGAAACTACATGAAAACATGATTAATTCACTGAAAATGACTGTAAACAGATGAGAACTTGTTTAGAACAGCTCAAAGAGATTCTCCAAGTCAGTTCTTAGTGTAGAAAAGGTAGCTAATACGGGAAATCCTTAATTGGAGTTAAGATCACATGAAACAGTGTATGAATCCTATATTGTTTACTTAAAGGAGACTAGAGTGGTAAATGTGTGTTATACAAGGCAGAATACCATTGAAATAGAGAAAGAAACACGTTCGGCAGCTTTGGAAAGCCTTACACTTCACTGAAATGTAGTACTACACTCTATAACACAGTTGAGAGACAATGTTCCCTAGCTGCCTCAGTTCATAACAGTGTGTAGGAAGTTGTTTGATAAAGTGGCCAAAGCTTATACTTGGGCCAGAAGTCAGAATATAGGAAACTACATGAAAACATGAATAATTCAGTGAAAATGACTGTAAACAGATGAGACCTTGTTTTAGAACAGCTGAAAGAGATTCTCCAAGTCAGTTCTTAGTGTAGAAAAGGTAGCTAAATCCGGGAAATACTTAATTGGAGTTAAGATCACATGAAACACGGTATGAATCCTATATTGTTTACTTAAAGGAGACTAGAGTGGTAAATGTGTGTTATATAAGATAGAATACCATTGAAATAGAGAAAGAAACATGTTCAGAAGCTTTGGAAAGCCTTACACTTAACTGAAATGTAGTACTACACTCTATAACACAGTAGAGAGACAATGTTCCCTAGCTCCCTCAGTTTATAACAGTGTGTAGGAAGTTGTTTGATAAAGTGGGCAAAGCTTATACTTGGGCCAGAAGGCAGAATATAGGAAACTACATGAAAACATGAATAATTCAGTGAAAATGACTGTAAACAGATGAGAACTTGTTTAGAACAGCTGAAAGAGAATCTCCAAGTCAGTTCTTAGTGTAGAAAAGGTAGCTAAGATAAGGGAAATCCTTAATTCGAGTTTAGATAACATCAAACACTGTATGAATCCTATATTCATTACTTAAAGGAGACTAGAGTGGTAAATGTGTGTTATACAAGGCAGAATACCATTGAAATAGAGAAAGAAACACGTTCGGCAGCTTTGGAAAGCCTTACACTTCACTGAAATGTAGTACTACACTCTATAACTCAGTTGAGAGACAATGTTCCTGAGCTGCCTCAGTTCATAACAGTGTGTAGGAAGTTGTTTGATAAAGTGGTCAAAGCTTACACTTGGGCCAGAAGGCAGAATATAGGAAACTACATGAAAACATGAATAATTCACTGAAAATGACTGTAAACAGATGAGAACTTGTTTAGAACAGCTGAAAGAGAATCTCCAAGTCAGTTCTTAGTGTAGAAAAGGTAGCTAAGATAAGGGAAATCCTTAATTCCAGTTAAGATCACATGAAACACTGTATGAATCCAATATTCTTTACTTAAAGGAGACTAGAGTGGTAAATGTGTGTAATACAAGGCAGAATACCATTGAAATAGAGAAAGAAACACGTTCGGCAGCTTTGGAAAGCCTTACACTTCACTGAAATGTAGTACTACACTCTATAACACAGTTGAGAGACAATGTTCCCTAGCTGCCTCAGTTCATAACAGTGTGTAGGAAGTTGTTTGATAAAGTGGCCAAAGCTTATACTTGGGCCAGAAGTCAGAATATAGGAAACTACATGAAAACATGAATAATTCAGTGAAAATGACTGTAAACAGATGAGACCTTGTTTTAGAACAGCTGAAAGAGATTCTCCAAGTCAGTTCTTAGTGTAGAAAAGGTAGCTAAATCCGGGAAATACTTAATTGGAGTTAAGATCACATGAAACACGGTATGAATCCTATATTGTTTACTTAAAGGAGACTAGAGTGGTAAATGTGTGTTATATAAGATAGAATACCATTGAAATAGAGAAAGAAACATGTTCAGAAGCTTTGGAAAGCCTTACACTTAACTGAAATGTAGTACTACACTCTATAACACAGTAGAGAGACAATGTTCCCTAGCTCCCTCAGTTTATAACAGTGTGTAGGAAGTTGTTTGATAAAGTGGGCAAAGCTTATACTTGGGCCAGAAGGCAGAATATAGGAAACTACATGAAAACATGAATAATTCAGTGAAAATGACTGTAAACAGATGAGAACTTGTTTAGAACAGCTGAAAGAGAATCTCCAAGTCAGTTCTTAGTGTAGAAAAGGTAGCTAAAATAAGGGAAATCCTTAATTCGAGTTAAGATAACATCAAACACTGTATGAATCCTATATTCATTACTTAAAGGAGACTAGAGTGGTAAATGTGTGTTATATAAGGCAGAATACAATTGACATAGAGAAAGAAACACGTTCCGCAGCTTTGGAAAGCCTTACACTTCACTGAAATGTAGTACTACACTCTATAACACAATTGAGAGACAATGTTCCCGAGCTGCCTCAGTTCATACCAGTGTGTAGGAAGTTGTTTGACAAAGTGGGCAAAGCTTATACTTGGACCAGAAAGCAGAATATAGGAAACTACATGAAAACATGAATAATTCAGTGAAAATGACCGTAAACAGATGAGAACTTGTTTAGAACAGCTGAAAGAGAATCTCCAAGTCAGTTCTTAGTGTAGAAAAGGTAGCTAAAATAAGGGAAATCCTTAATTCGAGTTAAGATAACATCAAACACTGTATGAATCCTATATTCATTACTTAAAGGGACTAGAGTGGTAAATGTGTGTTATATAAGGCAGAATACAATTGACATAGAGAAAGAAACACGTTCCGCAGCTTTGGAAAGCCTTACACTTCACTGAAATGTAGTACTACACTCTATAACACAGTTGAGAGACAATGTTCCCGAGCTGCCTCAGTTCATACCAGTGTGTAGGAAGTTGTTTGACAAAGTGGGCAAAGCTTATACTTGGACCAGAAAGCAGAATATAGGAAACTACATGAAAACATGAATAATTCAGTGAAAATGACAGTAAACAGATGAGAACTTGTTTAGAACAGATGAAAGAGAATCTCCAAGTAAGTTCTTAGTGTAGAAAAGGTAGCTAAGATAAGGGAAATCCTTAATTCGAGTTAAGATAACATCAAACACTGTATGAATCCTATATTCATTACTTAAAGGAGACTAGAGTGGTAAATGTGTGTTATATAAGGCAGAATACCATTGACATAGAGAAAGAAACAGGTTCGGCAGCTTTGGAAAGCCTTACACTTCACTGAAATGTAGTCCTACACTCTATAACACAGTTGAGAGACAATGTTCCATAGCTGCCTCAGTTCATAACAGTTTGTAGGAAGGTGTTTGATAAAGTGGGCAAAGCTTATACTTGGGCCAGAAGGGAGAATATAGGAAACTACATGAAAACATGAATAATTCAGTGAAAATGACTGTAAACAGATGAGAACTTGTTTAGAACAGCTGAAAGAGAATCTCCAAGTCAGTTCTTAGTGTAGAAAAGGTAGCTAAGATAAGGGAAATCCTTAATTCGAGTTTAGATAACATCAAACACTGTATGAATCCTATATTCATTACTTAAAGGAGACTAGAGTGGTAAATGTGTGTTATACAAGGCAGAATACCATTGAAATAGAGAAAGAAACACGTTCAGCAGCTTTGGAAAGCCTTACACTTCACTGAAATGTAGTACTACACTCTATAACACAGTTGAGAGACAATGTTCCCGAGCTGCCTCAGTTCATAACAGTGTGTAGGAAGTTGTTTGATAAAGTGGGCAAAGCTTATACTTGGGCCAGAAGGCAGAATATAGGAAACTACATGAAAACATGAATAATTCAGTGAAAATGACTGTAAACAGATGAGAACTTGTTTAGAACAGCTGAAAGAGAATCTCCAAGTCAGTTCTTAGTGTAGAAAAGGTAGCTAAAATAAGGGAAATCCTTAATTCGAGTTAAGATAACATCAAACACTGTATGAATCCTATATTCATTACTTAAAGGAGACTAGAGTGGTAAATGTGTGTTATATAAGGCAGAATACAATTGACATAGAGAAAGAAACACGTTCCGCAGCTTTGGAAAGCCTTACACTTCACTGAAATGTAATCCTACACTCTATAACACAGTTGAGAGACAATGTTCCATAGCTGCCTCAGTTCATAACAGTTTGTAGGAAGGTGTTTGATAAAGTGGGCAAAGCTTATACTTGGGCCAGAAGGCAGAATATAGGAAACTAAATGAAAACATGAATAATTCAGTGAAAATGACTGTAAACAGATGAGAACTTGTTTAGAACGGCTGAAAGAGAATCTCCAAGTCAGTTCTTAGTGTAGAAAAGGTAGCAAAGATAAGGGAAATCCTTAATTCCAGTTAAGATCACATGAAACACTGTATGAATCCTATATTCTTTACTTAAAGGAGACTAGAGTGGTAAATGTGTGTTATATAAGATAGAATACCATTGAAATAGAGAAAGAAACATGTTCAGAAGCTTTGGAAAGCCTTACACTTCACTGAAATGTAGTACTACACTCTATAACACAGTTGAGAGACAATGTTCCCTAGCTCCCTCAGTTTATAACAGTGTGTAGGAAGTTGTTTGATAAAGTGGGCAAAGCGTATACTTGGGCCAGAAGGCAGAATATAGGAAACTACATGAAAACATGAATAATTCAGTGAAAATGACTGTAAACAGATGAGAACTTGTTTAGAACAGCTGAAAGAGAATCTCCAAGTCAGTTCTTAGTGTAGAAAAGGTAGCTAAGATAAGGGAAATCCTTAATTCTAGTTTAGATAACATCAAACACTGTATGAATCCTATATTCATTACTTAAAGGAGACTAGAGTGGTAAATGTGTGTTATACAAGGCAGAATACCATTGAAATAGAGAAAGAAACACGTTCGGCAGCTTTGGAAAGCCTTACACTTCACTGAAATGTAGTACTACACTCTATAACACAGTTGAGAGACAATGTTCCCGAACTGCCTCAGTTCATAACAGTGTGTAGGAAGTTGTTTGATAAAGTGGGCAAAGCTTATACTTGGGCCAGAAGGCAGAATATAGGAAACTACATGAAAACATGAATAATTCAGTGAAAATGACTGTAAACAGATGAGAACTTGTTTAGAACAGCTGAAAGAGAATCTCCAAGTCAGTTCTTAGTGTAGAAAAGTAGCTAAGATAAGGGAAATCCTTAATTCCAGTTAAGATCACATGAAACACTGTATGAATCCAATATTCTTTACTTAAAGAGACTAGATTGGTAAATGTGTGTTATACAAGGCAGAATACCATTGAAATAGAGAAAGAAACACGTTCGGCAGCTTTGGAAAGCCTTACACTTCACTGAAATGTAGTACTACACTCTATAACACAGTTGAGAGACAATGTTCCCTAGCTGCCTCAGTTCATAACAGTGTTTAGGAAGTTGTTTGATAAAGTGGGCAAAGCTTATACTTGGACCAGAAAGCAGAATATAGGAAACTACATGAAAACATGAATAATTCAGTGAAAATGACCGTAAACAGATGAGAACTTGTTTAGAACAGCTGAAAGAGAATCTCCCAGTCAGTTCTTAGTGTAGAAAAGGTAGCTAAGATAAGGGAAATCCTTAATTCGAGTTAAGATAACATCAAACACTGTATGAATCCTATATTCATTACTTAAAGGAGACTAGAGTGGTAAATGTGTGTTATATAAGGCAGAATACAATTGACATAGAGAAAGAAACACATTACGCAGCTTTGGAAAGCCTTACACTTCACTGAAATGTAATCCTACACTCTATAACACAGTTGAGAGACAATGTTCCATAGCTGCCTCAGTTCATAACAGATTGTAGGAAGGTGTTTGATAAAGTGGGCAAAGCTTATACTTGGGCCAGAAGGCAGAATATAAGAAACTAAATGAAAACATGAATAATTCAGTGAAAATGACTGTAAACAGATGAGAACTTGTTTAGAACGGCTGAAAGAGAATCTCCAAGTCAGTTCTTAGTGTAGAAAAGGTAGCTAAGATAAGGGAAATCCTTAATTCCAGTTAAGATCACATGAAACACTGTATGAATCCTATATTCTTTACTTAAAGGAGACTAGAGTGGTAAATGTGTTTTATACAAGGCAGGATACCATTGAAATACAGAAAGAAACACGTTCGGCAGCTTTGGAAAGCCTTACACTTCACTGAAATGTAGTACTACACTCTATAACACAGTTGAGAGACAATGTTCCCTAGCTGCCTCAGTTCATAACAGTGTGTAGGTAGTTGTTTGATAAAGTGGCCAAAGCTTATACTTGGGCCAGAAGTCAGAATATAGGAAACTACATGAAAACATGAATAATTCAGTGAAAATGAGTCTAAACAAATGAGAACTTGTTTTAGAACAGCTGAAAGAGAATCTCCAAGTCAGTTCTTAGTGTAGAAAAGGTAGCTAAGATAAGGGAAATCCTTAATTCGAGTTTAGATAACATCAAACACTGTATGAATCCTATATTCATTACTTAAAGGAGACTAGAGTGGTAAATGTGTGTTATACAAGGCAGAATACCATTGAAATAGAGAAAGAAACACGTTCGGCAGCTTTGGAAAGCCTTACACTTCACTGAAATGTAGTACTACACTCTATAACTCAGTTGAGAGACAGTGTTCCTGAGCTGCCTCAGTTCATAACAGTGTGTAGGAAGTTGTTTGATAAAGTGGTCAAAGCGTATACTTGGGCCAGAAGGCAGAATATAGGAAACTACATGAAAACATGAATAATTCACTGAAAATGACTGTAAACAGATGAGAACTTGTTTAGAACAGCTGAAAGAGAATCTCCAAGTCAGTTCTTAGTGTAGAAAAGGTAGCTAAGATAAGGGAAATCCTTAATTCGAGTTTAGATAACATCAAACACTGTATGAATCCAATATTCTTTACTTAAAAGAGACTAGAGTGGTAAATGTGTGTTATACAAGACCGAATACCATTGAAATAGAGAAAGAAACACGTTCGGCAGCTTTGGAAAGCCTTACACTTCACTGAAATGTAGTACTACACTCTATAACACAGTTGAGAGACAATGTTCCATAGCTGCCTCAGTTCATAACAGTTTGTAGGAAGGTGTTTGATAAACTGGGCAAAGCTTATACTTGGGCCAGAAGGCAGAATATAGGAAACTACATGAAAACATGAATAATTCAGTGAAAATGACTGTAAACAGATGAGAACTTGTTTAGAACAGCTGAAAGAGAATCTCCAAGTCAGTTCTTAGTGTAGAAAAGGTAGCTAAGATAAGGGAAATCCTTAATTCGAGTTTAGATAACATCAAACACTGTATGAATCCTATATTCATTACTTAAAGGAGACTAGAGTGGTAAATGTGTGTTATACAAGGCAGAATACCATTAAAATAGAGAAAGAAACACGTTCGGAAGCTTTGGAAAGCCTTACACTTCACTGAAATGTAGTACGACACTCTATAACACAGTTGAAAGACAATGTTCCCGAGCTGCCTCAGTTCATAACAGTGTGTAGGAAGTTGTTTGATAAAGTGGGCAAAGCTTATACTTGGACCAGAAGGCAGAATATAGGAAACTACATGAAAACATGATTAATTCACTGAAAATGACTGTAAACAGATGAGAACTTGTTTAGAACAGCTCAAAGAGATTCTCCAAGTCAGTTCTTAGTGTAGAAAAGGTAGCTAATACGGGAAATCCTTAATTGGAGTTAAGATCACATGAAACAGTGTATGAATCCTATATTGTTTACTTAAAGGAGACTAGAGTGGTAAATGTGTGTTATACAAGGCAGAATACCATTGAAATAGAGAAAGAAACACGTTCGGCAGCTTTGGAAAGCCTTACACTTCACTGAAATGTAGTACTACACTCTATAACACAGTTGAGAGACAATGTTCCCTAGCTGCCTCAGTTCATAACAGTGTGTAGGAAGTTGTTTGATAAAGTGGCCAAAGCTTATACTTGGGCCAGAAGTCAGAATATAGGAAACTACATGAAAACATGAATAATTCAGTGAAAATGACTGTAAACAGATGAGACCTTGTTTTAGAACAGCTGAAAGAGATTCTCCAAGTCAGTTCTTAGTGTAGAAAAGGTAGCTAAATCCGGGAAATACTTAATTGGAGTTAAGATCACATGAAACACGGTATGAATCCTATATTGTTTACTTAAAGGAGACTAGAGTGGTAAATGTGTGTTATATAAGATAGAATACCATTGAAATAGAGAAAGAAACATGTTCAGAAGCTTTGGAAAGCCTTACACTTAACTGAAATGTAGTACTACACTCTATAACACAGTAGAGAGACAATGTTCCCTAGCTCCCTCAGTTTATAACAGTGTGTAGGAAGTTGTTTGATAAAGTGGGCAAAGCTTATACTTGGGCCAGAAGGCAGAATATAGGAAACTACATGAAAACATGAATAATTCAGTGAAAATGACTGTAAACAGATGAGAACTTGTTTAGAACAGCTGAAAGAGAATCTCCAAGTCAGTTCTTAGTGTAGAAAAGGTAGCTAAGATAAGGGAAATCCTTAATTCGAGTTTAGATAACATCAAACACTGTATGAATCCTATATTCATTACTTAAAGGAGACTAGAGTGGTAAATGTGTGTTATACAAGGCAGAATACCATTGAAATAGAGAAAGAAACACGTTCGGCAGCTTTGGAAAGCCTTACACTTCACTGAAATGTAGTACTACACTCTATAACTCAGTTGAGAGACAATGTTCCCGAGCTGCCTCAGTTCATAACAGTGTGTAGGAAGTTGTTTGATAAAGTGGGCAAAGCTTATACTTGGGCCAGAAGGCAGAATATAGGAAACTACATGAAAACATGAATAATTCAGTGAAAATGACTGTAAACAGATGAGAACTTGTTTAGAACAGCTGAAAGAGAATCTCCAAGTCAGTTCTTAGTGTAGAAAAGTAGCTAAGATAAGGGAAATCCTTAATTCCAGTTAAGATCACATGAAACACTGTATGAATCCAATATTCTTTACTTAAAGAGACTAGATTGGTAAATGTGTGTTATACAAGGCAGAATACCATTGAAATAGAGAAAGAAACACGTTCGGCAGCTTTGGAAAGCCTTACACTTCACTGAAATGTAGTACTACACTCTATAACACAGTTGAGAGACAATGTTCCCTAGCTGCCTCAGTTCATAACAGTGTTTAGGAAGTTGTTTGATAAAGTGGGCAAAGCTTATACTTGGACCAGAAAGCAGAATATAGGAAACTACATGAAAACATGAATAATTCAGTGAAAATGACCGTAAACAGATGAGAACTTGTTTAGAACAGCTGAAAGAGAATCTCCCAGTCAGTTCTTAGTGTAGAAAAGGTAGCTAAGATAAGGGAAATCCTTAATTCGAGTTAAGATAACATCAAACACTGTATGAATCCTATATTCATTACTTAAAGGAGACTAGAGTGGTAAATGTGTGTTATATAAGGCAGAATACAATTGACATAGAGAAAGAAACACATTACGCAGCTTTGGAAAGCCTTACACTTCACTGAAATGTAATCCTACACTCTATAACACAGTTGAGAGACAATGTTCCATAGCTGCCTCAGTTCATAACAGATTGTAGGAAGGTGTTTGATAAAGTGGGCAAAGCTTATACTTGGGCCAGAAGGCAGAATATAAGAAACTAAATGAAAACATGAATAATTCAGTGAAAATGACTGTAAACAGATGAGAACTTGTTTAGAACGGCTGAAAGAGAATCTCCAAGTCAGTTCTTAGTGTAGAAAAGGTAGCTAAGATAAGGGAAATCCTTAATTCCAGTTAAGATCACATGAAACACTGTATGAATCCTATATTCTTTACTTAAAGGAGACTAGAGTGGTAAATGTGTTTTATACAAGGCAGGATACCATTGAAATACAGAAAGAAACACGTTCGGCAGCTTTGGAAAGCCTTACACTTCACTGAAATGTAGTACTACACTCTATAACACAGTTGAGAGACAATGTTCCCTAGCTGCCTCAGTTCATAACAGTGTGTAGGTAGTTGTTTGATAAAGTGGCCAAAGCTTATACTTGGGCCAGAAGTCAGAATATAGGAAACTACATGAAAACATGAATAATTCAGTGAAAATGAGTCTAAACAAATGAGAACTTGTTTTAGAACAGCTGAAAGAGAATCTCCAAGTCAGTTCTTAGTGTAGAAAAGGTAGCTAAGATAAGGGAAATCCTTAATTCGAGTTTAGATAACATCAAACACTGTATGAATCCTATATTCATTACTTAAAGGAGACTAGAGTGGTAAATGTGTGTTATACAAGGCAGAATACCATTGAAATAGAGAAAGAAACACGTTCGGCAGCTTTGGAAAGCCTTACACTTCACTGAAATGTAGTACTACACTCTATAACTCAGTTGAGAGACAGTGTTCCTGAGCTGCCTCAGTTCATAACAGTGTGTAGGAAGTTGTTTGATAAAGTGGTCAAAGCGTATACTTGGGCCAGAAGGCAGAATATAGGAAACTACATGAAAACATGAATAATTCACTGAAAATGACTGTAAACAGATGAGAACTTGTTTAGAACAGCTGAAAGAGAATCTCCAAGTCAGTTCTTAGTGTAGAAAAGGTAGCTAAGATAAGGGAAATCCTTAATTCGAGTTTAGATAACATCAAACACTGTATGAATCCAATATTCTTTACTTAAAAGAGACTAGAGTGGTAAATGTGTGTTATACAAGACCGAATACCATTGAAATAGAGAAAGAAACACGTTCGGCAGCTTTGGAAAGCCTTACACTTCACTGAAATGTAGTACTACACTCTATAACACAGTTGAGAGACAATGTTCCATAGCTGCCTCAGTTCATAACAGTTTGTAGGAAGGTGTTTGATAAACTGGGCAAAGCTTATACTTGGGCCAGAAGGCAGAATATAGGAAACTACATGAAAACATGAATAATTCAGTGAAAATGACTGTAAACAGATGAGAACTTGTTTAGAACAGCTGAAAGAGAATCTCCAAGTCAGTTCTTAGTGTAGAAAAGGTAGCTAAGATAAGGGAAATCCTTAATTCGAGTTTAGATAACATCAAACACTGTATGAATCCTATATTCATTACTTAAAGGAGACTAGAGTGGTAAATGTGTGTTATACAAGGCAGAATACCATTAAAATAGAGAAAGAAACACGTTCGGAAGCTTTGGAAAGCCTTACACTTCACTGAAATGTAGTACGACACTCTATAACACAGTTGAAAGACAATGTTCCCGAGCTGCCTCAGTTCATAACAGTGTGTAGGAAGTTGTTTGATAAAGTGGGCAAAGCTTATACTTGGACCAGAAGGCAGAATATAGGAAACTACATGAAAACATGATTAATTCACTGAAAATGACTGTAAACAGATGAGAACTTGTTTAGAACAGCTCAAAGAGATTCTCCAAGTCAGTTCTTAGTGTAGAAAAGGTAGCTAATACGGGAAATCCTTAATTGGAGTTAAGATCACATGAAACAGTGTATGAATCCTATATTGTTTACTTAAAGGAGACTAGAGTGGTAAATGTGTGTTATACAAGGCAGAATACCATTGAAATAGAGAAAGAAACACGTTCGGCAGCTTTGGAAAGCCTTACACTTCACTGAAATGTAGTACTACACTCTATAACACAGTTGAGAGACAATGTTCCCTAGCTGCCTCAGTTCATAACAGTGTGTAGGAAGTTGTTTGATAAAGTGGCCAAAGCTTATACTTGGGCCAGAAGTCAGAATATAGGAAACTACATGAAAACATGAATAATTCAGTGAAAATGACTGTAAACAGATGAGACCTTGTTTTAGAACAGCTGAAAGAGATTCTCCAAGTCAGTTCTTAGTGTAGAAAAGGTAGCTAAATCCGGGAAATACTTAATTGGAGTTAAGATCACATGAAACACGGTATGAATCCTATATTGTTTACTTAAAGGAGACTAGAGTGGTAAATGTGTGTTATATAAGATAGAATACCATTGAAATAGAGAAAGAAACATGTTCAGAAGCTTTGGAAAGCCTTACACTTAACTGAAATGTAGTACTACACTCTATAACACAGTAGAGAGACAATGTTCCCTAGCTCCCTCAGTTTATAACAGTGTGTAGGAAGTTGTTTGATAAAGTGGGCAAAGCTTATACTTGGGCCAGAAGGCAGAATATAGGAAACTACATGAAAACATGAATAATTCAGTGAAAATGACTGTAAACAGATGAGAACTTGTTTAGAACAGCTGAAAGAGAATCTCCAAGTCAGTTCTTAGTGTAGAAAAGGTAGCTAAGATAAGGGAAATCCTTAATTCGAGTTTAGATAACATCAAACACTGTATGAATCCTATATTCATTACTTAAAGGAGACTAGAGTGGTAAATGTGTGTTATACAAGGCAGAATACCATTGAAATAGAGAAAGAAACACGTTCGGCAGCTTTGGAAAGCCTTACACTTCACTGAAATGTAGTACTACACTCTATAACTCAGTTGAGAGACAATGTTCCTGAGCTGCCTCAGTTCATAACAGTGTGTAGGAAGTTGTTTGATAAAGTGGTCAAAGCTTACACTTGGGCCAGAAGGCAGAATATAGGAAACTACATGAAAACATGAATAATTCACTGAAAATGACTGTAAACAGATGAGAACTTGTTTAGAACAGCTGAAAGAGAATCTCCAAGTCAGTTCTTAGTGTAGAAAAGGTAGCTAAGATAAGGGAAATCCTTAATTCCAGTTAAGATCACATGAAACACTGTATGAATCCAATATTCTTTACTTAAAGGAGACTAGAGTGGTAAATGTGTGTAATACAAGGCAGAATACCATTGAAATAGAGAAAGAAACACGTTCGGCAGCTTTGGAAAGCCTTACACTTCACTGAAATGTAGTACTACACTCTATAACACAGTTGAGAGACAATGTTCCCTAGCTGCCTCAGTTCATAACAGTGTGTAGGAAGTTGTTTGATAAAGTGGCCAAAGCTTATACTTGGGCCAGAAGTCAGAATATAGGAAACTACATGAAAACATGAATAATTCAGTGAAAATGACTGTAAACAGATGAGACCTTGTTTTAGAACAGCTGAAAGAGATTCTCCAAGTCAGTTCTTAGTGTAGAAAAGGTAGCTAAATCCGGGAAATACTTAATTGGAGTTAAGATCACATGAAACACGGTATGAATCCTATATTGTTTACTTAAAGGAGACTAGAGTGGTAAATGTGTGTTATATAAGATAGAATACCATTGAAATAGAGAAAGAAACATGTTCAGAAGCTTTGGAAAGCCTTACACTTAACTGAAATGTAGTACTACACTCTATAACACAGTAGAGAGACAATGTTCCCTAGCTCCCTCAGTTTATAACAGTGTGTAGGAAGTTGTTTGATAAAGTGGGCAAAGCTTATACTTGGGCCAGAAGGCAGAATATAGGAAACTACATGAAAACATGAATAATTCAGTGAAAATGACTGTAAACAGATGAGAACTTGTTTAGAACAGCTGAAAGAGAATCTCCAAGTCAGTTCTTAGTGTAGAAAAGGTAGCTAAGATAAGGGAAATCCTTAATTCGAGTTTAGATAACATCAAACACTGTATGAATCCTATATTCATTACTTAAAGGAGACTAGAGTGGTAAATGTGTGTTATACAAGGCAGAATACCATTGAAATAGAGAAAGAAACACGTTCGGCAGCTTTGGAAAGCCTTACACTTCACTGAAATGTAGTACTACACTCTATAACTCAGTTGAGAGACAATGTTCCTGAGCTGCCTCAGTTCATAACAGTGTGTAGGAAGTTGTTTGATAAAGTGGTCAAAGCTTACACTTGGGCCAGAAGGCAGAATATAGGAAACTACATGAAAACATGAATAATTCACTGAAAATGACTGTAAACAGATGAGAACTTGTTTAGAACAGCTGAAAGAGAATCTCCAAGTCAGTTCTTAGTGTAGAAAAGGTAGCTAAGATAAGGGAAATCCTTAATTCCAGTTAAGATCACATGAAACACTGTATGAATCCAATATTCTTTACTTAAAGGAGACTAGAGTGGTAAATGTGTGTTATTCAAGGCAGAATACCATTAAAATAGAGAAAGAAACACGTTCGGAAGCTTTGGAAAGCCTTACACTTCACTGAAATGTAGTACGACACTCTATAACACAGTTGAAAGACAATGTTCCGAGCTGCCTCAGTTCATAACAGTGTGTAGGAAGTTGTTTGATAAAGTGGGCAAAGCTTATACTTGGACCAGAAGGCAGAATATAGGAAACTACATGAAAACATGATTAATTCACTGAAAATGACTGTAAACAGATGAGAACTTGTTTAGAACAGCTCAAAGAGATTCTCCAAGTCAGTTCTTAGTGTAGAATAGGTAGCTAAGATAAGGGAAATCCTTAATTCGAGTTAAGATCACATGAAACACTGTATGAATACTATATTCTTTACTTAAAGGAGACTAGAGTGGTAAATGTGTGTTATACAAGGCAGAATACCATTGAAATAGAGAAAGAAACACGTTCGGCAGCTTTGGAAAGCCTTACACTTCACTGAAATGTAGTACTACACTCTATAACACAGTTGAGAGACAATGTTCCCTAGCTGCCTCAGTTCATAACAGTGTGTAGGAAGTTGTTTGATAAAGTGGGCAAAGCTTATACTTGGGCCAGAAGTCAGAATATAGGAAACTACATGAAAACATGAATAATTCAGTGAAAATGACTGTAAACAGATGAGAACTTGTTTTAGAACACCTGAAAGAGATTCTCCAAGTCAGTTATTAGTGTAGAAAAGGTAGCTAAATCCGGGAAATACTTAATTGGAGTTAAGATCACATGAAACACTGTATGAATCCTATATTGTTTACTTAAAGGAGACTAGAGTGGTAAATGTGTGTTATATAAGGTAGAATACCATTGAAATAGAGAAAGAAACATGTTTGGAAGCTTTGGAAAGCCTTACACTTCACTGAAATGTAGTACTACACTCTATAACACAGTTGAGAGACAATGTTCCCTAGCTCCCTCAGTTTATAACAGTGTGTAGGAAGTTGTTTGATAAAGTGGGCAAAGCTTATACTTGGGCCAGAAGGCAGAATATAGGAAACTACATGAAAACATGAATAATTCAGTGAAAATGACTGTAAACAGATGAGAACTTGTTTAGAACAGCTGAAAGAGAATCTCCAAGTCAGTTCTTAGTGTAGAAAAGGTAGCTAAGATAAGGGAAATCCTTAATTCTAGTTTAGATAACATCAAACACTGTATGAATCCTATATTCATTACTTAAAGGAGACTAGAGTGGTAAATGTGTGTTATACAAGGCAGAATACCATTGAAATAGAGAAAGAAACACGTTCGGCAGCTTTGGAAAGCCTTACACTTCACTGAAATGTAGTACTACACTCTATAACACAGTTGAGAGACAATGTTCCCTAGCTGCCTCAGTTCATAACAGTGTGTAGGAAGTTGTTTGATAAAGTGGCCAAAGCTTATACTTGGGCCAGAAGTCAGAATATAGGAAACTACATGAAAACATGAATAATTCAGTGAAAATGACTGTAAACAGATGAGACCTTGTTTTAGAACAGCTGAAAGAGATTCTCCAAGTCAGTTCTTAGTGTAGAAAAGGTAGCTAAATCCGGGAAATACTTAATTGGAGTTAAGATCACATGAAACACGGTATGAATCCTATATTGTTTACTTAAAGGAGACTAGAGTGGTAAATGTGTGTTATATAAGATAGAATACCATTGAAATAGAGAAAGAAACATGTTCAGAAGCTTTGGAAAGCCTTACACTTAACTGAAATGTAGTACTACACTCTATAACACAGTAGAGAGACAATGTTCCCTAGCTCCCTCAGTTTATAACAGTGTGTAGGAAGTTGTTTGATAAAGTGGGCAAAGCTTATACTTGGGCCAGAAGGCAGAATATAGGAAACTACATGAAAACATGAATAATTCAGTGAAAATGACTGTAAACAGATGAGAACTTGTTTAGAACAGCTGAAAGAGAATCTCCAAGTCAGTTCTTAGTGTAGAAAAGGTAGCTAAGATAAGGGAAATCCTTAATTCGAGTTTAGATAACATCAAACACTGTATGAATCCTATATTCATTACTTAAAGGAGACTAGAGTGGTAAATGTGTGTTATACAAGGCAGAATACCATTGAAATAGAGAAAGAAACACGTTCGGCAGCTTTGGAAAGCCTTACACTTCACTGAAATGTAGTACTACACTCTATAACTCAGTTGAGAGACAATGTTCCTGAGCTGCCTCAGTTCATAACAGTGTGTAGGAAGTTGTTTGATAAAGTGGTCAAAGCTTACACTTGGGCCAGAAGGCAGAATATAGGAAACTACATGAAAACATGAATAATTCACTGAAAATGACTGTAAACAGATGAGAACTTGTTTAGAACAGCTGAAAGAGAATCTCCAAGTCAGTTCTTAGTGTAGAAAAGGTAGCTAAGATAAGGGAAATCCTTAATTCCAGTTAAGATCACATGAAACACTGTATGAATCCAATATTCTTTACTTAAAGGAGACTAGAGTGGTAAATGTGTGTAATACAAGGCAGAATACCATTGAAATAGAGAAAGAAACACGTTCGGCAGCTTTGGAAAGCCCTACACTTCACTGAAATGTAGTACTACACTCTATAACACAGTTGAGAGACAATGTTCCCTAGCTGCCTCAGTTCATAACAGTGTGTAGGAAGTTGTTTGATAAAGTGGCCAAAGCTTATACTTGGGCCAGAAGTCAGAATATAGGAAACTACATGAAAACATGAATAATTCAGTGAAAATGACTGTAAACAGATGAGACCTTGTTTTAGAACAGCTGAAAGAGATTCTCCAAGTCAGTTCTTAGTGTAGAAAAGGTAGCTAAATCCGGGAAATACTTAATTGGAGTTAAGATCACATGAAACACGGTATGAATCCTATATTGTTTACTTAAAGGAGACTAGAGTGGTAAATGTGTGTTATATAAGATAGAATACCATTGAAATAGAGAAAGAAACATGTTCAGAAGCTTTGGAAAGCCTTACACTTAACTGAAATGTAGTACTACACTCTATAACACAGTAGAGAGACAATGTTCCCTAGCTCCCTCAGTTTATAACAGTGTGTAGGAAGTTGTTTGATAAAGTGGGCAAAGCTTATACTTGGGCCAGAAGGCAGAATATAGGAAACTACATGAAAACATGAATAATTCAGTGAAAATGACTGTAAACAGATGAGAACTTGTTTAGAACAGCTGAAAGAGAATCTCCAAGTCAGTTCTTAGTGTAGAAAAGGTAGCTAAGATAAGGGAAATCCTTAATTCGAGTTTAGATAACATCAAACACTGTATGAATCCTATATTCATTACTTAAAGGAGACTAGAGTGGTAAATGTGTGTTATACAAGGCAGAATACCATTGAAATAGAGAAAGAAACACGTTCGGCAGCTTTGGAAAGCCTTACACTTCACTGAAATGTAGTACTACACTCTATAACTCAGTTGAGAGACAATGTTCCTGAGCTGCCTCAGTTCATAACAGTGTGTAGGAAGTTGTTTGATAAAGTGGTCAAAGCTTACACTTGGGCCAGAAGGCAGAATATAGGAAACTACATGAAAACATGAATAATTCACTGAAAATGACTGTAAACAGATGAGAACTTGTTTAGAACAGCTGAAAGAGAATCTCCAAGTCAGTTCTTAGTGTAGAAAAGGTAGCTAAGATAAGGGAAATCCTTAATTCCAGTTAAGATCACATGAAACACTGTATGAATCCAATATTCTTTACTTAAAGGAGACTAGAGTGGTAAATGTGTGTTATTCAAGGCAGAATACCATTAAAATAGAGAAAGAAACACGTTCGGAAGCTTTGGAAAGCCTTACACTTCACTGAAATGTAGTACGACACTCTATAACACAGTTGAAAGACAATGTTCCGAGCTGCCTCAGTTCATAACAGTGTGTAGGAAGTTGTTTGATAAAGTGGGCAAAGCTTATACTTGGACCAGAAGGCAGAATATAGGAAACTACATGAAAACATGATTAATTCACTGAAAATGACTGTAAACAGATGAGAACTTGTTTAGAACAGCTCAAAGAGATTCTCCAAGTCAGTTCTTAGTGTAGAATAGGTAGCTAAGATAAGGGAAATCCTTAATTCGAGTTAAGATCACATGAAACACTGTATGAATACTATATTCTTTACTTAAAGGAGACTAGAGTGGTAAATGTGTGTTATACAAGGCAGAATACCATTGAAATAGAGAAAGAAACACGTTCGGCAGCTTTGGAAAGCCTTACACTTCACTGAAATGTAGTACTACACTCTATAACACAGTTGAGAGACAATGTTCCCTAGCTGCCTCAGTTCATAACAGTGTGTAGGAAGTTGTTTGATAAAGTGGGCAAAGCTTATACTTGGGCCAGAAGTCAGAATATAGGAAACTACATGAAAACATGAATAATTCAGTGAAAATGACTGTAAACAGATGAGAACTTGTTTTAGAACACCTGAAAGAGATTCTCCAAGTCAGTTATTAGTGTAGAAAAGGTAGCTAAATCCGGGAAATACTTAATTGGAGTTAAGATCACATGAAACACTGTATGAATCCTATATTGTTTACTTAAAGGAGACTAGAGTGGTAAATGTGTGTTATATAAGGTAGAATACCATTGAAATAGAGAAAGAAACATGTTTGGAAGCTTTGGAAAGCCTTACACTT
Source organism: Pipistrellus hanaki (assembly GCF_964339955.1). NCBI lineage: Eukaryota > Metazoa > Chordata > Mammalia > Chiroptera > Vespertilionidae > Pipistrellus > Pipistrellus hanaki. The sequence goes on from NC_140519.1 coordinate 1,061,732, forward strand.
CACTGAAATGTAGTACTACACTCTATAACACAGTTGAGAGACAATGTTCCCTAGCTCCCTCAGTTTATAACAGTGTGTAGGAAGTTGTTTGATAAAGTGGGCAAAGCTTATACTTGGGCCAGAAGGCAGAATATAGGAAACTACATGAAAACATGAATAATTCAGTGAAAATGACTGTAAACAGATGAGAACTTGTTTAGAACAGCTGAAAGAGATTCTCCAAGTCAGTTCTTAGTGTAGAAAAGGTAGCTAAGATAAGGGAAATCCTTAATTCCAGTTAAGATCACATGAAACACTGTATGAATCCAATATTCTTTACTTAAAAGAGACTAGAGTGGTAAATGTGTGTTATACAAGGCAGAATACCATTGAAATAGAGAAAGAAACACGTTCGGCAGCTTTGGAAAGCCTTACACTTCACTGAAATGTAGTACTACACTCTATAACACAGTTGAGAGACAATGTTCCCTAACTGCCTCAGTTCATAACAGTGTGTAGGAAGTTGTTTGATAAAGTGGGCAAAGCTTATACGTGGGCAAGAAGGCAGAATACAGGAAACTACATGAAAACATGAATAATTCAGTGAAAATGACTGTAAACAGATGAGAACTTGTTTAGAACAGCTGAAAGAGAATCTCCAAGTCAGTTCTTAGTGTAGAAAAGGTAGCTAAGATAAGGGAAATCCTTTATTCGAGTTAAGATAACATCAAACACTGTATGAATCCTATATTGTTTACTTAAAGGAGACTAGAGTGGTAAATGTGTGTTATACAAGGCAGAATACCATTGAAATAGAGAAAGAAACACGTTCGGCAGCTTTGGAAAGCCTTACACTTCACTGAAATATAGTACTACACTCTATAACACAGTTGAGAGACAATGTTCCCGAGCTGCCTCAGTTCATACCAGTGTGTAGGAAGTTGTTTGACAAAGTGGGCAAAGCTTATACTTGGACCAGAAAGCAGAATATAGGAAACTACATGAAAACATGAATAATTCAGTGAAAATGACAGTAAACAGATGAGAACTTGTTTAGAACAGATGAAAGAGAATCTCCAAGTAAGTTCTTAGTGTAGAAAAGGTAGCTAAGATAAGGGAAATCCTTAATTCGAGTTAAGATAACATCAAACACTGTATGAATCCTATATTCATTACTTAAAGGAGACTAGAGTGGTAAATGTGTGTTATATAAGGCAGAATACCATTGACATAGAGAAAGAAACACGTTCGGCAGCTTTGGAAAGCCTTACACTTCACTGAAATGTAGTCCTACACTCTATAACACAGTTGAGAGACAATGTTCCATAGCTGCCTCAGTTCATAACAGTTTGTAGGAAGGTGTTTGATAAAGTGGGCAAAGCTTATACTTGGGCCAGAAGGGAGAATATAGGAAACTACATGAAAACATGAATAATTCAGTGAAAATGACTGTAAACAGATGAGAACTTGTTTAGAACAGCTGAAAGAGAATCTCCAAGTCAGTTCTTAGTGTAGAAAAGGTAGCTAAGATAAGGGAAATCCTTAATTCGAGTTTAGATAACATCAAACACTGTATGAATCCTATATTCATTACTTAAAGGAGACTAGAGTGGTAAATGTGTGTTATACAAGGCAGAATACCATTGAAATAGAGAAAGAAACACGTTCGGCAGCTTTGGAAAGCCTTACACTTCACTGAAATGTAGTACTACACTCTATAACACAGTTGAGAGACAATGTTCCCGAGCTGCCTCAGTTCATAACAGTGTGTAGGAAGTTGTTTGATAAAGTGGGCAAAGCTTATACTTGGGCCAGAAGGCAGAATATAGGAAACTACATGAAAACATGAATAATTCAGTGAAAATGACTGTAAACAGATGAGAACTTGTTTAGAACAGCTGAAAGAGAATCTCCAAGTCAGTTCTTAGTGTAGAAAAGGTAGCTAAAATAAGGGAAATCCTTAATTCGAGTTAAGATAACATCAAACACTGTATGAATCCTATATTCATTACTTAAAGGAGACTAGAGTGGTAAATGTGTGTTATATAAGGCAGAATACAATTGACATAGAGAAAGAAACACGTTCCTCAGCTTTGGAAAGCCTTACACTTCACTGAAATGTAATCCTACACTCTATAACACAGTTGAGAGACAATGTTCCATAGCTGCCTCAGTTCATAACAGTTTGTAGGAAGGTGTTTGATAAAGTGGGCAAAGCTTATACTTGGGCCAGAAGGCAGAATATAGGAAACTAAATGAAAACATGAATAATTCAGTGAAAATGACTGTAAACAGATGAGAACTTGTTTAGAACGGCTGAAAGAGAATCTCCAAGTCAGTTCTTAGTGTAGAAAAGGTAGCAAAGATAAGGGAAATCCTTAATTCCAGTTAAGATCACATGAAACACTGTATGAATCCTATATTCTTTACTTAAAGGAGACTAGAGTGGTAAATGTGTGTTATATAAGATAGAATACCATTGAAATAGAGAAAGAAACATGTTCAGAAGCTTTGGAAAGCCTTACACTTCACTGAAATGTAGTACTACACTCTATAACACAGTTGAGAGACAATGTTCCCTAGCTCCCTCAGTTTATAACAGTGTGTAGGAAGTTGTTTGATAAAGTGGGCAAAGTGTATACTTGGGCCAGAAGGCAGAATATAGGAAACTACATGAAAACATGAATAATTCAGTGAAAATGACTGTAAACAGATGAGAACTTGTTTAGAACAGCTGAAAGAGAATCTCCAAGTCAGTTCTTAGTGTAGAAAAGGTAGCTAAGATAAGGGAAATCCTTAATTCTAGTTTAGATAACATCAAACACTGTATGAATCCTATATTCATTACTTAAAGGAGACTAGAGTGGTAAATGTGTGTTATACAAGGCAGAATACCATTGAAATAGAGAAAGAAACACGTTCGGCAGCTTTGGAAAGCCTTACACTTCACTGAAATGTAGTACTACACTCTATAACACAGTTGAGAGACAATGTTCCCGAACTGCCTCAGTTCATAACAGTGTGTAGGAAGTTGTTTGATAAAGTGGGCAAAGCTTATACTTGGGCCAGAAGGCAGAATATAGGAAACTACATGAAAACATGAATAATTCAGTGAAAATGACTGTAAACAGATGAGAACTTGTTTAGAACAGCTGAAAGAGAATCTCCAAGTCAGTTCTTAGTGTAGAAAAGTAGCTAAGATAAGGGAAATCCTTAATTCGAGTTAAGATCACATGAAACACTGTATGAATCCAATATTCTTTACTTAAAGGAGACTAGATTGGTAAATGTGTGTTATACAAGGCAGAATACCATTGAAATAGAGAAAGAAACACGTTCGGCAGCTTTGGAAAGCCTTACACTTCACTGAAATGTAGTACTACACTCTATAACACAGTTGAGAGACAATGTTCCCTAGCTGCCTCAGTTCATAACAGTGTTTAGGAAGTTGTTTGATAAAGTGGGCAAAGCTTATACTTGGACCAGAAAGCAGAATATAGGAAACTACATGAAAACATGAATAATTCAGTGAAAATGACCGTAAACAGATGAGAACTTGTTTAGAACAGCTGAAAGAGAATCTCCCAGTCAGTTCTTAGTGTAGAAAAGGTAGCTAAGATAAGGGAAATCCTTAATTCGAGTTAAGATAACATCAAACACTGTATGAATCCTATATTCATTACTTAAAGGAGACTAGAGTGGTAAATGTGTGTTATATAAGGCAGAATACAATTGACATAGAGAAAGAAACACATTACGCAGCTTTGGAAAGCCTTACACTTCACTGAAATGTAATCCTACACTCTATAACACAGTTGAGAGACAATGTTCCATAGCTGCCTCAGTTCATAACAGTGTGTAGGAAGTTGTTTGATAAAGTGGGCAAAGCTTATACTTGGGCCAGAAGGCAGAATATAGGAAACTACATGAAAACATGAATAATTCAGTGAAAATGACTGTAAACAGATGAGAACTTGTTTAGAACAGCTGAAAGAGATTCTCCAAGTCAGTTCTTAGTGTAGAAAAGGTAGCTAAGATAAGGGAAATCCTTAATTCCAGTTAAGATCACATGAAACACTGTATGAATCCAATATTCTTTACTTAAAAGAGACTAGAGTGGTAAATGTGTGTTATACAAGGCAGAATACCATTGAAATAGAGAAAGAAACACGTTCGGCAGCTTTATAAAGCCTTACACTTCACTGAAATGTAGTACTACACTCTATAACACAGTTGAGAGACAATGTTCCCTAGCTCCCTCAGTTCATAACAGTGTGTAGGAGGTTGTTTGATAAAGTGGGCAAAGCTTACACTTGGGGCAGAAGGCAGAATATAGGAAACTACATGAAAACATGATTAATTCACTGAAAATGACTGTAAACAGATGAGAACTTGTTTAGAACAGCTCAAAGAGATTCTCCAAGTCAGTTCTTAGTGTAGAAAAGGTAGCTAATCCGGGAAATCCTTAATTGGAGTTAAGATCACATGAAACAGTGTATGAATCCTATATTGTTTACTTAAAGGCGACTAGAGTGGTAAATGTGTGTTATACAAGGCAGAATACCATTGAAATAGAGAAAGAAACACGTTCGACAGCTTTGGAAAGCCTTACACTTCACTGAAATGTAGTACTACACTCTATAACACAGTTGAGAGACAATGTTCCCTAGCTGCCTCAGTTCATAACAGTGTGTAGGAAGTTGTTTGATAAAGTGGCCAAAGCTTATACTTGGGCCAGAAGTCAGAATATAGGAAACTACATGAAAACATGAATAATTCAGTGAAAATGACTGTAAACAGATGAGAACTTGTTTTAGAACACCTGAAAGAGATTCTCCAAGTCAGTTCTTAGTGTAGAAAAGGTAGCTAAATCCCGGAAATACTTAATTGGAGTTAAGATCACATGAAACACTACAGAATTCATACAGAAACACTGTATGAATCCTATATTGTTTACTTAAAGGAGACTAGAGTGGTAAATGTGTGTTATAGAAGGCAGAATACCATTGAAATAGAGATAGAACCATGTTCGGCAGCTTTGGAAAGCCTTACACTTCACTGAAATGTAGTACTACACTCTATAACACAGTTGAGAGACAATGTTCCCTAGCTCCCTCAGTTTATAACAGTGTGTAGGAAGTTGTTTGATAAAGTGGGAAAAGCTTATACTTGGGCCAGAAGTCAGAATATAGGAAACTACATGAAAACATGAATAATTCAGTGAAAATGACTGTAAACAGATGAGAACTTGTTTAGAACAGCTGAAAGAGATTCTCCAAGTTAGTTCTTAGTGTAGAAAAGGTAGCTAAATCCGGGAAATACTTAATTGGAGTTAAGATCACATGAAACACTGTATGAATCCTATATTCTTTACTTAAAAGAGACTAGAGTGGTAAATGTGTGTTATACAAGGCAGAATACCATTGAAATAGAGAAAGAAACACGTTCGGCAGCTTTGGAAAGCCTTACACTTCACTGAAATGTAGTACTACACTCTATAACACAGTTGAGAGACAATGTTCTCTAGCTGCCTCAGTTCATAACAGTGTGTAGGAGGTTGTTTGATAAAGTGGCCAAAGCTTATACTTGGGCAAGAAGTCAAAATATAGGAAACTACATGAAAACATGAATAATTCAGTTAAAATGACTGTAAACAGATGAGAACTTGTTTTAGAACAGCTGAAAGAGATTCTCCAAGTCAGTTCTTAGTGTAGAAAAGGTAGCTAAATCCGGGAAATACTTAGTTGGAGTTAAGATAACATGAAACACTGTATGAATCCTATATTGTTTACTTAAAGGATACTAGAGTGGTAAATGTGTGTTATATAAGGTAGAATACCATTGAAATAGAGAAAGAAACACGTTCGGAAGCTTTGGAAAGCCTTACACTTCACTGAAATGTAGTACTACACTCTATAACACAGTTGAGAGACAATGTTCCCTAGCTCCCTCAGTTTATAACAGTGTGTAGGAAGTTGTTTGATAAAGTGGGAAAAGTTATACTTGGGCCAGAAGGCAGAATATAGGAAACTACATGAAAACATGAATAATTCAGTGAAAATGACTGTAAACAGATGAGAACTTGTTTAGAACAGCTGAAAGAGAATCTCCAAGGCAGTTCTTAGTGTAGAAAAAGTAGGTAAGAGAAGGGAAATCCTTAATTCGAGTTAAGATAACATCAAACACTCTATGAATCCTATATTCATTACTTACAGGAGACTAGAGTGGTAAATGTGTGTTATAGAAGGCAGAATACCATTGAAATAGAGATAGAACCATGTTCGGCAGCTTTGGAAAGCCTTACACTTCACTGAAATGTAGTACTACACTCTATAACACAGTTGAGAGACAATGTTCCCTAGCTGCCTCAGTTCATAACAGTGTGTAGGAAGTTGTTTGATAAAGTGGGCAAAGCTTATACTTGGGCAAGAAGTCAGAATATAGGAAACTACATGAAAACATGAATAATTCAGTGAAAATGACTGTAAACAGATGAGAACTTGTTTTAGAACAGCTGAAAGACATTCTCCAAGTAAGTTCTTAGTGTAGAAAAGGTAGCTAAATCCGGGAAATACTTAGTTGGAGTTAAGATCACATGAAACACTGTATGAATCCTATATTGTTTACTTAAAAGAGACTAGAGTGGTAAATGTGTGTTATACAAGGCAGAATACCATTGAAATATAGAAAGAAACACGTTCAGCAGCGTTGGAAAGCCTTACACTTCACTGAAATTTAGTACTACACTCTATAACACAGTTGAGAGACAATGTTCCCTAGCTCCCTCAGTTCATAACAGTGTGTAGGAGGTTGTTTGATAAAGTGGGCAAAGCTTATACTTCGGGCAGAAGGCAGAATATAGGAAACTACATGAAAACATGAATAGTTCACTCAAAATGACTGTAAACAGATGAGAACTTGTTTAGAACAGCTGAAAGAGAATCTCCAATCAGTTCTTAGTGTAGAAAAGGTAGCTAAGATAAGGGAAATCCTTAATTGCAGTTAAGATCACATGAAACACTGTATGAATCCTATATTGTTTACTTAAAGGAGACTAGAGTGGTAAATGTGTGTTATATAAGGCAGAATACCATTGAAATAGAGAAAGAAACATGTTCGGAAGCTTTGGAAAGCCTTACACTTCACTGAAATGTAGTACTACACTCTATAGCACAGTTGACAGACAATGTTCCCTAGCTCCCTCAGTTTATAACAGTGTGTAGGAAGTTGTTTGATAAAGTGGGAAAAGTTGTACTTGGGCCAGAAGGCAGAATATAGGAAACTACATGAAAACATGAATAATTCAGTGAAAATGACTGTAAACAGATGAGAACTTGTTTTAGAACAGCTGAAAGACATTCTCCAAGTCCGTTCTTAGTGTAGAAAAGGTAGCTAAATCCGGGAAATACTTAGTTGGAGTTAAGATCACATGAAACACTGTATGAATCCTATATTGTTTACTTAAAGGAGACTAGAGTGGTAAATGTGTGTTATATAAGGTAGAATACCATTGAAATAGAGAAAGAAACACGTTCGGCAGCTTTGGAAAGCCTTACACTTCACTGAAATGTAGTACTACACTCTATAACACAGTTGAGAGACAATGTTCCCGAGCTGCCTCAGTTCATAACAGTGTGTAGGAAGTTGTTTGATAAAGTGGTCAAAGCTTATACTTGGGCCAGAAGGCAGAATATTGGAAACTACATGAAAACATGAATAATTCAGTGAAAATGACTGTAAACAGATGAGAACTTGTTTAGAACAGCTGAAAGAGAATCTCCAAGGCAGTTCTTAGTGTAGAAAAGGTAGGTAAGAGAAGGGAAATCCTTAATTCGAGTTAAGATAACATCAAACACGCTATGAATCCTATATTCATTACTTACAGGAGACTAGAGTGGTAAATGTGTGTTATAGAAGGCAGAATACCATTGAAATAGAGATAGAACCATGTTCGGCAGCTTTGGAAAGCCTTACACTTCACTGAAATGTAGTACTACACTCTATAACACAGTTGAGAGACAATGTTCCCTAGCTGCCTCAGTTCATAACAGTGTGTAGGAAGTTGTTTGATAAAGTGGGCAAAGCTTATACTTGGGCAAGAAGTCAGAATATAGGAAACTACATGAAAACATGAATAATTCAGTGAAAATGACTGTAAACAGATGAGAACTTGTTTTAGAACAGCTGAAAGACATTCTCCAAGTCAGTTCTTAGTGTAGAAAAGGTAACTAAATCCGGGAAATACTTAGTTGGAGTTAAGATCACATGAAACACTGTATGAATCCTATATTGTTTACTTAAAGGAGATTAGAGTGGTAAATGTGTGTTATATAAGGTAGAATACCATTGAAATAGAGAAAGAAACGCGTTCGGAAGCTTTGGAAAGCCTTACACTTCACTGAAATGTAGTACTACACTCTATAACACAGTTGAGAGACAATGTTCCCTAGCTCCCTCAGTTTATAACAGAGTGTAGGAAGTTGTTTGATAAAGTGGGAAAAGCTTATACTTGGGCCAGAAGGCAGAATATAGGAAACTACATGAAAACATGAATAATTCAGTGAAAATGACTGTAAACAGATGAGAACTTGTTTAGAACAGCTGAAAGAGATTCTCCAAGTTAGTTCTTAGTGTAGAAAAGGTAGCTAAATCCGGGAAATACTTAATTGGAGTTAAGATCACATGAAACACTGTATGAATCCTATATTCTTTACTTAAAGGAGACTGGAGTGGTAAATGTGTGTTATACAAGGCAGAATACCATTGAAATAGAGAAAGAAACACGTTCGGCAGCTTTGGAAAGCCTTACACTTCACTGAAATGTAGTACTACACTCTATAACACAGTTGAGAGACAATGTTCTATAGCTGCCTCAGTTCATAACAGTGTGTAGGAGGTTGTTTGATAAAGTGGCCAAAGCTTATACTTGGGCAAGAAGTCAGAATATAGGAAACTACATGAAAACATGAATAATTCAGTTAAAATGACTGTAAACAGATGAGAACTTGTTTTAGAACAGCTGAAAGAGATTCTCCAAGTCAGTTCTTAGTGTAGAAAAGGTAGCTAAATCCGGGAAATACTTAGTTGGAGTTAAGATCACATGAAACACTGTATGAATCCTATATTGTTTACTTAAAGGATACTAGAGTGGTAAATGTGTGTTATATAAGGTAGAATACCATTGAAATAGAGAAAGAAACACGTTCGGAAGCTTTGGAAAGCCTTACACTTCACTGAAATGTAGTACTACACTCTATAACACAGTTGAGAGACAATGTTCCCTAGCTCCCTCAGTTTATAACAGTGTGTAGGAAGTTGTTTGATAAAGTGGGAAAAGTTGTACTTGGGCCAGAAGGCAGAATATAGGAAACTACATGAAAACATGAATAATTCAGTGAAAATGACTGTAAACAGATGAGAACTTGTTTAGAACAGCTGAAAGAGAATCTCCAAGGCAGTTCTTAGTGTAGAAAAGGTAGGTAAGAGAAGGGAAATCCTTAATTCGAGTTAAGATAACATCAAACACTCTATGAATCCTATATTCATTACTTACAGGAGACTAGAGTGGTAAATGTGTGTTATAGAAGGCAGAATACCATTGAAATAGAGATAGAACCATGTTCGGCAGCTTTGGAAAGCCTTACACTTCACTGAAATGTAGTACTACACTCTAAAACACAGTTGAGAGACAATGTTCCCTAGCTGCCTCAGTTCATAACAGTGTGTAGGAAGTTGTTTGATAAAGTGGGCAAAGCTTATACTTGGGCAAGAAGTCAGAATATAGGAAACTACATGAAAACATGAATAATTCAGTGAAAATGACTGTAAACAGATGAGAACTTGTTTTAGAACAGCTGAAAGACATTCTCCAAGTCAATTCTTAGTGTAGAAAAGGTAGCTAAATCCGGGAAATACTTAGTTGGAGTTAAGATCACATGAAACACTGTATGAATTCTATATTGTTTACTTAAAGGAGACTAGAGTGGTAAATGTGTGTTATATAAGGTAGAATACCATTGAAATAGAGAAAGAAACACGTTCGGCAGCTTTGGAAAGCCTTACACTTCACTGAAATGTAGTACTACACTCTATAACACAGTTGAGAAACAATGTTCCCGAGCTGCCTCAGTTCATAACAGTGTGTAGGAAGTTGTTTGATAAAGTGGTCAAAGCTTATACTTGGGCCAGAAGGCAGAATATTGGAAACTACATGAAAACATGAATAATTCAGTGAAAATGACTGTAAACAGATGAGAACTTGTTTAGAACAGCTGAAAGAGAATCTCCAAGTCAGTTCTTAGTGTAGAAAAGGTAGCTAAGATAAGGGAAATCCTTAATTCGAGTTAAGATAACATCAAACACTGTATGAATCCTATATTGTTTACTTAAAGGAGACTAGAGTGGTGAATGTGTGTTATATAAGGCAGAATACCATTGAAATAAAGAAAGAAACACTTTCGGCAGCTTTGGAAAGCCTTACACTTCACTGAAATGTAGTACTACACTCTATAACACAGTTGAGAGACAATGTTCCCTAGCTCCCTCAGTTTATAACAGTGTGTAGGAAGTTGTTTGATAAAGTGGGAAAAGCTTATACTTGGGCCAGAAGGCAGAATATAGGAAACTACATGAAAACATGAATAATTCAGTTAAAATGACTGTAAACAGATGAGAACTTGTTTTAGAACAGCTGAAAGAGATTCTCCAAGTCAGTTCTTAGTGTAGAAAAGGTAGCTAAATCCGGGAAATACTTAGTTGGAGTTAAGATCACATGAAACACTGTATGAATCCTATATTGTTTACTTAAAAGATACTAGAGTGGTAAATGTGTGTTATATAAGGTAGAATACCATTGAAATAGAGAAAGAAACACGTTCGGAAGCTTTGGAAAGCCTTACACTTCACTGAAATGTAGTACTACACTCTATAACACAGTTGAGAGACAATGTTCCCTAGCTCCCTCAGTTTATAACAGTGTGTAGGAAGTTGTTTGATAAAGTGGGAAAAGTTATACTTGGGCCAGAAGGCAGAATATAGGAACCTACATGAAAACATGAATAATTCAGTGAAAATGACTGTAAACAGATGAGAACTTGTTTAGAACAGCTGAAAGAGAATCTCCAAGGCAGTTCTTAGTGTAGAAAAGGTAGGTAAGAGAAGGGAAATCCTTAATTCGAGTTAAGATAACATCAAACACTCTATGAATCCTATATTCATTACTTACAGGAGACTAGAGTGGTAAATGTGTGTTATAGAAGGCAGAATACCATTGAAATAGAGATAGAACCATGTTCGGCAGCTTTGGAAAGCCTTACACTTCACTGAAATGTAGTACTACACTCTATAACACAGTTGAGAGACAATGTTCCCTAGCTGCCTCAGTTCATAACAGTGTGTAGGAAGTTGTTTGATAAAGTGGGCAAAGTTATACTTGGGCAAGAAGTCAGAATATAGGAAACTACATGAAAACATGAATAATTCAGTGAAAATGACTGTAAACAGATGAGAACTTGTTTTAGAACAGCTGAAAGACATTCTCCAAGTCAGTTCTTAGTGTAGAAAAGGTAGCTAAATCCGGGAAATATTTAGTTGGAGTGAAGATCACATGAAACACTGTATGAATCCTATATTGTTTACTTAAAGGAGATTAGAGTGGTAAATGTGTGTTATATAAGGTAGAATACCATTGAAATAGAGAAAGAAACACGTTCGGAAGCTTTGGAAAGCCTTACACTTCACTGAAATGTAGTACTACACTCTATAACACAGTTGAGAGACAATGTTCCCTAGCTCCCTCAGTTTATAACAGTGTGTAGGAAGTTGTTTGATAAAGTGGGAAAAGCTTATACTTGGGCCAGAAGGCAGAATATAGGAAACTACATGAAAACATGAATAATTCAGTGAAAATGACTGTAAACAGATGAGAACTTGTTTAGAACAGCTGAAAGAGATTCTCCAAGTTAGTTCTTAGTGTAGAAAAGGTAGCTAAATCCAGGAAATACTTAATTGGAGTTAAGATCACATGAAACACTGTATGAATCCTATATTCTTTACTTAAAGGAGACTAGAGTGGTAAATGTGTGTTATACAAGGCAGAATACCATTGAAATAGAGAAAGAAACACGTTCGGCAGCTTTGGAAAGCCTTACACTTCACTGAAATGTAGTACTACACTCTATAACACAGTTGAGAGACAATGTTCTATAGCTGCCTCAGTTCATAACAGTGTGTAGGAGGTTGTTTGATAAAGTGGCCAAAGCTTATACTTGGGCAAGAAGTCAGAATATAGGAAACTACATGAAAACATGAATAATTCAGTTAAAATGACTGTAAACAGATGAGAACTTGTTTTAGAACAGCTGAAAGAGATTCTCCAAGTCAGTTCTTAGTGTAGAAAAGGTAGCTAAATCCGGGAAATACTTAGTTGGAGTTAAGATCACATGAAACACTGTATGAATCCTATATTGTTTACTTAAAAGATACTAGAGTGGTAAATGTGTGTTATATAAGGTAGAATACCATTGAAATAGAGAAAGAAACACGTTCGGAAGCTTTGGAAAGCCTTACACTTCACTGAAATGTAGTACTACATTCTATAACACAGTTGAGAGACAATGTTCCCTAGCTCCCTCAGTTTATAACAGTGTGTAGGAAGTTGTTTGATAAAGTGGGAAAAGTTGTACTTGGGCCAGAAGGCAGAATATAGGAAACTACATGAAAACATGAATAATTCAGTAAAAATGACTGTAAACAGATGAGAACTTGTTTAGAACAGCTGAAAGAGAATCTCCAAGGCAGTTCTTAGTGTAGAAAAGGTAGGTAAGAGAAGGGAAATCCTTAATTCGAGTTAAGATAACATCAAACACTCTATGAATCCTGTATTCATTACTTACAGGAGACTAGAGTGGTAAATGTGTGTTATAGAAGGCAGAATACCATTGAAATAGAGATAGAACCATGTTCGGCAGCTTTGGAAAGCCTTACACTTCACTGAAATGTAGTACTACACTCTATAACACAGTTGAGAGACAATGTTCCCTAGCTGCCTCAGTTCATAACAGTGTGTAGGAAGTTGTTTGATAAAGTGGGCAAAGCTTATACTTGGGCAAGAAGTCAGAATATAGGAAACTACATGAAAACATGAATAATTCAGTGAAAATGACTGTAAACAGATGAGAACTTGTTTTAGAACAGCTGAAATAGATTCTCCAAGTCAGTTCTTAGTGTAGAAAAGGTAGCTAAATCCGGGAAATACTTAGTTGGAGTTAAGATCACATGAAACACTGTATGAATCCTATATTGTTTACTTAAAAGATACTAGAGTGGTAAATGTGTGTTATATAAGGTAGAATACCATTGAAATAGAGAAAGAAACACGTTCGGAAGCTTTGGAAAGCCTTACACTTCACTGAAATGTAGTACTACACTCTATAACACAGTTGAGAGACAATGTTCCCTAGCTCCCTCAGTTTATAACAGTGTGTAGGAAGTTGTTTGATAAAGTGGGAAAAGTTATACTTGGGCCAGAAGGCAGAATATAGGAAACTACATGAAAACATGAATAATTCAGTGAAAATGACTGTAAACAGATGAGAACTTGTTTAGAACAGCTGAAAGAGAATCTCCAAGGCAGTTCTTAGTGTAGAAAAGGTAGGTAAGAGAAGGGAAATCCTTAATTCGAGTTAAGATAACATCAAACACTCTATGAATCCTATATTCATTACTTACAGGAGACTAGAGTGGTAAATGTGTGTTATAGAAGGCAGAATACCATTGAAATAGAGATAGAACCATGTTCGGCAGCTTTGGAAAGCCTTACACTTCACTGAAATGTAGTACTACACTCTATAACACAGTTGAGAGACAATGTTCCCTAGCTGCCTCAGTTCATAACAGTGTGTAGGAAGTTGTTTGATAAAGTGGGCAAAGCTTATACTTGGGCAAGAAGTCAGAATATAGGAAACTACATAAAAACATGAATAATTCAGTGAAAATGACTGTAAACAGATGAGAACTTGTTTTAGAACAGCTGAAAGACATTCTCCAAGTCAGTTCTTAGTGTAGAAAAGGTAGCTAAATTCGGGAAATACTTAGTTGGAGTTAAGATCACATGAAACACTGTATGAATCCTATATTGTTTACTTAAAGGAGATTAGAGTGGTAAATGTGTGTTATATAAGGTAGAATACCATTGAAATAGAGAAAGAAACGCGTTCGGAAGCTTTGGAAAGCCTTACACTTCACTGAAATGTAGTACTACACTCTATAACACAGTTGAGAGACAATGTTCTATAGCTGCCTCAGTTCATAACAGTGTGTAGGAGGTTGTTTGATAAAGTGGCCAAAGCTTATACTTGGGCAAGAAGTCAGAATATAGGAAACTACATGAAAACATGAATAATTCAGTTAAAATGACTGTAAACAGATGAGAACTTGTTTTAGAACAGCTGAAAGAGATTCTCCAAGTCAGTTCTTAGTGTAGAAAAGGTAGCTAAATCCGGGAAATACTTAGTTGGAGTTAAGATCACATGAAACACTGTATGAATCCTATATTGTTTACTTAAAGGATACTAGAGTGGTAAATGTGTGTTATATAAGGTAGAATACCATTGAAATAGAGAAAGAAACACGTTCGGAAGCTTTGGAAAGCCTTACACTTCACTGAAATGTAGTACTACACTCTATAACACAGTTGAGAGACAATGTTCCCTAGCTCCCTCAGTTTATAACAGTGTGTAGGAAGTTGTTTGATAAAGTGGGAAAAGTTGTACTTGGGCCAGAAGGCAAAATATAGGAAACTACATGAAAACATGAATAATTCAGTGAAAATGACTGTAAACAGATGAGAACTTGTTTAGAACAGCTGAAAGAGAATCTCCAAGGCAGTTCTTAGTGTAGAAAAGGTAGGTAAGAGAAGGGAAATCCTTAATTCGAGTTAAGATAACATCAAACACTCTATGAATCCTATATTCATTACTTACAGGAGACTAGAGTGGTAAATGTGTGTTATAGAAGGCAGAATACCATTGAAATAGAGATAGAACCATGTTCGGCAGCTTTGGAAAGCCTTACACTTCACTGAAATGTAGTACTACACTCTATAACACAGTTGAGAGACAATGTTCCCTAGCTGCCTCAGTTCATAACAGTGTGTAGGAAATTGTTTGATAAAGTGGGCAAAGCTTATACTTGGGCAAGCAGTCAGAATATAGGAAACTACATGAAAACATGAATAATTCGGTGAAAATGACTGTAAACAGATGAGAACTTGTTTTAGAACAGCTGAAAGACATTCTCCAAGTCAGTTCTTAGTGTAGAAAAGGTAGCTAAATCCGGGAAATACTTAGTTGGAGTTAAGATCACATGAAACACTGTATGAATCCTATATTGTTTACTTAAAGGAGATTAGAGTGGTAAATGTGTGTTATATAAGGTAGAATACCATTGAAATAGAGAAAGAAACGCGTTCGGAAGCTTTGGAAAGCCTTACACTTCACTGAAATGTAGTACTACACTCTATAACACAGTTGAGAGACAATGTTCCCTAGCTCCCTCAGTTTATAACAGTGTGTAGGAAGTTGTTTGATAAAGTGGGAAAAGCTTATACTTGGGCCAGAAGGCAGAATATAGGAAACTACATGAAAACATGAATAATTCAGTGAAAATGACTGTAAACAGATGAGAACTTGTTTAGAACAGCTGAAAGAGATTCTCCAAGTTAGTTCTTAGTGTAGAAAAGGTAGCTAAATCCGGGAAATACTTAATTGGAGTTAAGATCACATGAAACACTGTATGAATCCTATATTCTTTACTTAAAGGAGACTAGAGTGGTAAATGTGTGTTATACAAGGCAGAATACCATTGAAATAGAGAAAGAAACACGTTCGGCAGCTTTGGAAAGCCTTACACTTCACTGAAATGTAGTACTACACTCTATAACACAGTTGAGAGACAATGTTCTATAGCTGCCTCAGTTCATAACAGTGTGTAGGAGGTTGTTTGATAAAGTGGCCAAAGCTTATACTTGGGCAAGAAGTCAGAATATAGGAAACTACATGAAAACATGAATAATTCAGTTAAAATGACTGTAAACAGATGAGAACTTGTTTTAGAACAGCTGAAAGAGATTCTCCAAGTCAGTTCTTAGTGTAGAAAAGGTAGCTAAATCCGGGAAATACTTAGTTGGAGTTAAGATCACATGAAACACTGTATGAATCCTATATTGTTTACTTAAAGGATACTAGAGTGGTAAATGTGTGTTATATAAGGTAGAATACCATTGAAATAGAGAAAGAAACACGTTCGGAAGCTTTGGAAAGCCTTACACTTCACTGAAATGTAGTACTACACTCTATAACACAGTTGAGAGACAATGTTCCCTAGCTCCCTCAGTTTATAACAGTGTGTAGGAAGTTGTGTGATAAAGTGGGAAAAGTTGTACTTGGGCCAGAAGGCAGAATATAGGAAACTACATGAAAACATGAATAATTCAGTGAAAATGACTGTAAACAGATGAGAACTTGTTTAGAACAGCTGAAAGAGAATCTCCAAGGCAGTTCTTAGTGTAGAAAAGGTAGGTAAGAGAAGGGAAATCCTTAATTCGAGTTAAGATAACATCAAACACTCTATGAATCCTATATTCATTACTTACAGGAGACTAGAGTGGTAAATGTGTGTTATAGAAGGCAGAATACCATTGAAATAGAGATAGAACCATGTTCGGCAGCTTTGGAAAGCCTTACACTTCACTGAAATGTAGTACTACACTCTATAACACAGTTGAGAGACAATGTTCCCTAGCTGCCTCAGTTCATAACAGTGTGTAGGAAATTGTTTGATAAAGTGGGCAAAGCTTATACTTGGGCAAGCAGTCAGAATATAGGAAACTACATGAAAACATGAATAATTCGGTGAAAATGACTGTAAACAGATGAGAACTTGTTTTAGGACAGCTGAAAGACATTCTCCAAGTCAGTTCTTAGTGTAGAAAAGGTAGCTAAATCCGGGAAATACTTAGTTGGAGTTAAGATCACATGAAACACTGTATGAATCCTATATTGTTTACTTAAAGGAGATTAGAGTGGTAAATGTGTGTTATATAAGGTAGAATACCATTGAAATAGAGAAAGAAACGCGTTCGGAAGCTTTGGAAAGCCTTATACTTCACTGAAATGTAGTACTACACTCTATAACTCAGTTGAGAGACAATGTTCCCTAGCTCCCGCAGTTCATAACAGTGTGTAGGAAGATGTTTGATAAAGTGGGCAAAGCTTATACTTGGGCCAGAAGGCAGAATATTGGAAACTACATGAAAACATGAATAATTCAGTGAAAATGACTGTAAACAGATGAGAACTTGTTTAGAACAGCTGAAAGAGAATCTCCAAGTCAGTTCTTAGTGTAGAAAAGGTAGCTAAGATAAGGGAAATCCTTAATTCGAGTTAAGATAACATCAAACACTGTATGAATCCTATATTGTTTACTTAAAGGAGACTAGAGTGGTAAATGTGTGTTATACAAGGCAGAATACCAATGAAATAGAGAAAGAAACACGTTCGGCAGCTTTGGAAAGCCTTACACTTCACTGATATGTAGTACTACACTCTATAACACAGTTGAGAGACAATGTTCCCTAGCTGCCTCAGTTCATAACCGTGTGTAGGAGGTTGTTTGATAAAGTGGCCAAAGCTTATACTTGGCAAGAAGTCAGAATATAGGAAACTACATGAAAACATGAAAAATTCAGTGAAAATGACTGTAAACAGATGAGAACTTGTTTTAGAACAGCTGAAAGAGATTCTCCAAGTCAGTTCTTAGTGTAGAAAAGGTAGCTAAATCCGGGAAATACTTAGTTGGAGTTAAGATCACATGAAACACTGTATGAATCCTATATTGTTTACTTAAAGGAGACTAGAGTGGTAAATGTGTGTTATATAAGGTAGAATACCATTGAAATAGAGAAAGAAACACGTTCGGCAGCATTGGAAAGCCTTACACTTCACTGAAATGTAGTACTACACTCTATAACACAGTTGAGAGACAATGTTCCCGAGCTGCCTCAGTTCATAACAGTGTGTAGGAAGTTGTTTGATAAAGTGGTCAAAGCTTATACTTGGGCCAGAAGGCAGAATATTGGAAACTACATGAAAACATGAATAATTCGGTGAAAATGACTGTAAACAGATGAGAACTTGTTTAGAACAGCTGAAAGAGAATCTCCAAGTCAGTTCTTAGTGTAGAAAAGGTAGCTAAGATAAGGGAAATCCTTAATTCGAGTTAAGATAACATCAAACACTGTATGAATCCTATATTGTTTACTTAAAGGAGACTAGAGTGGTGAATGTGTGTTATATAAGGCAGAATACCATTGAAATAAAGAAAGAAACACTTTCGGCAGCTTTGGAAAGCCTTACACTTCACTGAAATGTAGTACTACACTCTATAACTCAGTTGAGAGACAATGTTCCCTAGCTCCCTCAGTGTATAACAGTGTGTAGGAAGTTGTTTGATAAAGTGGGCAAAGCTTATACTTGGGCAAGAAGTCAGAATATAGGAAACTACATGAAAACATGAATAATTCAGTGAAAATGACTGTAAACAGATGAGAACTTGTTTTAGAACAGCTGAAAGACATTCTGCAAGTCAGTTCTTAGTGTAGAAAAGGTAGCTTAAATAAGGGAAATCCTTAATTCCAGTTAAGATCACATGAAACACTGTATGAATCCTATATTGTTTACTTAAAGGAGATTAGAGTGGTAAATGTGTGTTATATAAGGTAGAATACCATTGAAATAGAGAAAGAAACACGTTCGGAAGCTTTGGAAAGCCTTACACTTCACTGAAATGTAGTACTACACTCTATAACACAGTTGAGAGAAAATGTTCCCTAGCTCCCTCAGTTTATAACAGTGTGTAGGAAGTTGTTTGATAAAGTGGGAAAAGCTTATACTTGGGCCAGAAGGCAGAATATAGGAAACTACATGAAAACATGAATAATTCAGTTAAAATGACTGTAAACAGATGAGAACTTGTTTTAGAACAGCTGAAAGAGATTCTCCAAGTCAGTTCTTAGTGTAGAAAAGGTAGCTAAATCCGGGAAATACTTAGTTGGAGTTAAGATCACATGAAACACTGTATGAATCCTATATTGTTTACTTAAAAGATACTAGAGTGGTAAATGTGTGTTATATAAGGTAGAATACCATTGAAATAGAGAAAGAAACACGTTCGGAAGCTTTGGAAAGCCTTACACTTCACTGAAATGTAGTACTACACTCTATAACACAGTTGAGAGACAATGTTCCCTAGCTCCGTCAGTTTATAACAGTGTGTAGGAAGTTGTTTGATAAAGTGGGAAAAGTTATACTTGGGCCAGAAGGCAGAATATAGGAAACTACATGAAAACATGAATAATTCAGTGAAAATGACTGTAAACAGATGAGAACTTGTTTAGAACAGCTGAAAGAGAATCTCCAAGGCAGTTCTTAGTGTACAAAAGGTAGGTAAGAGAAGGGAAATCCTTAATTCGAGTTAAGATAACATCAAACACTCTATGAATCCTATATTCATTACTTACAGGAGACTAGAGTGGTAAATGTGTGTTATAGAAGGCAGAATACCATTGAAATAGAGATAGAACCATGTTCGGCAGCTTTGGAAAGCCTTACACTTCACTGAAATGTAGTACTACACTCTATAACTCAGTTGAGAGACAATGTTCCCTAGCTCCCGCAGTTCATAACAGTGTGTAGGAAGTTGTTTGATAAAGTGGGCAAAGCTTATACTTGGGCCAGAAGGCAGAATATTGGAAACTACATGAAAACATGAATAATTCAGTGAAAATGACTGTAAACAGATGAGAACTTGTTTAGAACAGCTGAAAGAGAATCTCCAAGTCAGTTCTTAGTGTAGAAAAGGTAGCTAAGATAAGGGAAATCCTTAATTCGAGTTAAGATAACATCAAACACTGTATGAATCCTATATTGTTTACTTAAAGGAGACTAGAGTGGTAAATGTGTGTTATACAAGGCAGAATACCAATGAAATAGAGAAAGAAACACGTTCGGCAGCTTTGGAAAGCCTTACACTTCACTGATATGTAGTACTACACTCTATAACACAGTTGAGAGACAATGTTCCCTAGCTGCCTCAGTTCATAACCGTGTGTAGGAGGTTGTTTGATAAAGTGGCCAAAGCTTATACTTGGCAAGAAGTCAGAATATAGGAAACTACATGAAAACATGAAAAATTCAGTGAAAATGACTGTAAACAGATGAGAACTTGTTTTAGAACAGCTGAAAGAGATTCTCCAAGTCAGTTCTTAGTGTAGAAAAGGTAGCTAAATCCGGGAAATACTTAGTTGGAGTTAAGATCACATGAAACACTGTATGAATCCTATATTGTTTACTTAAAGGAGACTAGAGTGGTAAATGTGTGTTATATAAGGTAGAATACCATTGAAATAGAGAAAGAAACACGTTCGGCAGCATTGGAAAGCCTTACACTTCACTGAAATGTAGTACTACACTCTATAACACAGTTGAGAGACAATGTTCCCGAGCTGCCTCAGTTCATAACAGTGTGTAGGAAGTTGTTTGATAAAGTGGTCAAAGCTTATACTTGGGCCAGAAGGCAGAATATTGGAAACTACATGAAAACATGAATAATTCGGTGAAAATGACTGTAAACAGATGAGAACTTGTTTAGAACAGCTGAAAGAGAATCTCCAAGTCAGTTCTTAGTGTAGAAAAGGTAGCTAAGATAAGGGAAATCCTTAATTCGAGTTAAGATAACATCAAACACTGTATGAATCCTATATTGTTTACTTAAAGGAGACTAGAGTGGTGAATGTGTGTTATATAAGGCAGAATACCATTGAAATAAAGAAAGAAACACTTTCGGCAGCTTTGGAAAGCCTTACACTTCACTGAAATGTAGTACTACACTCTATAACTCAGTTGAGAGACAATGTTCCCTAGCTCCCTCAGTGTATAACAGTGTGTAGGAAGTTGTTTGATAAAGTGGGCAAAGCTTATACTTGGGCAAGAAGTCAGAATATAGGAAACTACATGAAAACATGAATAATTCAGTGAAAATGACTGTAAACAGATGAGAACTTGTTTTAGAACAGCTGAAAGACATTCTGCAAGTCAGTTCTTAGTGTAGAAAAGGTAGCTTAAATAAGGGAAATCCTTAATTCCAGTTAAGATCACATGAAACACTGTATGAATCCTATATTGTTTACTTAAAGGAGATTAGAGTGGTAAATGTGTGTTATATAAGGTAGAATACCATTGAAATAGAGAAAGAAACGCGTTCGGAAGCTTTGGAAAGCCTTACACTTCACTGAAATGTAGTACTACACTCTATAACACAGTTGAGAGACAATGTTCTATAGCTGCCTCAGTTCATAACAGTGTGTAGGAGGTTGTTTGATAAAGTGGCCAAAGCTTATACTTGGGCAAGAAGTCAGAATATAGGAAACTACATGAAAACATGAATAATTCAGTTAAAATGACTGTAAACAGATGAGAACTTGTTTTAGAACAGCTGAAAGAGATTCTCCAAGTCAGTTCTTAGTGTAGAAAAGGTAGCTAAATCCGGGAAATACTTAGTTGGAGTTAAGATCACATGAAACACTGTATGAATCCTATATTGTTTACTTAAAGGATACTAGAGTGGTAAATGTGTGTTATATAAGGTAGAATACCATTGAAATAGAGAAAGAAACACGTTCGAAGCTTTGGAAAGCCTTACACTTCACTGAAATGTAGTACTACACTCTATAACACAGTTGAGAGACAATGTTCCCTAGCTCCCTCAGTTTATAACAGTGTGTAGGAAGTTGTTTGATAAAGTGGGAAAAGTTGTACTTGGGCCAGAAGGCAAAATATAGGAAACTACATGAAAACATGAATAATTCAGTGAAAATGACTGTAAACAGATGAGAACTTGTTTAGAACAGCTGAAAGAGAATCTCCAAGGCAGTTCTTAGTGTAGAAAAGGTAGGTAAGAGAAGGGAAATCCTTAATTCGAGTTAAGATAACATCAAACACTCTATGAATCCTATATTCATTACTTACAGGAGACTAGAGTGGTAAATGTGTGTTATAGAAGGCAGAATACCATTGAAATAGAGATAGAACCATGTTCGGCAGCTTTGGAAAGCCTTACACTTCACTGAAATGTAGTACTACACTCTATAACACAGTTGAGAGACAATGTTCCCTAGCTGCCTCAGTTCATAACAGTGTGTAGGAAATTGTTTGATAAAGTGGGCAAAGCTTATACTTGGGCAAGCAGTCAGAATATAGGAAACTACATGAAAACATGAATAATTCGGTGAAAATGACTGTAAACAGATGAGAACTTGTTTTAGAACAGCTGAAAGACATTCTCCAAGTCAGTTCTTAGTGTAGAAAAGGTAGCTAAATCCGGGAAATACTTAGTTGGAGTTAAGATCACATGAAACACTGTATGAATCCTATATTGTTTACTTAAAGGAGATTAGAGTGGTAAATGTGTGTTATATAAGGTAGAATACCATTGAAATAGAGAAAGAAACGCGTTCGGAAGCTTTGGAAAGCCTTACACTTCACTGAAATGTAGTACTACACTCTATAACACAGTTGAGAGACAATGTTCCCTAGCTCCCTCAGTTTATAACAGTGTGTAGGAAGTTGTTTGATAAAGTGGGAAAAGCTTATACTTGGGCCAGAAGGCAGAATATAGGAAACTACATGAAAACATGAATAATTCAGTGAAAATGACTGTAAACAGATGAGAACTTGTTTAGAACAGCTGAAAGAGATTCTCCAAGTTAGTTCTTAGTGTAGAAAAGGTAGCTAAATCCGGGAAATACTTAATTGGAGTTAAGATCACATGAAACACTGTATGAATCCTATATTCTTTACTTAAAGGAGACTAGAGTGGTAAATGTGTGTTATACAAGGCAGAATACCATTGAAATAGAGAAAGAAACACGTTCGGCAGCTTTGGAAAGCCTTACACTTCACTGAAATGTAGTACTACACTCTATAACACAGTTGAGAGACAATGTTCTATAGCTGCCTCAGTTCATAACAGTGTGTAGGAGGTTGTTTGATAAAGTGGCCAAAGCTTATACTTGGGCAAGAAGTCAGAATATAGGAAACTACATGAAAACATGAATAATTCAGTTAAAATGACTGTAAACAGATGAGAACTTGTTTTAGAACAGCTGAAAGAGATTCTCCAAGTCAGTTCTTAGTGTAGAAAAGGTAGCTAAATCCGGGAAATACTTAGTTGGAGTTAAGATCACATGAAACACTGTATGAATCCTATATTGTTTACTTAAAGGATACTAGAGTGGTAAATGTGTGTTATATAAGGTAGAATACCATTGAAATAGAGAAAGAAACACGTTCGGAAGCTTTGGAAAGCCTTACACTTCACTGAAATGTAGTACTACACTCTATAACACAGTTGAGAGACAATGTTCCCTAGCTCCCTCAGTTTATAACAGTGTGTAGGAAGTTGTGTGATAAAGTGGGAAAAGTTGTACTTGGGCCAGAAGGCAGAATATAGGAAACTACATGAAAACATGAATAATTCAGTGAAAATGACTGTAAACAGATGAGAACTTGTTTAGAACAGCTGAAAGAGAATCTCCAAGGCAGTTCTTAGTGTAGAAAAGGTAGGTAAGAGAAGGGAAATCCTTAATTCGAGTTAAGATAACATCAAACACTCTATGAATCCTATATTCATTACTTACAGGAGACTAGAGTGGTAAATGTGTGTTATAGAAGGCAGAATACCATTGAAATAGAGATAGAACCATGTTCGGCAGCTTTGGAAAGCCTTACACTTCACTGAAATGTAGTACTACACTCTATAACACAGTTGAGAGACAATGTTCCCTAGCTGCCTCAGTTCATAACAGTGTGTAGGAAATTGTTTGATAAAGTGGGCAAAGCTTATACTTGGGCAAGCAGTCAGAATATAGGAAACTACATGAAAACATGAATAATTCGGTGAAAATGACTGTAAACAGATGAGAACTTGTTTTAGGACAGCTGAAAGACATTCTCCAAGTCAGTTCTTAGTGTAGAAAAGGTAGCTAAATCCGGGAAATACTTAGTTGGAGTTAAGATCACATGAAACACTGTATGAATCCTATATTGTTTACTTAAAGGAGATTAGAGTGGTAAATGTGTGTTATATAAGGTAGAATACCATTGAAATAGAGAAAGAAACGCGTTCGGAAGCTTTGGAAAGCCTTATACTTCACTGAAATGTAGTACTACACTCTATAACTCAGTTGAGAGACAATGTTCCCTAGCTCCCGCAGTTCATAACAGTGTGTAGGAAGATGTTTGATAAAGTGGGCAAAGCTTATACTTGGGCCAGAAGGCAGAATATTGGAAACTACATGAAAACATGAATAATTCAGTGAAAATGACTGTAAACAGATGAGAACTTGTTTAGAACAGCTGAAAGAGAATCTCCAAGTCAGTTCTTAGTGTAGAAAAGGTAGCTAAGATAAGGGAAATCCTTAATTCGAGTTAAGATAACATCAAACACTGTATGAATCCTATATTGTTTACTTAAAGGAGACTAGAGTGGTAAATGTGTGTTATACAAGGCAGAATACCAATGAAATAGAGAAAGAAACACGTTCGGCAGCTTTGGAAAGCCTTACACTTCACTGATATGTAGTACTACACTCTATAACACAGTTGAGAGACAATGTTCCCTAGCTGCCTCAGTTCATAACCGTGTGTAGGAGGTTGTTTGATAAAGTGGCCAAAGCTTATACTTGGCAAGAAGTCAGAATATAGGAAACTACATGAAAACATGAAAAATTCAGTGAAAATGACTGTAAACAGATGAGAACTTGTTTTAGAACAGCTGAAAGAGATTCTCCAAGTCAGTTCTTAGTGTAGAAAAGGTAGCTAAATCCGGGAAATACTTAGTTGGAGTTAAGATCACATGAAACACTGTATGAATCCTATATTGTTTACTTAAAGGAGACTAGAGTGGTAAATGTGTGTTATATAAGGTAGAATACCATTGAAATAGAGAAAGAAACACGTTCGGCAGCATTGGAAAGCCTTACACTTCACTGAAATGTAGTACTACACTCTATAACACAGTTGAGAGACAATGTTCCCGAGCTGCCTCAGTTCATAACAGTGTGTAGGAAGTTGTTTGATAAAGTGGTCAAAGCTTATACTTGGGCCAGAAGGCAGAATATTGGAAACTACATGAAAACATGAATAATTCGGTGAAAATGACTGTAAACAGATGAGAACTTGTTTAGAACAGCTGAAAGAGAATCTCCAAGTCAGTTCTTAGTGTAGAAAAGGTAGCTAAGATAAGGGAAATCCTTAATTCGAGTTAAGATAACATCAAACACTGTATGAATCCTATATTGTTTACTTAAAGGAGACTAGAGTGGTGAATGTGTGTTATATAAGGCAGAATACCATTGAAATAAAGAAAGAAACACTTTCGGCAGCTTTGGAAAGCCTTACACTTCACTGAAATGTAGTACTACACTCTATAACTCAGTTGAGAGACAATGTTCCCTAGCTCCCTCAGTGTATAACAGTGTGTAGGAAGTTGTTTGATAAAGTGGGCAAAGCTTATACTTGGGCAAGAAGTCAGAATATAGGAAACTACATGAAAACATGAATAATTCAGTGAAAATGACTGTAAACAGATGAGAACTTGTTTTAGAACAGCTGAAAGACATTCTGCAAGTCAGTTCTTAGTGTAGAAAAGGTAGCTTAAATAAGGGAAATCCTTAATTCCAGTTAAGATCACATGAAACACTGTATGAATCCTATATTGTTTACTTAAAGGAGATTAGAGTGGTAAATGTGTGTTATATAAGGTAGAATACCATTGAAATAGAGAAAGAAACACGTTCGGAAGCTTTGGAAAGCCTTACACTTCACTGAAATGTAGTACTACACTCTATAACACAGTTGAGAGAAAATGTTCCCTAGCTCCCTCAGTTTATAACAGTGTGTAGGAAGTTGTTTGATAAAGTGGGAAAAGCTTATACTTGGGCCAGAAGGCAGAATATAGGAAACTACATGAAAACATGAATAATTCAGTTAAAATGACTGTAAACAGATGAGAACTTGTTTTAGAACAGCTGAAAGAGATTCTCCAAGTCAGTTCTTAGTGTAGAAAAGGTAGCTAAATCCGGGAAATACTTAGTTGGAGTTAAGATCACATGAAACACTGTATGAATCCTATATTGTTTACTTAAAAGATACTAGAGTGGTAAATGTGTGTTATATAAGGTAGAATACCATTGAAATAGAGAAAGAAACACGTTCGGAAGCTTTGGAAAGCCTTACACTTCACTGAAATGTAGTACTACACTCTATAACACAGTTGAGAGACAATGTTCCCTAGCTCCGTCAGTTTATAACAGTGTGTAGGAAGTTGTTTGATAAAGTGGGAAAAGTTATACTTGGGCCAGAAGGCAGAATATAGGAAACTACATGAAAACATGAATAATTCAGTGAAAATGACTGTAAACAGATGAGAACTTGTTTAGAACAGCTGAAAGAGAATCTCCAAGGCAGTTCTTAGTGTACAAAAGGTAGGTAAGAGAAGGGAAATCCTTAATTCGAGTTAAGATAACATCAAACACTCTATGAATCCTATATTCATTACTTACAGGAGACTAGAGTGGTAAATGTGTGTTATAGAAGGCAGAATACCATTGAAATAGAGATAGAACCATGTTCGGCAGCTTTGGAAAGCCTTACACTTCACTGAAATGTAGTACTACACTCTATAACTCAGTTGAGAGACAATGTTCCCTAGCTCCCGCAGTTCATAACAGTGTGTAGGAAGTTGTTTGATAAAGTGGGCAAAGCTTATACTTGGGCCAGAAGGCAGAATATTGGAAACTACATGAAAACATGAATAATTCAGTGAAAATGACTGTAAACAGATGAGAACTTGTTTAGAACAGCTGAAAGAGAATCTCCAAGTCAGTTCTTAGTGTAGAAAAGGTAGCTAAGATAAGGGAAATCCTTAATTCGAGTTAAGATAACATCAAACACTGTATGAATCCTATATTGTTTACTTAAAGGAGACTAGAGTGGTAAATGTGTGTTATACAAGGCAGAATACCAATGAAATAGAGAAAGAAACACGTTCGGCAGCTTTGGAAAGCCTTACACTTCACTGATATGTAGTACTACACTCTATAACACAGTTGAGAGACAATGTTCCCTAGCTGCCTCAGTTCATAACCGTGTGTAGGAGGTTGTTTGATAAAGTGGCCAAAGCTTATACTTGGCAAGAAGTCAGAATATAGGAAACTACATGAAAACATGAAAAATTCAGTGAAAATGACTGTAAACAGATGAGAACTTGTTTTAGAACAGCTGAAAGAGATTCTCCAAGTCAGTTCTTAGTGTAGAAAAGGTAGCTAAATCCGGGAAATACTTAGTTGGAGTTAAGATCACATGAAACACTGTATGAATCCTATATTGTTTACTTAAAGGAGACTAGAGTGGTAAATGTGTGTTATATAAGGTAGAATACCATTGAAATAGAGAAAGAAACACGTTCGGCAGCATTGGAAAGCCTTACACTTCACTGAAATGTAGTACTACACTCTATAACACAGTTGAGAGACAATGTTCCCGAGCTGCCTCAGTTCATAACAGTGTGTAGGAAGTTGTTTGATAAAGTGGTCAAAGCTTATACTTGGGCCAGAAGGCAGAATATTGGAAACTACATGAAAACATGAATAATTCGGTGAAAATGACTGTAAACAGATGAGAACTTGTTTAGAACAGCTGAAAGAGAATCTCCAAGTCAGTTCTTAGTGTAGAAAAGGTAGCTAAGATAAGGGAAATCCTTAATTCGAGTTAAGATAACATCAAACACTGTATGAATCCTATATTGTTTACTTAAAGGAGACTAGAGTGGTGAATGTGTGTTATATAAGGCAGAATACCATTGAAATAAAGAAAGAAACACTTTCGGCAGCTTTGGAAAGCCTTACACTTCACTGAAATGTAGTACTACACTCTATAACTCAGTTGAGAGACAATGTTCCCTAGCTCCCTCAGTGTATAACAGTGTGTAGGAAGTTGTTTGATAAAGTGGGCAAAGCTTATACTTGGGCAAGAAGTCAGAATATAGGAAACTACATGAAAACATGAATAATTCAGTGAAAATGACTGTAAACAGATGAGAACTTGTTTTAGAACAGCTGAAAGACATTCTGCAAGTCAGTTCTTAGTGTAGAAAAGGTAGCTTAAATAAGGGAAATCCTTAATTCCAGTTAAGATCACATGAAACACTGTATGAATCCTATATTGTTTACTTAAAGGAGATTAGAGTGGTAAATGTGTGTTATATAAGGTAGAATACCATTGAAATAGAGAAAGAAACACGTTCGGAAGCTTTGGAAAGCCTTACACTTCACTGAAATGTAGTACTACACTCTATAACACAGTTGAGAGAAAATGTTCCCTAGCTCCCTCAGTTTATAACAGTGTGTAGGAAGTTGTTTGATAAAGTGGGAAAAGCTTATACTTGGGCCAGAAGGCAGAATATAGGAAACTACATGAAAACATGAATAATTCAGTTAAAATGACTGTAAACAGATGAGAACTTGTTTTAGAACAGCTGAAAGAGATTCTCCAAGTCAGTTCTTAGTGTAGAAAAGGTAGCTAAATCCGGGAAATACTTAGTTGGAGTTAAGATCACATGAAACACTGTATGAATCCTATATTGTTTACTTAAAAGATACTAGAGTGGTAAATGTGTGTTATATAAGGTAGAATACCATTGAAATAGAGAAAGAAACACGTTCGGAAGCTTTGGAAAGCCTTACACTTCACTGAAATGTAGTACTACACTCTATAACACAGTTGAGAGACAATGTTCCCTAGCTCCGTCAGTTTATAACAGTGTGTAGGAAGTTGTTTGATAAAGTGGGAAAAGTTATACTTGGGCCAGAAGGCAGAATATAGGAAACTACATGAAAACATGAATAATTCAGTGAAAATGACTGTAAACAGATGAGAACTTGTTTAGAACAGCTGAAAGAGAATCTCCAAGGCAGTTCTTAGTGTACAAAAGGTAGGTAAGAGAAGGGAAATCCTTAATTCGAGTTAAGATAACATCAAACACTCTATGAATCCTATATTCATTACTTACAGGAGACTAGAGTGGTAAATGTGTGTTATAGAAGGCAGAATACCATTGAAATAGAGATAGAACCATGTTCGGCAGCTTTGGAAAGCCTTACACTTCACTGAAATGTAGTACTACACTCTATAACTCAGTTGAGAGACAATGTTCCCTAGCTCCCGCAGTTCATAACAGTGTGTAGGAAGTTGTTTGATAAAGTGGGCAAAGCTTATACTTGGGCCAGAAGGCAGAATATTGGAAACTACATGAAAACATTAATAATTCAGTGAAAATGACTGTAAACAGATGAGAACTTGTTTAGAACAGCTGAAAGAGAATCTCCAAGTCAGTTCTTAGTGTAGAAAAGGTAGCTAAGATAAGGGAAATCCTTAATTCGAGTTAAGATAACATCAAACACTGTATGAATCCTATATTGTTTACTTAAAGGAGACTAGAGTGGTAAATGTGTGTTATATAAGGCAGAATACCATTGAAATACAGAAAGAAACACTTTCGGCAGCTTTGGAAAGCCTTACACTTCACTGAAATGTAGTACTACACTCTATAACTCAGTTGAGAGACAATGTTCCCTAGCTCCCTCAGTGTATAACAGTGTGTAGGAAGTTGTTTGATAAAGTGGGCAAAGCTTATACTTGGGCCAGAAGGTAGAATATAGGAAACTACATGAAAACATGAATAATTCAGTGAAAATGACTGTAAACAGATGAGAACTTGTTTAGAACAGCTGAAAGAGATTCTCCAAGTCAGTTCTTAGTGTAGAAAAGGTAGTTAAGATCCGGGAAATCCTTAATTGGAGTTAAGATCACATGAAACACTGTATGAATCCTATATTCTTTACTTAAAGGAGACTAGAGTGGTAAATGTGTGTTATACAAGGCAGAATACCAATGAAATAGAGAAAGAAACACGTTCGGCAGCTTTGGAAAGCCTTACACTTCACTGAAATGTAGTACTACACTCTATAACACAGTTGAGAGACAATGTTCCCTAGCTGCCTCAGTTCATAACAGTGTGTAGGAGGTTGTTTGATAAAGTGGCCAAAGCTTATACTTGGCAAGAAGTCAGAATATAGGAAACTACATGAAAACATGAAAAATTCAGTGAAAATGACTGTAAACAGATGAGAACTTGTTTTAGAACAGCTGAAAGAGATTCTCCAAGTCAGTTCTTAGTGTAGAAAAGGTAGCTAAATCCGGGAAATACTTAGTTGGAGTTAAGATCACATGAAACACTGTATGAATCCTATATTGTTTACTTAAAGGAGACTAGAGTGGTAAATGTGTGTTATATAAGGTAGAATACCATTGAAATAGAGAAAGAAACACGTTCGGCAGCTTTGGAAAGCCTTACACTTCACTGAAATGTAGTACTACACTCTATAACACAGTTGAGAGACAATGTTCCCGAGCTGCCTCAGTTCATAACAGTGTGTAGGAAGTTGTTTGATAAAGTGGTCAAAGCTTATACTTGGGCCAGAAGGCAGAATATTGGAAACTACATGAAAACATGAATAATTCAGTGAAAATGACTGTAAACAGATGAGAACTTGTTTAGAACAGCTGAAAGAGATTCTCCAAGTTAGTTCTTAGTGTAGAAAAGGTAGCTAAATCCGGGAAATACTTAATTGGAGTTAAGATCACATGAAACACTGTATGAATCCTATATTCTTTACTTAAAGGAGACTAGAGTGGTAAATGTGTGTTATACAAGGCAGAATACCATTGAAATAGAGAAAGAAACACGTTCGGCAGCTTTGGAAAGCCTTACACTTCACTGAAATGTAGTACTACACTCTATAACACAGTTGAGAGACAATGTTCTATAGCTGCCTCAGTTCATAACAGTGTGTAGGAGGTTGTTTGATAAAGTGGCCAAAGCTTATACTTGGGCAAGAAGTCAGAATATAGGAAACTACATGAAAACATGAATAATTCAGTTAAAATGACTGTAAACAGATGAGAACTTGTTTTAGAACAGCTGAAAGAGATTCTCCAAGTCAGTTCTTAGTGTAGAAAAGGTAGCTAAATCCGGGAAATACTTAGTTGGAGTTAAGATCACATGGAACACTGTATGAATCCTATATTGTTTACTTAAAGGATACTAGAGTGGTAAATGTGTGTTATATAAGGTAGAATACCATTGAAATAGAGAAAGAAACACGTTCGGAAGCTTTGGAAAGCCTTACACTTCACTGAAATGTAGTACTACACTCTATAACACAGTTGAGAGACAATGTTCCCTAGCTCCCTCAGTTTATAACAGTGTGTAGGAAGTTGTTTGATAAAGTGGGAAAAGTTGTACTTGGGCCAGAAGGCAGAATATAGGAAACTACATGAAAACATGAATAATTCAGTGAAAATGACTGTAAACAGATGAGAACTTGTTTAGAACAGCTGAAAGAGAATCTCCAAGGCAGTTCTTAGTGTAGAAAAGGTAGGTAAGAGAAGGGAAATCCTTAATTCGAGTTAAGATAACATCAAACACTCTATGAATCCTATATTGTTTACTTAAAGGAGACTAGAGTGGTGAATGTGTGTTATATAAGGTAGAATACCATTGAAATAGAGAAAGAAACACGTTCGGAAGCGTTGGAAAGCCTTACACTTCACTGAAATGTAGTACTACACTCTATAACACAGTTGAGACAAAATGTTCCCTAGCTCCCTCAGTTTATAACAGTGTGTAGGAAGTTGTTTGATAAAGTGGGAAAAGCTTATACTTGGGCCAGAAGGCAGAATATAGGAAACTACATGAAAACATGAATAATTCAGTTAAAATGACTGTAAACAGATGAGAACTTGTTTTAGAACAGCTGAAAGAGATTCTCCAAGTCAGTTCTTAGTGTAGAAAAGGTAGCTAAATCCGGGAAATTCTTAGTTGGAGTTAAGATCACATGAAACACTGTATGAATCCTATATTGTTTACTTAAAAGATACTAGAGTGGTAAATGTGTGTTATATAAGGTAGAATACCACTGAAATAGAGAAAGAAACACGTTCGGAAGCTTTCGAAAGCCTTACACTTCACTGAAATGTAGTACTACACTCTATAACACAGTTGAGAGACAATGTTCCCTAGCTCCCTCAGTTTATAACAGTGTGTAGGAAGTTGTTTGATAAAGTGCGAAAAGTTATACTTGGGCCAGAAGGCAGAATATAGGAAACTACATGAAAACATGAATAATTCAGTGAAAATGACTGTAAACAGATGAGAACTTGTTTAGAACAGCTGAAAGAGAATCTCCAAGGCAGTTCTTAGTGTAGAAAAGGTAGGCAAGAGAAGGGAAATCCTTAATTCGAGTTAAGATAACATCAAACACTCTATGAATCCTATATTCATTACTTACAGGAGACTAGAGTGGTAAATGTGTGTTATAGAAGGCAGAATACTATTGAAATAGAGATAGAACCATGTTCGGCAGCTTTGGAAAGCCTTACACTTCACTGAAATGTAGTACTACACTCTATAACACAGTTGAGAGACAATGTTCCCTAGATGCCTCAGTTCATAACAGTGTGTAGGAAGTTGTTTGATAAAGTGGGCAAAGCTTATACTTGGGCCAGAAGGCAGAATATTGGAAACTACATGAAAACATGAATAATTCAGTGAAAATGACTGTAAACAGATGAGAACTTGTTTAGAACAGCTGAAAGAGAATCTCCAAGTCAGTTCTTAGTGTAGAAAAGGTAGCTAAGATAAGGGAAATCCTTAATTCGAGTTAAGATAACATCAAACACTGTATGAATCCTATATTGTTTACTTAAAGGAGACTAGAGTGGTAAATGTGTGTTATATAAGGCAGAATACCATTGAAATACAGAAAGAAACACTTTCGGCAGCTTTGGAAAGCCTTACACTTCACTGAAATGTAGTACTACACTCTATAAGTCAGTTGAGAGACAATGTTCCCTAGCTACCTCAGTGTATAACAGTGTGTAGGAAGTTGTTTGATAAAATGGGCAAAGCTTATACTTGGGCCAGAAGGTAGAATATAGGAAACTACATGAAAACATGAATAATTCAGTGAAAATGACTGTAAACAGATGAGAACTTGTTTAGAACAGCTGAAAGAGATTCTCCAAGTCAGTTCTTAGTGTAGAAAAGGTAGTTAAGATCCGGGAAATCCTTAATTGGAGTTAAGATCACATGAAACACTGTATGAATCCTATATTCTTTACTTAAAGGAGACTAGAGTGGTAAATGTATGTTATACAAGGCAGAATACCAATGAAATAGAGAAAGAAACACGTTCGGCAGCTTTGGAAAGCCTTACACTTCACTGAAATGTAGTACTACACTCTATAACACAGTTGAGAGACAATGTTCCCTAGCTGCCTCAGTTCATAACAGTGTGTAGGAGGTTGTTTGATAAAGTGGCCAAAGCTTATACTTGGCAAGAAGTCAGAATATAGGAAACTACATGAAAACATGAATAATTCAGTGAAAATGACTGTAAACAGATGAGAACTTGTTTTAGAACAGCTGAAAGAGATTCTCCAAGTCAGTTCTTAGTGTAGAAAAGGTAGCTAAATCCGGGAAATACTTAGTTGGAGTTAAGATCACATGAAACACTGTATGAATCCTATATTGTTTACTTAAAGGAGACTAGAGTGGTAAATGTGTGTTATATAAGGTAGAATACCATTGAAATAGAGAAAGAAACACGTTCGGCAGCTTTGGAAAGCCTTACACTTCACTGAAATGTAGTACTACACCCTATAACACAGTTGAGAGACAATGTTCCCGAGCTGCCTCAGTTCATAACAGTGTGTAGGAAGTTGTTTGATAAAGTGGTCAAAGCTTATACTTGGGCCAGAAGGCAGAATATTGGAAACTACATGAAAACATGAATAATTCAGTGAAAATGACTGTAAACAGATGAGAACTTGTTTAGAACAGCTGAAAGAGAATCTCCAAGTCAGTTCTTAGTGTAGAAAAGGTAGCTAAGATAAGGGAAATCCTTAATTCGAGTTAAGATAACATCAAACACTGTATGAATCCTATATTGTTTACTTAAATGAGACTAGAGTGGTGAATGTGTGTTATATAAGGCAGAATACCATTGAAATAAAGAAAGAAACACTTTCGGCAGCTTTGGAAAGCCTTACACTTCACTGAAATGTAGTACTACACTCTATAACTCAGTTGAGAGACAATGTTCCCTAGCTCCCTCAGTGTATAACAGTGTGTAGGAAGTTGTTTGATAAAGTGGGCAAAGCTTATACTTGGGCAAGAAGTCAGAATATAGGAAACTACATGAAAACATGAATAATTCAGTGAAAATGACTGTAAACAGATGAGAACTTGTTTTAGAACAGCTGAAAGAGATTCTCCAAGTCAGTTCTTAGTGTAGAAAAGGTAGCTAAATCCGGGAAATACTTAGTTGGAGTTAAGATCACATGAAACACTGTATGAATCCTATATTGTTTACTTAAAGGATACTAGAGTGGTAAATGTGTGTTATATAAGGTAGAATACCATTGAAATAGAGAAAGAAACACGTTCGGAAGCTTTGGAAAGCCTTACACTTCACTGAAATATAGTACTACACTCTATAACACAGTTGAGAGAAAATGTTCCCTAGCTCCCTCAGTTTATAACAGTGTGTAGGAAGTTGTTTGATAAAGTGGGAAAAGCTTATACTTGGGCCAGAAGGCAGAATATAGGAAACTACATGAAAACATGAATAATTCAGTTAAAATGACTGTAAACAGATGAGAACTTGTTTTAGAACAGCTGAAAGACATTCTCCAAGTCAGTTCTTAGTGTAGAAAAGGTAGCTAAATCCGGGAAATACTTAGTTGGAGTTAATATCACATGAAACACTGTATGAATCCTATATTGTTTACTTAAAGGAGATTAGATTGGTAAATGTGTGTTATATAAGGTAGAATACCATTGAAATAGAGAAAGAAACGCGTTCGGAAGCTTTGGAAAGCCTTACACTTCACTGAAATGTTGTACTACACTCTATAACACAGTTGAGAGACAATGTTCCCTAGCTCCCTCAGTTTATAACAGTGTGTAGGAAGTTGTTTGATAAAGTGGGAAAAGCTTATACTTGGGCCAGAAGGCAGAATATAGGAAACTACATGAAAACATGAATAATTCAGTGAAAATGACTGTAAACAGATGAGAACTTGTTTAGAAAAGCTGAAAGAGATTCTCCAAGTTAGTTCTTAGTGTAGAAAAGGTAGCTAAATCCGGGAAATACTTAATTGGAGTTAAGATCACATGAAACACTGTATGAATCCTATATTCTTTACTTAAAGGAGACTAGAGTGGTAAATGTGTGTTATACAAGGCAGAATACCATTGAAATAGAGAAAGAAACACGTTCCGCAGCTTTGGAAAGCCTTACACTTCACTGAAATGTAGTACTACACTCTATAACACAGTTGAGAGACAATGTTCTCTAGCTGCCTCAGTTCATAACAGTGTGTAGGAGGTTGTTTGATAAAGTGGCCAAAGCTTATACTTGGGCAAGAAGTCAGAATATAGGAAACTACATGAAAACATGAATAATTCAGTAAAAATGACTGTAAACAGATGAGAACTTGTTTTAGAACAGCTGAAAGAGATTCTCCAAGTCAGTTCTTAGTGTAGAAAAGGTAGCTAAATCCGGGAAATACTTAGTTGGAGTTAAGATCACATGAAACACTGTATGAATCCTATATTGTTTACTTAAAGGATACTAGAGTGGTAAATGTGTGTTATATAAGGTATAATACCATTGAAATAGAGAAAGAAACACGTTCGGAAGCTTTGGAAAGCCTTACACTTCACTGAAATGTAGTACTACACTCTATAACACAGTTGAGAGACAATGTTCCCTAGCTCTCTCAGTTTATAACAGTGTGTAGGAAGTTGTTTGATAAAGTGGGAAAAGTTGTACTTGGGCCAGAAGGCAGAATATAGGAAACTACATGAAAACATGAATAATTCAGTGAAAATGACTGTAAACAGATGAGAACTTGTTTAGAACAGCTGAAAGAGAATCTCCAAGGCAGTTCTTAGTGTAGAAAAGGTAGGTAAGAGAAGGGAAATCCTTAATTCGAGTTAAGATAACATCAAACACTCTATGAATCCTATATTCATTACTTACAGGAGACTAGAGTGGTAAATGTGTGTTATAGAAGGCAGAATACCATTGAAATAGAGATAGAACCATGTTCGGCAGCTTTGGAAAGCCTTACACTTCACTGAAATGTAGTACTACACTCTATAACACAGTTGAGAGACAATGTTCCCTAGCTCCCTCAGTTTATAACAGTGTGTAGGAAGTTGTTTGATAAAGTGGGAAAAGCTTATACTTGGGCCAGAAGGCAGAATATAGGAAACTACATGAAAACATGAATAATTCAGTGAAAATGACTGTAAACAGATGAGAACTTGTTTTAGAACAGCTGAAAGAGATTCTCCAAGTCAGTTCTTAGTGTAGAAAAGGTAGCTAAATCCGGGAAATACTTAGTTGGAGTTAAGATCACATGAAACACTGTATGAATCCTATATTGTTTACTTAAAGGATACTAGAGTGGTAAATGTGTGTTATATAAGGTAGAATACCATTGAAATAGAGAAAGAAACACGTTCGGAAGCTTTGGAAAGCCTTACACTTCACTGAAATATAGTACTACACTCTATAACACAGTTGAGAGAAAATGTTCCCTAGCTCCCTCAGTTTATAACAGTGTGTAGGAAGTTGTTTGATAAAGTGGGAAAAGCTTATACTTGGGCCAGAAGGCAGAATATAGGAAACTACATGAAAACATGAATAATTCAGTTAAAATGACTGTAAACAGATGAGAACTTGTTTTAGAACAGCTGAAAGACATTCTCCAAGTCAGTTCTTAGTGTAGAAAAGGTAGCTAAATCCGGGAAATACTTAGTTGGAGTTAATATCACATGAAACACTGTATGAATCCTATATTGTTTACTTAAAGGAGATTAGATTGGTAAATGTGTGTTATATAAGGTAGAATACCATTGAAATAGAGAAAGAAACGCGTTCGGAAGCTTTGGAAAGCCTTACACTTCACTGAAATGTTGTACTACACTCTATAACACAGTTGAGAGACAATGTTCCCTAGCTCCCTCAGTTTATAACAGTGTGTAGGAAGTTGTTTGATAAAGTGGGAAAAGCTTATACTTGGGCCAGAAGGCAGAATATAGGAAACTACATGAAAACATGAATAATTCAGTGAAAATGACTGTAAACAGATGAGAACTTGTTTAGAAAAGCTGAAAGAGATTCTCCAAGTTAGTTCTTAGTGTAGAAAAGGTAGCTAAATCCGGGAAATACTTAATTGGAGTTAAGATCACATGAAACACTGTATGAATCCTATATTCTTTACTTAAAGGAGACTAGAGTGGTAAATGTGTGTTATACAAGGCAGAATACCATTGAAATAGAGAAAGAAACACGTTCCGCAGCTTTGGAAAGCCTTACACTTCACTGAAATGTAGTACTACACTCTATAACACAGTTGAGAGACAATGTTCTCTAGCTGCCTCAGTTCATAACAGTGTGTAGGAGGTTGTTTGATAAAGTGGCCAAAGCTTATACTTGGGCAAGAAGTCAGAATATAGGAAACTACATGAAAACATGAATAATTCAGTAAAAATGACTGTAAACAGATGAGAACTTGTTTTAGAACAGCTGAAAGAGATTCTCCAAGTCAGTTCTTAGTGTAGAAAAGGTAGCTAAATCCGGGAAATACTTAGTTGGAGTTAAGATCACATGAAACACTGTATGAATCCTATATTGTTTACTTAAAGGATACTAGAGTGGTAAATGTGTGTTATATAAGGTATAATACCATTGAAATAGAGAAAGAAACACGTTCGGAAGCTTTGGAAAGCCTTACACTTCACTGAAATGTAGTACTACACTCTATAACACAGTTGAGAGACAATGTTCCCTAGCTCTCTCAGTTTATAACAGTGTGTAGGAAGTTGTTTGATAAAGTGGGAAAAGTTGTACTTGGGCCAGAAGGCAGAATATAGGAAACTACATGAAAACATGAATAATTCAGTGAAAATGACTGTAAACAGATGAGAACTTGTTTAGAACAGCTGAAAGAGAATCTCCAAGGCAGTTCTTAGTGTAGAAAAGGTAGGTAAGAGAAGGGAAATCCTTAATTCGAGTTAAGATAACATCAAACACTCTATGAATCCTATATTCATTACTTACAGGAGACTAGAGTGGTAAATGTGTGTTATAGAAGGCAGAATACCATTGAAATAGAGATAGAACCATGTTCGGCAGCTTTGGAAAGCCTTACACTTCACTGAAATGTAGTACTACACTCTATAACACAGTTGAGAGACAATGTTCCCTAGCTCCCTCAGTTTATAACACTGTGTAGGAAGTTGTTTGATAAAGTGGGAAAAGCTTATACTTGGGCCAGAAGGCAGAATATAGGAAACTACATGAAAACATGAATAATTCAGTGAAAATGACTGTAAACAGATGAGAACTTGTTTTAGAACAGCTGAAAGAGATTCTCCAAGTCAGTTCTTAGTGTAGAAAAGGTAGCTAAATCCGGGAAATACTTAGTTGGAGTTAAGATCACATGAAACACTGTATGAATCCTATATTGTTTACTTAAAGGATACTAGAGTGGTAAATGTGTGTTATATAAGGTAGAATACCATTGAAATAGAGAAAGAAACACGTTCGGAAGCTTTGGAAAGCCTTACACTTCACTGAAATATAGTACTACACTCTATAACACAGTTGAGAGAAAATGTTCCCTAGCTCCCTCAGTTTATAACAGTGTGTAGGAAGTTGTTTGATAAAGTGGGAAAAGCTTATACTTGGGCCAGAAGGCAGAATATAGGAAACTACATGAAAACATGAATAATTCAGTTAAAATGACTGTAAACAGATGAGAACTTGTTTTAGAACAGCTGAAAGACATTCTCCAAGTCAGTTCTTAGTGTAGAAAAGGTAGCTAAATCCGGGAAATACTTAGTTGGAGTTAATATCACATGAAACACTGTATGAATCCTATATTGTTTACTTAAAGGAGATTAGATTGGTAAATGTGTGTTATATAAGGTAGAATACCATTGAAATAGAGAAAGAAACGCGTTCGGAAGCTTTGGAAAGCCTTACACTTCACTGAAATGTTGTACTACACTCTATAACACAGTTGAGAGACAATGTTCCCTAGCTCCCTCAGTTTATAACAGTGTGTAGGAAGTTGTTTGATAAAGTGGGAAAAGCTTATACTTGGGCCAGAAGGCAGAATATAGGAAACTACATGAAAACATGAATAATTCAGTGAAAATGACTGTAAACAGATGAGAACTTGTTTAGAAAAGCTGAAAGAGATTCTCCAAGTTAGTTCTTAGTGTAGAAAAGGTAGCTAAATCCGGGAAATACTTAATTGGAGTTAAGATCACATGAAACACTGTATGAATCCTATATTCTTTACTTAAAGGAGACTAGAGTGGTAAATGTGTGTTATACAAGGCAGAATACCATTGAAATAGAGAAAGAAACACGTTCCGCAGCTTTGGAAAGCCTTACACTTCACTGAAATGTAGTACTACACTCTATAACACAGTTGAGAGACAATGTTCTCTAGCTGCCTCAGTTCATAACAGTGTGTAGGAGGTTGTTTGATAAAGTGGCCAAAGCTTATACTTGGGCAAGAAGTCAGAATATAGGAAACTACATGAAAACATGAATAATTCAGTAAAAATGACTGTAAACAGATGAGAACTTGTTTTAGAACAGCTGAAAGAGATTCTCCAAGTCAGTTCTTAGTGTAGAAAAGGTAGCTAAATCCGGGAAATACTTAGTTGGAGTTAAGATCACATGAAACACTGTATGAATCCTATATTGTTTACTTAAAGGATACTAGAGTGGTAAATGTGTGTTATATAAGGTATAATACCATTGAAATAGAGAAAGAAACACGTTCGGAAGCTTTGGAAAGCCTTACACTTCACTGAAATGTAGCACTACACTCTATAACACAGTTGAGAGACAATGTTCCCTAGCTCTCTCAGTTTATAACAGTGTGTAGGAAGTTGTTTGATAAAGTGGGAAAAGTTGTACTTGGGCCAGAAGGCAGAATATAGGAAACTACATGAAAACATGAATAATTCAGTGAAAATGACTGTAAACAGATGAGAACTTGTTTAGAACAGCTGAAAGAGAATCTCCAAGGCAGTTCTTAGTGTAGAAAAGGTAGGTAAGAGAAGGGAAATCCTTAATTCGAGTTAAGATAACATCAAACACTCTATGAATCCTATATTCATTACTTACAGGAGACTAGAGTGGTAAATGTGTGTTATAGAAGGCAGAATACCATTGAAATAGAGATAGAACCATGTTCGGCAGCTTTGGAAAGCCTTACACTTCACTGAAATGTAGTACTACACTCTATAACACAGTTGAGAGACAATGTTCCCTAGCTCCCTCAGTTTATAACAGTGTGTAGGAAGTTGTTTGATAAAGTGGGAAAAGCTTATACTTGGGCCAGAAGGCAGAATATAGGAAACTACATGAAAACATGAATAATTCAGTGAAAATGACTGTAAACAGATGAGAACTTGTTTTAGAACAGCTGAAAGAGATTCTCCAAGTCAGTTCTTAGTGTAGAAAAGGTAGCTAAATCCGGGAAATACTTAGTTGGAGTTAAGATCACATGAAACACTGTATGAATCCTATATTGTTTACTTAAAGGATACTAGAGTGGTAAATGTATGTTATATAAGGTATAATACCATTGAAATAGAGAAAGAAACACGTTCGGAAGCTTTGGAAAGCCTTACACTTCACTGAAATGTAGTACTACACTCTATAACACAGTTGAGAGACAATGTTCCCTAGCTCCCTCAGTTTATAACAGTGTGTAGGAAGTTGTTTGATAAAGTGGGAAAAGTTGTACTTGGGCCAGAAGGCAGAATATAGGAAACTACATGAAAACATGAATAATTCAGTGAAAATG
The DNA here is from genome assembly GCF_964339955.1 of Pipistrellus hanaki. Taxonomy (NCBI): domain Eukaryota; kingdom Metazoa; phylum Chordata; class Mammalia; order Chiroptera; family Vespertilionidae; genus Pipistrellus; species Pipistrellus hanaki. Next base: position 1,102,855 of record NC_140519.1, read on the forward strand.
ACAGTAAACAGATGAGAACTTGTTTAGAACAGCTGAAAGAGAATCTCCAAGGCAGTTCTTAGTGTAGAAAAGGTAGGTAAGAGAAGGGAAATCCTTAATTCGAGTTAAGATAACATCAAACACTCTATGAATCCTATATTCATTACTTACAGGAGACTAGAGTGGTAAATGTGTGTTATAGAAGGCAGAATACCATTGAAATAGAGATAGAACCATGTTCGGCAGCGTTGGAAAGCCTTACACTTCACTGAAATGTAGTACTACACTCTATAACACAGTTGAGAGACAATGTTCCCTAGCTGCCTCAGTTCATAACAGTGTGTAGGAAGTTGTTTGATAAAGTGGGCAAAGCTTATACTTGGGCAAGAAGTCAGAATATAGGAAACTACATGAAAACATGAATAATTCAGTGAAAATGACTGTAAACAGATGAGAACTTGTTTTAGAACAGCTGAAAGACATTCTCCAAGTCAGTTCTTAGTGTAGAAAAGGTAGCTAAATCCGGGAAATACTTAGTTGGAGTTAATATCACATGAAACACTGTATGAATCCTATATTGTTTACTTAAAGGAGACTAGAGTGGTAAATGTGTGTTATATAAGGTAGAATACCATTGAAATAGAGAAAGAAAGACGTTCGGAAGCTTTGGAAAGCCTTACACTTCACTGAAATGTAGTACTACACTCTATAACACAGTTGAGAGACAATGTTCCCTAGCTCCCTCAGTTTATAACAGTGTGTAGGAAGTTGTTTGATAAAGTGGGAAAAGCTTATACTTGGGCCAGAAGGCAGAATATAGGAAACTACATGAAAACATGAATAATTCAGTGAAAATGACTGTAAACAGATGAGAACTTGTTTAGAACAGCTGATAGAGAATATCTAAGTCAGTTCTTAGTGTAGAAAAGGTAGCTAAGATAAGGGAAATCCTTAATTCGAGTTTAGATAACATCAAACACTGTATGAATCCTATATTCATTACTTAAAGGAGACTAGAGTGGTAAATGTGTGTTATACAAGGCAGAATACCATTGAAATAGAGAAAGAAACACGTTCGGCAGCTTTGGAAAGCCTTACACTTCACTGAAATGTAGTACTACACTCTATAACACAGTTGAGAGACAATGTTCCCTAGCTCCCTCAGTTCATAACAGTGTGTAGGAAGTTGTTTGATAAAGTGGTCAAAGCTTATACTTGGGCCAGAAGGCAGAATATTGGAAACTACATGAAAACATGAATAATTCTGTGAAAATGACTGTAAACAGATGAGAACTTGTTTAGAACAGCTGAAAGAGAATCTCCAAGTCAGTTCTTAGTGTAGAAAAGGTAGCTAAGATAAGGGAAATCCTTAATTCGAGTTAAGATAACATCAAACACTGTATGAATCCTATATTGTTTACTTAAAGGAGACTAGAGTGGTGAATGTGTGTTATATAAGGCAGAATACCATTGAAATAAAGAAAGAAACACTTTCGGCAGCTTTGGAAAGCCTTACACTTCACTGAAATGTAGTACTACACTCTATAACTCAGTTGAGAGACAATGTTCCCTAGCTCCCTCAGTGTATAACAGTGTGTAGGAAGTTGTTTGATAAAGTGGGCAAAGCTTATACTTGGGCCAGAAGGTAGAATATAGGAAACTACATGAAAACATGAATAATTCAGTGAAAATGACTGTAAACAGATGAGAACTTGTTTTAGAACAGCTGAAAGACATTCTCCAAGTCAGTTCTTGGTGTAGAAAAGGTAGCTAAATCCGGGAAATACTTAGTTGGAGTTAAGATCACATGAAACACTGTATGAATCCTATATTGTTTACTTAAAGGAGACTAGAGTGGTAAATGTGTGTTATATAAGGTAGAATACCATTGAAATAGAGAAAGAAAGACGTTCGGAAGCTTTGGAAAGCCTTACACTTCACTGAAATGTAGTACTACACTCTATAACACAGTTGAGAGACAATGTTCCCTAGCTCCCTCAGTTTATAACAGTGTGTAGGAAGTTGTTTGATAAAGTGGGAAAAGCTTATACTTGGGCCAGAAGGCAGAATATAGGAAACTACATGAAAACATGAATAATTCAGTGAAAATGACTGTAAATAGATGAGAACTTGTTTAGAACAGCTGATAGAGAATATCCAAGTCAGTTCTTAGTGTAGAAAAGGTAGCTAAGATAAGGGAAATCCTTAATTCGAGTTTAGATAACATCAAAAACTGTATGAATCCTATATTCATTACTTAAAGGAGACTAGAGTGGTAAATGTGTGTTATACAAGGCAGAATACCATTGAAATAGAGAAAGAAACACGTTCGGCAGCTTTGGAAAGCCTTACACTTCACTGAAATGTAGTACTACACTCTATAACACAGTTGAGAGACAATGTTCCCTAGCTCCCTCAGTTCATAACAGTGTGTAGGAATTTGTTTGATAAAGTGGGCAAAGCTTATACTTGGGCCAGAAGGCAGAATATAGGAAACTACATGAAAACATGAATAATTCACTGAAAATGACTGTAAACAGATGAGAACTTGTTTAGAACAGCTGAAAGAGAATCTCCAAGTCAGTTCTTAGTGTAGAAAAGGTAGCTAAGATAAGGAAAATCCTTAATTGCAGTTAATATCACATGAAACACTGTATGAATCCTATATTGTTTACTTAAAGGAGACTAGAGTGGTAAATGTGTGTTATATAAGGCAGAATACCATTGAAATAGAGAAAGAAACACGTTCGGAAGCTTTGGAAAGCCTTACACTTCACTGAAATATAGTACTACACTCTATAAAACAGTTGAGAGACAATGTTCCCTAGCTCCCTCAGTTTATAACAGTGTGTAGGAAGTTGTTTGATAAAGTGGGCAAAGCTTATACTTGGGCCAGAAGGCAGAATATAGGAAACTACATGAAAACATGAATAATTCAGTGAAAATAACTCTAAACAGATGAGAACTTGTTTAGAACAGCTGAAAGAGAATCTCCAAGGCAGTTCTTAGTGTAGAAAAGGTAGGTAAGATAAGGGAAATCCTTAATTCGAGTTAAGATAACATCAAACACTCTATGAATCCTATATTCATTACTTAAAGGAGCCTAGAGTGGTAAATGTGTGTTATACAAGGCAGAATACCATTGAAATAGAGAAAGAAACACGTTCGGCAGCTTTGGAAGGCCTTACACTTCACTGAAATGTAGTACTACACTCTATAACACAGTTGAGAGACAATGTTCCCGAGCTGCCTCAGTTCATAACAGTGTGTAGGAAGTTGTTTGATAAAGTGGTCAAAGCTTATACTTGGGCCAGAAGGCAGAATATTGGAAACTACATGAAAACATGAATAATTCAGTGAAAATGACTGTAAACAGATGAGAACTTGTTTAGAACAGCTGAAAGAGAATCTCCAAGTCAGTTCTTAGTGTAGAAAAGGTAGCTAAGATAAGGGAAATCCTTAATTCGAGTTAAGATAACATCAAACACTGTATGAATCCTATATTGTTTACTTAAAGGAGACTAGAGTGGTGAATGTGTGTTATATAAGGCAGAATACCATTGAAATAAAGAAAGAAACACTTTCGGCAGCTTTGGAAAGCCTTACACTTCACTGAAATGTAGTACTACACTCTATAACTCAGTTGAGAGACAATGTTCCCTAGCTCCCTCAGTGTATAACAGTGTGTAGGAAGTTGTTTGATAAAGTGGGCAAAGCTTATACTTGGGCCAGAAGGTAGAATATAGGAAACTACATGAAAACATGAATAATTCAGTGAAAATGACTGTAAACAGATGAGAACTTGTTTAGAACAGCTGAAAGAGAATCTCCAAGTCAGTTCTTAGTGTAGAAATGGTAGCTAAGATAAGGGAAATCCTTAATTCGAGTTTAGATAACATCAAACACTGTATGAATCCTATATTCATTACTTGAAGGAGACTAGAGTGGTAAATGTGTGTTATACAAGGCAGAATACCATTGAAATAGAGAAAGAAACACGTTCCGCAGCTTTGGAAAGCCTTACACTTCTCTGAAATGTAGTACTACACTCTATAACACAGTTGAGAGACAATGTTCCCGAGCTGCCTCAGTTTATGACAGTGTGTAGGAATTTGTTTGATAAAGTGGGAAAAGCTTATACTTGGGCCAGAGGGCAGAATATAGGAAACTACATGAAAACATGAATAATTCCGTGAAAATGACTGTAAACAGATGAGAACTTGTTTAGAACAGCTGAAAGAGATTCTCCAAGTCAGTTCTTAGTGTAGAAAAGGTAGCTAAATCCGGGAAATTCTTAATTGGAGTTAAGATCACATGAAACACTGTATGAATCCGATATTGTTTACTTAAAGGAGACTAGAGTGGTAAATGTGTGTTATATAAGGTAGAATACCATTGAAATAGAGAAAGAAAGACGTTCGGAAGCTTTGGAAAGCCTTACACTTCACTGAAATGTAGTACTACACTCTATAACACAGTTGAGAGACAATGTTCCCGAGCTGCCTCAGTTAATAACAGTGTGTAGAAAGTTGTTTGATAAAGTGGTCAAAGCTTATACTTGGGCCAGAAGGCAGAATATTGGAAACTACATGAAAACATGAATAATTCAGTGAAAATGACTGTAAACAGATGAGAACTTGTTTAGAACAGCTGAAAGAGAATCTCCAAGTCAGTTCTTAGTGTAGAAAAGGTAGCTAAGATAAGGGAAATCCTTAATTCGAGTTAAGATAACATCAAACACTGTATGAATCCTATATTGTTTACTTAAAGGAGACTACAGTGGTGAATGTGTGTTATATAAGGCAGAATACCATTGAAATAAAGAAAGAAACACTTTCGTCAGCTTTGGAAAGCCTTACACTTCACTGAAATGTAGTACTACACTCTATAACTCAGTTGAGAGACAATGTTCCCTAGCTCCCTCAGTGTATAACAGTGTGTAGGAAGTTGTTTGATAAAGTGGGCAAAGCTTATACTTGGGCCAGAAGGTAGAATATAGGAAACTACATGAAAACATGAATAATTCAGTGAAAATGACTGTAAACAGATGAGAACTTGTTTAGAACAGCTGAAAGAGATTCTCCAAGTCAGTTCTTAGTGTAGAAAAGGTAGTTAAGATCCGGGAAATCCTTAATTGGAGTTAAGATCACATGAAACACTGTATGAATCCTATATTCTTTACTTAAAGGAGACTAGAGTGGTAAATGTGTGTTATACAAGGCAGAATACCAATGAAATAGAGAAAGAAACACGTTCGGCAGCTTTGGAAAGCCTTACACTTCACTGAAATGTAGTACTACACTCTATAACACAGTTGAGAGACAATGTTCCCTAGCTGCCTCAGTTCATAACAGTGTGTAGGAGGTTGTTTGATAAAGTGGCCAAAGCTTATACATAGCAAGAAGTCAGAATATAGGAAACTACATGAAAACATGAATAATTCAGTGAAAATGACTGTAAACAGATGAGAACTTGTTTTAGAACAGCTGAAAGAGATTCTCCAAGTCAGTTCTTAGTGTAGAAAAGGTAGCTAAATCCGGGAAATACTTAGTTGGAGTTAAGATCACATGAAACACTGTATGAATCCTATATTGTTTACTTAAAGGAGACTAGAGTGGTAAATGTGTGTTATATAAGGTAGAATACCATTGAAATAGAGAAAGAAACACGTTCGGCAGCCTTGGTTAGCCTTACACTTCACTGAAATGTAGTACTACACTCTATAACACAGTTGAGAGACAATGTTCCTGAGCTGCCTCAGTTCATAACAGTGTGTAGGAAGTTGTTTGATAAAGTGGTCAAAGCTTATACTTGGGCCAGAAGGCAGAATATTGGAAACTACATGAAAACATGAATAATTCAGTGAAAATGACTGTAAACAGATGAGAACTTGTTTAGAACAGCTGAAAGAGAATCTCCAAGTCAGTTCTTAGTGTAGAAAAGGTAGCTAAGATAAGGGAAATCCTTAATTCGAGTTAAGATAACATCAAACACTGTATGAATCCTATATTGTTTACTTAAAGGAGACTAGAGTGGTGAATGTGTGTTATATAAGGCAGAATACCATTGAAATAAAGAAAGAAACACTTTCGGCAGCTTTGGAAAGCCTTACACTTCACTGAAATGTAGTACTACACTCTATAACTCAGTTGAGAGACAATGTTCCCTAGCTCCCTCAGTGTATAACAGTGTGTAGGAAGTTGTTTGATAAAGTGGGCAAAGCTTATACTTGGGCCAGAAGGTAGAATATAGGAAACTACATGAAAACATGAATAATTCAGTGAAAATGACTGTAAACAGATGAGAACTTGTTTAGAACAGCTGAAAGAGAATCTCCAAGTCAGTTCTTAGTGTAGAAAAGGTAGCTAAGATAAGGGAAATCCTTAATTCGAGTTTAGATAACATCAAACACTGTATGAATCCTATATTCATTACTTAAAGGAGACTAGAGTGGTAAATGTGTGTTATACAAGGCAGAATACCATTGAAATAGAGAAAGAAACACGTTCCGCAGCTTTGGAAAGCCTTACACTTCTCTGAAATGTAGTACTACACTCTATAACACAGTTGAGAGACAATGTTCCCGAGCTGCCTCAGTTTATGACAGTGTGTAGGAAGTTGTTTGATAAAGTGGGAAAAGCTTATACTTGGGCCAGAGGGCAGAATATAGGAAACTACATGAAAACATGAATAATTCAGTGAAAATGACTGTAAACAGATGAGAACTTGTTTAGAACAGCTGAAAGAGATTCTCCAAGTCAGTTCTTAGTGTAGAAAAGGTAGCTAAATCCGGGAAATTCTTAATTGGAGTTAAGATCACATGAAACACTGTATGAATCCGATATTGTTTACTTAAAGGAGACTAGAGTGGTAAATCTGTGTTATATAAGGTAGAATACCATTGAAATAGAGAAAGAAAGACGTTCGGAAGCTTTGGAAAGCCTTACACTTCACTGAAATGTAGTACTACACTCTATAACACAGTTGAGAGACAATGTTCCCGAGCTGCCTCAGTTCATAACAGTGTGTAGGAAGTTGTTTGATAAAGTGGTCAAAGCTTATACTTGGGCCAGAAGGCAGAATATAGGAAACTACATGAAAACATGAATAATTCACTGAAAATGACTGTAAACAGATGAGAACTTGTTTAGAACAGCTGAAAGAGAATCTCCAAGTCAGTTCTTAGTGTAGAAAAGGTAGCTAAGATAAGGAAAATCCTTAATTGCAGTTAAGATCACATGAAACACTGTATGAATCCTATATTGTTTACTTAAAGGAGACTAGAGTGGTAAATGTGTGTTATATAAGGCAGAATACCATTGAAATAGAGAAAGAAACACGTTCGGAAGCTTTGGAAAGCCTTACACTTCACTGAAATGTAGTACTACACTCTATAAAACAGTTGAGAGACAATGTTCCCTAGCTCCCTCAGTTTATAACAGTGTGTAGGAAGTTGTTTGATAAAGTGGGCAAAGCTTATACTTGGGCCAGAAGGCAGAAATTAGGAAACTACATGAAAACATGAATAATTCAGTGAAAATAACTCTAAACAGATGAGAACTTGTTTAGAACAGCTGAAAGAGAATCTCCAAGGCAGTTCTTAGTGTAGAAAAGGTAGGTAAGATAAGGGAAATCCTTAATTCGAGTTAAGATAACATCAAACACTCTATGAATCCTATATTCATTACTTAAAGGAGCCTAGAGTGGTAAATGTGTGTTATACAAGGCAGAATACCATTGAAATAGAGAAAGAAACACGTTCGGCAGCTTTGGAAAGCCTTACACTTCACTGAAATGTAGTACTACACTCTATAACACAGTTGAGAGACAATGTTCCCGAGCTGCCTCAGTTCATAACAGTGTGTAGGAAGTTGTTTGATAAAGTGGTCAAAGCTTATACTTGGGCCAGAAGGCAGAATATTGGAAACTACATGAAAACATGAATAATTCAGTGAAAATGACTGTAAACAGATGAGAACTTGTTTAGAACAGCTGAAAGAGAATCTCCAAGTCAGTTCTTAGTGTAGAAAAGGTAGCTAAGATAAGGGAAATCCTTAATTCGAGTTAAGATAACATCAAACACTGTATGAATCCTATATTGTTTACTTAAAGGAGACTAGAGTGGTGAATGTGTGTTATATAAGGCAGAATACCATTGAAATAAAGAAAGAAACACTTTCGGCAGCTTTGGAAAGCCTTACACTTCACTGAAATGTAGTACTACACTCTATAACTCAGTTGAGAGACAATGTTCCCTAGCTCCCTCAGTGTATAACAGTGTGTAGGAAGTTGTTTGATAAAGTGGGCAAAGCTTATACTTGGGCCAGAAGGTAGAATATAGGAAACTACATGAAAACATGAATAATTCAGTGAAAATGACTGTAAACAGATGAGAACTTGTTTAGAACAGCTGAAAGAGAATCTCCAAGTCAGTTCTTAGTGTAGAAAAGGTAGCTAAGATAAGGGAAATCCTTAATTCGAGTTTAGATAACATCAAACACTGTATGAATCCTATATTCATTACTTAAAGGAGACTAGAGTGGTAAATGTGTGTTATACAAGGCAGAATACCATTGAAATAGAGAAAGAAACACGTTCGGCAGCTTTGGAAAGCCTTACACTTCACTGAAATGTAGTACTACACTCTATAACACAGTTGAGAGACAATGTTCCCTAGCTCCCTCAGTTCATAACAGTGTGTAGGAAGTTGTTTGATAAAGTAGGCAAAGCTTATAATTGGGCCAGAAGGCAGAATATAGGAAACTACATGAAAACATGAATAATTCACTGAAAATGACTGTAAACAGATGAGAACTTGTTTAGAACAGCTGAAAGAGAATCTCCAAGTCAGTTCTTAGTGTAGAAAAGGTAGCTAAATCCGGGAAATACTTAATTGGAGTTAAGATCACATGAAACACTGTATGAATCCTATATTGTTTACTTAAAGGAGACTAGAGTGGTAAATGTGTGTTATATAAGGCAGAATACCATTGAAATAGAGAAAGAAACACATTCGGAAGCTTTGGAAAGCCTTACACTTCACTGAAATGTAGTACTACACTCTATAAAACAGTTGAGAGACAATGTTCCCTAGCTCCCTCAGTTTATAACAGTGTGTAGGAAGTTGTTTGATAAAGTGGGCAAAGCTTATACTTGGGCCAGAAGGCAGAATATAGGAAACTACATGAAAACATGAATAATTCAGTGAAAATAACTCTAAACAGATGAGAACTTGTTTAGAACAGCTGAAAGAGAATCTCCAAGGCAGTTCTTAGTGTAGAAAAGGTAGGTAAGATAAGGGAAATCCTTAATTCGAGTTAAGATAACATCAAACACTCTATGAATCCTATATTCATTACTTAAAGGAGCCTAGAGTGGTAAATGTGTGTTATACAAGGCAGAATACCATTGAAATAGAGAAAGAAACACGTTCGGCAGCTTTGGAAAGCCTTACACTTCACTGAAATGTAGTACTACACTCTATAACACAGTTAGGAGACAATGTTCCCGAGCTGCCTCAGTTCATAACAGTGTGTAGGAGGTTGTTTGATAAAGTGGCCAAAGCTTATACTTGGGCAAGAAGTCAGAATATAGGAAACTACATGAAAACATGAATAATTCAGTGAAAATGACTGTAAACAGATGAGAACTTGTTTTAGAACAGCTGAAAGAGATTCTCCAAGTCAGTTCTTAGTTTAGAAAAGGTAGCTAAATCCGGGAAATACTTAGTTGGAGTTAGAATCACATGAAACACTGTATGAATCCTATATTGTTTACTTAAAGGAGACTAGAGTGGTAAATGTGTGTTATATAAGGTAGAATACCATTGAAATAGAGAAAGAAACACGTTCGGCAGCTTTGGAAAGCCTTACACTTCACTGAAGTGTAGTACTACACTCTATAACACAGTTGAGAGACAATGTTCCCGAGCTGCCTCAGTTCATAACAGTGTGTAGGAAGTTATTTGATAAAGTGGTCAAAGCTTATACTTGGGCCAGAAGGCAGAATATTGGAAACTACATGAAAACATGAATAATTCAGTGAAAATGACTGTAAACAGATGAGAACTTGTTTAGAACAGCTGAAAGAGAATCTCCAAGTCAGTTCTTAGTGTAGAAAAGGTAGCTAAGATAAGGGAAATCCTTAATTCGAGTTAAGATAACATCAAACACTGTATGAATCCTATATTGTTTACTTAAAGGAGACTAGAGTGGTGAATGTGTGTTATATAAGGCAGAATACCATTGAAATAAAGAAAGAAACACTTTCGGCAGCTTTGGAAAGCCTTACACTTCACTGAAATGTAGTACTACACTCTATAACTCAGTTGAGAGACAATGTTCACTAGCTCCCTCAGTGTATAACAGTGTGTAGGAAGTTGTTTGATAAAGTGGGCAAAGCTTATACTTGGGCCAGAAGGTAGAATATAGGAAACTACATGAAAACATGAATAATTCAGTGAAAATGACTGTAAACAGATGAGAACTTGTTTAGAACAGCTGAAAGAGAATCTCCAAGTCAGTTCTTAGTGTAGAAAAGGTAGCTAAGATAAGGGAAATCCTTAATTCGATTAAGATAACATCAAACACTCTATGAATCCTATATTCATTACTTAAAGGAGACTAGAGTGGTAAATGTGTGTTATACAAGGCAGAATACCATTGAAATAGAGAAAGAAACACGTTCCGCAGCTTTGGAAAGCCTTACACTTCTCTGAAATGTAGTACTACACTCTATAACACAGTTGAGAGACAATGTTCCCGAGCTGCCTCAGTTTATGACAGTGTGTAGGAAGTTGTTTGATAAAGTGGGAAAAGCTTATACTTGGGCCAGAGGGTAGAATATAGGAAACTACATGAAAACATGAATAATTCAGTGAAAATGACTGTAAACAGATGAGAACTTGTTTAGAACAGCTGAAAGAGATTCTCCAAGTAAGTTCTTAGTGTAGAAAAGGTAGCTAAATCCGGGAAATTCTTAATTGGAGTTAAGATCACATGAAACACTGTATGAATCCGATATTGTTTACTTAAAGGAGACTAGAGTGGTAAATGTGTCTTATACAAGGCAGAATACCATTGAAATAGAGAAAGAAACACGTTCGGCAGCTTTGGAAAGCCTTACACTTCACTGAAATGTAGTACTACACTCTATAACACAGTTGAGAGACAATGTTCTCTAGCTGCCTCAGTTCATAACAGTGTGTAGGAGGTTGTTTGATAAAGTGGCCAAAGCTTATACTTGGGCAAGAAGTCAGAATATAGGAAACTGCATGAAAACATGAATAATTCAGTGAAAATGACTGTAAACAGATGAGAACTTGTTTTAGAACAGCTGAAAGAGATTCTCCAAGTCAGTTCTTAGTGTAGAAAAGGTAGCTAAATCCGGGAAATACTTAGTTGGAGTTAAGATCACATGAAACACTGTATGAATCCTATATTGTTTACTTATGGAGACTAGAGTGGTAAATGTGTGTTATATAAGGTAGAATACCATTGAAATAGAGAAAGAAACACGTTCGGAAGCTTTGGAAAGCCTTACACTTCACTGAAATGTAGTACTACACTCTATAACACAGTTGAGAGACAATGTTCCCTAGCTCCCTCAGTTTATAACAGTGTGTAGGAAGTTGTTTGATAAAGTGGGAAAAGCTTATACTTGGGCCATAAGGCAGAATATAGGAAACTACATGAAAACATGAATAATTCAGTGAAAATGACTGTAAATAGATGAGAACTTGTTTAGAACAGCTGAAAGAGAATCTCCAAGTCAGTTCTTAGTGTAGAAAAGGTAGCTAAGATAAGGGAAATCCTTAATTCGAGTTTAGATAACATCAAACACTGTATGAATCCTATATTCATTACTTAAAGGAGACTAGAGTGGTAAATGTGTGTTATACAAGGCAGAATACCATTGAAATAGAGAAAGAAACACGTTCGGCAGCTTTGGAAAGCCTTACACTTCACTGAAATGTAGTACTACACTCTATAACACAGTTGAGAGACAATGTTCCCTAGCTCCCTCAGTTCATAACAGTGTGTAGGAAGTTGTTTGATAAAGTGGGCAAAGCTTATACTTGGGTCAGAAGGCAGAATATAGGAAACTACATGAAAACATGAATAATTCACTGAAAATGACTGTAAACAGATGAGAACTTGTTTAGAACAGCTGAAAGAGAATCTCCAAGTCAGTTCTTAGTGTAGAAAAGGTAGCTAAATCCGGGAAATACTTAATTGGAGTTAAGATCACATGAAACACTGTATGAATCCTATATTGTTTACTTAAAGGAGACTAGAGTGGTAAATGTGTGTTATATAAGGCAGAATACCATTGAAATAGAGAAAGAAACACATTCGGAAGCTTTGGAAAGCCTTACACTTCACTGAAATGTAGTACTACACTCTATAAAACAGTTGAGAGACAATGTTCCCTAGCTCCCTCAGTTTATAACAGTGTGTAGGAAGTTGTTTGATAAAGTGGGCAAAGCTTATACTTGGGCCAGAAGGCAGAATATAGGAAACTACATGAAAACATGAATAATTCAGTGAAAATGACTGTAAACAGATGAGAACTTGTTTAGAACAGCTGAAAGAGAATCTCCAAGTCAGTTCTTAGTGTAGAAAAGGTAGCTAAGATAAGGGAAATACTTAATTCGAGTTTAGATAACATCAACCACTGTATGAATCCTATATTCATTACTTAAAGGAGACTAGAGTGGTAAATGTGTGTTATACAAGGCAGAATACCATTGAAATAGAGAAAGAAACACGTTCGGCAGCTTTGGAAAGCCTTACACTTCACTGAAATGTAGTACTACACTCTATAACACAGTTGAGAGACAATGTTCCCTAGCTCCCTCAGTTCATAACAGTGTGTAGGAAGTTGTTTGATAAAGTGGGCAAAGCTTATACTTGGGCCAGAAGGCAGAATATAGGAAACTACATGAAAACATGAATAATTCACTGAAAATGACTGTAAACAGATGAGAACTTGTTTAGAACAGCTGAAAGAGAATCTCCAAGTCAGTTCTTAGTGTAGAAAAGGTAGCTAAGATAAGGGAAATCCTTAATTGCAGTTAAGATCACATGAAACACTGTATGAATCCTATATTGTTTACTTAAAGGAGACTAGAGTGGTAAATGTGTGTTATATAAGGCAGAATACCATTGAAATAGAGAAAGAAACACGTTCGGAAGCTTTGGAAAGCCTTACACTTCACTGAAATGTAGTACTACACTCTATAAAACAGTTGAGAGACAATGTTCCCTAGCTCCCTCAGTTTATAACAGTGTGTAGGAAGTTGTTTGATAAAGTGGGCAAAGCTTATACTTGGGCCAGAAGGCAGAATATAGGAAACTACATGAAAACATGAATAATTCAGTGAAAATAACTCTAAACAGATGAGAACTTGTTTAGAACAGCTGAAAGAGAATCTCCAAGGCAGTTCTTAGTGTAGAAAAGGTAGGTAAGATAAGGGAAATCCTTAATTCGAGTTAAGATAACATCAAACACTCTATTAATCCTATATTCATTACTTAAAGGAGCCTAGAGTGGTAAATGTGTGTTATACAAGTTAGAATACCATTGAAATAGAGAAAGAAACACGATCGGCAGCTTTGGAAAGCCTTACACTTCACTGAAATGTAGTACTACACTCTATAACACAGTTAGGAGACAATGTTCCCGAGCTGCCTCAGTTCATAACAGTGTGTAGGAAGTTGTTTAATAAAGTGGGCAAAGCTTATACTTGGGCCAGAAGGCAGAATATTGGAAACTATATGAAAACATGCATAATTCAGTGAAAATGACTGTAAACAGATGAGAACTTGTTTAGAACAGCTGAAAGAGAATCTCCAAGTCAGTTCTTAGTGTAGAAAATGTAGCTAAGATAAGGGAAATCCTTAATTCGAGTTAAGATAACATCAAACACTGTATGAATCCTATATCGTTTACTTAAAGGAGACTAGAGTGGTAAATGTGTGTTATATAAGTCAGAATACCATTGAAATACAGAAAAAAACACTTTCGGCAGCTTTGGAAAGCCTTACACTTCACTGAAATGTAGTACTACACTCTATAACTCAGTTGAGAGACAATGTTCCCTAGCTCCCTCAGTTCATAACAGTGTGTAGGAAGTTGTTTGATAAAGTGGGCAAAGCTTATACTTGGGCCAGAAGGTAGAATATAGGAAACTACATGAAAACATGAATAATTCAGTGAAAATGACTGTAAACAGATGAGAACTTGTTTCGAAGAGCTGAAAGAGATTCTCCAAGTCAGTTCTTAGTGTAGAAAAGGTAGTTAAGATCCGTGAAATCCTTAATTGGAGTTAAGATCACATGAAACACTGTATGAATCCTATATTCTTTACTTAAAGGAGACAAGAGTGGTAAATGTGTGTTATACAAGGCAGAATACCATTGAAATAGAGAAAGAAACACGTTCGGCAGCTTTGGAAAGCCTTACACTTCACTGAAATGTAGTACTACACTCTATAACACAGTTGAGAGACAATGTTCCCGAGCTGCCTCAGTTCATAACAGTGTGTAGGAAGTTGTTTGATAAAGTGGTCAAAGCTTATACTTGGGCCAGAAGGCAGAATATTGGAAACTACATGAAAACATGAATAATTCAGTGAAAATGACTGTAAACTGATGAGAACTTGTTTAGAACAGCTGAAAGAGAATCTCCAAGTCAGTTCTTAGTGTAGAAAAGGTAGCTAAGATAAGGGAAATCCTTAATTCGAGTTTAGATAACATCAAACACTGTATGAATCCTATATTCATTACTTAAAGGAGACTAGAGTGGTAAATGTGTGTTATACAAGGCAGAATACCATTGAAATAGAGAAAGAAACACGTTCGGAAGCTTTGGAAAGCCTTACACTTCACTGAAATGTAGTACTACACTCTATAACACAGTTGAGAGACAATGTTCCCTAGCTCCCTCAGTTCATAACAGTGTGTAGGAAGTTGTTTGATAAAGTGGGCAAAGCTTATACTTGGGCCAGAAGGGAGAATATAGGAAACTACATGAAAACATGAATAATTCACTGAAAATGACTGTAAACAGATGAGAACTTGTTTAGAACAGCTGAAAGAGAATCTCCAAGTCAGTTCTTGTGTAGAAAAGGTAGCTAAGATAAGGGAAATCCTTAATTCGAGTTTAGATAACATCAAACACTGTATGAATCCTATATTCATTACTTAAAGGAGACTAGAGTGGTAAATGTGTGTTATACAAGGCAGAATACCATTGAAATAGAGAAAGAAACACGTTCGGCAGCTTTGGAAAGCCTTACACTTCACTGAAATGTAGTACTACACTCTATAACACAGTTGAGAGACAATGTTCCCGAGCTGCCTCAGTTTATGACAGTGTGTAGGAAGTTGTTTGATAAAGTGGGAAAAGCTTATACTTGGGCCAGAAGGCAGAATATAGGAAACTACATGAAAACATGAATAATTCAGTGAAAATGACTGTAAACAGATGAGAACTTGTTTAGAACAGCTGAAAGAGATTCTCCAAGTCAGTTCTTAGTGTAGAAAAGGTAGCTAAATCCGGGAAATACTTAATTGGAGTTAAGATCACATGAAACACTGTATGAATCCGATATTGTTTACTTAAAGGAGACTAGAGTGGTAAATGTGTGTTATACAAGGCAGAATACCATTGAAATAGAGAAAGAAACACGTTCGGCAGCTTTGGAAAGCCTTACACTTCACTGAAATGTAGTACTACACTCTATAACACAGTTGAGAGACAATGTTCCATAGCTGCCTCAGTTCATAACAGTGTGTAGGAAGTTGTTTGATAAAGTGGGCAAAGCTTATACTTGGGCCAGAAGGCAGAATATAGGAAACTACATGAAAACATGAATAATTCAGTGAAAATAACTCTAAACAGATGAGAACTTGTTTAGAACAGCTGAAAGAGAATCTCCAAGGCAGTTCTTAGTGTAGAAAAGGTAGGTAAGATAAGGGAAATCCTTAATTCGAGTTAAGATAACATCAAACACTCTATGAATCCTATATTCATTACTTAAAGGAGCCTAGAGTGGTAAATGTGTGTTATACAAGTTAGAATACCATTGAAATAGAGAAAGAAACACGATCGGCAGCTTTGGAAAGCCTTACACTTCACTGAAATGTAGTACTACACTCTATAACACAGTTAGGAGACAATGTTCCCGAGCTGCCTCAGTTCATAACAGTGTGTAGGAAGTTGTTTAATAAAGTGGGCAAAGCTTATACTTGGGCCAGAAGGCAGAATATTGGAAACTATATGAAAACATGCATAATTCAGTGAAAATGACTGTAAACAGATGAGAACTTGTTTAGAACAGCTGAAAGAGAATCTCCAAGTCAGTTCTTAGTGTAGAAAAGGTAGCTAAGATAAGGGAAATCCTTAATTCGAGTTAAGATAACATCAAACACTGTATGAATCCTATATCGTTTACTTAAAGGAGACTAGAGTGGTAAATGTGTGTTATACAAGGCAGAATACCATTGAAATAGAGAAAGAAACACGTTCGGCAGCTTTGGAAAGCCTTACACTTCACTGAAATGTAGTACTACACTCTATAACACAGTTGAGAGACAATGTTCCCGAGCTGCCTCAGTTCATAACAGTGTGTAGGAAGTTGTTTGATAAAGTGGTCAAAGCTTATACTTGGGCCAGAAGGCAGAATATTGGAAACTACATGAAAACATGAATAATTCAGTGAAAATGACTGTAAACTGATGAGAACTTGTTTAGAACAGCTGAAAGAGAATCTCCAAGTCAGTTCTTAGTGTAGAAAAGGTAGCTAAGATAAGGGAAATCCTTAATTCGAGTTTAGATAACATCAAACACTGTATGAATCCTATATTCATTACTTAAAGGAGACTAGAGTGGTAAATGTGTGTTATACAAGGCAGAATACCATTGAAATAGAGAAAGAAACACGTTCGGAAGCTTTGGAAAGCCTTACACTTCACTGAAATGTAGTACTACACTCTATAACACAGTTGAGAGACAATGTTCCCTAGCTCCCTCAGTTCATAACAGTGTGTAGGAAGTTGTTTGATAAAGTGGGCAAAGCTTATACTTGGGCCAGAAGGGAGAATATAGGAAACTACATGAAAACATGAATAATTCACTGAAAATGACTGTAAACAGATGAGAACTTGTTTAGAACAGCTGAAAGAGAATCTCCAAGTCAGTTCTTAGTGTAGAAAAGGTAGCTAAGATAAGGGAAATCCTTAATTCGAGTTTAGATAACATCAAACACTGTATGAATCCTATATTCATTTCTTAAAGGAGACTAGAGTGGTAAATGTGTGTTATACAAGGCAGAATACCATTGAAATAGAGAAAGAACCACGTTCGGCAGCTTTGGAAAGCCTTACACTTCACTGAAATGTAGTACTACACTCTATAACACAGTTGAGAGACAATGTTCCCGAGCTGCCTCAGTTTATGACAGTGTGTAGGAAGTTGTTTGATAAAGTGGGAAAAGCTTATACTTGGGCCAGAAGGCAGAATATAGGAAACTACATGAAAACATGAATAATTCAGTGAAAATGACTGTAAACAGATGAGAACTTGTTTAGAACAGCTGAAAGAGATTCTCCAAGTCAGTTCTTAGTGTAGAAAAGGTAGCTAAATCCGGGAAATACTTAATTGGAGTTAAGATCACATGAAACACTGTATGAATCCGATATTGTTTACTTAAAGGAGACTAGAGTGGTAAATGTGTGTTATACAAGGCAGAATACCATTGAAATAGAGAAAGAAACACGTTCGGCAGCTTTGGAAAGCCTTACACTTCACTGAAATGTAGTACTACACTCTATAACACAGTTGAGAGACAATGTTCCATAGCTGCCTCAGTTCATAACAGTGTGTAGGAGGTTGTTTGATAAAGTGGCCAAAGCTTACTCTTGGGCAAGAAGTCAGAATATAGGAAACTACATGAAAACATGAATAATTCAGTGAAAATGACTCTAAACAGATGAGAACTTGTTTAGAACAGCTGAAAGAGAATCTCCAAGTCAGTTCTTAGTGTAGAAAAGGTCGCTAAGATAAGGGAAATCCTTAATTCGAGTTTAGATAACATCAAACACTGTATGAATCCTATATTCATTACTTAAAGGAGACTAGAGTGGTAAATGTGTGTTATATAAGGCAGAATACCATTGAAATAGAGAAAGAAACACGTTCGGCAGCTTTGGAAAGCCTTACACTTCACTGAAATGTAGTACTACACTCTATAACACAGTTAGGAGACAATGTTCCCGAGCTGCCTCAGTTCATAACAGTGTGTAGGAAGTTGTTTGATAAAGTGGGAAAAGCTTATAATTGGGCCAGAAGGCAGAATATAGGAAACTACATGAAAACATGAATAATTCAGTGAAAATGACTGTAAACAGATGAGAACTTGTTTAGAACAGCTGAAAGAGAATCTCCAAGTCAGTTCTTAGTGTAGAAAAGGTAGCTAAGATAAGGGAAATACTTAATTCGAGTTTAGATAACATCAAACACTGTATGAATCCTATATTCATTACTTAAAGGAGACTAGAGTGGTAAATGTGTGTTATACAAGGCAGAATACCATTGAAATAGAGAAAGAAACACGTTCGGCAGCTTTGGAAAGCCTTACACTTCACTGAAATGTAGTACTACACTCTATAACACAGTTGAGAGACAATGTTCCCTAGCTCCCTCAGTTCATAACAGTGTGTAGGAAGTTATTTGATAAAGTGGGCAAAGCTTATACTTGGGCCAGAAGGCAGAATATAGGAAACTACATGAAAACATGAATAATTCACTGAAAATGACTGTAAACAGATGAGAACTTGTTTAGAACAGCTGAAAGAGAATCTCCAAGTCAGTTCTTAGTGTAGAAAAGGTAGGTAAGATAAGGGAAATCCTTAATTCGAGTTAAGATAACATCAAACACTCTATGAATCCTATATTCATTACTTAAAGGAGCCTAGAGTGGTAAATGTGTGTTATACAAGTTAGAATACCATTGAAATAGAGAAAGAAACACGATCGGCAGCTTTGGAAAGCCTTACACTTCACTGAAATGTAGTACTACACTCTATAACACAGTTAGGAGACAATGTTCCCGAGCTGCCTCAGTTCATAACAGTGTGTAGGAAGTTGTTTAATAAAGTGGGCAAAGCTTATACTTGGGCCAGAAGGCAGAATATTGGAAACTATATGAAAACATGCATAATTCAGTGAAAATGACTGTAAACAGATGAGAACTTGTTTAGAACAGCTGAAAGAGAATCTCCAAGTCAGTTCTTAGTGTAGAAAAGGTAGCTAAGATAAGGGAAATCCTTAATTCGAGTTAAGATAACATCAAACACTGTATGAATCCTATATCGTTTACTTAAAGGAGACTAGAGTGGTAAATGTGTGTTATATAAGTCAGAATACCATTGAAATACAGAAAAAAACACTTTCGGCAGCTTTGGAAAGCCTTACACTTCACTGAAATGTAGTACTACACTCTATAACTCAGTTGAGAGACAATGTTCCCTAGCTCCCTCAGTGTATAACAGTGTGTAGGAAGTTGTTTGATAAAGTGGGCAAAGCTTATACTTGGGCCAGAAGGTAGAATATAGGAAACTACATGAAAACATGAATAATTCAGTGAAAATGACTGTAAACAGATGAGAACTTGTTTAGAAGAGCTGAAAGAGATTCTCCAAGTCAGTTCTTAGTGTAGAAAAGGTAGTTAAGATCCGTGAAATCCTTAATTGGAGTTAAGATCACATGAAACACTGTATGAATCCTATATTCTTTACTTAAAGGAGACTAGAGTGGTAAATGTGTGTTATACAAGGCAGAATACCATTGAAATAGAGAAAGAAACACGTTCGGAAGCTTTGGAAAGCCTTACACTTCACTGAAATGTAGTACTACACTCTATAACACAGTTGAGAGACAATGTTCCCGAGCTGCCTCAGTTCATAACAGTGTGTAGGAAGTTGTTTGATAAAGTGGTCAAAGCTTATACTTGGGCCAGAAGGCAGAATATTGGAAACTACATGAAAACATGAATAATTCAGTGAAAATGACTGTAAACTGATGAGAACTTGTTTAGAACAGCTGAAAGAGAATCTCCAAGTCAGTTCTTAGTGTAGAAAAGGTAGCTAAGATAAGGGAAATCCTTAATTCGAGTTTAGATAACATCAAACACTGTATGAATCCTATATTCATTACTTAAAGGAGACTAGAGTGGTAAATGTGTGTTATACAAGGCAGAATACCATTGAAATAGAGAAAGAAACACGTTCGGAAGCTTTGGAAAGCCTTACACTTCACTGAAATGTAGTACTACACTCTATAACACAGTTGAGAGACAATGTTCCCTAGCTCCCTCAGTTCATAACAGTGTGTAGGAAGTTGTTTGATAAAGTGGGCAAAGCTTATACTTGGGCCAGAAGGGAGAATATAGGAAACTACATGAAAACATGAATAATTCACTGAAAATGACTGTAAACAGATGAGAACTTGTTTAGAACAGCTGAAAGAGAATCTCCAAGTCAGTTCTTAGTGTAGAAAAGGTAGCTAAGATAAGGGAAATCCTTAATTCGAGTTTAGATAACATCAAACACTGTATGAATCCTATATTCATTACTTAAAGGAGACTAGAGTGGTAAATGTGTGTTATACAAGGCAGAATACCATTGAAATAGAGAAAGAAACACGTTCGGCAGCTTTGGAAAGCCTTACACTTCACTGAAATGTAGTACTACACTCTATAACACAGTTGAGAGACAATGTTCCCGAGCTGCCTCAGTTTATGACAGTGTGTAGGAAGTTGTTTGATAAAGTGGGAAAAGCTTATACTTGGGCCAGAAGGCAGAATATAGGAAACTACATGAAAACATGAAAAATTCAGTGAAAATGACTGTAAACAGATGAGAACTTGTTTTAGAACAGCTGAAAGAGATTCTCCAAGTCAGTTCTTAGTGTAGAAAAGGTAGCTAAATCCGGGAAATACTTAGTTGGAGTTAAGATCACATGAAACACTGTATGAATCCTATATTGTTTACTTAAAGGAGACTAGAGTGGTAAATGTGTGTTATATAAGGTAGAATACCATTGAAATAGAGAAAGAAACACGTTCGGCAGCTTTGGAAAGCCTTACACTTCACTGAAATGTAGTACTACACTCTATAACACAGTTGAGAGACAATGTTCCCGAGCTGCCTCAGTTCATAACAGTGTGTAGGAAGTTGTTTGATAAAGTGGTCAAAGCTTATACTTGGGCCAGAAGGCAGAATATTGGAAACTACATGAAAACATGAATAATTCAGTGAAAATGACTGTAAACTGATGAGAACTTGTTTAGAACAGCTGAAAGAGAATCTCCAAGTCAGTTCTTAGTGTAGAAAAGGTAGCTAAGATAAGGGAAATCCTTAATTCGAGTTTAGATAACATCAAACACTGTATGAATCCTATATTCATTACTTAAAGGAGACTAGAGTGGTAAATGTGTGTTATACAAGGCAGAATACCATTGAAATAGAGAAAGAAACACGTTCGGAAGCTTTGGAAAGCCTTACACTTCACTGAAATGTAGTACTACACTCTATAACACAGTTGAGAGACAATGTTCCCTAGCTCCCTCAGTTCATAACAGTGTGTAGGAAGTTGTTTGATAAAGTGGGCAAAGCTTATACTTGGGCCAGAAGGGAGAATATAGGAAACTACATGAAAACATGAATAATTCACTGAAAATGACTGTAAACAGATGAGAACTTGTTTAGAACAGCTGAAAGAGAATCTCCAAGTCAGTTCTTAGTGTAGAAAAGGTAGCTAAGATAAGGGAAATCCTTAATTCGAGTTTAGATAACATCAAACACTGTATGAATCCTATATTCATTACTTAAAGGAGACTAGAGTGGTAAATGTGTGTTATACAAGGCACAATACCATTGAAATAGAGAAAGAAACACGTTCGGCACCTTTGGAAAGCCTTACACTTCACTGAAATGTAGTACTACACTGTATAACACAGTTGAGAGACAATGTTCCTGAGCTGCCTCAGTTTATGACAGTGTGTAGGAAGTTGTTTGATAAAGTGGGAAAAGCTTATACTTGGGCCAGAAGGCAGAATATAGGAAACTACTTGAAAACATGAATAATTCAGTGAAAATGACTGTAAACAGATGAGAACTTGTTTAGAACAGCTGAAAGAGATTCTCCAAGTCAGTTCTTAGTGTAGAAAAGGTAGCTAAATCCGGGAAATACTTAATTGGAGTTAAGATCACATGAAACACTGTATGAATCCGATATTGTTTACTTAAAGGAGACTAGAGTGGTAAATGTGTGTTATACAAGGCAGAATACCATTGAAATAGAGAAAGAAACACGTTCAGCAGCTTTGGAAAGCCTTACACTTCACTGAAATGTAGTACTACACTCTATAACACAGTTGAGAGACAATGTTCCCTAGCTGCCTCAGTTCATAACAGTGTGTAGGAGGTTGTTTGATAAAGTGGCCAAAGCTTACTCTTGGGCAAGAAGTCAGAATATAGGAAACTACATGAAAACATGAATAATTCAGTGAAAATGACTCTAAACAGATGAGAACTTGTTTAGAACAGCTGAAAGAGAATCTCCAAGTCAGTTCTTAGTGTAGAAAAGGTAGCTAAGATAAGGGAAATCCTTAATTCGAGTTAAGATAACATCAAACACTGTATGAATCCTATATTGTTTACTTAAAGGAGACTAGAGTGGTAAATGTGTGTTATACAAGGCAGAATACCATTGAAATAGAGAAAGAAACACGTTCGGCAGCTTTGGAAAGCCTTACACTTCACTGAAATGTAGTACTACACTCTATAACACAGTTGAGAGACAATGTTCCCGAGCTGCCTCAGTTTATGACAGTGTGTAGGAAGTTGTTTGATAAAGTGGGAAAAGCTTATACTTGGGCCAGAAGGCAGAATATAGGAAACTACATGAAAACATGAATAATTCAGTGAAAATGACTGTAAACAGATGAGAACTTGTTTAGAACAGCTGAAAGAGATTCTCCAAGTCAGTTCTTAGTGTAGAAAAGGTAGCTAAATCCGGGAAATACTTAATTGGAGTTAAGATCACATGAAACACTGTATGAATCCGATATTGTTTACTTAAAGTAGACTAGAGTGGTAAATGTGTGTTATACAAGGCAGAATACCATTGAAATAGAGAAAGAAACACGTTCGGCAGCTTTGGAAAGCCTTACACTTCACTGAAATGTAGTACTACACTCTATAACACAGTTGAGAGACAATGTTCTCTAGCTGCCTCAGTTCATAACAGTGTGTAGGAGGTTGTTTGATAAAGGGGCCAAAGCTTATACTTGGGCAAGAAGTCAGAATATAGGAAACTGCATGAAAACATGAATAATTCAGTGAAAATGACTGTAAACAGATGAGAACTTGTTTTAGAACAGCTGAAAGAGATTCTCCAAGTCAGTTCTTAGTGTAGAAAAGGTAGCTAAATCCGGGAAATACTAAGTTGGAGTTAAGATCACATGAAACACTGTATGAATCCGATATTGTTTACTTAAAGGAGACTAGAGTGGTAAATGTGTGTTATACAAGGCAGAATACCATTGAAATAGAGAAAGAAACACGTTCGGCAGCTTTGGAAAGCCTTACACTTCACTGAAATGTAGTACTACACTCTATAACACAGTTGAGAGACAATGTTCTCTAGCTGCCTCAGTTCATAACAGTGTGTAGGAGGTTGTTTGATAAAGTGGCCAAAGCTTATACTTGGGCAAGAAGTCAGAATATAGGAAACTGCATGAAAACATGAATAATTCAGTGAAAATGACTGTAAACAGATGAGAACTTGTTTTAGAACAGCTGAAAGAGATTCTCCAAGTCAGTTCTTAGTGTAGAAAAGGTAGCTAAATCCGGGAAATACTTAGTTGGAGTTAAGATCACATGAAACACTGTATGAATCCTATATTGTTTACTTAAAGGAGACTAGAGTGGTAAATGTGTGTTATATAAGGTAGAATACCATTGAAATAGAGAAAGAAACACGTTCGGCAGCTTTGGAAAGCCTTACACTTCACTGAAATGTAGTACTACACTCTATAACACAGTTGAGAGACAATGTTCCCGAGCTGCCTCAGTTCATAACAGTGTGTAGGAAGTTGTTTGATAAAGTGGGCAAAGCTTATACTTGGGCCAGAAGGTAGAATATAGGAAACTACATGAAAACATGAATAATTCAGTGAAAATGACTGTAAACAGATGAGAACTTGTTTAGAACAGCTGAAAGAGAATCTCCAAGTCAGTTCTTAGTGTAGAAAAGGTAGCTAAGATAAGGGAAATCCTTAATTCGAGTTTAGATAACATCAAACACTGTATGAATCCTATATTCATTACTTAAAGGAGACTAGAGTGGTAAATGTGTGTTATACAAGGCAGAATACCATTGAAATAGAGAAAGAAACATGTTCGGCAGCTTTGGAAAGCCTTACACTTCACTGAAATGTAGTACTACACTCTATAACACAGTTGAGAGACAATGTTCCCGAGCTGCCTCAGTTTATGACAGTGTGTAGGAAGTTGTTTGATAAAGTGGGAAAAGCTTATACTTGGGCCAGAAGGCAGAATATAGGAAACTACATGAAAACATGAATAATTCAGTGAAAATGACTGTAAACAGATGAGAACTTGTTTAGAACAGCTGAAAGAGATTCTCCAAGTCAGTTCTTAGTGTAGAAAAGGTAGCTAAATCCGGGAAATACTTAATTGGAGTTAAGATCACATGAAACACTGTATGAATCCTATATTCTTTACTTAAAGGAGACTAGAGTGGTAAATGTGTGTTATATAAGGTAGAATACCATTGAAATAGAGAAAGAAACACGTTCGGAAGCTTTGGAAAGCCTTACACTTCACTGAAATGTAGTACTACACTCTATAACACAGTTGAGAGACAATGTTCCCTAGCTCCCTCAGTTTATAACAGTGTGTAGGAAGTTGTTTGATAAAGTGGGAAAAGCTTATACTTGGGCCAGAAGGCAGAATATAGGAAACTACATGAAAACATGAATAATTCAGTGAAAATTACTGTAAACAGATGAGAACTTGTTTAGAACAGCTGAAAGAGAATCTCCAAGTCAGTTCTTAGTGTAGAAAAGGTAGCTAAGATAAGGGAAATCCTTAATTCGAGTATAGATAACATCAAACACTGTATGAATCCTATATTCATTACTTAAAGGAGACTAGAGTGGTAAATGTGTGTTATACAAGGCAGAATACCATTGAAATAGAGAAAGAAACACGTTCGGCAGCTTTGGAAAGCCTTACACTTCACTGAAATGTAGTACTACACTCTATAACACAGTTGAGAGACAATGTTCCCTAGCTCCCTCAGTTCATAACAGTGTGTAGGAAGTTGTTTGATAAAGTGGGCAAAGCTTATACTTGGGCCAGAAGGAGAATATAGGAAACTACATGAAAAGATGTATAATTCACTGAAAATGACTGTAAACAGATGAGAACTTGTTTAGAACAGCTGAAAGAGAATCTCCAAGTCAGTTCTTAGTGTAGAAAAGGTAGCTAAGATAAGGGAAATCCTTAATTGCAGTTAAGATCACATGAAACACTGTATGAATCCTATATTGTTTACTTAAAGGAGACTAGAGTGGTAAATGTGTGTTATATAAGGCAGAATACCATTGAAATACAGAAAGAAACACTTTCGGCAGCTTTGCAAAGCCTTACACTTCACTGAAATGTAGTACTACACTCTATAACTCAGTTGAGAGACAATGTTCCCTAGCTCCCTCAGTGTATAACAGTGTGTAGGAAGTTGTTTGATAAAGTGGGCAAAGCTTATACTTGGGCCAGAAGGTAGAATATAGGAAACTACATGAAAACATGAATAATTCAGTGAAAATGACTGTAAACAGATGAGAACTTGTTTAGAACAGCTGAAAGAGATTCTCCAAGTCAGTTCTTAGTGTAGAAAAGGTAGTTAAGATCCGGGAAATCCTTAATTGGAGTTAAGATCACATGAAACACTGTATGAATCCTATATTCTTTACTTAAAGGAGACTAGAGTGGTAAATGTGTGTTATACAAGGCAGAATACCATTGAAATAGAGAAAGAAACACGTTCGGCAGCTTTGGAAAGCCTTACACTTCACTGAAATGTAGTACTACACTCTATAACACAGTTGAGAGACAATGTTCCCTAGCTGCCTCAGTTCATAACAGTGTGTAGGAGGTTGTTTGATAAAGTGGCCAAAGCTTACTCTTGGGCAAGAAGTCAGAATATAGGAAACTACATGAAAACATGAATAATTCAGTGAAAATGACTCTAAACAGATGAGAACTTGTTTAGAACAGCTGAAAGAGAATCTCCAATTCAGTTCTTAGTGTAGAAAAGGTCGCTAAGATAAGGGAAATCCTTAATTCGAGTTTAGATAACATCAAACACTGTATGAATCCTATATTCATTACTTAAAGGAGACTAGAGTGGTAAATGTGTGTTATATAAGGCAGAATACCATTGAAATAGAGAAAGAAACACGTTCGGCAGCTTTGGAAAGCCTTACACTTCACTGAAATATAGTAATACACGCTATAACGCAGTTGAGAGACAATGTTCCCTAGCTCCCTCAGTTCATAACAGTGTGTAGGAAGTTGTTTGATAAAGTGGGCAAAGCTTATACTTGTGCCAGAAGGCAGAATATAGGAAACTACATGAAAACATGAATAATTCACTGAAAATGACTGTAAACCGATGAGAACTTGTTTAGAAAAGCTGAAAGAGAATCTCCAAGTCAGTTCTTAGTGTAGAAAAGGTAGCTAAGATAAGGGAAATCCTTAATTGCAGTTAAGATCACATGAAACACTGTATGAATCCTATATTGTTTACTTAAAGGAGACTAGAGTGGTAAATGTGTGTTATATAAGGTAGAATACCATTGAAATAGGGAAAGAAACACGTTCGGAAGCTTGGAAAGCCTTACACTTCACTGAAATGTAGTACTACACTCTATAACACAGTTGAGAGACAATGTTCCCTAGCTCCTTCAGTTTATAACAGTGTGTAGGAAGTTGTTTGATAAAGTGGGAAAAGCTTATACTTGGGCCAGAAGGCAGAATATAGGAAACTACATGAAAACATGAATAATTCAGTGAAAATGACTGTAAACAGATGAGAACTTGTTTAGAACAGCTGAAAGAGATTCTCCAAGTCAGTTCTTAGTGTAGAAAAGGTAGCTAAATCCGGGAAATACTTAATTGGAGTTAAGATCACATGAAACACTGTATGAATCCTATATTCTTTACTTAAAGGAGACTAGAGTGGTAAATGTGTGTTATACAAGGCAGAATACCATTGAAATAGAGAAAGAAACACGTTCGGCAGCTTTGGAAAGCCTTACACTTCACTGAAATGTAGTACTACACTCTATAACACAGTTGAGAGACAATGTTCCCTAGCTGCCTCAGTTCATAACAGTGTGTAGGAGGTTGTTTGATAAAGTGGCCAAAGCTTATACTTGGGCAAGAAGTCAGAATATAGGAAACTACATGAAAACATGAATAATTCAGTGAAAATGACTGTAAACAGATGAGAACTTGTTTTAGAACAGCTGAAAGAGATTCTCCAAGTCAGTTCTTAGTGTAGAAAAGGTAGCTAAATCCGGGAAATACTTAGTTGGAGTTAAGATCACATGAAACACTGTATGAATCCGATATTGTTTACTTAAAGGAGACTAGAGTGGTGAATGTGTGTTATATAAGGCAGAATACCATTGAAATACAGAAAGAAACACTTTCGGCAGCTTTGCAAAGCCTTACACTTCACTGAAATGTAGTACTACACTCTATAACTCAGTTGAGAGACAATGTTCCCTAGCTCCCTCAGTGTATAACAGTGTGTAGGAAGTTGTTTGATAAAGTGGGCAAAGCTTATACTTGGGCCAGAAGGTAGAATATAGGAAACTACATGAAAACATGAATAATTCAGTGAAAATGACTGTAAACAGATGAGAACTTGTTTAGAACAGCTGAAAGAGATTCTCCAAGTCAGTTCTTAGTGTAGAAAAGGTAGTTAAGATCCGGGAAATCCTTAATTGGAGTTAAGATCACATGAAACACTGTATGAATCCTATATTCTTTACTTAAAGGAGACTAGAGTGGTAAATGTGTGTTATACAAGGCAGAATACCATTGAAATAGAGAAAGAAACACGTTCGGCAGCTTTGGAAAGCCTTACACTTCACTGAAATGTAGTACTACACTCTATAACACAGTTGAGAGACAATGTTCCCTAGCTGCCTCAGTTCATAACAGTGTGTAGGAGGTTGTTTGATAAAGTGGCCAAAGCTTACTCTTGGGCAAGAAGTCAGAATATAGGAAACTACATGAAAACATGAATAATTCAGTGAAAATGACTCTAAACAGATGAGAACTTGTTTAGAACAGCTGAAAGAGAATCTCCAAGTCAGTTCTTAGTGTAGAAAAGGTCGCTAAGATAAGGGAAATCCTTAATTCGAGTTTAGATAACATCAAACACTGTATGAATCCTATATTCATTACTTAAAGGAGACTAGAGTGGTAAATGTGTGTTATATAAGGCAGAATACCATTGAAATAGAGAAAGAAACACGTTCGGCAGCTTTGGAAAGCCTTACACTTCACTGAAATATAGTACTACACGCTATAACGCAGTTGAGAGACAATGTTCCCTAGCTCCCTCAGTTCATAACAGTGTGTAGGAAGTTGTTTGATAAAGTGGGCAAAGCTTATACTTGTGCCAGAAGGCAGAATATAGGAAACTACATGAAAACATGAATAATTCACTGAAAATGACTGTAAACCGATGAGAACTTCTTTAGAAAAGCTGAAAGAGAATCTCCAAGTCAGTTCTTAGTGTAGAAAAGGTAGCTAAGATAAGGGAAATCCTTAATTGCAGTTAAGATCACATGAAACACTGTATGAATCCTATATTGTTTACTTAAAGGAGACTAGAGTGGTAAATGTGTGTTATATAAGGTAGAATACCATTGAAATAGGGAAAGAAACACGTTCGGAAGCTTGGAAAGCCTTACACTTCACTGAAATGTAGTACTACACTCTATAACACAGTTGAGAGACAATGTTCCCTAGCTCCTTCAGTTTATAACAGTGTGTAGGAAGTTGTTTGATAAAGTGGGAAAAGCTTATACTTGGGACAGAAGGCAGAATATAGGAAACTACATGAAAACATGAATAATTCAGTGAAAATGACTGTAAACAGATGAGAACTTGTTTAGAACAGCTGAAAGAGATTCTCCAAGTCAGTTCTTAGTGTAGAAAAGGTAGCTAAATCCGGGAAATACTTAATTGGAGTTAAGATCACATGAAACACTGTATGAATCCTATATTCTTTACTTAAAGGAGACTAGAGTGGTAAATGTGTGTTATACAAGGCAGAATACCATTGAAATAGAGAAAGAAACACGTTCGGCAGCTTTGGAAAGCCTTACACTTCACTGAAATGTAGTACTACACTCTATAACACAGTTGAGAGACAATGTTCCCTAGCTGCCTCAGTTCATAACAGTGTGTAGGAGGTTGTTTGATAAAGTGGCCAAAGCTTATACTTGGGCAAGAAGTCAGAATATAGGAAACTACATGAAAACATGAATAATTCAGTGAAAATGACTGTAAACAGATGAGAACTTGTTTTAGAACAGCTGAAAGAGATTCTCCAAGTCAGTTCTTAGTGTAGAAAAGGTAGCTAAATCCGGGAAATACTTAGTTGGAGTTAAGATCACATGAAACACTGTATGAATCCTATATTGTTTACTTAAAGGAGACTAGAGTGGTAAATGTGTGTTATATAAGGTAGAATACCATTGAAATAGAGAAAGAAACACGTTCGGAAGCTTTTGAAAGCCTTACACTTCCCTGAAATGTAGTACTACACTCTATAACACAGTTGAGAGACAATGTTCCTTAGCTCCCTCAGTTTATAACAGTGTGTAGGAAGTTGCTTGATAAAGTGGGCAAAGCTTATACTTGGACCAGAAGGCAGAATATAGGAAACTACATGAAAACATGATTCATTCACTGAAAATGACTGTAAACAGATGAGAACTTGTTTAGAACAGCTGAAAGAGATTCTCCAAGTCAGTTCTTAGTGTAGAAAAGGTAGTTAAGATCCGGGAAATCCTTAATTGGAGTTAAGATCACATGAAACACTGTATGAATCCTATATTCTTTACTTAAAGGAGACTAGAGTGGTAAATGTGTGTTATACAAGGCAGAATACCATTGAAATAGAGAAAGAAACACGTTCGGAAGCTTTGGAAAGCCTTACACTTCACTGTAATGTAGTACTGCACTCTATAACACAGTTGAGAGGCAATGTTCCCTAGCTGCCTCAGTTCATAACAGTGTGTAGGAGGTTGTTTGATAAAGTGACCAAAGCTTATACTTGGGCCAGAAGTCAGAATATAGGAAACTACATGAAAACATGAATAATTCAGTGAAAATGACTGTAAACAGATGAGAACTTGTTTTAGAACAGCTGAAAGAGATTCTCCAAGTCAGTTCTTAGTGTAGAAAAGGTAGCTAAATCTGGGAAATACTTAATTGGAGTTAAGATTACATGAAACACTGTATGAATTCTATATTGTTTACTTAAAGGAGACTAGAGTGGTAAATGTGTGTTATATAAGGTAGAATAACATTGAAATAGAGAAAGAAACACGTTCGGAAGCTTTGGAAAGCCTTACACTTCACTGAAATGTAGTACTACACCCTATAACACAGTTGAGAGACAATGTTCCCTAGCTCCTTCAGTTTATAACAGTGTGTAGGAAGTTGTTTGATAAAGTGGGAAAAGCTTATACTTGGGCCAGAAGGCAGAATATAGGAAACTACATGAAAACATGAATAATTCAGTGAAAATGACTGTAAACAGATGAGAACTTGTTTAGAACAGCTGAAAGAGATTCTCCAAGTCAGTTCTTAGTGTAGAAAAGGTAGCTAAATCCGGGAAATACTTAATTGGAGTTAAGATCACATGAAACACTGTATGAATCCTATATTCTTTACTTAAAGGAGACTAGAGTGGTAAATGTGTGTTATACAAGGCAGAATACCATTGAAATAGAGAAAGAAACACGTTCGGCAGCTTTGGAAAGCCTTACACTTCACTGAAATGTAGTACTACACTCTATAACACAGTTGAGAGACAATGTTCCCTAGCTGCCTCAGTTCATAACAGTGTGTAGGAGGTTGTTTGATAAAGTGGCCAAAGCTTATACTTGGGCAAGAAGTCAGAATATAGGAAACTACATGAAAACATGAATAATTCAGTGAAAATGACTGTAAACAGATGAGAACTTGTTTTAGAACAGCTGAAAGAGATTCTCCAAGTCAGTTCTTAGTGTAGAAAAGGTAGCTAAATCCGGGAAATACTTAGTTGGAGTTAAGATCACATGAAACACTGTATGAATCCTATATTGTTTACTTAAAGGAGACTAGAGTGGTAAATGTGTGTTATATAAGGTAGAATACCATTGAAATAGAGAAAGAAACACGTTCGGAAGCTTTTGAAAGCCTTACACTTCCCTGAAATGTAGTACTACACTCTATAACACAGTTGAGAGACAATGTTCCCTAGCTCCCTCAGTTTATAACAGTGTGTAGGAAGTTGCTTGATAAAGTGGGCAAAGCTTATACTTGGACCAGAAGGCAGAATATAGGAAACTACATGAAAACATGATTAATTCACTAAAAATGACTGTAAACAGATGAGAACTTGTTTAGAACAGCTGAAAGAGATTCTCCAAGTCAGTTCTTAGTGTAGAAAAGGTAGTTAAGATCCGGGAAATCCTTAATTGGAGTTAAGATCACATGAAACATTGTATGAATCCTATATTCTTTACTTAAAGGAGACTAGAGTGGTAAATGTGTTTTATACAAGGCAGAATACCATTGAAATAGAGAAAGAAACACGTTCGTCAGCTTTGGAAAGCCTTACACTTCACTGTAATGTAGTACTGCACTCTATAACACAGTTGAGAGGCAATGTTCCCTAGCTGCCTCAGTTCATAACAGTGTGTAGGAGGTTGTTTGATAAAGTGACCAAAGCTTATACTTGGGCCAGAAGTCAGAATATAGGAAACTACATGAAAACATGAATAATTCAGTGAAAATGACTGTAAACAGATGAGAACTTGTTTTAGAACAGCTGAAAGAGATTCTCCAAGTCAGTTCTTAGTGTAGAAAAGGTAGCTAAATCTGGGAAATACTTAATTGGAGTTAAGATTACATGAAACACTGTATGAATTCTATATTGTTTACTTAAAGGAGACTAGAGTGGTAAATGTGTGTTATATAAGGTAGAATACCATTGAAATAGAGAAAGAAACACGTTCGGAAGCTTTGGAAAGCCTTACACTTCACTGAAATGTAGTACTACACCCTATAACACAGTTGAGAGACAATGTTCCCTAGCTCCCTCAGTTTATAACAGTGTGTAGGAAGTTGTTTGATAAAGTGGCCAAAGCTTATACTTGGGCCAGAAGTCAGAATATAGGAAACTACATGAAAACATGAATAATTCAGTGAAAATGACTGTAAACAGATGAGAACTTGTTTTAGAACAGCTGAAAGAGATTCTCCAAGTCAGTTCTTAGTGTAGAAAAGGTAGCTAAGATAAGAGAAATCCTTAATTCCAGTTAAGATCACATGAAACACTGTATGAATCCAATATTCTTTACTTAAAAGAGACTAGAGTGGTAAATGTGTGCTATACAAGGCATAATACCATTGAAATAGAGAAAGAAACACGTTCGGCAGCTTTGGAAAGCCTTACACTTCACTGAAATGTAGTACTGCACTCTATAACACAGTTGAGAGGCAATGTTCCCTAGCTGCCTCAGTTCATAACAGTGTGTAGGAGGTTGTTTGATAAAGTGGGCAAAGCTTATACTTGGGCCAGAAGGTAGAATATAGGAAACTACATGAAAACATGAATAATTCAGTGAAAATGACTGTAAACAGATGAGAACTTGTTTAGAACAGCTGAAAGAGATTCTCCAAGTCAGTTCTTAGTGTAGAAAAGGTAGCTAAATCCGGGAAATACTTAATTGGAGTTAAGATCACATGAAACACTGTATGAGTCCTATATTCTTTACTTAAAGGAGACTAGAGTGGTATATGTGTGTTATACAAGGCAGAATACCATTGAAATAGAGAAAGAAACACGTTCGGCAGCTTTGGAAAGCCTTACACTTCACTGAAATGTAGTACTACACTCTATAACACAGTTGAGAGACAATGTTCCCTAGCTGCCTCAGTTCATAACAGTGTGTAGGAGGTTGTTTGATAAAGTGGCCAAAGCTTACTCTTGGCCAAGAAGTCAGAATATAGGAAACTACATGAAAACATGAATAATTCAGTGAAAATGACTCTAAACAGATGAGAACTTGTTTAGAACAGCTGAAAGAGAATCTCCCAGTCAGTTCTTAGTGTAGAAAAGGTCGCTAAGATAAGGGAAATCCTTAATTCGAGTTTAGATAACATCAAACACTGTATGAATCCTATATTCATTACTTAAAGGAGACTAGAGTGGTAAATGTGTGTTATATAAGGCAGAATACCATTGAAATAGAGAAAGAAACACGTTCGGAAGCTTTGGAAAGCCTTACACTTCACTGTAATGTAGTACTGCACTCTATAACACAGTTGAGAGGCAATGTTCCCTAGCTGCCTCAGTTCATAACAGTGTGTAGGAGGTTGTTTGATAAAGTGACCAAAGCTTATACTTGGGCCAGAAGTCAGAATATAGGAAACTACATGAAAACATGAATAATTCAGTGAAAATGACTGTAAACAGATGAGAACTTGTTTTAGAACAGCTGAAAGAGATTCTCCAAGTCAGTTCTTAGTGTAGAAAAGGTAGCTAAATCCGGGAAATACTTAGTTGGAGTTAAGATCACATGAAACACTGTATGAATCCTATATTGTTTACTTAAAGGAGACTAGAGTGGTAAATGTGTGTTATATAAGGTAGAATACCATTGAAATAGAGAAAGAAACACGTTCGGAAGCTTTTGAAAGCCTTACACTTCCCTGAAATGTAGTACTACACTCTATAACACAGTTGAGAGACAATGTTCCCTAGCTCCCTCAGTTTATAACAGTGTGTAGGAAGTTGCTTGATAAAGTGGGCAAAGCTTATACTTGGACCAGAAGGCAGAATATAGGAAACTACATGAAAACATGATTAATTCACTAAAAATGACTGTAAACAGATGAGAACTTGTTTAGAACAGCTGAAAGAGATTCTCCAAGTCAGTTCTTAGTGTAGAAAAGGTAGTTAAGATCCGGGAAATCCTTAATTGGAGTTAAGATCACATGAAACATTGTATGAATCCTATATTCTTTACTTAAAGGAGACTAGAGTGGTAAATGTGTGTTATACAAGGCAGAATACCATTGAAATAGAGAAAGAAACACGTTCGTCAGCTTTGGAAAGCCTTACACTTCACTGTAATGTAGTACTGCACTCTATAACACAGTTGAGAGGCAGTGTTCCCTAGCTGCCTCAGTTCATAACAGTGTGTAGGAGGTTGTTTGATAAAGTGACCAAAGCTTATACTTGGGCCAGAAGTCAGAATATAGGAAACTACATGAAAACATGAATAATTCAGTGAAAATGACTGTAAACAGATGAGAACTTGTTTTAGAACAGCTGAAAGAGATTCTCCAAGTCAGTTCTTAGTGTAGAAAAGGTAGCTAAATCTGGGAAATACTTAATTGGAGTTAAGATTACATGAAACACTGTATGAATTCTATATTGTTTACTTAAAGGAGACTAGAGTGGTAAATGTGTGTTATATTAGGTAGAATACCATTGAAATAGAGAAAGAAACACGTTCGGAAGCTTTGGAAAGCCTTACACTTCACTGAAATGTAGTACTACACCCTATAACACAGTTGAGAGACAATGTTCCCTAGCTCCCTCAGTTTATAACAGTGTGTAGGAAGTTGTTTGATAAAGTGGCCAAAGCTTATACTTGGGCCAGAAGTCAGAATATAGGAAACTACATGAAAACATGAATAATTCAGTGAAAATGACTGTAAACAGATGAGAACTTGTTTTCGAACAGCTGAAAGAGATTCTCCAAGTCAGTTCTTAGTGTAGAAAAGGTAGCTAAGATAAGAGAAATCCTTAATTCCAGTTAAGATCACATGAAACACTGTATGAATCCAATATTCTTTACTTAAAAGAGACTAGAGTGGTAAATGTGTGCTATACAAGGCATAATACCATTGAAATAGAGAAAGAAACACGTTCGGCAGCTTTGGAAAGCCTTACACTTCACTGAAATGTAGTACTGCACTCTATAACACAGTTGAGAGGCAATGTTCCCTAGCTGCCTCAGTTCATAACAGTGTGTAGGAGGTTGTTTGATAAAGTGGGCAAAGCTTATACTTGGGCCAGAAGGTAGAATATAGGAAACTACATGAAAACATGAATAATTCAGTGAAAATGACTGTAAACAGATGAGAACTTGTTTAGAACAGCTGAAAGAGATTCTCCAAGTCAGTTCTTAGTGTAGAAAAGGTAGCTAAATCCGGGAAATACTTAATTGGAGTTAAGATCACATGAAACACTGTATGAGTCCTATATTCTTTACTTAAAGGAGACTAGAGTGGTATATGTGTGTTATACAAGGCAGAATACCATTGAAATAGAGAAAGAAACACGTTCGGCAGCTTTGGAAAGCCTTACACTTCACTGAAATGTAGTACTACACTCTATAACACAGTTGAGAGACAATGTTCCCTAGCTGCCTCAGTTCA
The DNA here is from genome assembly GCF_964339955.1 of Pipistrellus hanaki. Classification (NCBI taxonomy): domain Eukaryota; kingdom Metazoa; phylum Chordata; class Mammalia; order Chiroptera; family Vespertilionidae; genus Pipistrellus; species Pipistrellus hanaki. Next base: position 1,138,677 of record NC_140519.1, read on the forward strand.
TAACAGTGTGTAGGAGGTTGTTTGATAAAGTGGCCAAAGCTTACTCTTGGGCAAGAAGTCAGAATATAGGAAACTACATGAAAACATGAATAATTCAGTGAAAATGACTCTAAACAGATGAGAACTTGTTTAGAACAGCTGAAAGAGAATCTCCCAGTCAGTTCTTAGTGTAGAAAAGGTCGCTAAGATAAGGGAATTCCTTAATTCGAGTTTAGATAACATCAAACACTGTATGAATCCTATATTCATTACTTAAAGGAGACTAGAGTGGTAAATGTGTGTTATATAAGGCAGAATACCATTGAAATAGAGAAAGAAACACGTTCGGCAGCTTTGGAAAGCCTTACACTTCACTGAAATATAGTACTACACGCTATAACGCAGTTGAGAGACAATGTTCCCTAGCTCCCTCAGTTCATAACAGTGTGTAGGAAGTTGTTTGATAAAGTGGGCAAAGCTTATACTTGTGCCAGAAGGCAGAATATAGGAAACTACATGAAAACATGAATAATTCACTGAAAATGACTGTAAACCGATGAGAACTTGTTTAGAAAAGCTGAAAGAGAATCTCCAAGTCAGTTCTTAGTGTAGAAAAGGTAGCTAAGATAAGGGAAATCCTTAATTGCAGTTAAGATCACATGAAACACAGTATGAATCCTATATTGTTTACTTAAAGGAGACTAGAGTGGTAAATGTGTGTTATATAAGGTAGAATACCATTGAAATAGGGAAAGAAACACGTTCGGAAGCTTGGAAAGCCTTACACTTCACTGAAATGTAGTACTACACTCTATAACACAGTTGAGAGACAATGTTCCCGAGCTCCTTCAGTTTATAACAGTGTGTAGGAAGTTGTTTGATAAAGTGGGAAAAGCTTATACTTGGGCCAGAAGGCAGAATATAGGAAACTACATGAAAACATGAATAATTCAGTGAAAATGACTGTAAACAGATGAGAACTTGTTTAGAACAGCTGAAAGAGATTCTCCAAGTCAGTTCTTAGTGTAGAAAAGGTAGCTAAATCCGGGAAATACTTAATTGGAGTTAAGATCACATGAAACACTGTATGAATCCTATATTCTTTACTTAAAGGAGACTAGAGTGGTAAATGTGTGTTATACAAGGCAGAATACCATTGAAATAGAGAAAGAAACACGTTCGGCAGCTTTGGAAAGCCTTACACTTCACTGAAATGTAGTACTACACTCTATAACACAGTTGAGAGACAATGTTCCCTAGCTGCCTCAGTTCATAACAGTGTGTAGGAGGTTGTTTGATAAAGTGGCCAAAGCTTATACTTGGGCAAGAAGTCAGAATATAGGAAACTACATGAAAACATGAATAATTCAGTGAAAATGACTGTAAACAGATGAGAACTTGTTTTAGAACAGCTGAAAGAGATTCTCCAAGTCAGTTCTTAGTGTAGAAAAGGTAGCTAAATCCGGAAAATACTTAGTTGGAGTTAAGATCACATGAAACACTGTATGAATCCTATATTGTTTACTTAAAGGAGACTAGAGTGGTAAATGTGTGTTATATAAGGTAGAATACCATTGAAATAGAGAAAGAAACACCTTCGGAAGCTTTTGAAAGCCTTACACTTCCCTGAAATGTAGTACTACACTCTATAACACAGTTGAGAGACAATGTTCCTTAGCTCCCTCAGTTTATAACAGTGTGTAGGAAGTTGCTTGATAAAGTGGGCAAAGCTTATACTTGGACCAGAAGGCAGAATATAGGAAACTACATGAAAACATGATTAATTCACTGAAAATGACTGTAAACAGATGAGAACTTGTTTAGAACAGCTGAAAGAGATTCTCCAAGTCAGTTCTTAGTGTAGAAAAGGTAGTTAAGATCCGGGAAATCCTTAATTGGAGTTAAGATCACATGAAACACTGTATGAATCCTATATTCTTTACTTAAAGGAGACTAGAGTGGTAAATGTGTGTTATACAAGGCAGAATACCATTGAAATAGAGAAAGAAACACGTTCGGAAGCTTTGGAAAGCCTTACACTTCACTGTAATGTAGTACTGCACTCTATAACACAGTTGAGAGGCAATGTTCCCTAGCTGCCTCAGTTCATAACAGTGTGTAGGAGGTTGTTTGATAAAGTGACCAAAGCTTATACTTGGGCCAGAAGTCAGAATATAGGAAACTACATGAAAACATGAATAATTCAGTGAAAATGACTGTAAACAGATGAGAACTTGTTTTAGAAAAGCTGAAAGAGATTCTCCAAGTCAGTTCTTAGTGTAGAAAAGGTAGCTAAATCTGGGAAATACTTAATTGGAGTTAAGATTACATGAAACACTGTATGAATTCTATATTGTTTACTTAAAGGAGACTAGAGTGGTAAATGTGTGTTATATAAGGTAGAATACCATTGAAATAGAGAAAGAAACACGTTCGGAAGCTTTGGAAAGCCTTACACTTCACTGAAATGTAGTACTACACCCTATAACACAGTTGAGAGACAATGTTCCCTAGCTCCTTCAGTTTATAACAGTGTGTAGGAAGTTGTTTGATAAAGTGGGAAAAGCTTATACTTGGGCCAGAAGGCAGAATATAGGAAACTACATGAAAACATGAATAATTCAGTGAAAATGACTGTAAACAGATGAGAACTTGTTTAGAACAGCTGAAAGAGATTCTCCAAGTCAGTTCTTAGTGTAGAAAAGGTAGCTAAATCCGGGAAATACTTAATTGGAGTTAAGATCACATGAAACACTGTATGAATCCTATATTCTTTACTTAAAGGAGACTAGAGTGGTAAATGTGTGTTATACAAGGCAGAATACCATTGAAATAGAGAAAGAAACACGTTCGTCAGCTTTGGAAAGCCTTACACTTCACTGTAATGTAGTACTGCACTCTATAACACAGTTGAGAGGCAATGTTCCCTAGCTGCCTCAGTTCATAACAGTGTGTAGGAGGTTGTTTGATAAAGTGACCAAAGCTTATACTTGGGCCAGAAGTCAGAATATAGGAAACTACATGAAAACATGAATAATTCAGTGAAAATGACTGTAAACAGATGAGAACTTGTTTTAGAACAGCTGAAAGAGATTCTCCAAGTCAGTTCTTAGTGTAGAAAAGGTAGCTAAATCTGGGAAATACTTAATTGGAGTTAAGATTACATGAAACACTGTATGAATTCTATATTGTTTACTTAAAGGAGACTAGAGTGGTAAATGTGTGTTATATAAGGTAGAATACCATTGAAATAGAGAAAGAAACACGTTCGGAAGCTTTGGAAAGCCTTACACTTCACTGAAATGTAGTACTACACCCTATAACACAGTTGAGAGACAATGTTCCCTAGCTCCCTCAGTTTATAACAGTGTGTAGGAAGTTGTTTGATAAAGTGGCCAAAGCTTATACTTGGGCCAGAAGTCAGAATATAGGAAACTACATGAAAACATGAATAATTCAGTGAAAATGACTGTAAACAGATGAGAACTTGTTTTCGAACAGCTGAAAGAGATTCTCCAAGTCAGTTCTTAGTGTAGAAAAGGTAGCTAAGATAAGAGAAATCCTTAATTCCAGTTAAGATCACATGAAACACTGTATGAATCCAATATTCTTTACTTAAAAGAGACTAGAGTGGTAAATGTGTGTTATATAAGGTAGAATACCATTGAAATAGAGAAAGAAACACATTCGTCAGCTTTGGAAAGCCTTACACTTCACTGTAATGTAGTACTGCACTCTATAACACAGTTGAGAGGCAATGTTCCCTAGCTGCCTCAGTTCATAACAGTGTGTAGGAGGTTGTTTGATAAAGTGACCAAAGCTTTAACTTGGGCCAGAAGTCAGAATATAGGAAACTACATGAAAACATGAATAATTCAGTGAAAATGACTGTAAACAGATGAGAACTTGTTTTCGAACAGCTGAAAGAGATTCTCCAAGTCAGTTCTCAGTGTAGAAAAGGTAGCTAAGATAAGAGAAATCCTTAATTCCAGTTAAGATCACATGAAACACTGTATGAATCCAATATTCTTTACTTAAAAGAGACTAGAGTGGTAAATGTGTGCTATACAAGGCATAATACCATTGAAATAGAGAAAGAAACACGTTCGGCAGCTTTGGAAAGCCTTACACTTCACTGAAATGTAGTACTGCACTCTATAACACAGTTGAGAGGCAATGTTCCCTAGCTGCCTCAGTTCATAACAGTGTGTAGGAGGTTGTTTGATAAAGTGGGCAAAGCTTATACTTGGGCCAGAAGGCAGAATATAGGAAACTACATGAAAACATGAATAATTCAGTGAAAATGACTGTAAACAGATGAGAACTTGTTTAGAACAGCTGAAAGAGATTCTCCAAGTCAGTTCTTAGTGTAGAAAAGGTAGCTAAATCCGGGAAATACTTAATTGGAGTTAAGATCACATGAAACACTGTATGAATCCTATATTCTTTACTTAAAGGAGACTAGAGTGGTAAATGTGTGTTATACAAGGCAGAATACCATTGAAATAGAGAAAGAAACACGTTCGGCAGCTTTGGAAAGCCTTACACTTCACTGAAATGTAGTACTACACTCTATAACACAGTTGAGAGACAATGTTCCCTAGCTGCCTCAGTTCATAACAGTGTGTAGGAGGTTGTTTGATAAAGTGGCCAAAGCTTATACTTGGGCAAGAAGTCAGAATATAGGAAACTACATGAAAACATGAATAATTCAGTGAAAATGACTTTAAACAGATGAGAACTTGTTTTAGAACAGCTGAAAGAGATTCTCCAAGTCAGTTCTTAGTGTAGAAAAGGTAGCTAAATCCGGGAAATACTTAGTTGGAGTTAAGATCACATGAAACACTGTATGAATCCTATATTGTTTACTTAAAGGAGACTAGAGTGGTAAATGTGTGTTATATAAGGTAGAATACCATTGAAATAGAGAAAGAAACACGTTCGGAAGCTTTTGAAAGCCTTACACTTCCCTGAAATGTAGTACTACACTCTATAACACAGTTGAGAGACAATGTTCCCTAGCTCCCTCAGTTAATAACAGTGTGTAGGAAGTTGCTTGATAAAGTGGGCAAAGCTTATACTTGGACCAGAAGGCAGAATATAGGAAACTACATGAAAACATGATTAATTCACTAAAAATGACTGTAAACAGATGAGAACTTGTTTAGAACAGCTGAAAGAGATTCTCCAAGTCAGTTCTTAGTGTAGAAAAGGTAGTTAAGATCCGGGAAATCCTTAATTGGAGTTAAGATCACATGAAACATTGTATGAATCCTATATTCTTTACTTAAAGGAGACTAGAGTGGTAAATGTGTGTTATACAAGGCAGAATACCATTGAAATAGAGAAAGAAACACATTCGTCAGCTTTGGAAAGCCTTACACTTCACTGTAATGTAGTACTGCACTCTATAACACAGTTGAGAGGCAATGTTCCCTAGCTGCCTCAGTTCATAACAGTGTGTAGGAGGTTGTTTGATAAAGTGACCAAAGCTTATACTTGGGCCAGAAGTCAGAATATAGGAAACTACATGAAAACATGAATAATTCAGTGAAAATGACTGTAAACAGATGAGAACTTGTTTTCGAACAGCTGAAAGAGATTCTCCAAGTCAGTTCTTAGTGTAGAAAAGGTAGCTAAGATAAGAGAAATCCTTAATTCCAGTTAAGATCACATGAAACACTGTATGAATCCAATATTCTTTACTTAAAAGAGACTAGAGTGGTAAATGTGTGCTATACAAGGCATAATACCATTGAAATAGAGAAAGAAACACGTTCGGCAGCTTTGGAAAGCCTTACACTTCACTGAAATGTAGTACTGCACTCTATAACACAGTTGAGAGGCAATGTTCCCTAGCTGCCTCAGTTCATAACAGTGTGTAGGAGGTTGTTTGATAAAGTGGGCAAAGCTTATACTTGGGCCAGAAGGTAGAATATAGGAAACTACATGAAAACATGAATAATTCAGTGAAAATGACTGTAAACAGATGAGAACTTGTTTAGAACAGCTGAAAGAGATTCTCCAAGTCAGTTCTTAGTGTAGAAAAGGTAGCTAAATCCGGGAAATACTTAATTGGAGTTAAGATCACATGAAACACTGTATGAGTCCTATATTCTTTACTTAAAGGAGACTAGAGTGGTATATGTGTGTTATACAAGGCAGAATACAATTGAAATAGAGAAAGAAACACGTTCGGCAGCTTTGGAAAGCCTTACACTTCGCTGAAATGTAGTACTACACTCTATAACACAGTTGAGAGACAATGTTCCCTAGCTGCCTCAGTTCATAACAGTGTGTAGGAGGTTGTTTGATAAAGTGGCCAAAGCTTATACTTGGACCAGAAGGCAGAATATAGGAAACTACATGAAAACATGAATAATTCAGTGAAAATGACTGTAAACAGATGAGAACTTGTTTAGAACAGCTGAAAGAGATTCTCCAAGTCAGTTCTTAGTGTAGAAAAGGTAGTTAAGATCCGGGAAATCCTTAATTGGAGTTAAGATCACATGAAACATTGTATGAATCCTATATTGTTTACTTAAAGGAGACTAGAGTGGTAAATGTGTGTTATATAAGGTAGAATACCATTGAAATAGGGAAAGAAACACGTTCGGAAGCTTGGAAAGCCTTACACTTCACTGAAATGTAGTACTACACTCTATAACACAGTTGAGAGACAATGTTCCCTAGCTCCCTCAGTTCATAACAGTGTGTAGGAAGTTGTTTGATAAAGTGGGCAAAGCTTATACTTGTGCCAGAAGGCAGAATATAGCAAACTACATGAAAACATGAATAATTCACTGAAAATGGCTGTAAACCGATGAGAACTTGTTTAGAAAAGCTGAAAGAGAATCTCCAAGTCAGTTCTTAGTGTAGAAAAGGTAGCTAAGATAAGGGAAATCCTTAATTGCAGTTAAGATCACATGAAACACAGTATGAATCCTATATTGTTTACTTAAAGGAGACTAGAGTGGTAAATGTGTGTTATATAAGGTAGAATACCATTGAAATAGGGAAAGAAACACGTTCGGAAGCTTGGAAAGCCTTACACTTCACTGAAATGTAGTACTACACTCTATAACACAGTTGAGAGACAATGTTCCCTAGCTCCTTCAGTTTATAACAGTGTGTAGGAAGTTGTTTGATAAAGTGGGAAAAGCTTATACTTGGGCCAGAAGGCAGAATATAGGAAACTACATGAAAACATGAATAATTCAGTGAAAATGACTGTAAACAGATGAGAACTTGTTTAGAACAGCTGAAAGAGATTCTCCAAGTCAGTTCTTAGTGTAGAAAAGGTAGCTAAATCCGGGAAATACTTAATTGGAGTTAAGATCACATGAAACACTGTATGAATCCTATATTCTTTACTTAAAGGAGACTAGAGTGGTAAATGTGTGTTATACAAGGCAGAATACCATTGAAATAGAGAAAGAAACACGTTCGGCAGCTTTGGAAAGCCTTACACTTCACTGAAATGTAGTACTACACTCTATAACACAGTTGAGAGACAATGTTCCCTAGCTGCCTCAGTTCATAACAGTGTGTAGGAGGTTGTTTGATAAAGTGGCCAAAGCTTATACTTGGGCAAGAAGTCAGAATATAGGAAACTACATGAAAACATGAATAATTCAGTGAAAATGACTGTAAACAGATGAGAACTTGTTTTAGAAGAGCTGAAAGAGATTCTCCAAGTCAGTTCTTAGTGTAGAAAAGGTAGCTAAATCCGGGAAATACTTAGTTGGAGTTAAGATCACATGAAACACTGTATGAATCCTATATTGTTTACTTAAAGGAGACTAGAGTGGTAAATGTGTGTTATATAAGGTAGAATACCATTGAAATAGAGAAAGAAACACGTTCGGAAGCTTTTGAAAGCCTTACACTTCCCTGAAATGTAGTACTACACTCTATAACACAGTTGAGAGACAATGTTCCTTAGCTCCCTCAGTTTATAACAGTGTGTAGGAAGTTGCTTGATAAAGTGGGCAAAGCTTATACTTGGACCAGAAGGCAGAATATAGGAAACTACATGAAAACATGATTAATTCACTGAAAATGACTGTAAACAGATGAGAACTTGTTTAGAACAGCTGAAAGAGATTCTCCAAGTCAGTTCTTAGTGTAGAAAAGGTAGTTAAGATCCGGGAAATCCTTAATTGGAGTTAAGATCACATGAAACACTGTATGAATCCTATATTCTTTACTTAAAGGAGACTAGAGTGGTAAATGTGTGTTATACAAGGCAGAATACCATTGAAATAGAGAAAGAAACACGTTCGGAAGCTTTGGAAAGCCTTACACTTCACTGTAATGTAGTACTGCACTCTATAACACAGTTGAGAGGCAATGTTCCCTAGCTGCCTCAGTTCATAACAGTGTGTAGGAGGTTGTTTGATAAAGTGACCAAAGCTTATACTTGGGCCAGAAGTCAGAATATAGGAAACTACATGAAAACATGAATAATTCAGTGAAAATGACTGTAAACAGATGAGAACTTGTTTTAGAACAGCTGAAAGAGATTCTCCAAGTCAGTTCTTAGTGTAGAAAAGGTAGCTAAATCTGGGAAATACTTAATTGGAGTTAAGATTACATGAAACACTGTATGAATTCTATATTGTTTACTTAAAGGAGACTAGAGTGGTAAATGCGTGTTATATAAGGTAGAATACCATTGAAATAGAGAAAGAAACACGTTCGGAAGCTTTGGAAAGCCTTACACTTCACTGAAATGTAGTACTACACCCTATAACACAGTTGAGAGACAATGTTCCCTAGCTCCTTCAGTTTATAACAGTGTGTAGGAAGTTGTTTGATAAAGTGGGAAAAGCTTATACTTGGGCCAGAAGGCAGAATATAGGAAACTACATGAAAACATGAATAATTCAGTGAAAATGACTGTAAACAGATGAGAACTTGTTTAGAACAGCTGAAAGAGATTCTCCAAGTCAGTTCTTAGTGTAGAAAAGGTAGCTAAATCCGGGAAATCCTTAATTGGAGTTAAGATCACATGAAACACTGTATGAATCCTATATTCTTTACTTAAAGGAGACTAGAGTGGTAAATGTGTGTTATACAAGGCAGAATACCATTGAAATAGAGAAAGAAACACGTTCGGCAGCTTTGGAAAGCCTTACACTTCACTGAAATGTAGTACTACACTCTATAACACAGTTGAGAGACAATGTTCCCTAGCTGCCTCAGTTCATAACAGTGTGTAGGAGGTTGTTTGATAAAGTGGCCAAAGCTTATACTTGGGCAAGAAGTCAGAATATAGGAAACTACATGAAAACATGAATAATTCAGTGAAAATGACTGTAAACAGATGGGAACTTGTTTTAGAACAGCTGAAAGAGATTCTCCAAGTCAGTTCTTAGTGTAGAAAAGGTAGCTAAATCCGGGAAATACTTAGTTGGAGTTAAGATCACATGAAACACTGTATGAATCCTATATTGTTTACTTAAAGGAGACTAGAGTGGTAAATGTGTGTTATATAAGGTAGAATACCATTGAAATAGAGAAAGAAACACGTTCGGAAGCTTTTGAAAGCCTTACACTTCCCTGAAATGTAGTACTACACTCTATAACACAGTTGAGAGACAATGTTCCCTAGCTCCCTCAGTTTATAACAGTGTGTAGGAAGTTGATTGATAAAGTGGGCAAAGCTTATACTTGGACCAGAAGGCAGAATATAGGAAACTACATGAAAACATGATTAATTCACTAAAAATGACTGTAAACAGATGAGAACTTGTTTAGAACAGCTGAAAGAGATTCTCCAAGTCAGTTCTTAGTGTAGAAAAGGTAGTTAAGATCCGGGAAATCCTTAATTGGAGTTAAGATCACATGAAACATTGTATGAATCCTATATTCTTTACTTAAAGGAGACTAGAGTGGTAAATGTGTGTTATACAAGGCAGAATACCATTGAAATAGAGAAAGAAACACGTTCGTCAGCTTTGGAAAGCCTTACACTTCACTGTAATGTAGTACTGCACTCTATAACACAGTTGAGAGGCAATGTTCCCTAGCTGCCTCAGTTCATAACAGTGTGTAGGAGGTTGTTTGATAAAGTGACCAAAGCTTATACTTGGGCCAGAAGTCAGAATATAGGAAACTACATGAAAACATGAATAATTCAGTGAAAATGACTGTAAACAGATGAGAACTTGTTTTAGAACAGCTGAAAGAGATTCTCCAAGTCAGTTCTTAGTGTAGAAAAGGTAGCTAAATCTGGGAAATACTTAATTGGAGTTAAGATTACATGAAACACTGTATGAATTCTATATTGTTTACTTAAAGGAGACTAGAGTGGTAAATGTGTGTTATATAAGGTAGAATACCATTGAAATAGAGAAAGAAACACGTTCGGAAGCTTTGGAAAGCCTTACACTTCACTGAAATGTAGTACTACACCCTATAACACAGTTGAGAGACAATGTTCCCTAGCTCCCTCAGTTTATAACAGTGTGTAGGAAGTTGTTTGATAAAGTGGCCAAAGCTTATACTTGGGCCAGAAGTCAGAATATAGGAAACTACATGAAAACATGAATAATTCAGTGAAAATGACTGTAAACAGATGAGAACTTGTTTAGAACAGCTGAAAGAGATTCTCCAAGTCAGTTCTTAGTGTAGAAAAGGTAGCTAAATCCGGGAAATACTTAATTGGAGTTAAGATCACATGAAACACTGTATGAATCCTATATTCTTTACTTAAAGGAGACTAGAGTGGTAAATGTGTGTTATACAAGGCAGAATACCATTGAAATAGAGAAAGAAACACGTTCGGCAGCTTTGGAAAGCCTTACACTTCACTGAAATGTAGTACTACACTCTATAACACAGTTGAGAGACAATGTTCCCTAGCTGCCTCAGTTCATAACAGTGTGTAGGAGGTTGTTTGATAAAGTGGCCAAAGCTTATACTTGGGCAAGAAGTCAGAATATAGGAAACTACATGAAAACATGAATAATTCAGTGAAAATGACTGTAAACAGATGAGAACTTGTTTTAGAACAGCTGAAAGAGATTCTCCAAGTCAGTTCTTAGTGTAGAAAAGGTAGCTAAATCCGGGAAATACTTAGTTGGAGTTAAGATCACATGAAACACTGTATGAATCCTATATTGTTTACTTAAAGGAGACTAGAGTGGTAAATGTGTGTTATATAAGGTAGAATACCATTGAAATAGAGAAAGAAACACGTTCGGAAGCTTTTGAAAGCCTTACACTTCCCTGAAATGTAGTACTACACTCTATAACACAGTTGAGAGACAATGTTTCCTAGCTCCCTCAGTTAATAACAGTGTGTAGGAAGTTGCTTGATAAAGTGGGCAAAGCTTATACTTGGACCAGAAGGCAGAATATAGGAAACTACATGAAAACATGATTAATTCACTAAAAATGACTGTAAACAGATGAGAACTTGTTTAGAACAGCTGAAAGAGATTCTCCAAGTCAGTTCTTAGTGTAGAAAAGGTAGTTAAGATCCGGGAAATCCTTAATTGGAGTTAAGATCACATGAAACATTGTATGAATCCTATATTCTTTACTTAAAGGAGACTAGAGTGGTAAATGTGTGTTATACAAGGCAGAATACCATTGAAATAGAGAAAGAAACACATTCGTCAGCTTTGGAAAGCCTTACACTTCACTGTAATGTAGTACTGCACTCTATAACACAGTTGAGAGGCAATTTTCCCTAGCTGCCTCAGTTCATAACAGTGTGTAGGAGGTTGTTTGATAAAGTGACCAAAGCTTTAACTTGGGCCAGAAGTCAGAATATAGGAAACTACATGAAAACATGAATAATTCAGTGAAAATGACTGTAAACAGATGAGAACTTGTTTTCGAACAGCTGAAAGAGATTCTCCAAGTCAGTTCTCAGTGTAGAAAAGGTAGCTAAGATAAGAGAAATCCTTAATTCCAGTTAAGATCACATGAAACACTGTATGAATCCAATATTCTTTACTTAAAAGAGACTAGAGTGGTAAATGTGTGCTATACAAGGCATAATACCATTGAAATAGAGAAAGAAACACGTTCGGCAGCTTTGGAAAGCCTTACACTTCACTGAAATGTAGTACTGCACTCTATAACACAGTTGAGAGGCAATGTTCCCTAGCTGCCTCAGTTCATAACAGTGTGTAGGAGGTTGTTTGATAAAGTGGGCAAAGCTTATACTTGGGCCAGAAGGCAGAATATAGGAAACTACATGAAAACATGAATAATTCAGTGAAAATGACTGTAAACAGATGAGAACTTGTTTAGAACAGCTGAAAGAGATTCTCCAAGTCAGTTCTTAGTGTAGAAAAGGTAGCTAAATCCGGGAAATACTTAATTGGAGTTAAGATCACATGAAACACTGTATGAATCCTATATTCTTTACTTAAAGGAGACTAGAGTGGTAAATGTGTGTTATACAAGGCAGAATACCATTGAAATAGAGAAAGAAACACGTTCGGCAGCTTTGGAAAGCCTTACACTTCACTGAAATGTAGTACTACACTCTATAACACAGTTGAGAGACAATGTTCCCTAGCTGCCTCAGTTCATAACAGTGTGTAGGAGGTTGTTTGATAAAGTGGCCAAAGCTTATACTTGGGCAAGAAGTCAGAATATAGGAAACTACATGAAAACATGAATAATTCAGTGAAAATGACTTTAAACAGATGAGAACTTGTTTTAGAACAGCTGAAAGAGATTCTCCAAGTCAGTTCTTAGTGTAGAAAAGGTAGCTAAATCCGGGAAATACTTAGTTGGAGTTAAGATCACATGAAACACTTTATGAATCCTATATTGTTTACTTAAAGGAGACTAGAGTGGTAAATGTGTGTTATATAAGGTAGAATACCATTGAAATAGAGAAAGAAACACGTTCGGAAGCTTTTGAAAGCCTTACACTTCCCTGAAATGTAGTACTACACTCTATAACACAGTTGAGAGACAATGTTCCCTAGCTCCCTCAGTTAATAACAGTGTGTAGGAAGTTGCTTGATAAAGTGGGCAAAGCTTATACTTGGACCAGAAGGCAGAATATAGGAAACTACATGAAAACATGATTAATTCACTAAAAATGACTGTAAACAGATGAGAACTTGTTTAGAACAGCTGAAAGAGATTCTCCAAGTCAGTTCTTAGTGTAGAAAAGGTAGTTAAGATCCGGGAAATCCTTAATTGGAGTTAAGATCACATGAAACATTGTATGAATCCTATATTCTTTACTTAAAGGAGACTAGAGTGGTAAATGTGTGTTATACAAGGCAGAATACCATTGAAATAGAGAAAGAAACACATTCGTCAGCTTTGGAAAGCCTTACACTTCACTGTAATGTAGTACTGCACTCTATAACACAGTTGAGAGGCAATGTTCCCTAGCTGCCTCAGTTCATAACAGTGTGTAGGAGGTTGTTTGATAAAGTGACCAAAGCTTATACTTGGGCCAGAAGTCAGAATATAGGAAACTACATGAAAACATGAATAATTCAGTGAAAATGACTGTAAACAGATGAGAACTTGTTTTCGAACAGCTGAAAGAGATTCTCCAAGTCAGTTCTTAGTGTAGAAAAGGTAGCTAAGATAAGAGAAATCCTTAATTCCAGTTAAGATCACATGAAACACTGTATGAATCCAATATTCTTTACTTAAAAGAGACTAGAGTGGTAAATGTGTGCTATACAAGGCATAATACCATTGAAATAGAGAAAGAAACACGTTCGGCAGCTTTGGAAAGCCTTACACTTCACTGAAATGTAGTACTGCACTCTATAACACAGTTGAGAGGCAATGTTCCCTAGCTGCCTCAGTTCATAACAGTGTGTAGGAGGTTGTTTGATAAAGTGGGCAAAGCTTATACTTGGGCCAGAAGGTAGAATATAGGAAACTACATGAAAACATGAATAATTCAGTGAAAATGACTGTAAACAGATGAGAACTTGTTTAGAACAGCTGAAAGAGATTCTCCAAGTCAGTTCTTAGTGTAGAAAAGGTAGCTAAATCCGGGAAATACTTAATTGGAGTTAAGATCACATGAAACACTGTATGAGTCCTATATTCTTTACTTAAAGGAGACTAGAGTGGTATATGTGTGTTATACAAGGCAGAATACAATTGAAATAGAGAAAGAAACACGTTCGGCAGCTTTGGAAAGCCTTACACTTCGCTGAAATGTAGTACTACACTCTATAACACAGTTGAGAGACAATGTTCCCTAGCTGCCTCAGTTCATAACAGTGTGTAGGAGGTTGTTTGATAAAGTGGCCAAAGCTTATACTTGGACCAGAAGGCAGAATATAGGAAACTACATGAAAACATGAATAATTCAGTGAAAATGACTGTAAACAGATGAGAACTTGTTTAGAACAGCTGAAAGAGATTCTCCAAGTCAGTTCTTAGTGTAGAAAAGGTAGTTAAGATCCGGGAAATCCTTAATTGGAGTTAAGATCACATGAAACATTGTATGAATCCTATATTGTTTACTTAAAGGAGACTAGAGTGGTAAATGTGTGTTATATAAGGTAGAATACCATTGAAATAGGGAAAGAAACACGTTCGGAAGCTTGGAAAGCCTTATACTTCACTGAAATGTAGTACTACACTCTATAACACAGTTGAGAGACAATGTTCCCTAGCTCCCTCAGTTTATAACAGTGTGTAGGAAGTTGATTGATAAAGTGGGCAAAGCTTATACTTGGACCAGAAGGCAGAATATAGGAAACTACATGAAAACATGATTAATTCACTAAAAATGACTGTAAACAGATGAGAACTTGTTTAGAACAGCTGAAAGAGATTCTCCAAGTCAGTTCTTAGTGTAGAAAAGGTAGTTAAGATCCGGGAAATCCTTAATTGGAGTTAAGATCACATGAAACATTGTATGAATCCTATATTCTTTACTTAAAGGAGACTAGAGTGGTAAATGTGTGTTATACAAGGCAGAATACCATTGAAATAGAGAAAGAAACACGTTCGTCAGCTTTGGAAAGCCTTACACTTCACTGTAATGTAGTACTGCACTCTATAACACAGTTGAGAGGCAATGTTCCCTAGCTGCCTCAGTTCATAACAGTGTGTAGGAGGTTGTTTGATAAAGTGACCAAAGCTTATACTTGGGCCAGAAGTCAGAATATAGGAAACTACATGAAAACATGAATAATTCAGTGAAAATGACTGTAAACAGATGAGAACTTGTTTTAGAACAGCTGAAAGAGATTCTCCAAGTCAGTTCTTAGTGTAGAAAAGGTAGCTAAATCTGGGAAATACTTAATTGGAGTTAAGATTACATGAAACACTGTATGAATTCTATATTGTTTACTTAAAGGAGACTAGAGTGGTAAATGTGTGTTATATAAGGTAGAATACCATTGAAATAGAGAAAGAAACACGTTCGGAAGCTTTGGAAAGCCTTACACTTCACTGAAATGTAGTACTACACCCTATAACACAGTTGAGAGACAATGTTCCCTAGCTCCCTCAGTTTATAACAGTGTGTAGGAAGTTGTTTGATAAAGTGGCCAAAGCTTATACTTGGGCCAGAAGTCAGAATATAGGAAACTACATGAAAACATGAATAATTCAGTGAAAATGACTGTAAACAGATGAGAACTTGTTTAGAACAGCTGAAAGAGATTCTCCAAGTCAGTTCTTAGTGTAGAAAAGGTAGCTAAATCCGGGAAATACTTAATTGGAGTTAAGATCACATGAAACACTGTATGAATCCTTTATTCTTTACTTAAAGGAGACTAGAGTGGTAAATGTGTGTTATACAAGGCAGAATACCATTGAAATAGAGAAAGAAACACGTTCGGCAGCTTTGGAAAGCCTTACACTTCACTGAAATGTAGTACTACACTCTATAACACAGTTGAGAGACAATGTTCCCTAGCTGCCTCAGTTCATAACAGTGTGTAGGAGGTTGTTTGATAAAGTGGCCAAAGCTTATACTTGGGCAAGAAGTCAGAATATAGGAAACTACATGAAAACATGAATAATTCAGTGAAAATGACTGTAAACAGATGAGAACTTGTTTTAGAACAGCTGAAAGAGATTCTCCAAGTCAGTTCTTAGTGTAGAAAAGGTAGCTAAATCCGGGAAATACTTAGTTGGAGTTAAGATCACATGAAACACTGTATGAATCCTATATTGTTTACTTAAAGGAGACTAGAGTGGTAAATGTGTGTTATATAAGGTAGAATACCATTGAAATAGAGAAAGAAACACGTTCGGAAGCTTTTGAAAGCCTTACACTTCCCTGAAATGTAGTACTACACTCTATAACACAGTTGAGAGACAATGTTCCCTAGCTCCCTCAGTTAATAACAGTGTGTAGGAAGTTGCTTGATAAAGTGGGCAAAGCTTATACTTGGACCAGAAGGCAGAATATAGGAAACTACATGAAAACATGATTAATTCACTAAAAATGACTGTAAACAGATGAGAACTTGTTTAGAACAGCTGAAAGAGATTCTCCAAGTCAGTTCTTAGTGTAGAAAAGGTAGTTAAGATCCGGGAAATCCTTAATTGGAGTTAAGATCACATGAAACATTGTATGAATCCTATATTCTTTACTTAAAGGAGACTAGAGTGGTAAATGTGTGTTATACAAGGCAGAATACCATTGAAATAGAGAAAGAAACACATTCGTCAGCTTTGGAAAGCCTTACACTTCACTGTAATGTAGTACTGCACTCTATAACACAGTTGAGAGGCAATGTTCCCTAGCTGCCTCAGTTCATAACAGTGTGTAGGAGGTTGTTTGATAAAGTGACCAAAGCTTATACTTGGGCCAGAAGTCAGAATATAGGAAACTACATGAAAACATGAATAATTCAGTGAAAATGACTGTAAACAGATGAGAACTTGTTTTAGAACAGCTGAAAGAGATTCTCCAAGTCAGTTCTTAGTGTAGAAAAGGTAGCTAAGATAAGAGAAATCCTTAATTCCAGTTAAGATCACATGAAACACTGTATGAATCCAATATTCTTTACTTAAAAGAGACTAGAGTGGTAAATGTGTGCTATACAAGGCATAATACCATTGAAATAGAGAAAGAAACACGTTCGGCAGCTTTGGAAAGCCTTACACTTCACTGAAATGTAGTACTGCACTCTATAACACAGTTGAGAGGCAATGTTCCCTAGCTGCCTCAGTTCATAACAGTGTGTAGGAGGTTGTTTGATAAAGTGGGCAAAGCTTATACTTGGGCCAGAAGGCAGAATATAGGAAACTACATGAAAACATGAATAATTCAGTGAAAATGACTGTAAACAGATGAGAACTTGTTTAGAACAGCTGAAAGAGATTCTCCAAGTCAGTTCTTAGTGTAGAAAAGGTAGCTAAATCCGGGAAATACTTAATTGGAGTTAAGATCACATGAAACACTGTATGAATCCTATATTCTTTACTTAAAGGAGACTAGAGTGGTAAATGTGTGTTATACAAGGCAGAATACCATTGAAATAGAGAAAGAAACACGTTCGGCAGCTTTGGAAAGCCTTACACTTCACTGAAATGTAGTACTACACTCTATAACACAGTTGAGAGACAATGTTCCCTAGCTGCCTCAGTTCATAACAGTGTGTAGGAGGTTGTTTGATAAAGTGGCCAAAGCTTATACCTGGGCAAGAAATCAGAATATAGGAAACTACATGAAAACATGAATAATTCAGTGAAAATGACTGTAAACAGATGAGAACTTGTTTTAGAACAGCTGAAAGAGATTCTCAAAGTCAGTTCTTAGTGTAGAAAAGGTAGCTAAATCCGGGAAATACTTAGTTGGAGTTAAGATCACATGAAACACTGTATGAATCCTATATTGTTTACTTAAAGGAGACTAGAGTGGTAAATGTGTGTTATATAAGGTAGAATACCATTGAAATAGAGAAAGAAACACGTTCGGAAGCTTTTGAAAGCCTTACACTTCCCTGAAATGTAGTACAACACTCTATAACACAGTTGAGAGACAATGTTCCCTAGCTCCCTCAGTTAATAACAGTGTGTAGGAAGTTGCTTGATAAAGTGGGCAAAGCTTATACTTGGACCAGAAGGCAGAATATAGGAAACTACATGAAAACATGATTAATTCACTAAAAATGACTGTAAACAGATGAGAACTTGTTTAGAACAGCTGAAAGAGATTCTCCAAGTCAGTTTTTAGTGTAGAAAAGGTAGTTAAGATCCGGGAAATCCTTAATTGGAGTTAAGATCACATGAAACATTGTATGAATCCTATATTCTTTACTTAAAGGAGACTAGAGTGGTAAATGTGTGTTATACAAGGCAGAATACCATTGAAATAGAGAAAGAAACACATTCGTCAGCTTTGGAAAGCCTTACACTTCACTGTAATGTAGTACTGCACTCTATAACACAGTTGAGAGGCAATGTTCCCTAGCTGCCTCAGTTCATAACAGTGTGTAGGAGGTTGTTTGATAAAGTGACCAAAGCTTATACTTGGGCCAGAAGTCAGAATATAGGAAACTACATGAAAACATGAATAATTCAGTGAAAATGACTGTAAACAGATGAGAACTTGTTTTCGAACAGCTGAAAGAGATTCTCCAAGTCAGTTCTTAGTGTAGAAAAGGTAGCTAAGATAAGAGAAATCCTTAATTCCAGTTAAGATCACATGAAACACTGTATGAATCCAATATTCTTTACTTAAAAGAGACTAGAGTGGTAAATGTGTGCTATACAAGGCATAATACCATTGAAATAGAGAAAGAAACACGTTCGGCAGCTTTGGAAAGCCTTACACTTCACTGTAATGTAGTACTGCACTCTATAACACAGTTGAGAGGCAATGTTCCCTAGCTGCCTCAGTTCATAACAGTGTGTAGGAGGTTGTTTGATAAAGTGACCAAAGCTTATACTTGGGCCAGAAGTCAGAATATAGGAAACTACATGAAAACATGAATAATTCAGTGAAAATGACTGTAAACAGATGAGAACTTGTTTTAGAACAGCTGAAAGAGATTCTCCAAGTCAGTTCTTAGTGTAGAAAAGGTAGCTAAATCTGGGAAATACTTAATTGGAGTTAAGATTACATGAAACACTGTATGAATTCTATATTGTTTACTTAAAGGAGACTAGAGTGGTAAATGTGTGTTATATAAGGTAGAATACCATTGAAATAGAGAAAGAAACACGTTCGGAAGCTTTGGAAAGCCTTACACTTCACTGAAATGTAGTACTACACCCTATAACACAGTTGAGAGACAATGTTCCCTAGCTCCTTCAGTTTATAACAGTGTGTAGGAAGTTGTTTGATAAAGTGGGAAAAGCTTATACTTGGGCCAGAAGGCAGAATATAGGAAACTACATGAAAACATGAATAATTCAGTGAAAATGACTGTAAACAGATGAGAACTTGTTTAGAACAGCTGAAAGAGATTCTCCAAGTCAGTTCTTAGTGTAGAAAAGGTAGCCAAATCCGGGAAATACTTAATTGGAGTTAAGATCACATGAAACACTGTATGAATCCTATATTCTTTACTTAAAGGAGACTAGAGTGGTTAATGTGTGTTATACAAGGCAGAATACCATTGAAATAGAGAAAGAAACACGTTCGGCAGCTTTGGAAAGCCTTACACTTCACTGAAATGTAGTACTACACTCTATAACACAGTTGAGAGACAATGTTCCCTAGCTGCCTCAGTTCATAACAGTGTGTAGGAGGTTGTTTGATAAAGTGGCCAAAGCTTATACTTGGGCAAGAAGTCAGAATATAGGAAACTACATGAAAACATGAATAATTCAGTGAAAATGACTGTAAACAGATGAGAACTTGTTTTAGAACAGCTGAAAGAGATTCTCCAAGTCAGTTCTTAGTGTAGAAAAGGTAGCTAAATCCGGGAAATACTTAGTTGGAGTTAAGATCACATGAAACACTGTATGAATCCTATATTGTTTACTTAAAGGAGACTAGAGTGGTAAATGTGTGTTATATAAGGTAGAATACCATTGAAATAGAGAAAGAAACACGTTCGGAAGCTTTTGAAAGCCTTACACTTCCCTGAAATGTAGTACTACACTCTATAACACAGTTGAGAGACAATGTTCCCTAGCTCCCTCAGTTTATAACAGTGTGTAGGAAGTTGCTTGATAAAGTGGGCAAAGCTTATACTTGGACCAGAAGGCAGAATATAGGAAACTACATGAAAACATGATTAATTCACTAAAAATGACTGTAAACAGATGAGAACTTGTTTAGAACAGCTGAAAGAGATTCTCCAAGTCAGTTCTTAGTGTAGAAAAGGTAGTTAAGATCCGGGAAATCCTTAATTGGAGTTAAGATCACATGAAACATTGTATGAATCCTATATTCTTTACTTAAAGGAGACTAGAGTGGTAAATGTGTGTTATACAAGGCAGAATACCATTGAAATAGAGAAAGAAACACGTTCGTCAGCTTTGGAAAGCCTTACACTTCACTGTAATGTAGTACTGCACTCTATAACACAGTTGAGAGGCAATGTTCCCTACCTGCCTCAGTTCATAACAGTGTGTAGGAGGTTGTTTGATAAAGTGACCAAAGCTTATACTTGGGCCAGAAGTCAGAATATAGGAAACTACATGAAAACATGAATAATTCAGTGAAAATGACTGTAAACAGATGAGAACTTGTTTTAGAACAGCTGAAAGAGATTCTCCAAGTCAGTTCTTAGTGTAGAAAAGGTAGCTAAATCTGGGAAATACTTAATTGGAGTTAAGATTATATGAAACACTGTATGAATTCTATATTGTTTACTTAAAGGAGACTAGAGTGGTAAATGTGTGTTATATAAGGTAGAATACCATTGAAATAGAGAAAGAAACACGTTCGGAAGCTTTGGAAAGCCTTACACTTCAATGAAATGTAGTACTACACCCTATAACACAGTTGAGAGACAATGTTCCCTAGCTCCCTCAGTTTATAACAGTGTGTAGGAAGTTGTTTGATAAAGTGGCCAAAGCTTATACTTGGGCCAGAAGTCAGAATATAGGAAACTACATGAAAACATGAATAATTCAGTGAAAATGACTGTAAACAGATGAGAACTTGTTTTCGAACAGCTGAAAGAGATTCTCCAAGTCAGTTCTTAGTGTAGAAAAGGTAGCTAAGATAAGAGAAATCCTTAATTCCTGTTAAGATCACATGAAACACTGTATGAATCCAATATTCTTTACTTAAAAGAGACTAGAGTGGTAAATGTGTGCTATACAAGGCAGAATACCATTGAAATAGAGAAACACGTTCGGCAGCTTTGGAAAGCCTTACACTTCACTGAAATGTAGTACTGCACTCTATAACACAGTTGAGAGGCAATGTTCCCTAGCTGCCTCAGTTCATAACAGTGTGTAGGAGGTTGTTTGATAAAGTGGGCAAAGCTTATACTTGGGCCAGAAGGTAGAATATAGGAAACTACATGAAAACATGAATAATTCAGTGAAAATGACTGTAAACAGATGAGAACTTGTTTAGAACAGCTGAAAGAGATTCTCCAAGTCAGTTCTTAGTGTAGAAAAGGTAGCTAAATCCGGGAAATACTTAATTGGAGTTAAGATCACATGAAACACTGTATGAGTCCTATATTCTTTACTTAAAGGAGACTAGAGTGGTATATGTGTGTTATACAAGGCAGAATACCATTGAAATAGAGAAAGAAACACGTTCGGCAGCTTTGGAAAGCCTTACACTTCGCTGAAATGTAGTACTACACTCTATAACACAGTTGAGAGACAATGTTCCCTAGCTGCCTCAGTTCATAACAGTGTGTAGGAGGTTGTTTGATAAAGTGGCCAAAGCTTATACTTGGGCAAGAAGTCAGAATATAGGAAACTACATGAAAACATGAATAATTCAGTGAAAATGACTGTAAACAGATGAGAACTTGTTTTAGAACAGCTGAAAGAGATTCTCCAAGTCAGTTCTTAGTGTAGAAAAGGTAGCTAAATCCGGGAAATACTTAGTTGGAGTTAAGATCACATGAAACACTGTATGAATCCTATATTGTTTACTTAAAGGAGACTAGAGTGGTAAATGTGTGTTATATAAGGTAGAATACCATTGAAATAGAGAAAGAAACACGTTCGGAAGCTTTTGAAAGCCTTACACTTCCCTGAAATGTAGTACTACACTCTATAACACAGTTGACAGACAATGTTCCTTAGCTCCCTCAGTTTATAACAGTGTGTAGGAAGTTGCTTGATAAAGTGGGCAAAGCTTATACTTGGACCAGAAGGCAGAATATAGGAAACTACATGAAAACATGATTAATTCACTGAAAATGACTGTAAACAGATGAGAACTTGTTTAGAACAGCTGAAAGAGATTCTCCAAGTCAGTTCTTAGTGTAGAAAAGGTAGTTAAGATCCGGGAAATCCTTAATTGGAGTTAAGATCACATGAAACACTGTATGAAACCTATATTCTTTACTTAAAGTAGACTAGAGTGGTAAATGTGTGTTATACAAGGCAGAATACCATTGAAATAGAGAAAGAAACACGTTCAGAAGCTTTGGAAAGCCTTACACTTCACTGTAATGTAGTACTGCACTCTATAACACAGTTGAGAGGCAATGTTCCCTAGCTGCCTCAGTTCATAACAGTGTGTAGGAGGTTGTTTGATAAAGTGACCAAAGCTTATACTTGGGCCAGAAGTCAGAATATAGGAAACTACATGAAAACATGAATAATTCAGTGAAAATGACTGTAAACAGATGAGAACTTGTTTTAGAACAGCTGAAAGAGATTCTCCAAGTCAGTTCTTAGTGTAGAAAAGGTAGCTAAATCTGGGAAATATTTAATTGGAGTTAAGATTACATGAAACACTGTATGAATTCTATATTGTTTACTTAAAGGAGACTAGAGTGGTAAATGTGTGTTATATAAGGTAGAATACCATTGAAATAGAGAAAGAAACACGTTCGGAAGCTTTGGAAAGCCTTACACTTCACTGAAATGTAGTACTACACCCTATAACACAGTTGAGAGACAATGTTCCCTAGCTCCCTCAGTTTATAACAGTGTGTAGGAAGTTGTTTGATAAAGTGGCCAAAGCTTATACTTGGGCCAGAAGTCAGAATATAGGAAACTACATGAAAACATGAATAATTCAGTGAAAATGACTGTAAACAGATGAGAACTTGTTTTCGAACAGCTGAAAGAGATTCTCCAAGTCAGTTCTTAGTGTAGAAAAGGTAGCTAAGATAAGAGAAATCCTTAATTCCAGTTAAGATCACATGAAACACTGTATGAATCCAATATTCTTTACTTAAAAGAGACTAGAGTGGTAAATGTGTGCTATACAAGGCAGAATACCATTGAAATAGAGAAAGAAACACGTTCGGCAGCTTTGGAAAGCCTTACACTTCACTGAAATGTAGTACTGCACTCTATAACACAGTTGAGAGGCAATGTTCCCTAGCTGCCTCAGTTCATAACAGTGTGTAGGAGGTTGTTTGATAAAGTGGGCAAAGCTTATACTTGGGCCAGAAGGTAGTATATAGGAAACTACATGAAAACATGAATAATTCAGTGAAAATGACTGTAAACAGATGAGAACTTGTTTAGAACAGCTGAAAGAGATTCTCCAAGTCAGTTCTTAGTGTAGAAAAGGTAGCTAAATCCGGGAAATACTTAATTGGAGTTAAGATCACATGAAACACTGTATGAGTCCTATATTCTTTACTTAAAGGAGACTAGAGTGGTATATGTGTGTTATACAAGGCAGAATACCATTGAAATAGAGAAAGAAACACGTTCGGCAGCTTTGGAAAGCCTTACACTTCGCTGAAATGTAGTACTACACTCTATAACACAGTTGAGAGACAATGTTCCCTAGCTGCCTCAGTTCATAACAGTGTGTAGGAGGTTGTTTGATAAAGTGGCCAAAGCTTATACTTGGGCAAGAAGTCAGAATATAGGAAACTACATGAAAACATGAATAATTCAGTGAAAATGACTTTAAACAGATGAGAACTTGTTTAGAACAGCTGAAAGAGATTCTCCAAGTCAGTTCTTAGTGTAGAAAAGGTAGCTAAGATAAGAGAAATCCTTAATTCCAGTTAAGATCACATGAAACACTGTATGAATCCAATATTCTTTACTTAAAAGAGACTAGAGTGGTAAATGTGTGCTATACAAGGCAGAATACCATTGAAATAGAGAAAGAAACACGTTCGGCAGCTTTGGAAAGCCTTACACTTCACTGAAATGTAGTACTGCACTCTATAACACAGTTGAGAGGCAATGTTCCCTAGCTGCCTCAGTTCATAACAGTGAGTAGGAGGTTGTTTGATAAAGTGGGCAAAGCTTATACTTGGGCCAGAAGGTAGAATATAGGAAACTACATGAAAACATGAATAATTCAGTGAAAATGACTGTAAACAGATGAGAACTTGTTTAGAACAGCTGAAAGAGAATCTCCAAGTCAGTTTTTAGTGTAGAAAAGGTAGCTAAATCCGGGAAATACTTAATTGGAGTTAAGATCACATGAAACACTGTATGAGTCCTATATTCTTTACTTAAAGGAGACTAGAGTGGTATATGTGTGTTATACAAGGCAGAATACCATTGAAATAGAGAAAGAAACACGTTCGGCAGCTTTGGAAAGCCTTACACTTCGCTGAAATGTAGTACTACACTCTATAACACAGTTGAGAGACAATGTTCCCTAGCTGCCTCAGTTCATAACAGTGTGTAGGAGGTTGTTTGATAAAGTGGCCAAAGCTTATACTTGGGCAAGAAGTCAGAATATAGGAAACTACATGAAAACATGAATAATTCAGTGAAAATGACTGTAAACAGATGAGAACTTGTTTTAGAACAGCTGAAAGAGATTCTCCAAGTCAGTTCTTAGTGTAGAAAAGGTAGCTAAATCCGGGAAATACTTAGTTGGAGTTAAGATCACATGAAACACTGTATGAATCCTATATTGTTTACTTAAAGGAGACTAGAGTGGTAAATGTGTGTTATATAAGGTAGAATACCATTGAAATAGAGAAAGAAACACGTTCGGAAGCTTTTGAAAGCCTTACACTTCCCTGAAATGTAGTACTACACTCTATAACACAGTTGACAGACAATGTTCCTTAGCTCCCTCAGTTTATAACAGTGTGTAGGAAGTTGCTTGATAAAGTGGGCAAAGCTTATACTTGGACCAGAAGGCAGAATATAGGAAACTACATGAAAATATGATTAATTCACTGAAAATGACTGTAAACAGATGAGAACTTGTTTAGAACAGCTGAAAGAGATTCTCCAAGTCAGTTCTTTGTGTAGAAAAGGTAGTTAAGATCTGGGAAATCCTTAATTGGAGTTAAGATCACATGAAACACTGTATGAAACCTATATTCTTTACTTAAAGTAGACTAGAGTGGTAAATGTGTGTTATACAAGGCAGAATACCATTGAAATAGAGAAAGAAACACGTTCGGAAGCTTTGGAAAGCCTTACACTTCACTGTAATATAGTACTGCACTCTATAACACAGTTGAGAGGCAATGTTCCCTAGCTGCCTCAGTTCATAACAGTGTGTAGGAGGTTGTTTGATAAAGTGACCAAAGCTTATACTTGGGCCAGAAGTCAGAATATAGGAAACTACATGAAAACATGAATAATTCAGTGAAAATGACTGTAAACAGATGAGAACTTGTTTTAGAACAGCTGAAAGAGATTCTCCAAGTCAGTTCTTAGTGTAGAAAAGGTAGCTAAATCTGGGAAATATTTAATTGGAGTTAAGATTACATGAAACACTGTATGAATTCTATATTGTTTACTTAAAGGAGACTAGAGTGGTAAATGTGTGTTATATAAGGTAGAATACCATTGAAATAGAGAAAGAAACACGTTCGGAAGCTTTGGAAAGCCTTACACTTCACTGAAATGTAGTACTACACCCTATAACACAGTTGAGAGACAATGTTCCCTAGCTCCCTCAGTTTATAACAGTGTGTAGGAAGTTGTTTGATAAAGTGGCCAAAGCTTATACTTGGGCCAGAAGTCAGAATATAGGAAACTACATGAAAACATGAATAATTCAGTGAAAATGACTGTAAACAGATGAGAACTTGTTTTCGAACAGCTGAAAGAGATTCTCCAAGTCAGTTCTTAGTGTAGAAAAGGTAGCTAAGATAAGAGAAATCCTTAATTCCAGTTAAGATCACATGAAACACTGTATGAATCCAATATTCTTTACTTAAAAGAGACTAGAGTGGTAAATGTGTGCTATACAAGGCAGAATACCATTGAAATAGAGAAAGAAACACGTTCGGCAGCTTTGGAAAGCCTTACACTTCACTGAAATGTAGTACTGCACTCTATAACACAGTTGAGAGGCAATGTTCCCTAGCTGCCTCAGTTCATAACAGTGTGTAGGAGGTTGTTTGATAAAGTGGGCAAAGCTTATACTTGGGCCAGAAGGTAGAATATAGGAAACTACATGAAAACATGAATAATTCAGTGAAAATGACTGTAAACAGATGAGAACTTGTTTAGAACAGCTGAAAGAGATTCTCCAAGTCAGTTCTTAGTGTAGAAAAGGTAGCTAAATCCGGGAAATACTTAATTGGAGTTAAGATCACATGAAACACTGTATGAGTCCTATATTCTTTACTTAAAGGAGACTAGAGTGGTATATGTGTGTTATACAAGGCAGAATACCATTGAAATAGAGAAAGAAACACGTTCGGCAGCTTTGGAAAGCCTTACACTTCGCTGAAATGTAGTACTACACTCTATAACACAGTTGAGAGACAATGTTCCCTAGCTGCCTCAGTTCATAACAGTGTGTAGGAGGTTGTTTGATAAAGTGGCCAAAGCTTATACTTGGGCAAGAAGTCAGAATATAGGAAACTACATGAAAACATGAATAATTCAGTGAAAATGACTTTAAACAGATGAGAACTTGTTTAGAACAGCTGAAAGAGATTCTCCAAGTCAGTTCTTAGTGTAGAAAAGGTAGCTAAGATAAGAGAAATCCTTAATTCCAGTTAAGATCACATGAAACACTGTATGAATCCAATATTCTTTACTTAAAAGAGACTAGAGTGGTAAATGTGTGCTATACAAGGCAGAATACCATTGAAATAGAGAAAGAAACACGTTCGGCAGCTTTGGAAAGCCTTACACTTCACTGAAATGTAGTACTGCACTCTATAACACAGTTGAGAGGCAATGTTCCCTAGCTGCCTCAGTTCATAACAGTGAGTAGGAGGTTGTTTGATAAAGTGGGCAAAGCTTATACTTGGGCCAGAATGTAGAATATAGGAAACTACATGAAAACATGAATAATTCAGTGAAAATGACTGTAAACAAATGAGAACTTGTTTAGAACAGCTGAAAGAGAATCTCCAAGTCAGTTTTTAGTGTAGAAAAGGTAGCTAAATCCGGGAAATACTTAATTGGAGTTAAGATCACATGAAACACTGTATGAGTCCGATATTCTTTACTTAAAGGAGACTAGAGTGGTATATGTGTGTTATACAAGGCAGAATACCATTGAAATAGAGAAAGAAACACGTTCGGCAGCTTTGGAAAGCCTTACACTTCGCTGAAATGTAGTACTACACTCTATAACACAGTTGAGAGACAATGTTCCCTAGCTGCCTCAGTTCATAACAGTGTGTAGGAGGTTGTTTGATAAAGTGGCCAAAGCTTATACTTGGGCAAGAAGTCAGAATATAGGAAACTACATGAAAACATGAATAATTCAGTGAAAATGACTGTAAACAGATGAGAACTTGTTTTAGAACAGCTGAAAGAGATTCTCCAAGTCAGTTCTTAGTGTAGAAAAGGTAGCTAAATCCGGGAAATACTTAGTTGGAGTTAAGATCACATGAAACACTGTATGAATCCTATATTGTTTACTTAAAGGAGACTAGAGTGGTAAATGTGTGTTATATAAGGTAGAATACCATTGAAATAGAGAAAGAAACACGTTCGGAAGCTTTTGAAAGCCTTACACTTCCCTGAAATGTAGTACTACACTCTATAACACAGTTGAGAGACAATGTTCCTTAGCTCCCTCAGTTTATAACAGTGTGTAGGAAGTTGCTTGATAAAGTGGGCAAAGCTTATACTTGGACCAGAAGGCAGAATATAGGAAACTACATGAAAACATGATTAATTCACTGAAAATGACTGTAAACAGATGAGAACTTGTTTAGAACAGCTGAAAGAGATTCTCCAAGTCAGTTCTTTGTGTAGAAAAGGTAGTTAAGATCCGGGAAATCCTTAATTGGAGTTAAGATCACATGAAACACTGTATGAAACCTATATTCTTTACTTAAAGTAGACTAGAGTGGTAAATGTGTGTTATACAAGGCAGAATACCATTGAAATAGAGAAAGAAACACGTTCGGAAGCTTTGGAAAGCCTTACACTTCACTGTAATATAGTACTGCACTCTATAACACAGTTGAGAGGCAATGTTCCCTAGCTGCCTCAGTTCATAACAGTGTGTAGGAGGTTGTTTGATAAAGTGACCAAAGCTTATACTTGGGCCAGAAGTCAGAATATAGGAAACTACATGAAAACATGAATAATTCAGTGAAAATGACTGTAAACAGATGAGAACTTGTTTTAGAACAGCTGAAAGAGATTCTCCAAGTCAGTTCTTAGTGTAGAAAAGGTAGCTAAATCCGGGAAATACTTAGTTGGAGTTAAGATCACATGAAACACTGTATGAATCCTATATTGTTTACTTAAAGGAGACTAGAGTGGTAAATGTGTGTTATATAAGGTAGAATACCATTGAAATAGAGAAAGAAACACGTTCGGAAGCTTTTGAAAGCCTTACACTTCCCTGAAATGTAGTACTACACTCTATAACACAGTTGACAGACAATGTTCCTTAGCTCCCTCAGTTTATAACAGTGTGTAGGAAGTTGCTTGATAAAGTGGGCAAAGCTTATACTTGGACCAGAAGGCAGAATATAGGAAACTACATGAAAATATGATTAATTCACTGAAAATGACTGTAAACAGATGAGAACTTGTTTAGAACAGCTGAAAGAGATTCTCCAAGTCAGTTCTTTGTGTAGAAAAGGTAGTTAAGATCCGGGAAATCCTTAATTGGAGTTAAGATCACATGAAACACTGTATGAAACCTATATTCTTTACTTAAAGTAGACTAGAGTGGTAAATGTGTGTTATACAAGGCAGAATACCATTGAAATAGAGAAAGAAACACGTTCGGAAGCTTTGGAAAGCCTTACACTTCACTGTAATATAGTACTGCACTCTATAACACAGTTGAGAGGCAATGTTCCCTAGCTGCCTCAGTTCATAACAGTGTGTAGGAGGTTGTTTGATAAAGTGACCAAAGCTTATACTTGGGCCAGAAGTCAGAATATAGGAAACTACATGAAAACATGAATAATTCAGTGAAAATGACTGTAAACAGATGAGAACTTGTTTTAGAACAGCTGAAAGAGATTCTCCAAGTCAGTTCTTAGTGTAGAAAAGGTAGCTAAATCTGGGAAATATTTAATTGGAGTTAAGATTACATGAAACACTGTATGAATTCTATATTGTTTACTTAAAGGAGACTAGAGTGGTAAATGTGTGTTATATAAGGTAGAATACCATTGAAATAGAGAAAGAAACACGTTCGGAAGCTTTGGAAAGCCTTACACTTCACTGAAATGTAGTACTACACCCTATAACACAGTTGAGAGACAATGTTCCCTAGCTCCCTCAGTTTATAACAGTGTGTAGGAAGTTGTTTGATAAAGTGGCCAAAGCTTATACTTGGGCCAGAAGTCAGAATATAGGAAACTACATGAAAACATGAATAATTCAGTGAAAATGACTGTAAACAGATGAGAACTTGTTTTCGAACAGCTGAAAGAGATTCTCCAAGTCAGTTCTTAGTGTAGAAAAGGTAGCTAAGATAAGAGAAATCCTTAATTCCAGTTAAGATCACATGAAACACTGTATGAATCCAATATTCTTTACTTAAAAGAGACTAGAGTGGTAAATGTGTGCTATACAAGGCAGAATACCATTGAAATAGAGAAAGAAACACGTTCGGCAGCTTTGGAAAGCCTTACACTTCACTGAAATGTAGTACTGCACTCTATAACACAGTTGAGAGGCAATGTTCCCTAGCTGCCTCAGTTCATAACAGTGTGTAGGAGGTTGTTTGATAAAGTGGGCAAAGCTTATACTTGGGCCAGAAGGTAGAATATAGGAAACTACATGAAAACATGAATAATTCAGTGAAAATGACTGTAAACAGATGAGAACTTGTTTAGAACAGCTGAAAGAGATTCTACAAGTCAGTTCTTAGTGTAGAAAAGGTAGCTAAATCCGGGAAATACTTAATTGGAGTTAAGATCACATGAAACACTGTATGAGTCCTATATTCTTTACTTAAAGGAGACTAGAGTGGTATATGTGTGTTATACAAGGCAGAATACTATTGAAATAGAGAAAGAAACACGTTCGGCAGCTTTGGAAAGCCTTACACTTCGCTGAAATGTAGTACTACACTCTATAACACAGTTGAGAGACAATGTTCCCTAGCTGCCTCAGTTCATAACAGTGTGTAGGAGGTTGTTTGATAAAGTGGCCAAAGCTTATACTTGGGCAAGAAGTCAGAATATAGGAAACTACATGAAAACATGAATAATTCAGTGAAAATGACTTTAAACAGATGAGAACTTGTTTAGAACAGCTGAAAGAGATTCTCCAAGTCAGTTCTTAGTGTAGAAAAGGTAGCTAAGATAAGAGAAATCCTTAATTCCAGTTAAGATCACATGAAACACTGTATGAATCCAATATTCTTTACTTAAAAGAGACTAGAGTGGTAAATGTGTGCTATACAAGGCAGAATACCATTGAAATAGAGAAAGAAACACGTTCGGCAGCTTTGGAAAG
Source organism: Pipistrellus hanaki (assembly GCF_964339955.1). Taxonomy (NCBI): domain Eukaryota; kingdom Metazoa; phylum Chordata; class Mammalia; order Chiroptera; family Vespertilionidae; genus Pipistrellus; species Pipistrellus hanaki. The sequence continues at coordinate 1,169,517 of NC_140519.1, forward strand.
CCTTACACTTCACTGAAATGTAGTACTGCACTCTATAACACAGTTGAGAGGCAATGTTCCCTAGCTGCCTCAGTTCATAACAGTGAGTAGGAGGTTGTTTGATAAAGTGGGCAAAGCTTATACTTGGGCCAGAATGTAGAATATAGGAAACTACATGAAAACATGAATAATTCAGTGAAAATGACTGTAAACAAATGAGAACTTGTTTAGAACAGCTGAAAGAGAATCTCCAAGTCAGTTTTTAGTGTAGAAAAGGTAGCTAAATCCGGGAAATACTTAATTGGAGTTAAGATCACATGAAACACTGTATGAGTCCTATATTCTTTACTTAAAGGAGACTAGAGTGGTATATGTGTGTTATACAAGGCAGAATACCATTGAAATAGAGAAAGAAACACGTTCGGCAGCTTTGGAAAGCCTTACACTTCGCTGAAATGTAGTACTACACTCTATAACACAGTTGAGAGACAATGTTCCCTAGCTGCCTCAGTTCATAACAGTGTGTAGGAGGTTGTTTGATAAAGTGGCCAAAGCTTATACTTGGGCAAGAAGTCAGAATATAGGAAACTACATGAAAACATGAATAATTCAGTGAAAATGACTGTAAACAGATGAGAACTTGTTTTAGAACAGCTGAAAGAGATTCTCCAAGTCAGTTCTTAGTGTAGAAAAGGTAGCTAAATCCGGGAAATACTTAGTTGGAGTTAAGATCACATGAAACACTGTATGAATCCTATATTGTTTACTTAAAGGAGACTAGAGTGGTAAATGTGTGTTATATAAGGTAGAATACCATTGAAATAGAGAAAGAAACACGTTCGGAAGCTTTTGAAAGCCTTACACTTCCCTGAAATGTAGTACTACACTCTATAACACAGTTGAGAGACAATGTTCCTTAGCTCCCTCAGTTTATAACAGTGTGTAGGAAGTTGCTTGATAAAGTGGGCAAAGCTTATACTTGGACCAGAAGGCAGAATATAGGAAACTACATGAAAATATGATTAATTCACTGAAAATGACTGTAAACAGATGAGAACTTGTTTAGAACAGCTGAAAGAGATTCTCCAAGTCAGTTCTTTGTGTAGAAAAGGTAGTTAAGATCCGGGAAATCCTTAATTGGAGTTAAGATCACATGAAACACTGTATGAAACCTATATTCTTTACTTAAAGTAGACTAGAGTGGTAAATGTGTGTTATACAAGGCAGAATACCATTGAAATAGAGAAAGAAACACGTTCGGAAGCTTTGGAAAGCCTTACACTTCACTGTAATATAGTACTGCACTCTATAACACAGTTGAGAGGCAATGTTCCCTAGCTGCCTCAGTTCATAACAGTGTGTAGGAGGTTGTTTGATAAAGTGACCAAAGCTTATACTTGGGCCAGAAGTCAGAATATAGGAAACTACATGAAAACATGAATAATTCAGTGAAAATGACTGTAAACAGATGAGAACTTGTTTTAGAACAGCTGAAAGAGATTCTCCAAGTCAGTTCTTAGTGTAGAAAAGGTAGCTAAATCTGGGAAATATTTAATTGGAGTTAAGATTACATGAAACACTGTATGAATTCTATATTGTTTACTTAAAGGAGACTAGAGTGGTAAATGTGTGTTATATAAGGTAGAATACCATTGAAATAGAGAAAGAAACACGTTCGGAAGCTTTGGAAAGCCTTACACTTCACTGAAATGTAGTACTACACCCTATAACACAGTTGAGAGACAATGTTCCCTAGCTCCCTCAGTTTATAACAGTGTGTAGGAAGTTGTTTGATAAAGTGGCCAAAGCTTATACTTGGGCCAGAAGTCAGAATATAGGAAACTACATGAAAACATGAATAATTCAGTGAAAATGACTGTAAACAGATGAGAACTTGTTTTCGAACAGCTGAAAGAGATTCTCCAAGTCAGTTCTTAGTGTAGAAAAGGTAGCTAAGATAAGAGAAATCCTTAATTCCAGTTAAGATCACATGAAACACTGTATGAATCCAATATTCTTTACTTAAAAGAGACTAGAGTGGTAAATGTGTGCTATACAAGGCAGAATACCATTGAAATAGAGAAAGAAACACGTTCGGCAGCTTTGGAAAGCCTTACACTTCACTGAAATGTAGTACTGCACTCTATAACACAGTTGAGAGGCAATGTTCCCTAGCTGCCTCAGTTCATAACAGTGTGTAGGAGGTTGTTTGATAAAGTGGGCAAAGCTTATACTTGGGCCAGAAGGTAGAATATAGGAAACTACATGAAAACATGAATAATTCAGTGAAAATGACTGTAAACAGATGAGAACTTGTTTAGAACAGCTGAAAGAGATTCTACAAGTCAGTTCTTAGTGTAGAAAAGGTAGCTAAATCCGGGAAATACTTAATTGGAGTTAAGATCACATGAAACACTGTATGAGTCCTATATTCTTTACTTAAAGGAGACTAGAGTGGTATATGTGTGTTATACAAGGCAGAATACCATTGAAATAGAGAAAGAAACACGTTCGGCAGCTTTGGAAAGCCTTACACTTCGCTGAAATGTAGTACTACACTCTATAACACAGTTGAGAGACAATGTTCCCTAGCTGCCTCAGTTCATAACAGTGTGTAGGAGGTTGTTTGATAAAGTGGCCAAAGCTTATACTTGGGCAAGAAGTCAGAATATAGGAAACTACATGAAAACATGAATAATTCAGTGAAAATGACTTTAAACAGATGAGAACTTGTTTAGAACAGCTGAAAGAGATTCTCCAAGTCAGTTCTTAGTGTAGAAAAGGTAGCTAAGATAAGAGAAATCCTTAATTCCAGTTAAGATCACATGAAACACTGTATGAATCCAATATTCTTTACTTAAAAGAGACTAGAGTGGTAAATGTGTGCTATACAAGGCAGAATACCATTGAAATAGAGAAAGAAACACGTTCGGCAGCTTTGGAAAGCCTTACACTTCACTGAAATGTAGTACTGCACTCTATAACACAGTTGAGAGGCAATGTTCCCTAGCTGCCTCAGTTCATAACAGTGAGTAGGAGGTTGTTTGATAAAGTGGGCAAAGCTTATACTTGGGCCAGAATGTAGAATATAGGAAACTACATGAAAACATGAATAATTCAGTGAAAATGACTGTAAACAAATGAGAACTTGTTTAGAACAGCTGAAAGAGAATCTCCAAGTCAGTTTTTAGTGTAGAAAAGGTAGCTAAATCCGGGAAATACTTAATTGGAGTTAAGATCACATGAAACACTGTATGAGTCCTATATTCTTTACTTAAAGGAGACTAGAGTGGTATATGTGTGTTATACAAGGCAGAATACCATTGAAATAGAGAAAGAAACACGTTCGGCAGCTTTGGAAAGCCTTACACTTCGCTGAAATGTAGTACTACACTCTATAACACAGTTGAGAGACAATGTTCCCTAGCTGCCTCAGTTCATAACAGTGTGTAGGAGGTTGTTTGATAAAGTGGCCAAAGCTTATACTTGGGCAAGAAGTCAGAATATAGGAAACTACATGAAAACATGAATAATTCAGTGAAAATGACTGTAAACAGATGAGAACTTGTTTTAGAACAGCTGAAAGAGATTCTCCAAGTCAGTTCTTAGTGTAGAAAAGGTAGCTAAATCCGGGAAATACTTAGTTGGAGTTAAGATCACATGAAACACTGTATGAATCCTATATTGTTTACTTAAAGGAGACTAGAGTGGTAAATGTGTGTTATATAAGGTAGAATACCATTGAAATAGAGAAAGAAACACGTTCGGAAGCTTTTGAAAGCCTTACACTTCCCTGAAATGTAGTACTACACTCTATAACACAGTTGAGAGACAATGTTCCTTAGCTCCCTCAGTTTATAACAGTGTGTAGGAAGTTGCTTGATAAAGTGGGCAAAGCTTATACTTGGACCAGAAGGCAGAATATAGGAAACTACATGAAAACATGATTAATTCACTGAAAATGACTGTAAACAGATGAGAACTTGTTTAGAACAGCTGAAAGAGATTCTCCAAGTCAGTTCTTAGTGTAGAAAAGGTAGTTAAGATCCGGGAAATCCTTAATTGGAGTTAAGATCACATGAAACACTGTATGAATCCTATATTCTTTACTTAAAGGAGACTAGAGTGGTAAATGTGTGTTATACAAGGCAGAATACCATTGAAATAGAGAAAGAAACACGTTCGGAAGCTTTGGAAAGCCTTACACTTCACTGTAATGTAGTACTGCACTCTATAACACAGTTGAGAGGCAATGTTCCCTAGCTGCCTCAGTTCATAACAGTGTGTAGGAGGTTGTTTGATAAAGTGACCAAAGCTTATACTTGGGCCAGAAGTCAGAATATAGGAAACTACATGAAAACATGAATAATTCAGTGAAAATGACTGTAAACAGATGAGAACTTGTTTTAGAACAGCTGAAAGAGATTCTCCAAGTCAGTTCTTAGTGTAGAAAAGGTAGCTAAATCTGGGAAATACTTAATTGGAGTTAAGATTACATGAAACACTGTATGAATTCTATATTGTTTACTTAAAGGAGACTAGAGTGGTAAATGTGTGTTATACAAGGCAGAATACCATTGAAATAGAGAAAGAAACACGTTCGGAAGCTTTGGAAAGCCTTACACTTCACTGAAATGTAGTACTACACCCTATAACACAGTTGAGAGACAATGTTCCCTAGCTCCTTCATTTTATAACAGTGTGTAGGAAGTTGTTTGATAAAGTGGGAAAAGCTTATACTTGGGCCAGAAGGCAGAATATAGGAAACTACATGAAAACATGAATAATTCAGTGAAAATGACTGTAAACAGATGAGAACTTGTTTAGAACAGCTGAAAGAGATTCTCCAAGTCAGTTCTTAGTGTAGAAAAGGTAGCTAAATCCGGGAAATCCTTAATTGGAGTTAAGATCACATGAAACACTGTATGAATCCTATATTCTTTACTTAAAGGAGACTAGAGTGGTAAATGTGTGTTATACAAGGCAGAATACCATTGAAATAGAGAAAGAAACACGTTCGGAAGCTTTGGAAAGCCTTACACTTCACTGAAATGTAGTACTACACTCTATAACACAGTTGAGAGACAATGTTCCCTAGCTGCCTCAGTTCATAACAGTGTGTAGGAGGTTGTTTGATAAAGTGGCCAAAGCTTATACTTGGGCAAGAAGTCAGAATATAGGAAACTACATGAAAACATGAATAATTCACTGAAAATGACTGTAAACATATGAGAACTTGTTTAGAACAGCTGAAAGAGATTCTCCAAGTCAGTTCTTAGTGTAGAAAAGGTAGTTAAGATCTGGGAAATCCTTAATTGGAGTTAAGATCACATGAAACACTGTATGAATCCTATATTCTTTACTTAAAGGAGACTAGAGTGGTAAATGTGTGTTATACAAGGCAGAATACCATTGAAATAGAGAAAGAAACACGTTCGTCAGCTTTGGAAAGCCTTACACTTCACTGTAATGTAGTACTGCACTCTATAACACAGTTGAGAGGCAATGTTCCCTAGCTGCCTCAGTTCATAACAGTGTGTAGGAGGTTGTTTGATAAAGTGACCAAAGCTTATACTTGGGCCAGAAGTCAGAATATAGGAAACTACATGAAAACATGAATAATTCAGTGAAAATGACTGTAAACAGATGAGAACTTGTTTTAGAACAGCTGAAAGAGATTCTCCAAGTCAGTTCTTAGTGTAGAAAAGGTAGCTAAATCTGGGAAATACTTAATTGGAGTTAAGATTACATGAAACACTGTATGAATTCTATATTGTTTACTTAAAGGAGACTAGAGTGGTAAATGTGTGTTATATAAGGTAGAATACCATTGAAATAGAGAAAGAAACACGTTCGGAAGCTTTGGAAAGCCTTACACTTCACTGAAATGTAGTACTACACCCTATAACACAGTTGAGAGACAATGTTCCCTAGCTCCCTCAGTTTATAACAGTGTGTAGGAAGTTGTTTGATAAAGTGGCCAAAGCTTATACTTGGGCCAGAAGTCAGAATATAGGAAACTACATGAAAACATGAATAATTCAGTGAAAATGACTGTAAACAGATGAGAACTTGTTTTCGAACAGCTGAAAGAGATTCTCCAATCAGTTCTTAGTGTAGAAAAGGTAGCTAAGATAAGAGAAATCCTTAATTCCAGTTAAGATCACATGAAACACTGTATGAATCCAATATTCTTTACTTAAAAGAGACTAGAGTGGTAAATGTGTGCTATACAAGGCAGAATACCATTGAAATAGAGAAAGAAACACGTTCGGCAGCTTTGGAAAGCCTTACACTTCACTGAAATGTAGTACTGCACTCTATAACACAGTTGAGAGGCAATGTTCCCTAGCTGCCTCAGTTCATAACAGTGTGTAGGAGGTTGTTTGATAAAGTGGGCAAAGCTTATACTTGGGCCAGACGGTAGAATATAGGAAACTACATGAAAACATGAATAATTCAGTGAAAATGACTGTAAACAGATGAGAACTTGTTTAGAACAGCTGAAAGAGATTCTCCAAGTCAGTTCTTAGTGTAGAAAAGGTAGCTAAATCCGGGAAATACTTAATTGGAGTTAAGATCACATGAAACACTGTATGAGTCCTATATTCTTTACTTAAAGGAGACTAGAGTGGTATATGTGTGTTATACAAGGCAGAATACCATTGAAATAGAGAAAGAAACACGTTCGGCAGCTTTGGAAAGCCTTACACTTCGCTGAAATGTAGTACTACACTCTATAACACAGTTGAGAGACAATGTTCCCTAGCTGCCTCAGTTCATAACATTGTGTAGGAGGTTGTTTGATAAAGTGGCCAAAGCTTATACTTGGGCAAGAAGTCAGAATATAGGAAACTACATGAAAACATGAATAATTCAGTGAAAATGACTGTAAACAGATGAGAACTTGTTTTAGAACAGCTGAAAGAGATTCTCCAAGTCAGTTCTTAGTGTAGAAAAGGTAGCTAAATCCGGGAAATACTTAGTTGGAGTTAAGATCACATGAAACACTGTATGAATCCTATATTGTTTACTTAAAGGAGACTAGAGTGGTAAATGTGTGTTATATAATGTAGAATACCATTGAAATAGAGAAAGAAACACGTTCGGAAGCTTTTGAAAGCCTTACACTTCCCTGAAATGTAGTACTACACTCTATAACACAGTTGAGAGACAATGTTCCTTAGCTCCCTCAGTTTATAACAGTGTGTAGGAAGTTGCTTGATAAAGTGGGCAAAGCTTATACTTGGACCAGAAGGCAGAATATAGGAAACTACATGAAAACATGATTAATTCACTGAAAATGACTGTAAACAAATGAGAACTTGTTTAGAACAGCTGAAAGAGATTCTCCAAGTCAGTTCTTAGTGTAGAAAAGGTAGTTAAGATCCGGGAAATCCTTAATTGGAGTTAAGATCACATGAAACACTGTATGAATCCTATATTCTTTACTTAAAGGAGACTAGAGTGGTAAATGTGTGTTATACAAGGCAGAATACCATTGAAATAGAGAAAGAAACACGTTCGGAAGCTTTGGAAAGCCTTACACTTCACTGTAATGTAGTACTGCACTCTATAACACAGTTGAGAGGCAATGTTCCCTAGCTGCCTCAGTTCATAACAGTGTGTAGGAGGTTGTTTGATAAAGTGACCAAAGCTTATACTTGGGCCAGAAGTCAGAATATAGGAAACTACATGAAAACATCAATAATTCAGTGAAAATGACTGTAAACAGATGAGAACTTGTTTTCGAACAGCTGAAAGAGATTCTCCAATCAGTTCTTAGTGTAGAAAAGGTAGCTAAGATAAGAGAAATCCTTAATTCCAGTTAAGATCACATGAAACACTGTATGAATCCAATATTCTTTACTTAAAAGAGACTAGAGTGGTAAATGTGTGCTATACAAGGCAGAATACCATTGAAATAGAGAAAGAAACACGTTCGAAATCTTTGGAAAGCCTTACACTTCACTGAAATGTAGTACTACACCCTATAACACAGTTGAGAGACAATGTTCCCTAGCTCCTTCAGTTTATAACAGTGTGTAGGAAGTTGTTTGATAAAGTGGGAAAAGCTTATACTTGGGCCAGAAGGCAGAATATAGGAAACTACATGAAAACATGAATAATTCAGTGAAAATGACTGTAAACAGATGAGAACTTGTTTAGAACAGCTGAAAGAGATTCTCCAAGTCAGTTCTTAGTGTAGAAAAGGTAGCTAAATCCGGGAAATCCTTAATTGGAGTTAAGATCACAAGAAACACTGTATGAATCCTATATTCTTTATTTAAAGGAGACTAGAGTGGTAAATGTGTGTTATACAAGGCAGAATACCATTGAAATAGAGAAAGAAACACGTTCGGCAGCTTTGGAAAGCCTTACACTTCACTGAAATGTAGTACTACACTCTATAACACAGTTGAGAGACAATGTTCCCTAGCTGCCTCAGTTCATAACAGTGTGCAGGAGGTTGTTTGATAAAGTGGCCAAAGCTTATACTTGGGCAAGAAGTCAGAATATAGGAAACTACATGAAAACATGAATAATTCAGTGAAAATGACTGTAAACAGATGAGAACTTGTTTTAGAACAGCTGAAAGAGATTCTCCAAGTCAGTTCTTAGTGTAGAAAAGGTAGCTAAATCCGGGAAATACTTAGTTGGAGTTAAGATCACATGAAACACTGTATGAATCCTATATTGTTTACTTAAAGGAGACTAGAGTGGTAAATGTGTGTTATATAAGGTAGAATACCATTGAAATAGAGAAAGAAACACGTTCGGAAGCTTTTGAAAGCCTTACACTTCCCTGAAATGTAGTACTACACTCTATAACACAGTTGAGAGACAATGTTCCCTAGCTCCCTCAGTTTATAACAGTGTGTAGGAAGTTGCTTGATAAAGTGGGCAAAGCTTATACTTGGACCAGAAGGCAGAATATAGGAAACTACATGAAAACATGATTAATTCACTGAAAATGACTGTAAACAGATGAGAACTTGTTTAGAACAGCTGAAAGAGATTCTCCAAGTCAGTTCTTAGTGTAGAAAAGGTAGCTAAATCTGGGAAATACTTAATTGGAGTTAAGATTACATGAAACACTGTATGAATTCTATATTGTTTACTTAAAGGAGACTAGAGTGGTAAATGTGTGTTATATAAGGTAGAATACCATTGAAATAGAGAAAGAAACACGTTCGGACGCTTTGGAAAGCCTTACACTTCACTGAAATGTAGTACTACACCCTATAACACAGTTGAGAGACAATGTTCCGTAGCTCCCTCAGTTTATAACAGTGTGTAGGAAGTTGTTTGATAAAGTGGCCAAAGCTTATACTTGGGCCAGAATTCAGAATATAGGAAACTACATGAAAACATGAATAATTCAGTGAAAATGACTGTAAACAGATGAGAACTTGTTTTCGAACAGCTGAAAGAGATTCTCCAAGTCAGTTCTTAGTGTAGAAAAGGTAGCTAAGATAAGAGAAATCCTTAATTCCAGTTAAGATCACATGAAACACTGTATGAATCCAATATTCTTTACTTAAAAGTGACTAGAGTGGTAAATGTGTGCTATACAAGGCAGAATACCATTGAAATAGAGAAAGAAACACGTTCGGCAGCTTTGGAAAGCCTTACACTTCACTGAAATGTAGTACTGCACTCTATAACACAGTTGAGAGGCAATGTTCCCTAGCTGCCTCAGTTCATAACAGTGTGTAGGAGGTTGTTTGATAAACTGGGCAAAGCTTATACTTGGGCCAGAAGGTAGTATATAGGAAACTACATGAAAACATGAATAATTCAGTGAAAATGACTGTAAACAGATGAGAACTTGTTTAGAACAGCTGAAAGAGATTCTCCAAGTCAGTTCTTAGTGTAGAAAAGGTAGCTAAATCCGGGAAATACTTAATTGGAGTTAAGATCACATGAAACACTGTATGAGTCCTATATTCTTTACTTAAAGGAGACTAGAGTGGTAAATGTGTGTTATATAAGGTAGAATACCATTGAAATAGAGAAAGAAACACGTTCGGAAGCTTTGGAAAGCCTTACACTTCACTGAAATGTAGTACTACACCCTATAACACAGTTGAGAGACAATGTTCCCTAGCTCCTTCAGTTTATAACAGTGTGTAGGAAGTTGTTTGATAAAGTGGGAAAAGCTTATACTTGGGCCAGAAGGCAGAATATAGGAAACTACATGAAAACATGAATAATTCAGTGAAAATGACTGTAAACAGATGAGAACTTGTTTAGAACAGCTGAAAGAGATTCTCCAAGTCAGTTCTTAGTGTAGAAAAGGTAGCTAAATCCGGGAAATACTTAATTGGAGTTAAGATCACATGAAACACTGTATGAATCCTATATTCTTTACTTAAAGGAGACTAGAGTGGTAAATGTGTGTTATACAAGGCAGAATACCATTGAAATAGAGAAAGAAACACGTTCGGAAGCTTTGGAAAGCCTTACACTTCACTGTAATGTAGAACTGCACTCTATAACACAGTTGAGAGGCAATGTTCCCTAGCTGCCTCAGTTCATAACAGTGTGTAGGAGGTTGTTTGATAAAGTGACCAAAGCTTATACTTGGGCCAGAAGTCAGAATATAGGAAACTACATGAAAACATGAATAATTCAGTGAAAATGACTGTAAACAGATGAGAACTTGTTTTAGAACAGCTGAAAGAGATTCTCCAAGTCAGTTCTTAGTGTAGAAAAGGTAGCTAAATCTGGGAAATACTTAATTGGAGTTAAGATTACATGAAACACTGTATGAATTCTATATTGTTTACTTAAAGGAGACTAGAGTGGTAAATGTGTGTTATATAAGGTAGAATACCATTGAAATAGAGAAAGAAACACGTTCGTAAGCTTTGGAAAGCCTTACACTTCACTGAAATGTAGTACTACACCCTATAACACAGTTGAGAGACAATGTTCCCTAGCTCCTTCAGTTTATAACAGTGTGTAGGAAGTTGTTTGATAAAGTGGGAAAAGCTTATACTTGGGCCAGAAGGCAGAATATAGGAAACTACATGAAAACATGAATAATTCAGTGAAAATGACTGTAAACAGATGAGAACTTGTTTAGAACAGCTGAAAGAGATTCTCCAAGTCAGTTCTTAGTGTAGAAAAGGTAGCTAAATCCGGGAAATACTTAATTGGAGTTAAGATCACATGAAACACTGTATGAATCCTATATTCTTTACTTAAAGGAGACTAGAGTGGTAAATGTGTGTTATACAAGGCAGAATACCATTGAAATAGAGAAAGAAACACGTTCGGCAGCTTTGGAAAGCCTTACACTTCACTGAAATGTAGTACTACACTCTATAACACAGTTGAGAGACAATGTTCCCTAGCTGCCTCAGTTCATAACAGTGTGTAGGAGGTTGTTTGATAAAGTGGCCAAAGCTTATACTTGGGCAAGAAGTCAGAATATAGGAAACTACATGAAAACATGAATAATTCAGTGAAAATGACTGTAAACAGATGAGAACTTGTTTTAGAACAGCTGAAAGAGATTCTCCAAGTCAGTTCTAAGTGTAGAAAAGGTAGCTAAATCCGGGAAATACTTAGTTGGAGTTAAGATCACATGAAACACTGTATGAATCCTATATTGTTTACTTAAAGGAGACTAGAGTGGTAAATGTGTGTTATATAAGGTAGAATACCATTGAAATAGAGAAAGAAACACATTCGGAAGCTTTTGAAAGCCTTACACTTCCCTGAAATGTAGTACTACACTCTATAACACAGTTGAGAAACAATGTTCCCTAGCTCCCTCAGTTTATAACAGTGTGTAGGAAGTTGCTTGATAAAGTGGGCAAAGCTTATACTTGGACCAGAAGGCAGAATATAGGAAACTACATGAAAACATGAATAATTCAGTGAAAATGACTGTAAACAGATGAGAACTTGTTTTAGAACAGCTGAAAGAGATTCTCCAAGTCAGTTCTTAGTGTAGAAAAGGTAGCTAAGATAAGGGAAATCCTTAATTCGAGTTAAGATAACATCAAACACTGTATGAATCCTATATTGTTTACTTAAAGGAGACTAGAGTGGTAAATGTGTGTTATATAAGGCAGAATACCATTGAAATACAGAAAGAAACACTTTCGGCAGCTTTGGAAAGACTTACACTTCACTGAAATGTAGTACTACACTCTATAACTCAGTTGAGAGACAATGTTCCCTAGCTCCCTCAGTGTATAACAGTGTGTAGGAAGTTGTTTGATAAAGTGGGCAAAGCTTATACTTTGGCCAGAAGGTAGAATATAGGAAACTACATGAAAACATGAATAATTCAGTGAAAATGACTGTAAACAGATGAGAACTTGTTTAGAACAGCTGACAGAGATTCTCCAAATCAGTTCTTAGTGTAGAAAAGGTAGTTAAGATCCGGGAAATCCTTAATTGGAGTTAAGATCACATGAAACACTGTATGAATCCTATATTCTTTACTTAAAGGAGACTAGAGTGGTAAATGTGTGTTATACAAGGCAGAATACCATTGAAATAGAGAAAGAAACACGGTCGGCAGCTTTGGAAAGCCTTACACTTCACTGAAATGTAGTACTACACTCTATAACACAGTTGAGAGACAATGTTCCCTAGCTGCCTCAGTTCATAACAGTGTGTAGGAGGTTGTTTGATAAAGTGGCCAAAGCTTATACTTGGGCAAGAAGTCAGAATATAGGAAACTACATGAAAACATGAATAATTCAGTGAAAATGACTGTAAACAGATGAGAACTTGTTTTAGAACAGCTGAAAGAGATTCTCCAAGTCAGTTCTTAGTGTAGAAAAGGTAGCTAAGATAAGGGAAATCCTTAATTCCAGTTAAGATCACATGAAACACTGTATGAATCCAATATTCTTTACTTAAAAGAGACTAGAGTGGTAAATGTGTGCTATACAAGGCAGAATACCATTGAAATAGAGAAAGAAACACGTTAGGCAGCTTTGGAAAGCCTTACACTTCACTGAAATGTAGTACTACACTCTCTAACACAGTTGAGAGACAATGTTCCCTAGCTCCCTCAGTTCATAACAGTGTGTAGGAAGTTGTTTGCTAAAGTGGGCAAAGCTTATACTTGGACCAAAAGGCAGAATATAGGAAACTACATGAAAACATTCATAATTCAGTGAAAATGACTGTAAGCAGATGAGAACTTGTTTAGAAAAGTTGAAAGAGAATCTCCAAGTCAGTTCTTAGTGTAGAAAAGGTAGCTAAGATAAGGGAAATCCTTAATTCGAGTTAAGATAACATCAAACACTGTATGAATCCTATATTGTTTACTTAAAGGAGACTAGAGTGGTAAATGTGTGTTATATAAGGCAGAATACCATTGAAATACAGAAAGAAACACTTTCGGCAGCTTTGGAAAGCCTTACACTTCACTGAAATGTAGTACTACACTCAATAACTCAGTTGAGAGACAATGTTCCCTAGCTCCCTCAGTGTATAACAGTGTGTAGGAAGTTGTTTGATAAAGTGGGCAAAGCTTATACTTGGGCCAGAAGGTAGAATATAGGAAACTACATGAAAACATGAATAATTCAGTGAAAATGACTGTAAACAGATGAGAACTTGTTTAGAACAGCTGAAAGAGATTCTCCAAGTCAGTTCTTAGTGTAGAAAAGGTAGCTAAATCCGGAAAATACTTAGTTGGAGTTAAGATCACATGAAACACTGTATGAATCCTATATTGTTTACTTAAAGGAGACTAGAGTGGTAATTGTGTGTTATATAAGGTAGAATACCATTGAAATAGAGAAAGAAACACGTTCGGAAGCTTTTGAAAGCCTTACACTTCACTGAAATGTAGTACTACACTCTATAACACAGTTGAAAGACAATGTTCCCTAGCTCCCTCAGTTTATAACAGTGTGTAGGAAGTTGCTTGATATAGTGGGCAAAGCTTATACATGGACCAGAAGGCAGAATATAGGAAACTACATGAAAACATGATTAATTCACTGAAAATGACTGTAAACAGATGAGAACTTGTTTAGAACAGCTGAAAGAGATTCTCCAAGTCAGTTCTTAGTGTAGAAATGGTAGTTAAGATCCGGGAAATCCTTAATTGGAGTTAAGATCACATGAAACACTGTATGAAGCCTATATTCTTTACTTAAAGGAGACTAGAGTGGTAAATGTGTGTTATACAAGGCAGAATACCATTGAAATAGAGAAAGAAACACGTTCGGCAGCTTTGGAAAGCCTTACACTTCACTGAAATGTAGTACTGCACTCTATAACACAGTTGAGAGGCAATGTTCCCTAGCTGCCTCAGTTCATAACAGTGTGTAGGAGGTTGTTTGATAAAGTGGCCAAAGCTTATACTTGGGCCAGAAGTCAGAATATGGGAAACTACATGAAAACATGAATAATTCAGTGAAAATGACTGTAAACAGATGAGAACTTGTTTTAGAACAGCTGAAAGAGATTCTCCAAGTCAGTTCTTAGTGTAGAAAAGGTAGCTAAATCTGGGAAATACTTAATTGGAGTTAAGATCATATGAAACACTGTTTGAATTCTATATTGTTTACTTAAAGGAGACTAGAGTGGTAAATGTGTGTTATATAAGGTAGAATACCATTGAAATAGAGAAAGAAACACGTTCGGAAGCTTTGGAAAGCCTTACACTTCACTGAAATGTAGTACTACACTCTATAACACAGTTGAGAGACAATGTTCCCTAGCTCCCTCAGTTTGTAACAGTGTGTAGGAAGTTGTTTGATAAAGTGGCCAAAGCTTATACTTGGGCCAGAAGGCAGAATATAGGAAACTACATGAAAACATGAATAATTCAGTGAAAATGACTGTAAACAGATGAGAACTTGTTTTAGAACAGCTGAGATTCTCCAAGTCAGTTCTTAGTGTAGAAAAGGTAGCTAAAGCCGAAAATACTTAATTGGAGTTAAGATCACATGAAACACTGTATGAATCCTATATTCTTTACTTAAAGGAGACTAGAGTGGTAAATGTGTGTTATACAAGGCAGAATACCATTGAAATAGAGAAAGAAACACGTTCGGCAGCTTTGGAAAGCCTTACACTTCACTGAAATGTAGTACTGCACTCTATAACACAGTTGAGAGGCAATGTTCCCTAGCTGCCTCAGTTCATAACAGTGTGTAGGAGGTTGTTTGATAAAGTGGCCAAAGCTTATACTTGGGCCAGAAGTCAGAATATAGGAAACTACATGAAAACATGAATAATTCAGTGAAAATGACTGTAAACAGATGAGAAATTGTTTTAGAACAGCTGAAAGAGATTCTCCAAGTCAGTTCTTAGTGTAGAAAAGGTAGCTAAATCTGGGAAATACTTAATTGGAGTTAAGATTACATGAAACACTGTATGAATTCTATATTGTTTACTTAAAGGAGACTAGAGTGGTAAATGTGTGTTATATAAGGTAGAATACCATTGAAATAGAGAAAGAAACACGTTCGGACGCTTTGGAAAGCCTTACACTTCACTGAAATGTAGTACTACACCCTATAACACAGTTGAGAGACAATGTTCCGTAGCTCCCTCAGTTTATAACAGTGTGTAGGAAGTTGTTTGATAAAGTGGCCAAAGCTTATACTTGGGCCAGAATTCAGAATATAGGAAACTACATGAAAACATGAATAATTCAGTGAAAATGACTGTAAACAGATGAGAACTTGTTTTCGAACAGCTGAAAGAGATTCTCCAAGTCAGTTCTTAGTGTAGAAAAGGTAGCTAAGATAAGAGAAATCCTTAATTCCAGTTAAGATCACATGAAACACTGTATGAATCCAATATTCTTTACTTAAAAGAGACTAGAGTGGTAAATGTGTGCTATACAAGGCAGAATACCATTGAAATAGAGAAAGAAACACGTTCGGCAGCTTTGGAAAGCCTTACACTTCACTGAAATGTAGTACTGCACTCTATAACACAGTTGA
Source organism: Pipistrellus hanaki (assembly GCF_964339955.1). Classification (NCBI taxonomy): domain Eukaryota; kingdom Metazoa; phylum Chordata; class Mammalia; order Chiroptera; family Vespertilionidae; genus Pipistrellus; species Pipistrellus hanaki. The sequence goes on from NC_140519.1 coordinate 1,185,437, forward strand.
GAGGCAATGTTCCCTAGCTGCCTCAGTTCATAACAGTGTGTAGGAGGTTGTTTGATAAAGTGGGCAAAGCTTATACTTGGGCCAGAAGGTAGTATATAGGAAACTACATGAAAACATGAATAATTCAGTGAAAATGACTGTAAACAGATGAGAACTTGTTTAGAACAGCTGAAAGAGATTCTCCAAGTCAGTTCTTAGTGTAGAAAAGGTAGCTAAATCCGGGAAATACTTAATTGGAGTTAAGATCACATGAAACACTGTATGAGTCCTATATTCTTTACTTAAAGGAGACTAGGGTGGTATATGTGTGTTATACAAGGCAGAATACCATTGAAATAGAGAAAGAAACACGTTCGGCAGCTTTGGAAAGCCTTACACTTCGCTGAAATGTAGTACTACACTCTATAACACAGTTGAGAGACAATGTTCCCTAGCTGCCTCAGTTCATAACAGTGTGTAGGAGGTTGTTTGATAAAGTGGCCAAAGCTTATACTTGGGCAAGAAGTCAGAATATAGGAAACTACATGAAAACATGAATAATTCAGTGAAAATGACTGTAAACAGATGAGAACTTGTTTTAGAACAGCTGAAAGAGATTCTCCAAGTCAGTTCTTAGTGTAGAAAAGGTAGCTAAAACCGGGAAATACTTAGTTGGAGTTAAGATCACATGAAACACTGTATGAATCCTATATTGTTTACTTAAAGGAGACTAGAGTGGTAAATGTGTGTTATATAAGGTAGAATACCATTGAAATAGAGAAAGAAACACGTTCGGAAGCTTTTGAAAGCCTTACACTTCCCTGAAATGTAGTACTACACTCTATAACACAGTTGAGAGACAATGTTCCTTAGCTCCCTCAGTTTATAACAGTGTGTAGGAAGTTGCTTGATAAAGTGGGCAAAGCTTATACTTGGACCAGAAGGCAGAATATAGGAAACTACATGAAAACATGATTAATTCACTGAAAATGACTGTAAACAGATGAGAACTTGTTTAGAACAGCTGAAAGAGATTCTCCAAGTCAGTTCTTAGTGTAGAAAAGGTAATTAAGATCCGGGAAATCCTTAATTGGAGTTAAGATCACATGAAACACTGTATGAATCCTATATTCTTTACTTAAAGGAGACTAGAGTCGTAAATGTGTGTTATACAAGGCAGAATACCATTGAAATAGAGAAAGAAACACGTTCGGAAGCTTTGGAAAGCCTTACACTTCACTGTAATGTAGTACTGCACTCTATAACACAGTTGAGAGGCAATGTTCCCTAGCTGCCTCAGTTCATAACAGTGTGTAGGAGGTTGTTTGATAAAGTGGGCAAAGCTTATACTTGGGCCAGAAGGTAGTATATAGGAAACTACATGAAAACATGAATAATTCAGTGAAAATGACTGTAAACAGATGAGAACTTGTTTAGAACAGCTGAAAGAGATTCTCCAAGTCAGTTCTTAGTGTAGAAAAGGTAGCTAAATCCGGGAAATACTTAATTGGAGTTAAGATCACATGAAACACTGTATGAGTCCTATATTCTTTACTTAAAGGAGACTAGGGTGGTATATGTGTGTTATACAAGGCAGAATACCATTGAAATAGAGAAAGAAACACGTTCGGCAGCTTTGGAAAGCCTTACACTTCGCTGAAATGTAGTACTACACTCTATAACACAGTTGAGAGACAATGTTCCCTAGCTGCCTCAGTTCATAACAGTGTGTAGGAGGTTGTTTGATAAAGTGGCCAAAGCTTATACTTGGGCAAGAAGTCAGAATATAGGAAACTACATGAAAACATGAATAATTCAGTGAAAATGACTGTAAACAGATGAGAACTTGTTTTAGAAGAGCTGAAAGAGATTCTCCAAGTCAGTTCTTAGTGTAGAAAAGGTAGCTAAAACCGGGAAATACTTAGTTGGAGTTAAGATCACATGAAACACTGTATGAATCCTATATTGTTTACTTAAAGGAGACTAGAGTGGTAAATGTGTGTTATATAAGGTAGAATACCATTGAAATAGAGAAAGAAACACGTTCGGAAGCTTTTGAAAGCCTTACACTTCCCTGAAATGTAGTACTACACTCTATAACACAGTTGAGAGACAATGTTCCTTAGCTCCCTCAGTTTATAACAGTGTGTAGGAAGTTGCTTGATAAAGTGGGCAAAGCTTATACTTGGACCAGAAGGCAGAATATAGGAAACTACATGAAAACATGATTAATTCACTGAAAATGACTGTAAACAGATGAGAACTTGTTTAGAACAGCTGAAAGAGATTCTCCAAGTCAGTTCTTAGTGTAGAAAAGGTAATTAAGATCCGGGAAATCCTTAATTGGAGTTAAGATCACATGAAACACTGTATGAATCCTATATTCTTTACTTAAAGGAGACTAGAGTCGTAAATGTGTGTTATACAAGGCAGAATACCATTGAAATAGAGAAAGAAACACGTTCGGAAGCTTTGGAAAGCCTTACACTTCACTGTAATGTAGTACTGCACTCTATAACACAGTTGAGAGGCAATGTTCCCTAGCTGCCTCAGTTCATAACAGTGTGTAGGAGGTTGTTTGATAAAGTGACCAAAGCTTATACTTGGGCCAGAAGTCAGAATATAGGAAACTACATGAAAACATGAATAATTCAGTGAAAATGACTGTAAACAGATGAGAACTTGTTTTAGAACAGCTGAAAGAGATTCTCCAAGTCAGTTCTTAGTGTAGAAAAGGTAGCTAAATCTGGGAAATACTTAATTGGAGTTAAGATTACATGAAACACTGTATGAATTCTATATTGTTTACTTAAAGGAGACTAGAGTGGTAAATGTGTGTTATATAAGGTAGAATACCATTGAAATAGAGAAAGAAACACGTTCGGAAGCTTTGGAAAGCCTTACACTTCACTGAAATGTAGTACTACACCCTATAACACAGTTGAGAGACAATGTTCCCTAGCTCCTTCAGTTTATAACAGTGTGTAGGAAGTTGTTTGATAAAGTGGGAAAAGCTTATACTTGGGCCAGAAGGCAGAATATAGGAAACTACATGAAAACATGAATAATTCAGTGAAAATGACTGTAAACAGATGAGAACTTGTTTAGAACAGCTGAAAGAGATTCTCCAAGTCAGTTCTTAGTGTAGAAAAGGTAGCTAAATCCGGGAAATACTTAATTGGAGTTAAGATCACATGAAACACTGTATGAATCCTATATTCTTTACTTAAAGGAGACTAGAGTGGTAAATGTGTGTTATACAAGGCAGAATACCATTGAAATAGAGAAAGAAACACGTTCGGCAGCTTTGGAAAGCCTTACACTTCACTGAAATGTAGTACTACACTCTATAACACAGTTGAGAGACAATGTTCCCTAGCTGCCTCAGTTCATAACAGTGTGTAGGAGGTTGTTTGATAAAGTGACCAAAGCTTATACTTGGGCCAGAAGTCAGAATATAGGAAACTACATGAAAACATGAATAATTCAGTGAAAATGACTGTAAACAGATGAGAACTTGTTTTAGAACAGCTGAAAGAGATTCTCCAAGTCAGTTCTTAGTGTAGAAAAGGTAGCTAAATCTGGGAAATACTTAATTGGAGTTAAGATTACATGAAACACTGTATGAATTCTATATTGTTTACTTAAAGGAGACTAGAGTGGTAAATGTGTGTTATATAAGGTAGAATACCATTGAAATAGAGAAAGAAACACGTTCGGAAGCTTTGGAAAGCCTTACACTTCACTGAAATGTAGTACTACACCCTATAACACAGTTGAGAGACAATGTTCCCTAGCTCCTTCAGTTTATAACAGTGTGTAGGAAGTTGTTTGATAAAGTGGGAAAAGCTTATACTTGGGCCAGAAGGCAGAATATAGGAAACTACATGAAAACATGAATAATTCAGTGAAAATGACTGTAAACAGATGAGAACTTGTTTAGAACAGCTGAAAGAGATTCTCCAAGTCAGTTCTTAGTGTAGAAAAGGTAGCTAAATCCGGGAAATACTTAATTGGAGTTAAGATCACATGAAACACTGTATGAATCCTATATTCTTTACTTAAAGGAGACTAGAGTGGTAAATGTGTGTTATACAAGGCAGAATACCATTGAAATAGAGAAAGAAACACGTTCGGCAGCTTTGGAAAGCCTTACACTTCACTGAAATGTAGTACTACACTCTATAACACAGTTGAGAGACAATGTTCCCTAGCTGCCTCAGTTCATAACAGTGTGTAGGAGGTTGTTTGATAAAGTGGCCAAAGCTTATACTTGGGCAAGAAGTCAGAATATAGGAAACTACATGAAAACATGAATAATTCAGTGAAAATGACTGTAAACAGATGAGAACTTGTTTTAGAACAGCTGAAAGAGATTCTCCAAGTCAGTTCTAAGTGTAGAAAAGGTAGCTAAATCCGGGAAATACTTAGTTGGAGTTAAGATCACATGAAACACTGTATGAATCCTATATTGTTTACTTAAAGGAGACTAGAGTGGTAAATGTGTGTTATATAAGGTAGAATACCATTGAAATAGAGAAAGAAACACATTCGGAAGCTTTTGAAAGCCTTACACTTCCCTGAAATGTAGTACTACACTCTATAACACAGTTGAGAGACAATGTTCCCTAGCTCCCTCAGTTTATAACAGTGTGTAGGAAGTTGCTTGATAAAGTGGGCAAAGCTTATACTTGGACCAGAAGGCAGAATATAGGAAACTACATGAAAACATGAATAATTCAGTGAAAATGACTGTAAACAGATGAGAACTTGTTTTAGAACAGCTGAAAGAGATTCTCCAAGTCAGTTCTTAGTGTAGAAAAGGTAGCTAAGATAAGGGAAATCCTTAATTCGAGTTAAGATAACATCAAACACTGTATGAATCCTATATTGTTTACTTAAAGGAGACTAGAGTGGTAAATGTGTGTTATATAAGGCAGAATACCATTGAAATACAGAAAGAAACACTTTCGGCAGCTTTGGAAAGACTTACACTTCACTGAAATGTAGTACTACACTCTATAACTCAGTTGAGAGACAATGTTCCCTAGCTCCCTCAGTGTATAACAGTGTGTAGGAAGTTGTTTGATAAAGTGGGCAAAGCTTATACTTTGGCCAGAAGGTAGAATATAGGAAACTACATGAAAACATGAATAATTCAGTGAAAATGACTGTAAACAGATGAGAACTTGTTTAGAACAGCTGACAGAGATTCTCCAAATCAGTTCTTAGTGTAGAAAAGGTAGTTAAGATCCGGGAAATCCTTAATTGGAGTTAAGATCACATGAAACACTGTATGAATCCTATATTCTTTACTTAAAGGAGACTAGAGTGGTAAATGTGTGTTATACAAGGCAGAATACCATTGAAATAGAGAAAGAAACACGTTCGGCAGCTTTGGAAAGCCTTACACTTCACTGAAATGTAGTACTACACTCTATAACACAGTTGAGAGACAATGTTCCCTAGCTGCCTCAGTTCATAACAGTGTGTAGGAGGTTGTTTGATAAAGTGGCCAAAGCTTATACTTGGGCAAGAAGTCAGAATATAGGAAACTACATGAAAACATGAATAATTCAGTGAAAATGACTGTAAACAGATGAGAACTTGTTTTAGAACAGCTGAAAGAGATTCTCCAAGTCAGTTCTTAGTGTAGAAAAGGTAGCTAAGATAAGGGAAATCCTTAATTCCAGTTAAGATCACATGAAACACTGTATGAATCCAATATTCTTTACTTAAAAGAGACTAGAGTGGTAAATGTGTGCTATACAAGGCAGAATACCATTGAAATAGAGAAAGAAACACGTTAGGCAGCTTTGGAAAGCCTTACACTTCACTGAAATGTAGTACTACACTCTCTAACACAGTTGACAGACAATGTTCCCTAGCTCCCTCAGTTCATAACAGTGTGTAGGAAGTTGTTTGATAAAGTGGGCAAAGCTTATACTTGGACCAAAAGGCAGAATATAGGAAACTACATGAAAACATTCATAATTCAGTGAAAATGACTGTAAGCAGATGAGAACTTGTTTAGAAAAGTTGAAAGTGAATCTCCAAGTCAGTTCTTAGTGTAGAAAAGGTAGCTAAGATAAGGGAAATCCTTAAATCGAGTTAAGATAACATCAAACACTGTATGAATCCTATATTGTTTACTTAAAGGAGACTAGAGTGGTAAATGTGTGTTATATAAGGCAGAATACCATTGAAATACAGAAAGAAACACTTTCGGCAGCTTTGGAAAGCCTTACACTTCACTGAAATGTAGTACTACACTCAATAACTCAGTTGAGAGACAATGTTCCCTAGCTCCCTCAGTGTATAACAGTGTGTAGGAAGTTGTTTGATAAAGTGGGCAAAGCTTATACTTGGGCCAGAAGGTAGAATATAGGAAACTACATGAAAACATGAATAATTCAGTGAAAATGACTGTAAACAGATGAGAACTTGTTTAGAACAGCTGAAAGAGATTCTCCAAGTCAGTTCTTAGTGTAGAAAAGGTAGCTAAATCCGGAAAATACTTAGTTGGAGTTAAGATCACATGAAACACTGTATGAATCCTATATTGTTTACTTAAAGGAGACTAGAGTGGTAATTGTGTGTTATATAAGGTAGAATACCATTGAAATAGAGAAAGAAACACGTTCGGAAGCTTTTGAAAGCCTTACACTTCACTGAAATGTAGTACTACACTCTATAACACAGTTGAAAGACAATGTTCCCTAGCTCCCTCAGTTTATAACAGTGTGTAGGAAGTTGCTTGATAAAGTGGGCAAAGCTTATACATGGACCAGAAGGCAGAATATAGGAAACTACATGAAAACATGATTAATTCACTGAAAATGACTGTAAACAGATGAGAACTTGTTTAGAATAGCTGAAAGAGATTCTCCAAGTCAGTTCTTAGTGTAGAAATGGTAGTTAAGATCCGGGAAATCCTTAATTGGAGTTAAGATCACATGAAACACTGTATGAATCCTATATTCTTTACTTAAAGGAGACTAGAGTGGTAAATGTGTGTTATACAAGGCAGAATACCATTGAAATAGAGAAAGAAACACGTTCGGCAGCTTTGGAAAGCCTTACACTTCACTGAAATGTAGTACTGCACTCTATAACACAGTTGAGAGGCAATGTTCCCTAGCTGCCTCAGTTCATAACAGTGTGTAGGAGGTTGTTTGATAAAGTGGCCAAAGCTTATACTTGGGCCAGAAGTCAGAATATGGGAAACTACATGAAAACATGAATAATTAAGTGAAAATGACTGTAAACAGATGAGAACTTGTTTTAGAACAGCTGAAAGAGATTCTCCAAGTCAGTTCTTAGTGTAGAAAAGGTAGCTAAATCTGGGAAATACTTAATTGGAGTTAAGATCATATGAAACACTGTTTGAATTCTATATTGTTTACTTAAAGGAGACTAGAGTGGTAAATGTGTGTTATATAAGGTAGAATACCATTGAAATAGAGAAAGAAACACGTTCGGAAGCTTTGGAAAGCCTTACACTTCACTGAAATGTAGTACTACACTCTATAACACAGTTGAGAGACAATGTTCCCTAGCTCCCTCAGTTTGTAACAGTGTGTAGGAAGTTGTTTGATAAAGTGGCCAAAGCTTATACTTGGGCCAGAAGGCAGAATATAGGAAACTACATGAAAACATGAATAATTCAGTGAAAATGACTGTAAACAGATGAGAACTTGTTTTAGAACAGCTGAGATTCTCCAAGTCAGTTCTTAGTGTAGAAAAGGTAGCTAAAGCCGGGAAATACTTAATTGGAGTTAAGATCACATGAAACACTGTATGAATCCTATATTCTTTACTTAAAGGAGACTAGAGTGGTAAATGTGTGTTATACAAGGCAGAATACCATTGAAATAGAGAAAGAAACACGTTCGGCAGCTTTGGAAAGCCTTACACTTCACTGAAATGTAGTACTGCACTCTATAACACAGTTGAGAGGCAATGTTCCCTAGCTGCCTCAGTTCATAACAGTGTGTAGGAGGTTGTTTGATAAAGTGGCCAAAGCTTATACTTGGGCAAGAAGTCAGAATATAGGAAACTACATGAAAACATGAATAATTCAGTGAAAATGACTGTAAACAGATGAGAACTTGTTTTAGAACAGCTGAAAGTGATTCTCCAAGTCAGTTCTTAGTGTAGAAAAGGTAGCTAAATCCGGGAAATACTTAGTTGGAGTTAAGATCACATGAAACACTGTATGAATCCTATATTGTTTACTTAAAGGAGACTACAGTGGTAAATGTGTGTTATATAAGGCAGAATACCATTGAAATACAGAAAGAAACACTTTCGGCAGCTTTGGAAAGCCTTACACTTCACTGAAATGTAGTACTACACTCTATAACTCAGTTGAGAGACAATGTTCCCTAGCTCCCTCAGTGTATAACAGTGTGTAGGAAGTTGTTTGATAAAGTGGGCAAAGCTTATACTTTGGCCAGAAGGTAGAATATAGGAAACTACATGAAAACATGAATAATTCAGTGAAAATGACTGTAAACAGATGAGAACTTGTTTAGAACAGCTGAAAGAGATTCTCCAAATCAGTTCTTAGTGTAGAAAAGGTAGTTAAGATCCGGGAAATCCTTAATTGGAGTTAAGATCACATGAAACACTGTATGAATCCTATATTCTTTACTTAAAGGAGACTAGAGTGGTAAATGTGTGTTATACAAGGCAGAATACCATTGAAATAGAGAAAGAAACACGTTCGGCAGCTTTGGAAAGCCTTACACTTCACTGAAATGTAGTACTGCACTCTATTACACAGTTGAGAGGCAATGTTCCCTAGCTGCCTCAGTTCATAACAGTGTGTAGGAGGTTGTTTGATAAAGTGGCCAAAGCTTATACTTGGGCAAGAAGTCAGAATATAGGAAACTACATGAAAACATGAATAATTCAGTGAAAATGACTGTAAACAGATGAGAACTTGTTTTAGAACAGCTGAAAGAGATTCTCCAAGTCAGTTCTTAGTGTAGAAAAGGTAGCTAAATCCGGGAAATACTTAGTTGGAGTTAAGATCACATGAAACACTGTATGAATCCTATATTGTTTACTTAAAGGAGACTACAGTGGTAAATGTGTGTTATATAAGGCAGAATACCATTGAAATACAGAAAGAAACACTTTCGGCAGCTTTGGAAAGCCTTACACTTCACTGAAATGTAGTAATACACTCTATAACTCAGTTGAGAGACAATGTTCCCTAGCTCCCTCAGTGTATAACAGTGTGTAGGAAGTTGTTTGATAAAGTGGGCAAAGCTTATACTTTGGCCAGAAGGTAGAATATAGGAAACTACATGAAAACATGAATAATTCAGTGAAAATGACTGTAAACAGATGAGAACTTGTTTAGAACAGCTGAAAGAGATTCTCCAAATCAGTTCTTAGTGTAGAAAAGGTAGTTAAGATCCGGGAAATCCTTAATTGGAGTTAAGATCACATGAAACACTGTATGAATCCTATATTCTTTACTTAAAGGAGACTAGAGTGGTAAATGTGTGTTATACAAGGCAGAATACCATTGAAATAGAGAAAGAAACACGTTCGGCAGCTTTGGAAAGCCTTACACTTCACTGAAATTTAGTACTACACTCTATAACACAGTTGAGAGACAATGTTCCCTAGCTGCCTCAGTGCATAACAGTGTGTAGGAGGTTGTTTGATAAAGTGGCCAAAGCTTATACTTGGGCAAGAAGTCAGAATATAGGAAACTACATGAAAACATGAATAATTCAGTGAAAATGACTGTAAACAGATGAGAACTTGTTTTAGAACAGCTGAGATTCTCCAAGTCAGTTCTTAGTGTAGAAAAGGTAGCTAAAGCCGGGAAATACTTAATTGGAGTTAAGATCACATGAAACACTGTATGAATCCTATATTCTTTACTTAAAGGAGACTAGAGTGGTAAATGTGTGTTATACAAGGCAGAATACCATTGAAATAGAGAAAGAAACACGTTCGGCGGCTTTGGAAAGCCTTACACTTCACTGAAATGTAGTACTGCACTCTATAACACAGTTGAGAGACAATGTTCCCTAGCTCCCTCAGTTTATAACAGTGTGTAGGAAGTTGTTTGATAAAGTGGCCAAAGCTTATACTTGGACCAGAAGTCAGAATATAGGAAACTACATGAAAAAATGAATAATTCAGTGAAAATGACTGTAAACAGATGAGAACTTGTTTTAGAACAGCTGAAAGAGATTCTCCAAGTCAGTTCTTAGTGTAGAAAAGGTAGCTAAGATAAGGGAAATCCTTAATTCCAGTTAAGATCACATGAAACACTGTATGAATCCAATATTCTTTACTTAAAAGAGACTAGAGTGGTAAATGTGTGCTATACAAGGCAGAATACCATTGAAATAGAGAAAGAAACACGTTCGGCAGCTTTGGAAAGCCTTACACTTCACTGAAATGTAGTACTACACTCTATAACACAGTTGAGAGACAATGTTCCCTAGCTCCCTCAGTTCATAACAGTGTGTAGGAAGTTGTTTGATAAAGTGGGCAAAGCTTATACTTGGGCCAGAAGGCAGAATATAGGAAACTACATGAAAACATTAATAATTATGTGAAAATGACTGTAAACAGATGAGAACTTGTTTAGAACAGCTGAAAGAGAATCTCCAAGTCAGTTCTTAGTGTAGAAAAGGTAGCTAAAGCCGGGAAATACTTAATTGGAGTTAAGATGACATGAAACACTGTATGAATCCTATATTCTTTACTTAAAAGAGACTAGAGTGGTAAATGTGTGCTATACAAGGCAGAATACCATTGAAATAGAGAAAGAAACACGTTCGGCAGCTTTGGAAAGCCTTACAATTCACTGAAATGTAGTACTACACTCTATAACACATTTGAGAGACAATGTTCCCTAGCTCCCTCAGTTCATAACAGTGTGTAGGAAGTTGTTTGATAAAGTGGGCAAAGCTTATACTTGGACCAAAAGGCAAAATATAGGAAACTACATGAACCATTCATAATTCAGTGAAAATGACTGTAAGCAGATGAGAACTTGTTTAGAAAAGTTGAAAGAGAATCTCCAAGTCAGTTCTTAGTGTAGAAAAGGTAGCTAAGATAAGGGAAATCCTTAATTCGAGTTAAGATAACATCAAACACTGTATGAATCCTATATTGTTTACTTAAAGGAGACTAGAGTGGTAAATGTGTGTTATATAAGGCAGAATACCATTGAAATACAGAAAGAAACACTTTCGGCAGCTTTGGAAAGCCTTACACTTCACTGAAATGTAGTACTACACTCTATAACTCAGTTGAGAGACAATGTTCCCTAGCTCCCTCAGTGTATAACAGTGTGTAGGAAGTTGTTTGATAAAGTGGGCAAAGCTTATACTTTGGCCAGAAGGTAGAATATAGGAAACTACATGAAAACATGAATAATTCAGTGAAAATGACTGTAAACAGATGAGAACTTGTTTAGAACAGCTGAAAGAGAATCTCCAAGTCAGTTCTTAGTGTAGAAAAGGTAGTTAAGATCCGGGAAATCCTTAATTGGAGTTAAGATCACATGAAACACTGTATGAATCCTATATTCTTTACTTAAAGGAGACTAGAGTGGTAAATGTGTGTTATACAAGGCAGAATACCATTGAAATAGAGAAAGAAACACGTTCGGCAGCTTTTGAAAGCCTTACACTTCACTGAAATGTAGTACTACACTCTATAACACAGTTGAGAGACAATGTTCCCTAGCTGCCTCAGTTCATAACAGTGTGTATGGGGTTGTTTGATAAAGTGGCCAAAGCTTATACTTGGGCAAGAAGTCAGAATATAGGAAACTACATGAAAACATGAATAATTCAGTGAAAATGACTGTAAACAGATGAGAACTTGTTTTAGAACAGCTGAAAGAGATTCTCCAAGTCAGTTCTTAGTGTAGAAAAGGTAGCTATATCCGGGAAATACTTAGTTGGAGTTAAGATCACATGAAACACTGTATGAATCCTATATTGTTTACTTAAAGGAGACTAGAGTGGTAAATGTGTGTTATATAAGGTAGAATACCATTGAAATAGAGAAAGAAACACGTTCGGAAGCTTTGGAAAGCCTTACACTTCATTGAAATGTAGTACTACACTCTATAACACAGTTGAGAGACAATGTTCCCTAGCTCCCTCAGTTTATAACAGTGTGTAGGAAGTTGTTTGATAAAGTGGAAAAAGCTTATACTTGGGCCAGAAGGCAGAATATAGGAAACTACAAGAAAACATGAATAATTCAGTGAAAATGACTGTAAACAGATGAGAACTTGTTTAGAACAGCTGAAAGAGATTCTCCAAGTCAGTTCTTAGTGTAGAAAAGGTAGCTAAAGCCGGGAAATACTTAATTGGAGTTAAGATGACATGAAACACTGTAGGAATCCTATATTCTTTACTTAAAGGAGACTAGAGTGTTAAATGTGTGTTATACAAGGCAGAATACCATTGAAATAGAGAAAGAAACACGTTCGGCAGCTTTGGAAAGCCTTACACTTCACTGAAATGTAGTACTACACTCTATAACACAGTTGAGAGACAATGTTCCCTAGCTCCCTCAGTTTATAACAGTGTGTAGGCAGTTGTTTGATAAAGTGGCCAAAGCTTATACTTGGGCCAGAAGTCAGAATATAGGAAACTACATGAAAACATGAATAATTCAGTGAAAATGACTGTAAACAGATAAGAACTTGTTTTAGAACAGCTGAAAGAGATTCTCCAAGTCAGTTCTTAGTGTAGAAAAGGTAGCTAAGATAAGGGAAATCCTTAATTCCAGCTAAGATCACATGAAACACTGTATGAATCCAATATTCTTTACTTAAAAGAGACTAGAGTGGTAAATGTGTGCTATACAAGGCAGAATACCATTGAAATAGAGAAAGAAACACGTTCGGCAGCTTTGGAAAGCCTTACACTTCACTGAAATGTAGTACTACACTCTATAACACAGTTGAGAGACAATGTTCCCTACATCCCTCAGTTTATAACAGTGTGTAGGAAGTTGTTTGATAAAGTGGCCAAAGCTTATACTTGGGCCAGAAGTCAGAATATAGGAAACTACATGAAAACATGAATAATTCAGTGAAAATGACTGTAAACAGATGAGAACTTGTTTTAGAACAGCTGAAAGAGAATCTCCAAGTCAGTTCTTAGTGTAGAAAGGGTAGCTAAGATAAAGGAAATACTTAATTGCTGTTAAGATCACATGAAACACTGTATGAATCCTATATTGTTTACTTAAAGGAGACTAGAGTGGTAAATGTGTGTTATATAAGGCAGAATACCATTGAAATAGAGAAAGAAACACGTTCAGAAGCTTTGGAAAGCCTTACACTTCACTGAAATGTAGTACTACACTCTATAACACAGTTGAGAGACAATGTTCCCTAGCTCCCTCAGTTTATAACAGTGTGTAGGAAGTTGTTTGATAAAGTGGGCAAAGCTTATACTTGCGCCAGAAGGCAGAATATAGGAAACTACATGAAAACATGAATAATTCAGTGAAAATAACTCTAAACAGATGAGAACTTGTTTAGAACAGCTGAAAGAGAATCTCCAAGGCAGTTCTTAGTGTAGAAAAGGTAGGTAAGATAAGGGAAATCCTTAATTCGAGTTAAGATAACATCAAACACTCTATGAATCCTATATTCATTACTTAAAGGAGCCTAGAGTGGTAAATGTGTGTTATACAAGGCAGAATACCATTGAAATAGAGAAAGAAACACGTTCGGCAGCTTTGGAAAGCCTTACACTTCACTAAAATGTAGTACTACACTCTATAACACAGTTGAGAGACAATGTTCCCGAGCTGCCTCAGTTCATAACAGTGTGCAGGAAGTTGCTTGATAAAGTGGGCAAAGCTTATACTTGGACCAGAAGGCAGAATATAGCAAACTACATGAAAACATGATTACTTCACTGAAAATGACTGTAAACAGATGAGAACTTGTTTTAGAACAGCTGAAAGAGATTCTCCAAGTCAGTTCTTAGTGTAGAAAAGGTAGCTAAATCCGGGAAATCCTTAATTGGAGTTAAGATCACATGAAACACTTTATGAATCCTATATTGTTTACTTAAAGGAGACTAGAGTGGTAAATGTGTGTCATACAAGGCAGAATACCATTGAAATAGAGAAAGAAACACGTTCGGCAGCTTTGGAAAGCCTTACACTTCACTGAAATGTAGTACTACACTCTATAACACATTTGAGAGACAATGTTCCCTAGCTCCCTCAGTTTATAACAGTGTGCATGAAGTATTTTGATAAAGTGGCCAAAGCTTATACTTGGGCCAGAAGTCAGAATATAGGAAACTACATGAAAACATGAATAATTCAGTGAAAATGACTGTAAAAAGATGAGAACTTGTTTAGAAAAGTTGAAAGAGAATCTCCAAGTCAGTTCTTAGTGTAGAAAAGGAAGCTAAGATAAGGGAAATCCTTAATTCGAGTTAAGATAACATCAAACACTGTATGAATCCTATATTCATTACTTAAAGGAGACTAGAGTGGTAAATGTGTGTTATAGAAGGCAGAATACCATTAAAATAGAGATAGAAAAATGTTCGGCAGCTTTGGAAAGCCTTACACATCACTGAAATGTAGTACTACACTCTATAACACAGTTGAGAGACAATGTTCCCTAGCTGCCTCAGTTCATAACAGTGTGTAGGAAGTTGTTTGATAAAGTGGGCAAAGCTTATACTTGGGCCAGAAGGCAGAATATTGGAAACTACATGAAAACATGAATAATTCAGTGAAAATGACTGTAAACAGATGAGAACTTGTTTAGAACAGCTGAAAGAGATTCTCCAAGTCAGTTCTTAGTGTAGAAAAGGTAGCTAAAGCCGGGAAATACTTAATTGGAGTTAAGATGACATGAAACACTGTAGGAATCCTATATTCTTTACTTAAAGGAGACTAGAGTGTTAAATGTGTGTTATACAAGGCAGAATACCATTGAAATAGAGAAAGAAACACGTTCGGCAGCTTTGGAAAGCCTTACACTTCACTGAAATGTAGTACTACACTCTATAACACAGTTGAGAGACAATGTTCCCTAGCTCCCTCAGTTTATAACAGTGTGTAGGCAGTTGTTTGATAAAGTGGCCAAAGCTTATACTTGGGCCAGAAGTCAGAATATAGGAAACTACATGAAAACATGAATAATTCAGTGAAAATGACTGTAAACAGATAAGAACTTGTTTTAGAACAGCTGAAAGAGATTCTCCAAGTCAGTTCTTAGTGTAGAAAAGGTAGCTAAGATAAGGGAAATCCTTAATTCCAGCTAAGATCACATGAAACACTGTATGAATCCAATATTCTTTACTTAAAAGAGACTAGAGTGGTAAATGTGTGCTATACAAGGCAGAATACCATTGAAATAGAGAAAGAAACACGTTCGGCAGCTTTGGAAAGCCTTACACTTCACTGAAATGTAGTACTACACTCTATAACACAGTTGAGAGACAATGTTCCCTACATCCCTCAGTTTATAACAGTGTGTAGGAAGTTGTTTGATAAAGTGGCCAAAGCTTATACTTGGGCCAGAAGTCAGAATATAGGAAACTACATGAAAACATGAATAATTCAGTGAAAATGACTGTAAACAGATGAGAACTTGTTTTAGAACAGCTGAAAGAGAATCTCCAAGTCAGTTCTTAGTGTAGAAAGGGTAGCTAAGATAAAGGAAATACTTAATTGCTGTTAAGATCACATGAAACACTGTATGAATCCTATATTGTTTACTTAAAGGAGACTAGAGTGGTAAATGTGTGTTATATAAGGCAGAATACCATTGAAATAGAGAAAGAAACACGTTCAGAAGCTTTGGAAAGCCTTACACTTCACTGAAATGTAGTACTACACTCTATAACACAGTTGAGAGACAATGTTCCCTAGCTCCCTCAGTTTATAACAGTGTGTAGGAAGTTGTTTGATAAAGTGGGCAAAGCTTATACTTGGGCCAGAAGGCAGAATATAGGAAACTACATGAAAACATGAATAATTCAGTGAAAATAACTCTAAACAGATGAGAACTTGTTTAGAACAGCTGAAAGAGAATCTCCAAGGCAGTTCTTAGTGTAGAAAAGGTAGGTAAGATAAGGGAAATCCTTAATTCGAGTTAAGATAACATCAAACACTCTATGAATCCTATATTCATTACTTAAAGGAGCCTAGAGTGGTAAATGTGTGTTATACAAGGCAGAATACCATTGAAATAGAGAAAGAAACACGTTCGGCAGCTTTGGAAAGCCTTACACTTCACTAAAATGTAGTACTACACTCTATAACACAGTTGAGAGACAATGTTCCCGAGCTGCCTCAGTTCATAACAGTGTGCAGGAAGTTGCTTGATAAAGTGGGCAAAGCTTATACTTGGACCAGAAGGCAGAATATAGCAAACTACATGAAAACATGATTACTTCACTGAAAATGACTGTAAACAGATGAGAACTTGTTTTAGAACAGCTGAAAGAGATTCTCCAAGTCAGTTCTTAGTGTAGAAAAGGTAGCTAAATCCGGGAAATCCTTAATTGGAGTTAAGATCACATGAAACACTTTATGAATCCTATATTGTTTACTTAAAGGAGACTAGAGTGGTAAATGTGTGTCATACAAGGCAGAATACCATTGAAATAGAGAAAGAAACACGTTCGGCAGCTTTGGAAAGCCTTACACTTCACTGAAATGTAGTACTACACTCTATAACACATTTGAGAGACAATGTTCCCTAGCTCCCTCAGTTTATAACAGTGTGCATGAAGTATTTTGATAAAGTGGCCAAAGCTTATACTTGGGCCAGAAGTCAGAATATAGGAAACTACATGAAAACATGAATAATTCAGTGAAAATGACTGTAAAAAGATGAGAACTTGTTTAGAAAAGTTGAAAGAGAATCTCCAAGTCAGTTCTTAGTGTAGAAAAGGAAGCTAAGATAAGGGAAATCCTTAATTCGAGTTAAGATAACATCAAACACTGTATGAATCCTATATTCATTACTTAAAGGAGACTAGAGTGGTAAATGTGTGTTATAGAAGGCAGAATACCATTAAAATAGAGATAGAAAAATGTTCGGCAGCTTTGGAAAGCCTTACACATCACTGAAATGTAGTACTACACTCTATAACACAGTTGAGAGACAATGTTCCCTAGCTGCCTCAGTTCATAACAGTGTGTAGGAAGTTGTTTGATAAAGTGGGCAAAGCTTATACTTGGGCCAGAAGGCAGAATATTGGAAACTACATGAAAACATGAATAATTCAGTGAAAATGACTGTAAACAGATGAGAACTTGTTTAGAACAGCTGAAAGAGATTCTCCAAGTCAGTTCTTAGTGTAGAAAAGGTAGCTAAAGCCGGGAAATACTTAATTGGAGTTAAGATGACATGAAACACTGTAGGAATCCTATATTCTTTACTTAAAGGAGACTAGAGTGTTAAATGTGTGTTATACAAGGCAGAATACCATTGAAATAGAGAAAGAAACACGTTCGGCAGCTTTGGAAAGCCTTACACTTCACTGAAATGTAGTACTACACTCTATAACACAGTTGAGAGACAATGTTCCCTAGCTCCCTCAGTTTATAACAGTGTGTAGGCAGTTGTTTGATAAAGTGGCCAAAGCTTATACTTGGGCCAGAAGTCAGAATATAGGAAACTACATGAAAACATGAATAATTCAGTGAAAATGACTGTAAACAGATAAGAACTTGTTTTAGAACAGCTGAAAGAGATTCTCCAAGTCAGTTCTTAGTGTAGAAAAGGTAGCTAAGATAAGGGAAATCCTTAATTCCAGCTAAGATCACATGAAACACTGTATGAATCCAATATTCTTTACTTAAAAGAGACTAGAGTGGTAAATGTGTGCTATACAAGGCAGAATACCATTGAAATAGAGAAAGAAACACGTTCGGCAGCTTTGGAAAGCCTTACACTTCACTGAAATGTAGTACTACACTCTATAACACAGTTGAGAGACAATGTTCCCTACATCCCTCAGTTTATAACAGTGTGTAGGAAGTTGTTTGATAAAGTGGCCAAAGCTTATACTTGGGCCAGAAGTCAGAATATAGGAAACTACATGAAAACATGAATAATTCAGTGAAAATGACTGTAAACAGATGAGAACTTGTTTTAGAACAGCTGAAAGAGAATCTACAAGTCAGTTCTTAGTGTAGAAAGGGTAGCTAAGATAAAGGAAATACTTAATTGCTGTTAAGATCACATGAAACACTGTATGAATCCTATATTGTTTACTTAAAGGAGACTAGAGTGGTAAATGTGTGTTATATAAGGCAGAATACCATTGAAATAGAGAAAGAAACACGTTCAGAAGCTTTGGAAAGCCTTACACTTCACTGAAATGTAGTACTACACTCTATAACACAGTTGAGAGACAATGTTCCCTAGCTCCCTCAGTTTATAACAGTGTGTAGGAATTTGTTTGATAAAGTGGGCAAAGCTTATACTTGGGCCAGAAGGCAGAATATAGGAAACTACATGAAAACATGAATAATTCAGTGAAAATAACTCTAAACAGATGAGAACTTGTTTAGAACAGCTGAAAGAGAATCTCCAAGGCAGTTCTTAGTGTAGAAAAGGTAGGTAAGATAAGGGAAATCCTTAATTCGAGTTAAGATAACATCAAACACTCTATGAATCCTATATTCATTACTTAAAGGAGCCTAGAGTGGTAAATGTGTGTTATACAAGGCAGAATACCATTGAAATAGAGAAAGAAACACGTTCGGCAGCTTTGGAAAGCCTTACACTTCACTAAAATGTAGTACTACACTCTATAACACAGTTGAGAGACAATGTTCCCGAGCTGCCTCAGTTCATAACAGTGTGCAGGAAGTTGCTTGATAAAGTGGGCAAAGCTTATACTTGGACCAGAAGGCAGAATATAGCAAACTACATGAAAACATGATTACTTCACTGAAAATGACTGTAAACAGATGAGAACTTGTTTTAGAACAGCTGAAAGAGATTCTCCAAGTCAGTTCTTAGTGTAGAAAAGGTAGCTAAATCCGGGAAATCCTTAATTGGAGTTAAGATCACATGAAACACTTTATGAATCCTATATTGTTTACTTAAAGGAGACTAGAGTGGTAAATGTGTGTCATACAAGGCAGAATACCATTGAAATAGAGAAAGAAACACGTTCGGCAGCTTTGGAAAGCCTTACACTTCACTGAAATGTAGTACTACACTCTATAACACATTTGAGAGACAATGTTCCCTAGCTCCCTCAGTTTATAACAGTGTGCATGAAGTATTTTGATAAAGTGGCCAAAGCTTATACTTGGGCCAGAAGTCAGAATATAGGAAACTACATGAAAACATGAATAATTCAGTGAAAATGACTGTAAAAAGATGAGAACTTGTTTAGAAAAGTTGAAAGAGAATCTCCAAGTCAGTTCTTAGTGTAGAAAAGGAAGCTAAGATAAGGGAAATCCTTAATTCGAGTTAAGATAACATCAAACACTGTATGAATCCTATATTCATTACTTAAAGGAGACTAGAGTGGTAAATGTGTGTTATAGAAGGCAGAATACCATTAAAATAGAGATAGAAAAATGTTCGGCAGCTTTGGAAAGCCTTACACATCACTGAAATGTAGTACTACACTCTATAACACAGTTGAGAGACAATGTTCCCTAGCTGCCTCAGTTCATAACAGTGTGTAGGAAGTTGTTTGATAAAGTGGGCAAAGCTTATACTTGGGCCAGAAGGCAGAATATTGGAAACTACATGAAAACATGAATAATTCAGTGAAAATGACTGTAAACAGATGAGAACTTGTTTAGAACAGCTGAAAGAGATTCTCCAAGTCAGTTCTTAGTGTAGAAAAGGTAGTTAAGATCAGGGAAATCCTTAATTGGAGTTAAGATCACATGAAACACTGTATGAATCCTATATTCTTTACTTAAAGGAGACTAGAGTGGTAAATGTGTGTTATACAAGGGAGAATACCATTGAAATAGAGAAAGAAACACGTTCGGCAGCTTTGGAAAGCCTTACACTTCACTGAAATGTAGTACTGCACTCTATAACACAGTTGAGAGGCAATGTTCCCTAGCTGCCTCAGTTCATAACAGTGTGTAGGAGGTTGTTTGATAAAGTGGCCAAAGCTTATACTTGGGCCAGAAGTCAGAATATTGGAAACTACATGAAAACATGAATAATTCAGTGAAAATGACTGTAAACAGATGAGTACTTGTTTTAGAACAGCTGAAAGAGATTCTCCAAGTCAGTTCTTAGTGTAGAAAAGGTAGCTAAATCCGGGAAATACTTAATTGGAGTTAAGATCACATGAAACACTGTATGAATCCTATATTCTTTACCTAAAGGAGACTAGAGTGGTAAATGTGTGTTATACAAGGCAGAATACCATTGAAATAGAGAAAGAAACATGTTCGGAAGCTTTGGAAAGCCTTACACTTCACTGAAATGTAGTACTACACTCTATAACACAGTTGAGAGACAACGTTCCCGAGCTGCCTCAGTTCATAACAGTGTGCAGGAAGTTGTTTGATAAAGTGGGAAAAGCTTATACTTGGGCCAGAAGGCAGAATATTGGAAACTACATGAAAAAATGAATAATTCAGTGAAAATGACTGTAAACAGATGAGAACTTGTTTAGAACAGCTGAAAGAGAATCTCCGAGTCAGTTCTTAGTGTAGAAAAGGTAGCTAAGATAAGGGAAATCCTTAATTCTAGTTAAGATCACATGAAACACTGTATGAATCCAATATTCTTTACTTAAAAGAGACTAGAGTGGTAAATGTGTGTTATACAAGGCAGAATACCATTGAAATAGAGAAAGAAACATGTTCGGAAGATTTGGAAAGCCTTACACTTCACTGAAATGTAGTACTACACTCTATAACACAGTTGAGAGACAATGTTCCCTAGCTCCCTCAGTTTATAACAGTGTGCAGGAAGTTGTTTGATAAAGTGGGCAAAGCTTATACTTGGGCCAGAAGGCAGAATATAGGAAACTACATGAAAACATGAATAATTCAGTGAAAATGACTGTAAACAGATGAGAACTTGTTTAGAACAGCTGAAAGAGAATCTCCAAGTCAGTTCTTAGTGTAGAAAAGGTAGCTAAGATAAGGGAAATCCTTAATTCGAGTTTAGACAACATCAAACACTGTATGAATCCTATATTCTTTACTTAAAGGAGACTAGGGTGGTTAATGTGTGTTAAACAAGGCAGAATACCATTGAAGTAGAGAAAGAAACACGTTCGGCAGCTTTGGAAAGCCTTAGACTTCACTGAAATGTAGTACTACACTCTATAACACAGTTGATAGACAATGTTCCCGATCTGCCTCAGTTCATAACAGTGTGTAGGAAGTGTGCAAAGCTTATACTTGGAACAGAAGGCAGAATATAGGAAACTACATGAAAACATGGATAATTCAGAGAAAATGACTGTAAACAGATGAGAACTTGTTTAGAACAGCTGAAAGAGAATCTCCAAGTCAGTTCTTAGTGTAGAAAAGGTAGCTAAGATCCGGGAAATCCTTAATTCAAGTTAAGATGACATCAAACACTGTATGAATCCTATATTCTATACTTAAAGGAGACTAGAGTGGTAAATGTGTGCTATACAAGGCAGAATACCATTGAAATAGAGAAAGAAACACGTTCGGCAGCTTTGGAAAGCCTTACACTTTACTGAAATGCAGTACTACACTCTATAACACAGTTGAGATACAACGTTCCCGAACTGCCTCAGTTCATAGCAGTGTGTAGGAAGTTGTTTGATAAAGTGGGCAAAGCTTATACTTGGACCAGAAGGCAGAATATAGGAAACGACATGAAAACATGGATAATTCAGAGAAAATGACTATAAACAGATGAGAACTTGATTAAAACAGCAGAAAGAGACTCTCCAAGTCAGTTCTTAGTGTAGAAAAGGTAGCTAAGATCCGGGAAATCCTTAATTCGAGTTAAGATCACATGAAACACTGTATGAATCCTATATTCTTTACTTAAAAAAGACTATAGTGGGAAATGTGTGTTATACAAGGTAGAATACCATTGAAATAGAGAAAGAAACACGTTCGGCAGCTTTGGAAAGCCTTACACTTCACTGAATTGTAGTACTACACTCTATAACACAGTTGAGAGGCAATGTTCCCTAGCTGGCTCAGTTGATAACAGTGTGTAGGAAGTTTTTTGATAAAGTGGGCAAAGCTTATATTTTTACCAGAAGGCAGAATATAGGAAACTACATGAAAACATGAATAATTCGGAGAAAATGACTGTAAACAGATGAGAACTTGTTTAGAACAGCTGAAAGAGATACTCCAAGTCAGTTCTTAGTGTAGAAAAGGTAGCTAAGATCCGGGAAATCCTTAATTCGAGTTAAGATCACATGAAACACTGTATGAATCCTATTTTCTTTACGTAAAGGAGACTAGAGTGGTAAATGTGTGTTATATAAGGCAGAATACCATTGAAATAGAGAAAAAATCACGTTCGGCAGCTTTGGAAAGCCTTACACTTCACTGAAATGTAGTACTACACTCTATAACACAATTGAGATACAACGTTCCCGAGCTGCCTCAGTTCATAACAGTGTGTAGGAAGTTGTTTGATAAAGTGGGCAAAGCTTATACTTGGACCAGAAGGCAGAATATAGGAAACTACATGAAAACATGGATAATTCAGAGAAAATGACTGTAAACAGATGAGAACTTGTTTAAAACAGCTGAAAGAGATTCTCCAAGTCAGTTCTTAGTGTAGAAAAGGTAGCTAAGATCCGGGAAATCCTTAATTCAAGTTAAGATGACATCAAACACTGTATGAATCCTATATTCTATACTTAAAGGAGACTAGAGTGGTAAATGTGTGCTATACAATGCAGAATACCATTGAAATAGAGAAAGAAACACGTTCGGCAGCTTTGGAAAGCCTTACACTTTACTCAAATGCAGTACTAAACTCTATAACACAGTTGAGATACAACGTTCCCGAACTGCCTCAGTTCATAGCAGTGTGTAGGAAGTTGTTTGATAAAGTGGGCAAAGCTTATACTTGGACCAGAAGGCAGAATATAGGAAACGACATGAAAACATGGATAATTCAGAGAAAATGACTATAAACAGATGAGAACTTGATTAAAACAGCAGAAAGAGACTCTCCAAGTCAGTTCTTAGTGTAGAAAAGGTAGCTAAGATCCGGGAAATCCTTAATTCGAGTTAAGATCACATGAAACACTGTATGAATCCTATATTCTTTACTTAAAAAAGAGTATAGTGGGAAATGTGTGTTATACAAGGTAGAATACCATTGAAATAGAGAAAGAAACACGTTCAGCAGCTTTGGAAAGCCTTACACTTCACTGAAATGTAGTACTACACTCTATAACACATTTGCGAGACAATGTTTCCGAGCTGCCTCAGTTCATAACAGTGTGTAGGAAGTTGTTTGATAAAGTGGGCAAAGCTTATACTTGGACCAGAAGGCAGAATATAGGAAACGACATGAAAACATGGATAATTCAGAGAAAATGACTATAAACAGATGAGAACTTGATTAAAACAGCAGAAAGAGATTCTCCAAGTCAGTTCTTAGTGTAGAAAAGGTAGCTAAGATCCGGGAAATCCTTAATTCGAGTTAAGATCACATGAAACACTGTATGAATCCTATATTCTTTACTTAAAGGAAACTAGAGTGGTTAATGTGTGTTATACAAGGCAGAATACCATTGAAATAGAGAAAGAAACACGTTCGGCTGCTTTGGAAAGCCTTACACTTCACTGAAATGTAGTACTACACTCTATAACACAGTTGAGAGGCAATATTCCCGAGCTGCCTCAGTTCATAATAGTGTGTAGGAAGTTGTTTGATAAAGTGGGCAAAGCTTATACTTGGACCAGAAGGCAGAATATAGGAAACTACATGAAAACATGGATAATTCAGAGAAAATGACTGTAAACAGATGAGAACTTGTTTAAAACAGCTGAAAGCGATTCTCCAAGTCAGTTCTTAGTGTAGAAAAGGTAGCTAAGATCCGGGAAATCCTTAATTCGAGTTAAGATGACATGAAACACTGTATGAATCCTATATTCTTTACGTAAAGGAGACTAGAGTGGTTAATGTGTGTTAAACAAGGCAGAATACCATTGAAGTAGAGAAAGAAACAAGTTCGGCAGCTTTGGAAAGCCTTAGACTTCACTGAAATGTAGTACTACACTCTATAACACAGTTGAGAAACAATGTTCCCGAGCTGCCTCAGTTCAAAACAGTGTGTAGGAAGTTGTTTGAAAAAGTGTGCAAAGCTTATACTTGGAACAGAAGGCAGAATATAGGAAACTACATGAAAACATGGATAATTCAGAGAAAATGACTGTAAACGGATGAGAGCTTGATTAGAACAGCTGAAGGAGATTCTCCAAGTCAGTTCTTAGTGTAGAAAAGGTAGCTAAGATCCGGGAAATCCTTAATTCGAGTTAAGATCACCTGAAACACTGTATGAATCCTATATTCTCTACAAAGAGGAGACTAGAGTGGTAAATGTGTGTTATACAAGGCAGAATGCCATTGAAATAGTGAAAGAAACACGTTCGGCAGCTTTGGAAAGCCTTACACTTCACTGAACTGTAGTACTACACTCTGTAACACAGTTGAGAGACAATGTTCCCGAGCTGCCTCAGTTCATAAGAGTGTGTTGGAAGTTGTTTGATAAGGTGGGCAAAGCTTATACTTGGACCAGAAGGCAGAATATAGGAAACTACATGAAAACATGGATAATTCAGAGAAAATGACTGTAAACAGATGAGAACTTATTTAGAACAGCTGAAAGAGATTCTCCAAGTCAGTTCTTACTGTAGAAAAGGTAGCTAAGAACCGGGAAATCCTTAAGTCGAGTTAAGATCACATGAAACACTGTATGAATCCTATATTCTTTACTTAAAGGAGACTAGAGTGGTTAATGTGTGTTAAACAAGGCAGAATACCATTGAAGTAGAGAAAGAAACACGTTCGGCAGCTTTGGAAAGCCTTAGACTTCACTGAAATGTAGTACTACACTCTATAACACAGTTGAGAGGCAATGTTCCCGAGCTGCCCCAGTTCATAACAGTGTGTAGGAAGTTGTTTGATAAAGTGTGCAAAGCTTATACTTGGAACAGAAGGCAGAATATAGGAAACTACATGAAAACATGGATAATTCAGAGAAAATGACTGTAAACGGATGAGAACTTGATTAGAACAGCTGAAGGAGATTCTCCAAGTCAGTTCTTAGTGTAGAAAAGGTAGCTAAGATCCGGGAAATCCTTAATTCGAGTTAAGATCACCTGAAACACTGTATGAATCCTATATTCTCTACAAAGAGGAGACTAGAGTGGTAAATGTGTGTTATACAAGGCAGAATGCCATTGAAATAGAGAAAGAAACACGTTCGGCAGCTTCGGAAAGCCTTACACTTCACTGAACTGTAGTACTACACTCTGTAACACAGTTGAGAGACAATGTTCCCGAGCTGCCTCAGTTCATAAGAGTGTGTTGGAAGTTGTTTGATAAGGTGGGCAAAGCTTATACTTGGACCAGAAGGCAGAATATAGGAAACTACATGAAAACATGGATAATTCAGAGAAAATGACTGTAAACAGATGAGAACTTGTTTAGAACAGCTGAAAGAGATTCTCCAAGTCAGTTCTTAGTGTAGAAAAGGTAGCTAAGATCCGGGAAATCCTTAATTCAAGTTAAGATGACATGAAACACTCTATCAATCCTATATTTTTTACTTAAAGGAGACTAGAGTTGTAAATGTGTGTTATACAAGGCAAAATACCATTGAAATGGAGAAAGAAACACGTTCGGCAGCTTTGGAAAGCCTTACACTTCACTGAAATGTAGTACTACACTCTATAACACAGTTTAGAGGCAATGTTCCCGAGATGCCTCAGTTCATAACAGTGTGTAGGAAGTTGTTTGATAAAGTGGGCAAAGCTTATATTTTTACCAGAAGGCAGAATATAGGAAACTACATGAAAACATGAATAATTCGGAGAAAATGACTGTAAACAGATGAGAACTTGTTTAGAACAGCTGAAAGAGATTCTCCAAGTCAGTTCTTAGTGTAGAAAAGGTAGCTAAGATCCGGGAAATCCTTAATTCGAGTTAAGATCACATGAAACACTGTATGAATCCTATATTCTTTACTTAAAGGAGACTAGAGTGGTAAATGTGTGTTATATAAGGCAGAATACCATTGAAATAGAGAAAGAAACACGTTCGGCAGCTTTGGAAAGCCTTACACTTTACTGAAATGCAGTACTACACTCAATAACACAGTTGAGATACAACGTTCCCGAGCTGCCTCAGTTCATAGCAGTGTGTAGGAAGTTGTTTGATAAAGTGGGGAAAGCTTATACTTGGACCAGAAGGGAGAATATAGGAAACGACATGAAAACATGGATAATTCAGAGAAAATGACTATAAACAGATGAGAACTTGATTAAAACAGCAGAAAGAGATTCTCCAAGTCAGTTCTTAGTGTAGAAAAGGTAGCTAAGATCCGGGAAATCCTTAATTCGAGTTAAGATCACCTGAAACACTGTATGAATCCTATATTCTTTACTTAAAAAAGACTATAGTGGGAAATGTGTGTTATACAAGGCAGAATACCATTGAAATAGAGAAAGAAACACGTTCCGCAGCTTTGGAAAGCCTTACACTTCACTGAAATGTAGTACTACACTCTATAACACATTTGCGAGACAATGTTCCCGAGTTGCATCAGTTCATAACAGTGTGAAGGAAGTTGTTTGATAAAGTGGGCAAAGATTATACCTGTGCCAGAAGTCAGAATATAGGAAACTACATGAAAACATGGATAATTCAGTGAAAATGACTGTAAACAGATGAGAACTTGTTTAGAATAGCTGAAAGAGATTCTCCAAGTCAGTTCTTAGTGTAGAAAAGGTAGCTAACATCCCGGAAATCCTTAATTCGAGTTAAGATCACATGAAACACTGTATAAATCCTATATACTTTACTTAAAGGAGACTAGAGTGCTAAATGTGTGTTACACAAGGCAGAATACCATTGAAATAGAGAAAGAAACACGTTCAGCAGCTTTGGAAAGCCTTTCACTTCATAGAAATGTAATACTACACTCTATAACACATTTGCGAGACAATGTTCCCGAGCTGCCTCAGTTCATAACAGTGTGTAGAGAGTTGTTTGATAAAGTGGGCAAAGATTATACTTTTGACAGAAGTAAGAATATAGGAAAATACATGAAAACAAGAATAATTTAGAGAAAATGACTGTAAACTGATGAGAACTCGTTTAGAATAGCTGAAAGAGATTCTCCAAGTCACTTCTTAGTGTAGAAAAGGTAGCTAAGATCCGGGAAATCCTTAATTCGAGTTAAGATCACATGAAACACTGTATGAATCCTATATTCTTTACTTAAAGGAGACTAGAGTGGTAAATGTGTGTTATACAAGGCAGAATACCATTGAAATAGAGAAAGAAACATGTTCGGCAGCTTTGGAAAGCCTTACACTTCACTAAAATGTAGTACTACACTCTATAACACAGGTGAGAGACAATGTTCCCGAGCTGCCTCAGTTCATAACAGTGTGTAGGAAGTTGTTTGATAAAGTGGGCAAAGCTTATACTTCGACCAGAAGGCAGAATATAGGAAACTACATGAAAACATGAATAATGCAGTGAAAATGACTGTAATCAGATAAGAACTTGTTTAGAACAGCTGAAAGAGATTCTCCAAGTCAGTTCTTAGTGTAGAAAAGGTAGCTAAGATCCGGGAAATCCTTAATTCGAGTTAAGATCACATGAAACACTGTATGAATCCTATATTCTATACATAAAGGAGACTAGAGTGGTAAATGTGTGTTATACAAGGCAGAATACCATTGAAATAGAGAAAGAAACACGTTCAGTAGCTTTGGAAAGCCTTACACTTCACTGAAATGTAGTACTACACTCTATAACACAGTTGAGAGACAATGTTCCTGAGCTGCCTCAGTTCATAACAGTGTGTAGGAAGTTGTTTGATAAAGTGGGGAAAGCTTATACTTGGACCAGAAGGCAGAATATAGGAAACTAAATGAAAACATGGATAATTCAGAGAAAATGACTGTAAACAGATGAGAACTTGTTTAGAAAAGCTGAAAGAGATTCTCCAAGTCAGTTCTTAGTGTAGAAAAGTTAGCTAAGATCCCGGAAATCCTCAATTCGAGTTAATATCACATGAAACACTGTATGAATCCTATATTCTTTACTTAAAGGAGACTAGAGTGGTTAATGTGTGTTAAACAATGCAGAATACCATTGAAGTCGAGAAAGAAAAACGTTCGGCAGCTTTGGAAAGACTTACACTTCACTGAAATGTAGTACTACACTCTATAATACAGTTGAGAGACAATGTTCCCGAGCTGCCTCAGTTCATAACAGTTTGTAGGAAGTTGTTTGATAAAGTGGGCAAAGCTTATATTTGGACCAGAAGGCAGAATATAGGAAACTACATGAAAACATGGATAATTCAGAGAAAATGACTGTAAACAGATGAGAACTTGTTTAGAACAGCTGAAAGCGATTCTCCAAGTCAGTTCTTAGTGTAGAAAAGGTAGCTAAGATCCGGGAAATCCTTAATTCGAGTTAAGATCACATGAAACACTGTATGAATCCTATATTCTTTACTAAAAGGAGACTAGAGTGGTAAATGTGTGTTATACAAGGCAGAATACCATTGAAATATAGAAAGAAACACGTTCGGCAGCTTTGGAAAGACTTACACTAAACTGAAATGTTGTACTAAACTCTATAACACAGTTGAGAGACTATGTTCCCGAGCTGCCTCAGTTCATAACAGTGTGTAGGAAGTTGTTTGATAAAGTGGGCAAAGCTTATATTTGGACCAGAAGGCAGAATATAGGAAACTACATGAAAACATGAATAATTCAGAGAAAATGACTGTAAACAGATGAGAACTTGTTTAGAACAGCTGAAAGAGATTCTCCAAGTCAGTTTTTAGTGTAGAAAAGGTAGCTAAGATCCGGGAAATCCTTAATTCGAGTTAAGATCACATGAAACACTGTATGAATCCTATATTCTTTACTAAAAAGTGACTATATGGGTAAATGTGTGTTATACAAGGCAGAATACCATTGAAATAGAGAAAGAAACACGTTCGGCAGCTTTGGAAAGCCTTACACTTCACTGAAATATACTCTATAGCACAGTTGAGAGGCAATGTTCCCGGGCTGCCTCAGTTCATAACAGTGTGTAGGAAGTTGTTTCATAAACTGGGCAAAGCTTATACTTGGACCAGAAGGCAGAATATAGGAAAGTACATGAAAACACGGATAATTCAGAGAAAATGACTGTAAACAGATGAGAACCTGTTTAGAACAGCTGAAAGAGATTCTCCAAGTCAATTCTTAGTGTAGAAAAGGTAGCTAAGATCCGGGAAATCCTTAATTTGAGTTAAAATCACATGAAACACTGTATGAATCCTATATTCTTTACTTAAAGGAGACTAGAGTGGTAAATGTGTGTTATACAAGGCAGAATACCATTGAAATAGAGAAAGAAACACGTTCGGCAGCTTTGGAAAGCCTTACACTTCACTGAAATGTAGTACTACACTCTATAACACAGTTGAGAGACAATGTTCCTGAGCTGCCTCAGTTCATAACAGTGTGTAGGAAGTTGTTTGATAAAGTGGGGAAAGCTTATACTTGGACCAGAAGGCAGAATATAGGAAACTACATGAAAACATGGATGATTCAGAGAAAATGACTGTAAACAGATGAGAACTTGTTTAGAAAAGCTGAAAGAGATTCTCCAAGTCAGTTCTTAGTGTAGAAAAGTTAGCTAAGATCCGGGAAATCCTTAATTCGAGTTAAGATCACATGAAACACTGTATGAATCCTATATTCTTTACTTAAAGGAGACTAGAGAGGTTAATGTGTGTTATACAAGGCAGAATACCATTGAAATAGAGAAAGAAACACGTTCGGCAGCTTTGGAAAGCCTTACACTTCACTGAAATGTAGTACTACACTCTATAACACAGTTGAGAGACAATGTTCCTGAGCTGCCTCAGTTCATAACAGTGTGTAGGAAGTTGTTTGATAAAGTGGGGAAAGCTTATACTTGGACCAGAAGGCAGAATATAGGAAACTACATCAAAACATGGATGATTCAGAGAAAATGACTGTAAACAGATGAGAACTTGTTTAGAAAAGCTGAAAGAGATTCTCCAAGTCAGTTCTTAGTGTAGAAAAGGTAGCTAAGATCCGGGAAATCCTTAATTCGAGTTTAGATCACATGAAACACTGTATGAATCCTATATTCTTTACTTAAAGGAGACTAGAGTGGTTAATGTGTGTTATACAAGGCAGAATACCATTGAAATAGAGAAAGAAACACGTTCGGCAGCTTTGGAAAGCCTTACACTTCACTGAAATGTAGTACTACACTCTATAACACAGTTGAGAGGCAATGTTCCCGAGCTGCCTCAGTTCATAACAGTGTGTAGGAAGTTGTTTGATAAAGTGGGCAAAGCTTATACTTGGACCAGAAGGCAGAATATAGGAAACTACATGAAAACATGGATAATTCAGAGAAAATGACTGTAAACAGATGAGAACTTGTTTAGAAAAGCTGAAAGAGATTCTCCAAGGCAGTTCTTAGTGTAGAAAAGTTAGCTAAGATCCGGGAAATCCTTAATTCGAATTAAGATCACATGAAACACTGTATGAATCCTATATTCTTTACTTAAAGGAGACTAGAGTGGTAAATGTGTGTTAAACAAGGCAGAATACCATTGAAGTCGAGAAAGAAAAATGTTCGGCAGCTTTGGAAAGATTTACACTTCACTGAAATGTAGTACTACACTCTATAACACAGTTGAGAGACAATGTTCCCGAGCTGCCTCAGTTCATAACAGTGTGTAGGAAGTTGTTTGATAAAGTGTGCAAAGCTTATACTTGGAATAGAAGGCAGAATATAGGAAACTACATGAAAACATGAATAATTCAGTGAAAATGCCTGTAAACAGATGAGAACTTGTTTAGAACAGCTGAAAGAGATTCTCCAAGTCAGTTCTTAGTGTAGAAAAGGTAGCTAAGATCTCGGAAATCCTTAATTCGAGTTAAGATCACATGTACACTGTATGAATCCTATATTCTTTACTTAAAGTAGACTAGAGTGGTAAATGTGTGTTATACAAGGCAGAATGCCATTGAAATAGAGAAAGAAACACGTTCGGCAGCTTTGGAAAGCCTTTCACTTCACTGAAATGTAGTACTACACTCTATAACACAGTTGAGAGACAATGTTCCCGAGCTGCCTCAGTTCATAACAGCGTGTAGGAAGTTGTTTGATAAAGTGGGCAAAGCTTATACTTGGACCAGAAGGCAGAATATATTAAAATACATGAAAACATGGATAATTCAGAGAAAATGACTGTAAACAGATGAGAACTTGATTAGAACAGCTGAAAGAGATTCTCCAAGTCAGTTCTTAGTGTAGAAAAGGTAGCTAAGATCCGGGAAATCCTTAATTCGAGTTAAGATCACATGAAACACTGTATGAATCCTATATTCTTTACTTAAAGGAGACTAGAGTGGTAAATGTGTGTTATACAAGGCAGAATACCATTGAAATAGAGAAAGAAACACGTTCGGCAGCTTTGGAAAGCCTTACACTTCACTGAAATGTAATACTACACTCTATAACACAGTTGAGAGGCAATGTTCCCGAGCTGCCTCCATTCATAACAGTGTGTAGGAAGTTGTTTGATAAACTGGGCAAAGCTTATACTTGGACCAGAAGGCAGAATATAGGAAACTACATGAAAACATGGATAATTCAGAGAAAATGACTGTAAACAGATGAGAACTTGTTTAGAATAGCTGAAAGAGATTCTCCAAGTCAGTTCTTAGTGTAGAAAAGGTAGCTAAGATCCAGGAAATCCTTAATTCGAGTTAAGATCACATGAAACACTGTATGAATCCTATATTCTTTACTTAAAGGAGACTAGAGTGGTAAATGTGTGTTATACAAGCAGAATACCATTGAAATAGAGAAAGAAACACGTTCGGCAGCTTTGATAAGCCTTACACATCACTGAAATGTAGTACTACACTCTATAACACAGTTGAGAGACAATGTTCCCGAGCTGCCTCAGTGCATAACAGTGTGTAGGAAGTTGTTTGATAAAGTGGGGAAAGCTTATACTTGGACCAGAAGGCAGAATATAGGAAACTACATGAAAACATGGATAATTCAGAGAAAATGACAGTAAACAGATGAGAACTTGTTTAGAAAAGCTGAAAGAGATTCTCCAAGTCAGTTGTTAGTGTAGAAAAGTTAGCTAAGATCCGGGAAATCCTTAATTCGAGTTAAGATCACATGAAACACTGTATGAATCCTATATTCTTTACTTAAAGGAGACTAGAGTGGTTAATGTGTGTTAAACAAGGCAGAATACCATTGAAGTTGAGAAAGAAAAACGTTCGGCAGCTTTGGAAAGACTTACACTTCACTGAAATATAGTACTACACTCTATAGCACAGTTGAGAGACAATGTTCCCGAGCTGCCTCAGTTCATAACAGTGTGTAGGAAGTTGTTTGATAAAGTGTGCAAAGCTTATACTTGGAATAGAAGGCAGAATATAGGAAACTACATGAAAACATGAATAATTCAGTGAAAATGCATGTAAACAGATGAGAACTTGTTTAGAACTGCTGAAAGAGATTCTCCAAGTCAGTTCTTAGTGTAGAAAAGGTAGCTAAGATCTGGGAAATCCTTAATTCGAGTTAAGATCACATGAAACACTGTATGAATCCTATATTCTTTACTTAAAGTAGACTGGAGTGGTAAATGTGTGTTATACAAGGCAGAATGCCATTGAAATAGAGAAAGAAACACGTTCGGCAGCTTTGGAAAGCCTTACACTTCACTGAAATGTAGTACTACACTCTATAACACAGTTGAGAGGCAATGTTCCCGAGCTGCCTCAGTTCATAACAGTGTGTAGGAAGTTGTTTGATAAAGTGTGCAAAGCTTATACTTGGAATAGAAGGCAGAATATAGGAAACTACATGAATACATGAATAATTCAGTGAAAATGCCTGTAAACAGATGAGAACTTGTTTAGAACAGCTGAAAGAGATTCTCCAAGTCAGTTCTTAGTGTAGAAAAGGTAGCTAAGATCTGGGAAATCCTTAATTCGAGTTAAGATCACATGAAACACTGTATGAATCCTATATTCTTTACTAAAAGGAGACTAGAGTGGTAAATGTGTGTTATACAAGGCAGAATACCATTGAAATATAGAAAGAAACACGTTCGACAGCTTTGGAAAGCCTTACACTTCACTGAAATGTTGTACTACACTCTATAACACAGTTGAGAGACAATGTTCCCGAGCTGCCTCAGTTCATAACAGTGTGTAGGAAGTTGTTTGATAAAGTGGGCAAAGCTTATATTTGGACCAGAAGGCAGATTATAGGAAACTACATGAAAACATGAATAATTCAGAGAAAATGACTGTAAACAGATGAGAACTTGTTTAGAACAGCTGAAAGAGATTCTCCAAGTCAGTTCTTAGTGTAGAAAAGGTAGCTAAGATCCGGGAAATCCTTAATTCGAGTTAAGATCACATGAAACACTGTATGAATCCTATATACTTTACTAAAAAGTGACTATAGGGGTAAATGTGTGTTATACAAGGCAGAATACCATTGAAATAGAGAAAGAAACATGTTCGGCAGCTTTGGAAAGCCGTACACTTCACTGAAAGGTAATACTACACTCTATAACACAGTTGAGAGGCAATGTTCCCGAGCTGCCTCAGTTCAAAACAGTGTGTAGGAAGTTGTTTGATAAACTGGGCAAAGCTTATACTTGGACCAGAAGGCAGAATATATTAAACTATATGAAAACATGGATAATTCAGAGAAAATGACTGTAAACAGATGAGAACTTGTTTAGAACAGATGAAAGAGATTCTCCAAGTCAGTTCTTAGTGTAGAAAAGGCAGCTAAGATCCGGGAAATCCTTAATTCGAGTTAAGATCACATGAAACACTGTATGAATCCTATATTCTTTACTTAAAGGAGACTAGAGTGGTAAATGTGTGTTATACAAGGCAGAATACCATTGAAATAGAGAAAGAAACACGTTCGGCAGCTTTGGAAAGCCTTACACTTCACTGAAATGTAGTACTACACTCTATAACACAGTTGAGAGACAATGTTCCTGAGCTGCCTCAGTTGATAACAGTGTGTAGGAAGTTGTTTGATAAAGTGGGGAAAGCTTATACTTGGACCAGAAGGCAGAATATAGGAAACTAGATAAAAACATGTATAATTCAGAGAAAATGACTGTAAACAGATGAGAACTTGTTTAGAACAGCTGAAAGAGATTCTCCAAGTCAGTTCTTAGTGTAGAAAAGGTAGCTAAGATCCGGGAAATCCTTAATTCGAGTTAAGATCACATGAAACACTGTATGAATCCTATATTCTTTACTTAAAGGAGACTAGAGTGGTTAATGTGTGTTAAACAAGGCAGAATACCATTGAAGTCGAGAAAGAAAAACGTTCGGCAGCTTTCGAAAGAATTACACTTCACTGAAATATAGTACTACACTCTATAGCACAGTTGAGAGACAATGTTCCCGAGCTGCCTCAGTTCATAACAGTGTGTAGGAAGTTGTTTGATAAAGTGTGCAAAGCTTATACTTGGAATAGAAGGCAGAATATAGGAAACTACATGAAAACATGAATAATTCAGTGAAAATGCATGTAAACAGATGAGAACTTGTTTAGAACTGCTGAAAGAGATTCTCCAAGTCAGTTCTTAGTGTAGAAAAGGTAGCTAAGATCTGGGAAATCCTTAATTCGAGTTAAGATCACATGAAACACTGTATGAATCCTATATTCTTTACTTAAAGTAGACTGGAGTGGTAAATGTGTGTTATACAAGGCAGAATGCCATTGAAATAGAGAAAGAAACACGTTCGGCAGCTTTGGAAAGCCTTACACTTCACTGAAATGTAGTACTACACTCTATAACACAGTTGAGAGGCAATGTTCCCGAGCTGCCTCAGTTCATAACAGTGTGTAGGAAGTTGTTTGATAAAGTGGGCAAAGCTTATACTTGGACCAGAAGGCAGAATATAGGACACTACATGAAAACATGTATAATTCAGAGAAAATGACTGTAAACAGATGAGAACTCGTTTAGAACAGCTGAAAGAGATTCTCCAAGTCAGTTCTTAGTGTAGAAAAGGTAGCTAAGATCCGGGAAATCCTTAATTCGAGTTAAGATCACATGAAACACTGTATGAATCCTATATACTTTACTAAAAAGTGACTATAGGGGTAAATGTGTGTTATACAAGGCAGAATACCATTGAAATAGAGAAAGAAACATGTTCGGCAGCTTTGGAAAGCCGTACACTCCACTGAAAGGTAATACTACACTCTATAACACAGTTGAGAGGCAATGTTCCCGAGCTGCCTCAGTTCAAAACAGTGTGTAGGAAGTTGTTTGATAAACTGGGCAAAGCTTATACTTGGACCAGAAGGCAGAATATATTAAACTATATGAAAACATGGATAATTCAGAGAAAATGACTGTAAACAGATGAGAACTTGTTTAGAAAAGCTGAAAGAGATTCTCCAAGGCAGTTCTTAGTGTAGAAAAGTTAGCTAAGATCCGGGAAATCCTTAATTCGAGTTAAGATCACATGAAACACTGTATGAATCCTATATTCTTTACTTAAAGGAGACCAGAGTGGTAAATGTGTGTTAAACAAGGCAGAATACCATTGAAGTCGAGAAAGAAAAAACTTCGGCAGCTTTGGAAAGACTTACACTTCACTGAAATGTAGTACTACATTCTATAACACAGTTGAGAGACAATGTTCCCGAGCTTCCTCAGTTCATAACAGTGTGTAGGAAGTTGTTTGATAAAGTGTGCAAAGCTTATACTTGGAATAGAAGGCAGAATATAGGAAACTACATGAATACATGAATAATTCAGTGAAAATGCCTGTAAACAGATGAGAACTTGTTTAGAACAGCTGAAAGAGATTCTCCAAGTCAGTTCTTAGTGTAGAAAAGGTAGCTAAGATCTCGGAAATCCTTAATTCGAGTTAAGATCACATGAAACACTGTATGAATCCTATATTCTTTACTAAAAGGAGACTAGAGTGGTAAATGTGTGTTATACAAGGCAGAATACCATTGAAATATAGAAAGAAACACGTTCGACAGCTTTGGAAAGCCTTACACTTCACTGAAATGTTGTACTACACTCTATAACACAGTTGAGAGACAATGTTCCCGAGCTGCCTCAGTTCATAACAGTGTGTAGGAAGTTGTTTGATAAAGTGGGCAAAGCTTATATTTGGACCAGAAGGCAGAATATAGGAAACTACATGAAAACATGAATAATTCAGAGAAAATGACTGTAAACAGATGAGAACTTGTTTAGAACAGCTGAAAGAGATTCTCCAAGTCAGTTCTTAGTGTAGAAAAGGTAGCTAAGATCCGGGAAATCCTTAATTCGAGTTAAGATCACATGAAACACTGTATGAATCCTATATACTTTACTAAAAAGTGACTATAGGGGTAAATGTGTGTTATACAAGGCAGAATACCATTGAAATAGAGAAAGAAACATGTTCGGCAGCTTTGGAAAGCCGTACACTTCACTGAAAGGTAATACTACACTCTATAACACAGTTGAGAGGCAATGTTCCCGAGCTGCCTCAGTTCAAAACAGTGTGTAGGAAGTTGTTTGATAAACTGGGCAAAGCTTATACTTGGACCAGAAGGCAGAATATATTAAATTATATGAAAACATGGATAATTCAGAGAAAATGACTGTAAACAGATGAGAACTTGTTTAGAACAGCTGAAAGAGATTCTCCAAGTCAGTTCTTAGTGTAGAAAAGGCAGCTAAGATCCGGGAAATCCTTAATTCGAGTTAAGATCACATGAAACACTGTATGAATCCTATATTCTTTACTTAAAGGAGACTAGAGTGGTAAATGTGTGTTATACAAGGCAGAATACCATTGAAATAGAGAAAGAAACACGTTCGGCAGCTTTGGAAAGCCTTACACTTCACTGAAATGTAGTACTACACTCTATAACACAGTTGAGAGACAATGTTCCTGAGCTGCCTCAGTTGATAACAGTGTGTAGGAAGTTGTTTGATAAAGTGGGGAAAGCTTATACTTGGACCAGAAGGCAGAATATAGGAAACTAGATAAAAACATGTATAATTCAGAGAAAATGACTGTAAACAGATGAGAACTTGTTTAGAACAGCTGAAAGAGATTCTCCAAGTCAGTTCTTAGTGTAGAAAAGGTAGCTAAGATCCGGGAAATCCTTAATTCGAGTTAAGATCACATGAAACACTGTATGAATCCTATATTCTTTACTTAAAGGAGACTAGAGTGGTTAATGTGTGTTAAACAAGGCAGAATACCATTGAAGTCGAGAAAGAAAAACGTTCGGCAGCTTTCGAAAGACTTACACTTCACTGAAATGTAGTACTACACTCTATAACACAGTTGAGAGACAATGTTCCCGAGCTGCCTCAGTTCATAACAGTGTGTAGGAAGTTGTTTGATAAACTGGGCAAAGCTTATACTTGGAATAGAAGGCAGAATATAGGAAACTACATGAATACATGAATAATTCAGTGAAAATGCCTGTAAACAGATGAGAACTTGTTTAGAACAGCTGAAAGAGATTCTCCAAGTCAGTTCTTAGTGTAGAAAAGGTAGCTAAGATCTCGGAAATCCTTAATTCGAGTTAAGATCACATGAAACACTGTATGAATCCTATATTCTTTACTTAAAGTAGACTAGAGTGGTAAATGTGTGTTATACAAGGCAGAATGCCATTGAAATAGAGAAAGAAACACGTTCGGCAGCTTTGGAAAGCCTTTCACTTCACTGAAATGTAGTACTACACTCTATAACACATTTGAGAGACAATGTTCCCGAGCTGCCTCAGTTCATAACAGTGTGTAGGAAGTTGTTTCATAAACTGGGCAAAGCTTATATTTGGACCAGAAGGCAGAATATAGGAAACTACATGAAAACATGAATAATTCAGTGAAAATGACTGTAAACAGATGAGAACTTGTTTAGAACAGCAGAAAGAGATTCTCCAAGTCAGTTCTTAGTGTAGAAAAGGTAGCTAAGATCCGGGAAAACCTTAATTCGAGTTAAGATCACATGAAACACTGTATGAATCCTATATTCTTTACTTAAAGGAGACTAGAGTGGTTAATGTGTGTTATACAAGGCAGAATACCATTGAAATAGAGGAAGAAACATGTTCGGCAGCTTTGGAAAGCCTTACACTTCACTGAAATGTAGTACTACACTTTATAACACAGTTGAGAGGCAATGTTCCCGAGCTGCCTCAGTTCATAACAGTGTGTAGGAAGTTGTTTGATAAAGTGGGCAAAGCTTATACTTGGACCAGAAGGCAGAATATAGGACACTACATGAAAACATGTATAATTCAGAGAAAATGACTGTAAACAGATGAGAACTTGTTTAGAACAGCTGAAAGCGATTCTCCAAGTCAGTTCTTAGTGTAGAAAAGGTAGCTAATATCCGGGAAATCCTTAATTCGAGTTAAGATCACATGAAACACTGTATGAATCCTATATTCTTTACTAAAAGGAGACTAGAGTGGTAAATGTGTGTTATACAAGGCAGAATACCATTGAAATATAGAAAGAAACACGTTCGGCAGATTTGGAAAGCCTTACACTTCACTGAAATGTTGTACTACACTCTATAACACAGTTGAGAGTCAATGTTCCCGAGCTGCCTCAGTTCATAACAGTGTGTAGGAAGTTGTTTGATAAAGTGGGCAAAGCTTATATTTGGACCAGAAAGCAGAATATAGGAAACTACATGAAAACATGAATAATTCAGAGAAAATGACTGTAAACAGATGAGAACTTGTTTAGAACAGCTGAAAGAGATTCTCCAAGTCAGTTCTTAGTGTAGAAAAGGTAGCTAAGATCCGGGAAATCCTTAATTCGAGTTAAGATCACATGAAACACTGTATGAATCCTATATACTTTACTAAAAAGTGACTATAGGGGTAAATGTGTGTTATACAAGGCAGAATACCATTGAAATAGAGAAAGAAACATGTTCGGCAGCTTTGGAAAGCCGTACACTTCACTGAAAGGTAATACTACACTCTATCACACAGTTGAGAGGCAATGTTCCCGAGCTGCCTCAGTTCATAACAGTGTGTAGGAAGTTGTTTGATAAACTGGGCAAAGCTTATACTTGGACCAGAAGGCAGAATTTAGGAAACTACATGAAAACACGGATAATTCAGAGAAAATGACTGTAAACAGATGAGAACTTGTTTAGAACAGTTGAAAGAGATTCTCCAAGTCAATTCTTAGTGTAGAAAAGGTAGCTAAGATCCGGGAAATCCTTAATTTGAGTTAAGATCACATGAAACAGTGTATGAATCCTATATTCTTTACTTAAAGTAGACTAGAGTGGTAAATGTGTGTTATACAAGGCAGAATGCCATTGAAATAGAGAAAGAAACACGTTCGGCAGCTTTGGAAAGCCTTTCACTTCACTGAAATGTAGTACTGCACTCTATAACACAGTTGAGAGACAATGTTCCCGAGCTGCCTCAGTTCATAACAGTGTGTAGGAAGTTGTTTGATAAAGTGGGCAAAGCTGACACTTGGACCAGAAGGCAGAATATATTAAACTATATGAAAACATGGATAATTCAGAGAAAATGACTGTAAACAGATGAGAACTTGTTTAGAAAAGCTGAAAGAGATTCTCCAAGGCAGTTCTTAGTGTAGAAAAGGTAGCTAAGATCTCGGAAATCCTTAATTCGAGTTTAGATCACATGAAACACTGTATGAATCCTATATTCTTTACTTAAAGTAGACTAGAATGGTAAATGTGTGTTATACAAGGCAGAATGCCATTGAAATAGAGAAAGAAACACGTTCGGCAGCTTTGGAAAGCCTTTCATTTCAGTGAAATGTAGTACTACACTCTATAACACAGTTGAGAGACAATGTTCCCGAGCTGCCTCAGTTCATAACAGTGTGTAGGAAGTTGTTTGATAAAGTGGGCAAAGCTTATACTTGGACAAGAATGCAGAATATAGGACACTACATGAAAACATGGATAATTCAGAGAAAATGACTGTAAACAGATGAGAACTTGTTTAGAACAGCTGAAAGAGATTCTCCAAGTCAGTTCTTAGTGTAGAAAAGGTAGCTAAGATCTAGGAAATCCTTAATTCGAGTTAAGATCACATGAAACACTGTATGAATCCTATATTCTTTACTTAAAGTAGACTAGAGTGGTAAATGTGTGTTATACAAGGCAGAATGCCATTGAAATAGAGAAAGAAACACGTTCGGCAGCTTTGGAAAGCCTTTCACTTCACTGAAATGTAGTACTACACTCTATAACACATTTGAGAGACAATGTTCCCGAGCTGCCTCAGTTCATAACAGTGTGTAGGAAGTTGTTTCATAAACTGGGCAAAGCTTATATTTGGACCAGAAGGCAGAATATAGGAAACTACATGAAAACATGAATAATTCAGTGAAAATGACTGTAAACAGATGAGAACTTGTTTAGAACAGCAGAAAGAGATTCTCCAAGTCAGTTCTTAGTGTAGAAAAGGTAGCTAAGATCCGGGAAATCCTTAATTCGAGTTAAGATCACATGAAACACTGTATGAATGCTATATTCTTTACTTAAAGGAGACTAGAGTGGTTAATGTGTGTTATACAAGGCAGAATACCATTGAAATAGAGGAAGAAACATGTTCGGCAGCTTTGGAAAGCCTTACACTTCACTGAAATGTAGTACTACACTTTATAACACAGTTGAGAGGCAATGTTCCCGAGCTGCCTCAGTTCATAACAGTGTGTAGGAAGTTGTTTGATAAAGTGGGCAAAGCTTATACTTGGACCAGAAGGCAGAATATAGGACACTACATGAGAACATGTATAATTCAGAGAAAATGACTGTAAACAGATGAGAACTTGTTTAGAACAGCTGAAAGCGATTCTCCAAGTCAGTTCTTAGTGTAGAAAAGGTAGCTAATATCGGGGAAATCCTTAATTCGAGTTAAGATCACATGAAACACTGTATGAATCCTATATTCTTTACTAAAAGGAGACTAGAGTGGTAAATGTGTGTTATACAAGGCAGAATACCATTGAAATATAGAAAGAAACACGTTCGGCAGATTTGGAAAGCCGTACACTTCACTGAAAGGTAATACTACACTCTATCACACAGTTGAGAGGCAATGTTCCCGAGCTGCCTCAGTTCATAACAGTGTGTAGGAAGTTGTTTGATAAACTGGGCAAAGCTTATACTTGGACCAGAAGGCAGAATTTAGGAAACTACATGAAAACACGGATAATTCAGAGAAAATGACTGTAAACAGATGAGAACTTGTTTAGAACAGTTGAAAGAGATTCTCCAAGTCAATTCTTAGTGTAGAAAAGGTAGCTAAGATCCAGGAAATCCTTAATTTGAGTTAAGATCACATGAAACAGTGTATGAATCCTATATTCTTTACTTAAAGTAGACTAGAGTGGTAAATGTGTGTTATACAAGGCAGAATGCCATTGAAATAGAGAAAGAAACACGTTCGGCAGCTTTGGAAAGCCTTTCACTTCACTGAAATGTAGTACTGCACTCTATAACACAGTTGAGATACAACGTTCCCGAGCTGCCTCAGTTCATAACAGTGTGTAGGAAGTTGTTTGATAAAGTGGGCAAAGCTTATACTTGGACCAGAAGGCAGAATATAGGAAACTACATGAAAACATGGATAATTCAGAGAAAATGACTGTAAACAGATGAGATCTTATTTAGAACAGCTGAAAGAGATTCTCCAAGTCAGTTCTTAGTGTAGAAAAGGTAGCTAAGATCCGGGAAATCCTTAATTCGAGTTAAGATCACATGAAACACTGTATGAATCCTATATTCTTTACTTAAAGGAAACTAGAGTGGTTAATGTGTGTTATACAAGGCAGAATACCATTGAAATGGAGAAAGAAACACGTTCGGCAGCTTTTGAAAGCCTTACACTTCACTGAAATGTAGTACTACACTCTATAACACAGTTGAGAGGCAATGTTCCCGAGCTGCCTCAGTTCATACCAGTGTGTAGGAAGTTGTTTGATAAAGTGGGCAAAGCTTATACTTGGACCAGAAGGCAGAATATAGGAAACTACATGAAAACATAGATAATTCAGAGAAAATTACTGTAAACAGATGAGAACTTGTTTAAAACAGCTGAAAGCGATTCTCCAAGTCAGTTCTTAGTGTAGAAAAGGTAGCTAAGATCCGGGAAATCCTTAATTCGAGTTAAGATCACATGAAACACTGTATGAATCCTATATTCTTTACTTAAAGGAGACTAGAGTGCTTAATGTGTGTTAAACAAGGCAGAATACCATTGAAGTAGAGAAAGAAACACGTTCGGCAGCTTTGGAAAGCCTTACACTTTACTGAAATACAGTACTACACTCTATAACACAGTTGAGATACAACGTTCCCGAGCTGCCTCAGTTCATAACAGTGTGTAGGAAGTTGTTTGATAAAGTGGGCAAAGCTTATGCTTGCACCAGAAGGCAGAATATTGGAAACTACATGAAAACATGGATAATTCAGAGAAAATGACTGTAAACAGATGTGAACTTGTTTACAACAGCTGAAAGATATTGTCCAAGTCAGTTCTTAGTGTAGAAAAGGTAGCTAAGAACCGGGAAATCCTTAATTCGAGTTAAGATCACATGAAACACTGTATGAATCCTATATTCTTTACTAAAAGGAGACTAGAGTGGTAAATGTGTGTTATACAAGGTAGAATACCATTGAAATATAGAAAGAAACACTTTCGGCAGCTTTGGAAAGCCTTACACTTCACTGAAATTTAGTATTACACTGTATAACACAGT
The DNA here is from genome assembly GCF_964339955.1 of Pipistrellus hanaki. Taxonomy (NCBI): domain Eukaryota; kingdom Metazoa; phylum Chordata; class Mammalia; order Chiroptera; family Vespertilionidae; genus Pipistrellus; species Pipistrellus hanaki. Next base: position 1,228,456 of record NC_140519.1, read on the forward strand.
TGAGAGACAATGTTCCCGAGCTGCCTCAATTCATAACAGTGTGTAGGAAGTTGTTTGATAAAGTGGGCAAAGCTTATATTTGGACCAGAAGGCAGAATATAGGAAACTACTTGAAAACATGGATAATTCAGAGAAAATGACTGTAAACAGATGAGAACTTATTCAGAACAGCTGAAGGAGATTCTCCAAGTCAGTTCTTAGTGTAGAAAAGGTAGCTAAGATCCGGGAAATCCTTAATTCAAGTTAAGATGACATGAAACACACTATTAATCCTATATTCTTTACTTAAAGGAGACTAGAGTGGTAAATGTGTGTTATACAAGGCAGAATACCATTGAAATGAAGAAAGAAACACGTTCGGCAGCTTTTGAAAGCCTTACACTTCACTGAAATGTAGTACTACACTCTATAACACAGTTGAGAGGCAATGTTCCCGAGCTGCCTCAGTTCATACCAGTGTGTAGGAAGTTGTATGATAACGTGGGCAAAGCTTATACTTGGACCAGAAGGCAGAATATAGGAAACTACATGAAAACATAGATAATTCAGAGAAAATTACTGTAAACAGATGAGAACTTGTTTAAAAAAGCTGAAAGCGATTCTCCAAGTCAGTTCTTAGTGTAGAAAAGGTAGCTAAGATCCGGGAAATCCTTAATTCGAGTTAAGATCACATGAAACACTGTATGAATCCTATATTCTTTACTAAAAGGAGACTAGAGTGGTAAATGTGTGTTATACAAGGCAGAATACCATTGAAATATAGAAAGAAACACTTTTGGCAGCTTTGGAAAGCCTTACACTTCACTGAAATTTAGTACTACACTGTATAACACAGTTGAGAGACAATGTTCCCGAGCTGCCTCAGTTCATAACAGTGTGTAGGAAGTTGTTTGATAAAGTGGGCAAAGCTTATATTTGGACCAGAAGGCAGAATATAGGAAACTACTTGAAAACATGGATAATTCAGAGAAAATGACTGTAAACAGATGAGAACTTGTTTAGAACAGCTGAAGGAGATTCTCCAAGTCAGATCTTAGTGTAGAAAAGGTAGCTAAGATCCGGGAAATCCTTAATTCGAGTTAAGATCACATGAAACACTGTATGAATCCTATATTCTTTACTTAAAGGAGACTAGAGTGGTAAATGTGTTTTATACAAGGCCGAATACCATTGAAATGGAGAAAGAAACACGTTCGGCAGCTTTTGAAAGCCTTACACTTCACTGAAACGTAGTACTACACTCTATAACACAGTTGAGAGACAATGTTCCAGAGCTGCCTCAGTTCATAAGAGTTTGTAGGAAGTTGTTTGATAAAATGGGCAAAGCTTATACTTGGAACAGAAGGCAGAATATAGGAAACTACATGAAAACATGGATAATTCAGAGAAAATGACTGTAAACAGATGAGAACTTATTTAGAACAGCTGAAAGAGATTCTCCAAGTCAGTTCTTAGTGTAGCAAAGGTAGCTAAGATCCGGGAAATCCTTAATTCGAGTTAAGATCACATGAAACACTGTATGAATCCTATATTCTTTACTAAATGGAGACTAGAGTGGTAAATGTGTGTTATACAATGCAGAATACCATTGAAATATAGATAGAAACACGTTTGGCAGCTTTGGAAAGCCTTACACTTCATTGAAATGTTGTACTACACTCTATAACACAGTTAAGAGACAATGTTCCCAAGCTGCCTCAGTTCATAACAGTGTGTAGGAAGTTGTTTGATAAAGTAGGCAAAGCTTATACTTGGACCAGAAGGCAGAATATAGGAAACTACATGAAAACATGGATAATTCAGAGAAAATGACTGTAAACAGATGAGAACTTGTTTAAAACAGCTGAAAGCGATTCTCCAAGTCAGTTCTTAGTGTAGAAAAGGTAGCTAAGATAAGGGAAATCCTTAATTCGAGTTAAGATGACATGAAACACTGTATGAATCCCAAATTCTTTACTTAAAGGAGACTGGAGTGGTTAATGTGTGTTAAACAAGGCAGAATACCATTGAAGTAGAGAAAGAAACACGTTCGGCAGCTTTAAAAAGCCTTAGACTTCACTGAAATGTAGTACTACACTCTATAACACAGTTGAGAGACAATGTTCCCAAGCTGCCTCAGTTCATAACAGAGTGTAGGAAGTTGTTTGATAAAGTGGGCAAAGCTTATACTTGGACCAGAAGGCAGAATATAGGAAACTACATGAAAACATGGATAATTCAGAGAAAATGACTGTAAACAGATGAGAACTTGTTTAGAACAGCTGAAAGCGATTCTCCAAGTCAGTTCTTAGTGTAGAAAAGGTAGCTAAGATCCGGGAAATCCTTAATTCGAGTTAAGATCACATGAAACACTGTATGAATCCTATATTCTTTACTTAAAAAAGACTAGAGTTGTTAATGTGTGTTAAACAAGGAAGAATACCATTGAAGTAGAGAAAGAAACACGTTCCGCAGCTTTAAAAAGCCTTAGTCTTCACTGAAATGTAGTACTGCACTCTATAACACAGTTGAGAGACAATGTTCCCGAGCTGCCTCAGTTCATAAGAGTGTGTAGGAAGTTGTTTGAAAAAATGGGCAAAGCTTATACTTGGACCAGAAGGCAGAATATAGGAAACTACATGAAAACATGGATAATTCAGAGAAAATGACTGTAAACAGATGAGAACTTATTTAGAACAGCTGAAAGAGATTCTCCAAGTCAGTTCTTAGTGTAGAAATGGTAGCTAAGATCCGGGAAATCCTTAATTCGAGTTAAGATCACATGAAACACTGTATGAATCCTATAATCTTTACTAAATGGAGACTATAGTGGTAAATGTGTGTTATACAATGCAGAATACCATTGAAATATAGATAGAAACACGTTTGGCAGCTTTGGAAAGCCTTACACTTCACTGAAATGTTGTACTACACTCTATAACACAGTTGAGAGACAATGTTCCCGAGCTGCCTCAGTTCATAACAGTGTGTAGGAAGTTGTTTGATAAAGTGGGCAAAGCTTATATTAGGACCAGAAGGCAGAATATAGGAAACTACATGAAAACATGAATAATTCAGAGAAAATGACTGTAAACAGATGAGAACTTGTTTAGAACAGCTGAAAGAGATTCTCCAAGTCAGTTCTTAGTGTAGAAAAAGTAGCTAAGATCCGGGAAATCCTTAATTCGAGTTAAGATCACATGAAACACTGTATGAATCCCATATTCTTTACTTAAAGGAGACTAGAGTGGTTAATGTGTGTTAAACAAGGCAGAATACCATTGAAGTAGAGAAAGAAACACGTTCGGCAGCTTTAAAAAGCCTTAGACTTCACTGAAATGTAGTACTACACTCTATAACACAGTTGAGAGACAATGTTCCCGAGCTGCCTCAGTTCATAACAGAGTGTAGGAGGTTGTTTGATAAAGTGGGCAAAGCTTATACTTGGACCAGAAGGCAGAATATAGGAAACTACATGAAAACATGGATAATTCAGAGAAAATGACTGTAAACAGATGAGAACTTGTTTAGAACAGCTGAAAGCGATTCTCCAAGTCAGTTCTTAGTGTAGAAAAGGTAGCTAAGATCCGGGAAATCCTTAATTCGAGTTAAGATCACATGAAACACTGTATGAATCCTATATTCTTTACTTAAAGGAGACTAGAGTGGTTAATGTGTGTTAAACAAGGCAGAATACCATTGAAGTAGAGAAAGAAACACGTTCAGCAGCTTTGGAAAGCCTTAGACTTCACTGAAATGTAGTTCTACACTCTATAACACAGTTGAGATACAATATTCCCGAGCTGCCTCAGTTCATAACAGTGTGTAGGAAGTTGTTTGATAAAGTGGGCAAAGCTTATATTAGGACCAGAAGGCAGAATATAGGAAACTACAAGAAAACATGAATAATTCAGAGAAAATGACTGTAACCAGATGAGAACTTGTTTAGAACAGCTGAAAGAGATTCTCCAAGTCAGTTCTTAGTGTAGAAAAAGTAGCTAAGATCCGGGAAATCCTTAATTCGAGTTAAGATCACATGAAACACTGTATGAATCCTATATTCTTTACTTAAAGGAGACTAGAGTGGTAAATGTGTGTTATACAAGGCAGAATACCATTGAAATAGAGAAAGAAACACGTTCGCCAGCTTTGGAAAGCCTTACACTTCACTGAAATGTAGTACTACAGTCTATAACACAGTTGAGAGGCAATATTCCCGAGCTGCCTCAGTTCATAACAGTGTGTAGGAAGTTGTTTGATGAAGTAGGCAAAGCTTATACTTGGACCAGAAGGCAGAATATAGGAAACTACATGAAAACATGAATAATTCAGTGAAAATGCCTGTAAACAGATGAGAACTTGTTTAGAACAGCTGAAAGAGATTCTCCAAGTCAGTTCTTAGTGTAGAAAAGGTAGCTAAGATCTGGGAAATCCTTAATTCGAGTTAAGATCACATGAAACACTGTATGAATCCTATATTCTTTACTTAAAGTACACTAGAGTGGTAAATGTGTGTTATACAAGGCAGAATGCCATTGAAATAGAGAAAGAAACACGTTCGGCAGCTTTGGAAAGTCTTACACTTCACTGAAATGTAGTACTACACTCTATAACACAGTTGAGAGACAATGTTCCCGAGCTGCCTCAGTTCGTAACAGTGTGTAGGAAGTGTGCAAAGCTTATACTTGGAACAGAAGGCAGAATATAGGAAACTATTTGAAAACATGGATAATTCAGAGAAAATGACTGTAAACAGATGAGAACTTGATTAGAACAGCTGAAGGAGATTCTCCAAGTCGGTTCTTAGTGTAGAAAAGGTAGCTAAGATCCGGGAAATCCTTAATTTAAGTTAAGATGACATGAAACACTGTATGAATCCTATATTCTATACTTAAAGGAGACTAGAGTGGTAAATGTGTGCTATACAAGGCAGAATACCATTGAAATAGAGAAAGAAACACGTTCTGCAGCTTTGGAAAGCCTTACACTTTACTGAAATGCAGTACTACACTCTATAACACAGTTGAGATACAACGTTCCCGAGCTGCCTCAGTTCATAACAGAGTGTAGGAAGTTGTTTGATAAAGTGGGCAAGGCTTATGCTTGGAGCAGAAGGCAGAATATAGGAAACTACATGAAAACATGGATAATTCAGAGTAAATGACTGTAAACAGATGTGAACTTGTTTACAACAGCTGAAAGAGATTCTCCAAGTCAGTTCTTAGTGTAGAAAAGGTAGCTAAGATCCGGGAAATCCTTAATTCGAGTTAAGATCACATGAAACACTGTATGAATCCTATATTCTTTACTTAAAGGAGACTAGAGTGGTAAATGTGTGTTATACAAGGCAGAATGCCATTGAAATAGAGAAAGAAACACGTTCCGCAGCTTTGGAAAGTCTTACACTTCACTGAAATGTAGTACTACACTCTATAACACAGTTGAGAGACAATGTTCCCGAGCTGCCTCAGTTCATAACAGTGTGTAGGAAGTTGTTTGATAAAGTGGGCAAAGCTTATGCTTGGACCAGAAGGCAGAATATAGGAAACTACATGAAAACATGGATAATTCAGAGAAAATGACTGTAAACAGATGAGAACTTGTTTAGAACAGCTGAAAGCGATTCTCCAAGTCAGTTCTTAGTGTAGAAAAGGTAGCTAAGATCCGGGAAATCCTTAATTCGAGTTAAGATCACATGAAACACTGTATGAATCCTATATTCTTTACTTAAAGGAGACTAGAGTGGTTAATGTGTGTTAAACAAGGCAGAATACCATTGAAGTAGAGAAAGAAACACGTTCGGCAGCTTTGGAAAGCCTTAGACTTCACTGAAATGTAGTACTACACTCTATAACACAGTTGAGATACAATGTACCCGAGCTGCCTCAGTTCATAACAGTGTGTAGGAAGTTGTTTGATAAAGTGGGCAAAGCTTATGCTTGGACCAGAAGGCAGAATATAGGAAACTACATGAAAACATGGATAATTCAGAGAAAATGACTGTAAACAGATGTGAACTTGTTTACAACAGCTGAAAGTGATTCTCCAAGTCAGTTCTTAGTGTAGAAAAGGTAGCTAAGATTCGGGAAATCCTTAATTCGAGTTAAGATCACATGAAACACTGTATGAATACTATATTCTTTAATAAAAGGAGACTAGAGTGGTAAATGTGTGTTATACAAGTCAGAATACCATTGAAATATAGAAAGAAACACATTCGGCAGCTTTGGAAAGCCTTAGACTTCACTGAAATGTAGTACTACACTCTATAACACAGTTGAGAGACAATGTTCCCGAGCTGCCTCAGTTCATAACAGTGTGTAGGAAGTTGTTTGATAAAGTGGGCAAAGCTTATATTTGGACCAGATGGCAGAATATAGGAAACTACTTGAAAACATGGATATTTCAGAGAAAATAACTGTTAACAGATGAGAACTTGTTTAGAACAGCTGAAGGAGATTCTCCAAGTCAGTTCTTAGTGTAGAAAAGGTAGCTAAGATCCAGGAAATCCTTAATTCAAGTTAAGATGACATGAAACACTCTATCAATCCTATATTATTTACTTAAAGGAGACTAGAGTGGTTAATGTGTGTTAAACAAGGCAGAATACCATTGAAATAGAGAAAGAAACACGTTCTGCAGCTTTGGAAAGCCTTACACTTCACTGAAATGTAGCAGTACACTCTATAACACAGTTGAGAGGCAATGTTCCCGAGCTGCCTCAGTTCATAACAGTGTGTAGGAAGTTGTTTGATAAAGTGGGCAAAGCTTATACTTGGACCAGAAGGCAGAATATAGGAAACTACATGAAAACATGGATCATTCAGAGAAAATGACTGTAAACAGATGAGAACTTGTTTAGAACAGCTGAAAGCGATTCTCCAAGTCAGTTCTTAATGTAGAAAAGGTAGCTAAGATCCGGGAAATCCTTAATTGGAGTTAAGATCACATGAAACACTGTATGAATCCTATATTCTTTACTTAAAGGTTACTAGAGTGGTTAATGTGTGTTAAACAACGCAGAATACCATTGAAGTAGAGAAAGAAACACGTTCGGCAGCTTTGGAAAGCCTTAGACTTCACTGAAATGTAGTACTACACTCTATAACACAGTTGAGAGACAATGTTCCCGAGCTGCCTCACTTCATAACAGTGTGTAGGAAGTTGTTTGATAAAGTTTGCAAAGCTTATACTTGGAACAGAAGTCAGAATATAGGAAACTACATGAAAACATGGATAATTCAGAGAAAATGACTGTAAACAGATGAGAACTTGATTAGAACAGCTGAAGGAGATTCTCCAAGGCGGTTCTTAGTGTAGAAAAGGTAGCTAAGATCCAGGAAATCCTTAATTCAAGTTAAGATGACATGAAACACTGTATGAATCCTATATTCTATACTTAAAGGAGACTAGAGTGCTAAATGTGTGCTATTCAAGGCAGAATACTATTGAAATAGAGAAAGAAACACGTTCGGCAGCTTTGGAAAGCCTTACACTTTACTGAAATGCAGTACTACACTCTATAACACAGTTGAGATACAACGTTCCCGAGCTGCCTCAGTTCATAACAGTGTGTAGGAAGTTGTTTGATAAAGTGGGCAAAGCTTATCCTGGGACCAGAAGGCAGAATATAGGAAACTACATGAAAACATGGATAATTCAGAGAAAATGACTGTAAACAGATGAGAACTTGTTTAAAACAGCTGAAAGGGATTCTCCAAGTCAGTTCTTAGTGTAGAAAAGGTAGCTAAGATCCGGGAAATCCTTAATTCGAGTTAAGATGACATGAAACACTGTATGAATCCTATATTCTTTACTTAAAGGAGACTAGAGTGGTTAATGTGTGTTAAACAAGGCAGAATACCATTGAAGTAGAGAAAGAAACACGTTCGGCAGCTTTGGAAAGCCTTAGACTTCACTGAAATGTAGTACTACACTCTATAACACAGTTGAGAGACAATGTTCCCGAGCTGCCTCAGTTCATAACAGTGTGTAGGAAGTTGTTTGATAAAGTGTGCAAAGCTTATACTTGGACCCGAAGGCAGAATATAGGAAACTACATGAAAACATGGATAATTCAGAGAAAATGACTGTAAACAGATGAGAACTTGTTTACAACAGCTGAAAGAGATTCTCCAAGTCAGTTCTTAGTGTAGAAAAGGTAGCTAAGATCCGGGAAATCCTTAATTCGAGTTAAGATGACATGAAACACTGTATGAATCCTATATTCTTTACTTAAAGGAGACTAGAGTGGTTAATGTGTGTTAAACAAGGCAGAATACCATTGAAGTAGAGAAAGAAACACGTTCGGCAGCTTTGGAAAGCCTTAGACTTCACTGAAATGTAGTACTACACTCTATAACACAGTTGAGAGACAATGTTCCCCAGCTGCCTCAGTTCATAACAGTGTGTAGGAAGTGTGCAAAGCTTATACTTGGAACAGAAGGCAGAATATAGGGAACTACATGAAAACATGGATAATTCAGAGAAAATGACTGTAAACAGATGAGAACTTGATTAGAACAGCTGAAGGAGATTCTCCAAGTCGGTTCTTAGTGTAGAAAAGGTAGCTAAAATCCGGGAAATCCTTACTTTAAGTTAAGATGACATGAAACACTGTATGAATCCTATATTCTATACTTAAAGGAGACTAGAGTGGTAAATGTGTGCTATACAAGGCAGAATACCATTGAAATAGAGAAAGAAACACGTTCTGCAGCTTTGGAAAGCCTTACACTTTACTGAAAGGCAGTACTACACTCTATAACACAGTTGAGATACAACGTTCCCGAGCTGCCTCAGTTCATAACAGAGTGTAGGAAGTTGTTTGATAAAGTGGGCAAGGCTTATGCTTGGAGCAGAAGGCAGAATATAGGAAACTACATGAAAACATGGATAATTCAGAGTAAATGACTGTAAACAGATGTGAACTTGTTTACAACAGCTGAAAGAGATTCTCCAAGTCAGTTCTTAATGTAGAAAAGGTAGCTAAGATCCGGGAAATCCTTAATTCGAGTTAAGATCACATGAAACACTGTATGAATCCTATATTCTTTACTTAAAGGAGACTAGAGTGGTAAATGTGTGTTATACAAGGCAGAATGCCATTGAAATAGAGAAAGAAACACGTTCCGCAGCTTTGGAAAGTCTTACACTTCACTGAAATGTAGTACTACACTCTATAACACAGTTGAGAGACAATGTTCCCGAGCTGCCTCAGTTCATAACAGTGTGTAGGAAGTTGTTTGATAAAGTGGGCAAAGCTTATGCTTGGACCAGAAGGCAGAATATAGGAAACTACATGAAAACATGGATAATTCAGAGAAAATGACTGTAAACAGATGAGAACTTGTTTAGAACAGCTGAAAGCGATTCTCCAAGTCAGTTCTTAGTGTAGAAAAGGTAGCTAAGATCCGGGAAATCCTTAATTCGAGTTAAGATCACATGAAACACTGTATGAATCCTATATTCTTTACTTAAAGGAGACTAGAGTGGTTAATGTGTGTTAAACAAGGCAGAATACCATTGAAGTAGAGAAAGAAACACGTTCGGCAGCTTTGGAAAGCCTTAGACTTCACTGAAATGTAGTACTACACTCTATAACACAGTTGAGATACAATGTACCCGAGCTGCCTCAGTTCATAACAGTGTGTAGGAAGTTGTTTGATAAAGTGGGCAAAGCTTATGCTTGGACCAGAAGGCAGAATATAGGAAACTACATGAAAACATGGATAATTCAGAGAAAATGACTGTAAACTGATGTGAACTTGTTTACAACAGCTGAAAGTGATTCTCCAAGTCAGTTCTTAGTGTAGAAAAGGTAGCTAAGATTCGGGAAATCCTTAATTCGAGTTAAGATCACATGAAACACTGTATGAATACTATATTCTTTAATAAAAGGAGACTAGAGTGGTAAATGTGTGTTATACAAGTCAGAATACCATTGAAATAAAGAAAGAAACACATTCGGCAGCTTTGGAAAGCCTTAGACTTCACTGAAATGTAGTACTACACTCTATAACACAGTTGAGAGACAATGTTCCCGAGCTGCCTCAGTTCATAACAGTGTGTAGGAAGTTGTTTGATAAAGTGGGCAAAGCTTATATTTGGACCAGATGGCAGAATATAGGAAACTACTTGAAAACATGGATATTTCAGAGAAAATAACTGTTAACAGATGAGAACTTGTTTAGAACAGCTGAAGGAGATTCTCCAAGTCAGTTCTTAGTGTAGAAAAGGTAGCTAAGATCCAGGAAATCCTTAATTCAAGTTAAGATGACATGAAACACTCTATCAATCCTATATTATTTACTTAAAGGAGACTAGAGTGGTTAATGTGTGTTAAACAAGGCAGAATACCATTGAAATAGAGAAAGAAACACGTTCTGCAGCTTTGGAAAGCCTTACACTTCACTGAAATGTAGCAGTACACTCTATAACACAGTTGAGAGGCAATGTTCCCGAGCTGCCTCAGTTCATAACAGTGTGTAGGAAGTTGTTTGATAAAGTGGGCAAAGCTTATACTTGGACCAGAAGGCAGAATATAGGAAACTACATGAAAACATGGATCATTCAGAGAAAATGACTGTAAACAGATGAGAACTTGTTTAGAACAGCTGAAAGCGATTCTCCAAGTCAGTTCTTAATGTAGAAAAGGTAGCTAAGATCCGGGAAATCCTTAATTGGAGTTAAGATCACATGAAACACTGTATGAATCCTATATTCTTTACTTAAAGGTTACTAGAGTGGTTAATGTGTGTTAAACAACGCAGAATACCATTGAAGTAGAGAAAGAAACACGTTCGGCAGCTTTGGAAAGCCTTACACTTCACTGAAATGTTGTACTACACTCTATAACACAGTTGAGAGACAATGTTCCCGAGCTGCCTCACTTCATAACAGTGTGTAGGAAGTTGTTTGATAAAGTTTGCAAAGCTTATACTTGGAACAGAAGTCAGAATATAGGAAACTACATGAAAACATGGATAATTCAGAGAAAATGACTGTAAACAGATGAGAACTTGATTAGAACAGCTGAAGGAGATTCTCCAAGGCGGTTCTTAGTGTAGAAAAGGTAGCTAAGATCCAGGAAATCCTTAATTCAAGTTAAGATGACATGAAACACTGTATGAATCCTATATTCTATACTTAAAGGAGACTAGAGTGCTAAATGTGTGCTATTCAAGGCAGAATACTATTGAAATAGAGAAAGAAACACGTTCGGCAGCTTTGGAAAGCCTTACACTTTACTGAAATGCAGTACTACACTCTATAACACAGTTGAGATACAACGTTCCCGAGCTGCCTCAGTTCATAACAGTGTGTAGGAAGTTGTTTGATAAAGTGGGCAAAGCTTATCCTGGGACCAGAAGGCAGAATATAGGAAACTACATGAAAACATGGATAATTCAGAGAAAATGACTGTAAACAGATGAGAACTTGTTTAAAACAGCTGAAAGGGATTCTCCAAGTCAGTTCTTAGTGTAGAAAAGGTAGCTAAGATCCGGGAAATCCTTAATTCGAGTTAAGATGACATGAAACACTGTATGAATCCTATATTCTTTACTTAAAGGAGACTAGAGTGGTTAATGTGTGTTAAACAAGGCAGAATACCATTGAAGTAGAGAAAGAAACACGTTCGGCAGCTTTGGAAAGCCTTAGACTTCACTGAAATGTAGTACTACACTCTATAACACAGTTGAGAGACAATGTTCCCGAGCTGCCTCAGTTCATAACAGTGTGTAGGAAGTTGTTTGATAAAGTGTGCAAAGCTTATACTTGGACCCGAAGGCAGAATATAGGAAACTACATGAAAACATGGATAATTCAGAGAAAATGACTGTAAACAGATGAGAACTTGTTTACAACAGCTGAAAGAGATTCTCCAAGTCAGTTCTTAGTGTAGAAAAGGTAGCTAAGATCCGGGAAATCCTTAATTCGAGTTAAGATGACATGAAACACTGTATGAATCCTATATTCTTTACTTAAAGGAGACTAGAGTGGTTAATGTGTGTTAAACAAGGCAGAATACCATTGAAGTAGAGAAAGAAACACGTTCGGCAGCTTTGGAAAGCCTTAGACTTCACTGAAATGTAGTACTACACTCTATAACACAGTTGAGAGACAATGTTCCCCAGCTGCCTCAGTTCATAACAGTGTGTAGGAAGTGTGCAAAGCTTATACTTGGAACAGAAGGCAGAATATAGGGAACTACATGAAAACATGGATAATTCAGAGAAAATGACTGTAAACAGATGAGAACTTGATTAGAACAGCTGAAGGAGATTCTCCAAGTCGGTTCTTAGTGTAGAAAAGGTAGCTAAAATCCGGGAAATCCTTAATTTAAGTTAAGATGACATGAAACACTGTATGAATCCTATATTCTATACTTAAAGGAGACTAGAGTGGTAAATGTGTGCTATACAAGGCAGAATACCATTGAAATAGAGAAAGAAACACGTTCTGCAGCTTTGGAAAGCCTTACACTTTACTGAAAGGCAGTACTACACTCTATAACACAGTTGAGATACAACGTTCCCGAGCTGCCTCAGTTCATAACAGAGTGTAGGAAGTTGTTTGATAAAGTGGGCAAGGCTTATGCTTGGAGCAGAAGGCAGAATATAGGAAACTACATGAAAACATGGATAATTCAGAGTAAATGACTGTAAACAGATGTGAACTTGTTTACAACAGCTGAAAGTGATTCTCCAAGTCAGTTCTTAGTGTAGAAAAGGTAGCTAAGATTCGGGAAATCCTTAATTCGAGTTAAGATCACATGAAACACTGTATGAATACTATATTCTTTAATAAAAGGAGACTAGAGTGGTAAATGTGTGTTATACAAGTCAGAATACCATTGAAATATAGAAAGAAACACATTCGGCAGCTTTGGAAAGCCTTAGACTTCACTGAAATGTAGTACTACACTCTATAACACAGTTGAGAGACAATGTTCCCGAGCTGCCTCAGTTCATAACAGTGTGTAGGAAGTTGTTTGATAAAGTGGGCAAAGCTTATATTTGGACCAGATGGCAGAATATAGGAAACTACTTGAAAACATGGATATTTCAGAGAAAATAACTGTTAACAGATGAGAACTTGTTTAGAACAGCTGAAGGAGATTCTCTAAGTCAGTTCTTAGTGTAGAAAAGGTAGCTAAGATCCAGGAAATCCTTAATTCAAGTTAAGATGACATGAAACACTCTATCAATCCTATATTATTTACTTAAAGGTTACTAGAGTGGTTAATGTGTGTTAAACAACGCAGAATACCATTGAAGTAGAGAAAGAAACACGTTCGGCAGCTTTGGAAAGCCTTACACTTCACTGAAATGTAGCAGTACACTCTATAACACAGTTGAGAGGCAATGTTCCCGAGCTGCCTCAGTTCATAACAGTGTGTAGGAAGTTGTTTGATAAAGTGGGCAAAGCTTATACTTGGACCAGAAGGCAGAATATAGGAAACTACATGAAAACATGGATCATTCAGAGAAAATGACTGTAAACAGATGAGAACTTGTTTGGAACAGCTGAAAGCGATTCTCCAAGTCAGTTCTTAATGTAGAAAAGGTAGCTAAGATCCGGGAAATCCTTAATTGGAGTTAAGATCACATGAAACACTGTATGAATCCTATATTCTTTACTTAAAGGTTACTAGAGTGGTTAATGTGTGTTAAACAACGCAGAATACCATTGAAGTAGAGAAAGAAACACGTTCGGCAGCTTTGGAAAGCCTTAGACTTCACTGAAATGTAGTACTACACTCTATAACACAGTTGAGAGACAATGTTCCCGAGCTGCCTCACTTCATAACAGTGTGTAGGAAGTTGTTTGATAAAGTTTGCAAAGCTTATACTTGGAACAGAAGTCAGAATATAGGAAACTACATGAAAACATGGATAATTCAGAGAAAATGACTGTAAACAGATGAGAACTTGATTAGAACAGCTGAAGGAGATTCTCCAAGGCGGTTCTTAGTGTAGAAAAGGTAGCTAAGATCCAGGAAATCCTTAATTCAAGTTAAGATGACATGAAACACTGTATGAATCCTATATTCTATACTTAAAGGAGACTAGAGTGCTAAATGTGTGCTATTCAAGGCAGAATACTATTGAAATAGAGAAAGAAACACGTTCGGCAGCTTTGGAAAGCCTTACACTTTACTGAAATGCAGTACTACACTCTATAACACAGTTGAGATACAACGTTCCCGAGCTGCCTCAGTTCATAACAGTGTGTAGGAAGTTGTTTGATAAAGTGGGCAAAGCTTATCCTAGGACCAGAAGGCAGAATATAGGAAACTACATGAAAACATGGATAATTCAGAGAAAATGACTGTAAACAGATGAGAACTTGTTTAAAACAGCTGAAAGGGATTCTCCATGTCAGTTCTTAGTGTAGAAAAGGTAGCTAAGATCCGGGAAATCCTTAATTCGAGTTAAGATGACATGAAACACTGTATGAATCCTATATTCTTTACTTAAAGGAGACTAGAGTGGTTAATGTGTGTTAAACAAGGCAGAATACCATTGAAGTAGAGAAAGAAACACGTTCGGCAGCTTTGGAAAGCCTTAGACTTCACTGAAATGTAGTACTACACTCTATAACACAGTTGAGAGACAATGTTCCCGAGCTGCCTCAGTTCATAACAGTGTGTAGGAAGTTGTTTGATAAAGTGTGCAAAGCTTATACTTGGACCCGAAGGCAGAATATAGGAAACTACATGAAAACATGGATAATTCAGAGAAAATGACTGTAAACAGATGAGAACTTGTTTACAACAGCTGAAAGAGATTCTCCAAGTCAGTTCTTAGTGTAGAAAAGGTAGCTAAGATCCGGGAAATCCTTAATTCGAGTTAAGATGACATGAAACACTGTATGAATCCTATATTCTTTACTTAAAGGAGACTAGAGTGGTTAATGTGTGTTAAACAAGGCAGAATACCATTGAAGTAGAGAAAGAAACACGTTCGGCAGCTTTGGAAAGCCTTAGACTTCACTGAAATGTAGTACTACACTCTATAACACAGTTGAGAGACAATGTTCCCCAGCTGCCTCAGTTCATAACAGTGTGTAGGAAGTGTGCAAAGCTTATACTTGGAACAGAAGGCAGAATATAGGGAACTACATGAAAACATGGATAATTCAGAGAAAATGACTGTAAACAGATGAGAACTTGATTAGAACAGCTGAAGGAGATTCTCCAAGTCGGTTCTTAGTGTAGAAAAGGTAGCTAAAATCCGGGAAATCCTTAATTTAAGTTAAGATGACATGAAACACTGTATGAATCCTATATTCTATACTTAAAGGAGACTAGAGTGGTAAATGTGTGCTATACAAGGCAGAATACCATTGAAATAGAGAAAGAAACACGTTCGGCAGCTTTGGAAAGCCTTACACTTTACTGAAATGCAGTACTACACTCTATAACACAGTTGAGATACAACATTCCCGAGCTGCCTCAGTTCATAACAGTGTGTAGGAAGTTGTTAGATAAAGTGGGCAAAGCTTATGCTTGGACCAGAAGGCAGAATATAGGAAACTACATGAAAACATGGATAATTCAGAGAAAATGACTGTAAACAGATGTGAACTGGTTTACAACAGCTGAAAGAGATTCTCCAAGTCAGTTCTTAGTGTAGAAAAGGTAGCTAAGATTCGGGAAATCCTTAATTCGAGTTAAGATCACATGAAACAATGTATGAATACTATATTCTTTAATAAAAGGAGACTAGAGTGGTAAATGTGTGTTATACAAGTCAGAATCCCATTGAAATATAGAAAGAAACACATTCGGCAGCTTTGGAAAGCCTTACACTTCACTGAAATTTAGTACTACACTCTATAACACAGTTGAGAGACAATGTTCCCGAGCTGCCTCAGTTCATAACAGTGTGTAGGAAGTTGTTTGATAAAGTGGGCAAAGCTTATATTTGGACCAGATGGCAGAATATAGGAAACTACTTGAAAACATGGATAATTCAGAGAAAATAACTGTAAACAGATGAGAACTTGTTTAGAACAGCTGAAGGAGATTCTCCAAGTCAGTTCTTAGTGTAGAAAAGGTAGCTAAGATCCGGGAAATCCTTAATTCAAGTTAAGATGACATGAAACACTCTATTAATCCTATATTCTTTACTTAAAGGAGACTAGAGTGGTAAATGTGTGTTATACAAGGCAGAATACCATTGAAATGGAGAAAGAAACACGTTCGGCAGCTTTGGAAAGCCTTACACTTCACTGAAATGTAGTACTACACTCTATAACACAGTTGAGAGGCAATGTTCCCGAGCTGCCTCAGTTCATAACAGTGTGTAGGAAATTGTTTGATAAATTGGGCAAAGCTTATACTTGGACCAGAAGGCAGAATATAGGAAACTACATGAAAACATGGATAATTCAGAGAAAATGACTGTAAACAGATGAGAACTTGTTTAAAACAGCTGAAAGCGATTCTCCAAGTCAATTCTTAGTGTAGAAAAGGTAGCTAAGATCCGGGAAATCCTTAATTCGAGTTAAGATCACATGAAACACTGTATGAATCCTATATTCTTTACTTAAAGGAGACTAGAGTGGTTAATGTGTGTTAAACAAGGCAGAATACCATTGAAGTAGAGAAAGAAACACGTTCGGCAGCTTTGGAAAGCCTTACACTTTACTGAAATGCAGTACTACACTCTATAACACAGTTGAGATACAACCTTCCCGAGCTGCCGCAGTTCATAACAGTGTGTAGGAAGTTGTTTGATAAAGTGGGCAAAGCTTATGCTTGGACCAGAAGGCAGAATATAGGAAACTACATGAAAACATGGATAATTCAGAGAAAATGACTGTAAACAGATGAGAACTTGTTTACAACAGCTGAAAGAGATTCTCCAAGTCAGTTCTTAGTGTAGAAAAGGTAGCTAAGATCTGGGAAATCCTTAATTCGAGTTAAGATCACATGAAACACTGTATGAATCCTATACTCTTTACTAAAAGGAGACTAGAGTGGTAAATGTGTGTTATACAAGGCAGAATACCATTGAAATATAGAAAGAAACACATTCGGCTGCTTTGGAAAGCATTACAGTTCACTGAAATTTAGTACTACACTCTATAACACAGTTGAGAGACAATGTTCCCTAGCTGCCTCAGTTCATAACAGTGTGTAGGAAGTTGTTTGATAAAGTGGGCAAAGCTTATATTTGGACCAGAAGGCAGAATGTAGGAAACTACTTGAAAACATGGATAATTCAGAGAAAATGACTGTAAACAGATGAGAACTTGTTTAGAACAGCTTAAGGAGATTCTCCAAGTCAGTTCTTAGTGTAGAAAAGGTAGCTAAGATCCGGGAAATCCTTAATTCAAGTTAAGATGACATGAAACACTCTATCAATCCTATATTCTTTACTTAAAGGAGACTCGAGTGGTAAATGTGTGTTATATAAGGCAGAATACCATTGAAGTAGAGAAAGAAACACGTTCGGCAGCTTTGGAAAGCCTTAGACTTCACTGAAATGTAGTACTACACTCTATAACACAGTTGAGAGACAATGTTCCCGAGCTGCCTCAGTTCAAAACAGTGTGTAGGAAGTTGTTTGATAAAGTGTGCAAAGCTTATACTTGGAACAGAAGGCAGAATATAGGAAACTACTTGAAAACATGGATAATTCAGAGAAAATGACTGTAAACGGATGAGAACTTGATTAGAACAGCTGAAGGAGATTCTCCAAGTCAGTTCTTAGTGTAGAAAAGGTAGCTAAGATCCCGGAATTCCTTAATTTGAGTTAAGATCACATGAAACAAAGTATAAATCCTATATTCTTTACTTAAAGGAGACTAGAGTGGTAAATGTGTGTTATACCTGGCAGAATACCATTGAAATAGAGAAAGAAACACGTTCGGCAGCTTTGGAAAGCCTTACACTTCACTGAAATGTAGTACTACACTCTATAATACAGTTGAGAGACAATCTTCCCGAGCTGCCTCAGTTCATAACAGTGTGCAGGAAGTTGTTTGATAAACTGGGCAAAGCTTATACTTAGACCAGAAGGCAGAATATAGGAAACTACATGAAAATATGAAAAATTCAGTGAAAATGATTGTAAACCGATGAGAACTTCTTTAGAACAGCTGAAAGAGATTCTTCAACTCAGTTCTTATTGTAGAAAAGGTAGCTAAAATCTGGGAAATCCTTAATTCGAGTTAAGATCACATGAAACACTGTATGAATCCTATATTCTTTACTTAAAGGAGACTAGAGTGGTAAATGTGTGTTATGCAAGGCAGAATACCATTGAAATAGAGAAAGAAACACGTTCGGCAGCTTTGGAAAGCCTTACACTTCACTGAAATGTAGTACTACACTCTATAACACAGTTGAGAGGCAATGTTCCCGAGCTGCCTCAGTTCATAACAGTGTGTAGGAAGTTGTTTGATAAAGTGGGCAAAGCTTATATTTTTACCAGAAGGCAGAATATAGGAAACTACATGAAAACATGAATAATTCGGAGAAAATGACAGTAAACAGATGAGAACTTGTGTAGAACAGCTGAAAGAGATTCTCCAAGTCAGTTCTTAGTGTAGAAAAGGTAGCTAAGATCCGGGAAATCCTTAATTCGAGTTAAGATCACATGAAACACTGTATGAATCCTATTTTCTTTACTTAAAGGAGACTAGAGTGGTAAATGTGTGTTATATAAGGCAGAATACCATTGAAATAGAGGAAGAATCACGTTCGGCAGCTCTGGAAAGCCTTACACTTCACTGAAATGTAGTACTACACTCTATAACACAGTTGAGAGGTAATATTCCCGAGCTGCCTCAGTTCATAACAGTGTGTAGGAAGTTGTTTGATAAAGTGGGCAAAGCTTATACTTGGACCAGAAGGCAGAATATAGGAAACTACATGAAAACATGGATAATTCAGAAAAAATGACTGTAAACAGATGAGAACTTGTTTAAAACAGCTGAAAGAAATTCTCCAAGTCAGTTCTTAGTGTAGAAAAGGTAGCTAAGATCCGGGAAATCCTTAATTCAAGTTAAGATGATATCAAACACTGTATGAATCCTATATTCTATACTTAAAGGAGACTAGAGTGGTAAATGTGTGCTATACAAGGCAGAATACCATTGAAATAGAGAAAGGAACCCGTTCGGCAGCTTTGGAAAGCCTTACACTTTACTGAAATGCAGTACTACACTCTATAACACAATTGAGATACAATGTTCCCGAGCTGCCTCAGTTCATAGCAGTGTGTAGGAAGTTGTTCGATAAAGTGGGCAAAGCTTATACTTGGACCAGAAGGCAGAATATAGGAAACGACATGAAAACATGAATAATTCGGAGAAAATGACAGTAAACAGATGAGAACTTGTGTAGAACAGCTGAAAGAGATTCTCCAAGTCAGTTCTTAGTGTAGAAAAGGTAGCTAAGATCCGGGAAATCCTTAATTCAAGTTAAGATGACATGAAACACTCTATCAATCCTATATTCTTTACTTAAAGGAGACTAGAGTGGTAAATGTGTGTTATACAAGGCAAAATACCATTGAAATGGAGAAAGAAACACGTTCGGAAGCTTTGGAAAGCCTTACACTTCACTGAAATGTAGTACTACACTCTATAACACAGTTGAGAGGCAATGTTCCCTAGCTGCCTCAGTTCATAACAGTGTGTAGGAAGTTGTTTGATAAAGTGGGCAAAGCTTATATTTTTACCAGAAGGCAGAATATAGGAAACTACATGAAAACATGAATAATTCGGAGAAAATGACTGTAAACAGATGAGAACTTGTTTAGAACAGCTGAAAGAGATTCTCCAAGTCAGTTCTTAGTGTAGAAAAGGTAGCTAAGATCCGGGAAATCCTTAATTCGAGTTAAGATCACATGAAACACTGTATGAATCCTATTTTCTTTACTTAAAGGAGACTAGAGTGGTAAATGTGTGTTATATAAGGCAGAATACCATTGAAATAGAGGAAGAATCACGTTCGGCAGCTCTGGAAAGCCTTACACTTCACTGAAATGTAGTACTACAATCTATAACACAGTTGAGAGGCAATATTCCGGAGCTGCCTCAGTTCATAACAGTGTGTAGGAAGTTGTTTGATAAAGTGGGCAAAGCTTATACTTGGACCAGAAGGCAGAATATAGGAAACTACATGAAAACATGGATAATTCAGAGAAAATGACTGTAAACAGATGAGAACTTGTTTAAAACAGCTGAAAGAGATTCTCCAAGTCAGTTCTTAGTGTAGAAAAGGTAGCTAAGATCCGGGAAATCCTTAATTCAAGTTAAGATGATATCAAACACTGTATGAATCCTATATTCTATACTTAAAGGAGACTAGAGTGGTAAATGTGTGCTATACAAGGCAGAATACCATTGAAATAGAGAAAGGAACACGTTCGGCAGCTTTGGAAAGCCTTACACTTTACTGAAATGCAGTACTACACTCTATAACACAATTGAGATACAACGTTCCCGAGCTGCCTCAGTTCATAGCAGTGTGTAGGAAGTTGTTCGATAAAGTGGGCAAAGCTTATACTTGGACCAGAAGGCAGAATATAGGAAACGACATGAAAACATGGATAATTCAGAGAAAATGACTATAAACAGATGAGAACTTGATTAAAACAGCAGAAAGAGATTCTCCAAGTCAGTTCTTAGTGTAGAAAACGTAGCTAAGAACCGGGAAATCCTTAAGTCGAGTTAAGATCACAAGAAACACTGTATGAATCCTATATTCTTTACTTAAAGGAGACTAGAGTGGTTAATGTGTGTTAAACAAGGCAGAATACCATTGAAGTAGAGAAAGAAACACGTTCGGCAGCTTTGGAAAGCCTTAGACTTCACTGAAATGTACTACTACACTCTATAACACAGTTGAGAGGCAATGTTCCCGAGCAGCCCCAGTTCATAACAGTGTGTAGGAAGTTGTTTGATAAAGTGTGCAAAGATTATACCTGTGCCAGAAGTCAGAATATAGGAAACTACATGAAAACATGGATAATTCAGAGAAAATGACTGTAAGCAAATGAGAACTCATTTAGAACAACTGAAAGAGATTCTCCAAGTCAGTTCTTAGTGTAGAAAAGGTAGCTAAGATCCGGGAAATCCTTAATTCGAGTTAAGATCACATGAAACAATGTATGAATCCTATATTCTTTACCTAAAGGAGACTAGAGTGGTAAATGTGTGTTATACAAGGCAGAATCCCATTGAAATAGAGAAAGAAACACTTTCGGCAGCTTTTGAAAGCCTTACACTTCACTGAAATGTAATACTACACTGTATAACACAGTTGAGACACAATGTTCCCGAGCTGCCTCAGTTCATAACAGTGTGTAGGAAGTTGTTTGATAAAGTGGGAAATGCTTATACTTGGACCAGAAGGCAGAATATAGGAAACTACATGAAAACATGGATAATTCAGAGAAAATGACTGTAAACAGATGAGAACTTGATTAAAACAGCTGAAAGCGATTCTCCAAGTCAGTTCTTAGTGTAGAAAAGGTAGCTAAGATCCGGGAAATCCTTAATTCGAGTTAAGATGACATGAAACACTGTATGAATCCTATATTCTTTACGTAAAGGAGACTAGAGTGGTTAATGTGTGTTAAACAAGGCAGAATACCATTGAAGTAGAGAAAGAAACAAGTTCGGCAGCTTTGGAAAGCCTTAGACTTCACTGAAATGTACTACTACACTCTATAACACAGTTGAGAAACAATGTTCCCGAGCTGCCTCAGTTCAAAACAGTGTGTAGGAAGTTGTTTGATAAAGTGTGCAAAGCTTATACTTGGAACAGAAGGCAGAATATAGGAAACTACATGAAAACATGGATAATTCAGAGAAAATGACTGGAAACGGATGAGAACTTGATTAGATCAGCTGAAGGAGATTCTCCAAGTCAGTTCTTAGTGTAGAAAAGGTAGCTAAGATCCGGGAAATCCTTAATTCAAGTTAAGATGACATCAAACACTGTATGAATCCTATATTCTATACTTAAAGGAGACTAGAGTGGTAAATGTGTGTTATACAAGGCAGAATACCATTGAAATAGAGAAGGAAACACGTTCGGCAGCTTTGGAAAGCCTTACACTTCACTGAAATGTAGTCCTACACTGTATAACACAGTTGAAAGACAATGTTTCCGAGCTGCCTCAGTTCATAACAGTGTGTAGGAAGTTGTTTGATAAAGTGGGCAAAGCTTATATTTGGACCAGAAGGCAGAATATAGGAAACTACACGAAAACATGAATAATTCAGTGAAAATGACTTTAAACAGATGAGAACTTGTTTAGAAGAGCTGAAAGAGTTTCTCTAAGTCAGTTCTTAGTGTAGAAAAGGTAGCTAAGATCCCGGAATTCCTTAATTTGGGTTAAGATCACATGAAACAAAGTATAAATCCTATATTCTTTACTTAAAGGAGACTAGAGTGGTAAATGTGTGTTATACCTGGCAGAATACCATTGAAATAGAGAAAGAAACACGTTCGGCAGCTTTGGAAAGCCTTACACTTCACTGAAATGTAGTACTACACTCTATAATACAGTTGAGAGACAATCTTCCCGAGCTGCCTCAGTTCATAACAGTGTGCAGGAAGTTGTTTGATAAACTGGGCAAAGCTTATACTTAGACCAGAAGGCAGAATATAGGAAACTACATGAAAATATGAAAAATTCAGTGAAAATGATTGTAAACCGATGAGAACTTCTTTAGAACAGCTGAAAGAGATTCTTCAACTCAGTTCTTATTGTAGAAAAGGTAGCTAAAATCTGGGAAATCCTTAATTCGAGTTAAGATCACATGAAACACTGTATGAATCCTATATTCTTTACTTAAAGGAGACTAGAGTGGTAAATGTGTGTTATGCAAGGCAGAATACCATTGAAATAGAGAAAGAAACACGTTCGGCAGCTTTGGAAAGCCTTACACTTCACTGAAATGTAGCACTACACTCTATAACACAGTTGAGAGGCAATGTTCCCGAGCTGCCTCAGTTCATAACAGTGTGTAGGAAGTTGTTTGATAAAGTGGGCAAAGCTTATATTTTTACCAGAAGGCAGAATATAGGAAACTACATGAAAACATGAATAATTCGGAGAAAATGTCAGTAAACAGATGAGAACTTGTGTAGAACAGCTGAAAGAGATTCTCCAAGTCAGTTCTTAGTGTAGAAAAGGTAGCTAAGATCCGGGAAATCCTTAATTCAAGTTAAGATGACATGAAACACTCTATCAATCCTATATTCTTTACTTAAAGGAGACTAGAGTGGTAAATGTGTGTTATACAAGGCAAAATACCATTGAAATGGAGAAAGAAACACGTTCGGCAGCTTTGGAAAGCCTTACACTTCACTGAAATGTAGTACTACACTCTATAACACAGTTGAGAGGCAATGTTCCCTAGCTGCCTCAGTTCATAACAGTGTGTAGGAAGTTGTTTGATAAAGTGGGCAAAGCTTATATTTTTACCAGAAGGCAGAATATAGGAAACTACATGAAAACATGAATAATTCGGAGAAAATGACTGTAAACAGATGAGAACTTGTTTAGAACAGCTGAAAGAGATTCTCCAAGTCAGTTCTTAGTGTAGAAAAGGTAGCTAAGATCCGGGAAATCCTTAATTCGAGTTAAGATCACATGAAACACTGTATGAATCCTATTTTCTTTACTTAAAGGAGACTAGAGTGGTAAATGTGTGTTATATAAGGCAGAATACCATTGAAATAGAGGAAGAATCACGTTCGGCAGCTCTGGAAAGCCTTACACTTCACTGAAATGTAGTACTACACTCTATAACACAGTTGAGAGGCAATATTCCCGAGCTGCCTCAGTTCATAACAGTGTGTAGGAAGTTGTTTCATAAAGTGGGCAAAGCTTATACTTGGACCAGAAGGCAGAATATAGGAAACTACATGAAAACATGGATAATTCAGAGAAAATGACTGTAAACAGATGAGAACTTGTTTAAAACAGCTGAAAGAAATTCTCCAAGTCAGTTCTTAGTGTAGAAAAGGTAGCTAAGATCCGGGAAATCCTTAATTCAAGTTAAGATGATATCAAACACTGTATGAATCCTATATTCTATACTTAAAGGAGACTAGAGTGGTAAATGTGTGCTATACAAGGCAGAATACCATTGAAATAGAGAAAGGAACACGTTCGGCAGCTTTGGAAAGCCTTACACTTTACTGAAATGCAGTACTACACTCTATAACACAATTGAGATACAATGTTCCCGAGCTGCCTCAGTTCATAGCAGTGTGTAGGAAGTTGTTCGATAAAGTGGGCAAAGCTTATACTTGGACCAGAAGGCAGAATATAGGAAACGACATGAAAACATGAATAACTCGGAGAAAATGACAGTAAACAGATGAGAACTTGTGTAGAACAGCTGAAAGAGATTCTCCAAGTCAGTTCTTAGTGTAGAAAAGGTAGCTAAGATCCGGGAAATCCTTAATTCAAGTTAAGATGACATGAAACACTCTATCAATCCTATATTCTTTACTTAAAGGAGACTAGAGTGGTAAATGTGTGTTATACAAGGCAAAATACCATTGAAATGGAGAAAGAAACACGTTCGGAAGCTTTGGAAAGCCTTACACTTCACTGAAATGTAGTACTACACTCTATAACACAGTTGAGAGGCAATGTTCCCTAGCTGCCTCAGTTCATAACAGTGTGTAGGAAGTTGTTTGATAAAGTGGGCAAAGCTTATATTTTTACCAGAAGGCAGAATATAGGAAACTACATGAAAACATGAATAATTCGGAGAAAATGACTGTAAACAGATGAGAACTTGTTTAGAACAGCTGAAAGAGATTCTCCAAGTCAGTTCTTAGTGTAGAAAAGGTAGCTAAGATCCGGGAAATCCTTAATTCGAGTTAAGATCACATGAAACACTGTATGAATCCTATTTTCTTTACTTAAAGGAGACTAGAGTGGTAAATGTGTGTTATATAAGGCAGAATACCATTGAAATAGAGGAAGAATCACGTTCGGCAGCTCTGGAAAGCCTTACACTTCACTGAAATGTAGTACTACACTCTATAACACAGTTGAGAGGCAATATTCCCGAGCTGCCTCAGTTCATAACAGTGTGTAGGAAGTTGTTTGATAAAGTGGGCAAAGCTTATACTTGGACCAGAAGGCAGAATATAGGAAACTACATGAAAACATGGATAATTCAGAGAAAATGACTGTAAACAGATGATAACTTGTTTAAAACAGCTGAAAGAGATTCTCCAAGTCTGTTCTTAGTGTAGAAAAGGTAGCTAAGATCCGGGAAATCCTTAATTCAAGTTAAGATGATATCAAACACTGTATGAATCCTATATTCTATACTTAAAGGAGACTAGAGTGGTAAATGTGTGCTATACAAGGCAGAATACCATTGAAATAGAGAAAGGAACACGTTCGGCAGCTTTGGAAAGCCTTACACTTTACTGAAATGCAGTACTACACTCTATAACACACTTGAGTACAACGTTCCCGAGCTGCCTCAGTTCATAGCAGTGTGTAGGAAGTTGTTCGATAAAGTGGGCCAAGCTTATACTTGGACCAGAAGGCAGAATATAGGAAACGACATGAAAACATGAATAATTCGGAGAAAATGACAGTAAACAGATGAGAACTTGTGTAGAACAGCTGAAAGAGATTCTCCAAGTCAGTTCTTAGTGTAGAAAAGGTAGCTAAGATCCGGGAAATCCTTAATTCAAGTTAAGATGACATGAAACACTCTATCAATCCTATATTCTTTACTTAAAGGAGACTAGAGTGGTAAATGTGTGTTATACAAGGCAAAATACCATTGAAATGGAGAAAGAAACACGTTCGGCAGCTTTGGAAAGCCTTACACTTCACTGAAATGTAGTACTACACTCTATAACACAGTTGAGAGGCAATGTTCCCTAGCTGCCTCAGTTCATAACAGTGTGTAGGAAGTTGTTTGATAAAGTGGGCAAAGCTTATATTTTTACCAGAAGGCAGAATATAGGAAACTACATGAAAACATGAATAATTCGGAGAAAATGACTGTAAACACATGAGAACTTGTTTAGAACAGCTGAAAGAGATTCTCCAAGTCAGTTCTTAGTGTAGAAAAGGTAGCTAAGATCCGGGAAATCCTTAATTCGAGTTAAGATCACATGAAACACTGTATGAATCCTATTTTCTTTACTTAAAGGAGACTAGAGTGGTAAATGTGTGTTATATAAGGCAGAATACCATTGTAATAGAGGAAGAATCACGTTCGGCAGCTCTGGAAAGCCTTACACTTCACTGAAATGTAGTACTACACTCTATAACACAGTTGAGAGGCAATATTCCCGAGCTGCCTCAGTTCATAACAGTGTGTAGGAAGTTGTTTGATAAAGTGGGCAAAGCTTATACTTGGACCAGAAGGCAGAATATAGGAAACTACATGAAAACATGGATAATTCAGAGAAAATGACTGTAAACAGATGAGAACTTGTTTAAAACAGCTGAAAGAGATTCTCCAAGTCAGTTCTTAGTGTAGAAAAGGTAGCTAAGATCCGGGAAATCCTTAATTCAAGTTAAGATGATATCAAACACTGTATGAATCCTATATTCTATACTTAAAGGAGACTAGAGTGGTAAATGTGTGCTATACAAGGCAGAATACCATTGAAATAGAGAAAGGAACACGTTCGGCAGCTTTGGAAAGCCTTACACTTTACTGAAATGCAGTACTACACTCTATAACACAATTGAGATACAACGTTCCCGAGCTGCCTCAGTTCATAGCAGTGTGTAGGAAGTTGTTCGATAAAGTGGGCAAAGCTTATACTTGGACCAGAAGGCAGAATATAGGAAACGACATGAAAACATGGATAATTCAGAGAAAATGACTATAAACCGATGAGAACTTGATTAAAACAGCAGAAAGAGATTCTCCAAGTCAGTTCTTAGTGTAGAAAAGGTAGGTAAGATCCGGGAAATCCTTAATTCGAGTTAAGATCACATGAAACACTGTATGAATCCTATATTCTTTACTTAAAAAAGACTATAGTGGGAAATGTGTGTTATACAAGGCAGAATACCATTGAAATAGAGAAAGAAACACGTTCCGCAGCTTTGGAAAGCCTTACACTTCACTGAAATGTAGTACTACACTCTATAACACATTTGCGAGACAATGTTCCCGAGCTGCATCAGTTCATAACAGTGTGAAGGAAGTTGTTTGATAAAGTGGGCAAAGATAATACCTGTGCCAGAAGTCAGAATATAGGAAACTACATGAAAACATGGATAATTCAGAGAAAATGACTGTAAGCAAATGAGAACTCATTTAGAACAACTGAAAGAGATTCTCCAAGTCAGTTCTTAGTGTAGAAAAGGTAGCTAAGATCCGGGAAATCCTTAATTCGAGTTAAGATCACATGAAACACTGTATGAATCCTATATTCTTTACCTAAAGGAGACTAGAGTGCTAAATGTGTGTTATACAAGGCAGAATCCCATTGAAATAGAGAAAGAAACACTTTCGGCAGCTTTTGAAAGCCTTACACTTCACTGAAATGTAATACTACACTGTATAACACAGTTGAGACACAATGTTCCCGAGCTGCCTCAGTTCATAACAGTGTGTAGGAAATGTTTGATAAAGCGTGCAAAGTTTATACTTGGACCAGAAGGCAGAATATAGGAAACTACATGAAAACATGAATAATTCAGTGAAAATGACAGTAAACAGATGAGAACTTGTTTAGAACAGCTGAAAGACATTCTCCAAGTCAGTTCTTAGTGTAGAAAAGGTAGCTAAGATCCGGGAAATACTTAATTTGAGTTAACATCACATGAAACACTGTATTAATCCTATATTCTTTACTTAAAGGAGACTAGAGTGGTAAATGTGTGTTATACAAGGCAGAATACCATTGAAATAGAGAAAGAAACATGTTCGGCAGCTTTGGAAAGCCTTACACTTCACTAAAATGTAGTACTACACTCTGTAACACAGTTGAGAGACAATGTTCCCGAGCTGCCTCAGTTCATAACAGAGTGTAGGAAGTTGTTTGATAAAGTGGGCAAAGCTTATACTTGGACCAGAAGGCAGAATATAGGAAACTACATGAAAACATGGATAATTCAGAGAAAATGACTGTAAACGGATGCGAACTTGATTAGAACAGCTGAAGGAGATTCTCCAAGTCAGTTCTTAGTGTAGAAAAGGTAGCTAAGATCCGGAAAATCCTTAATTCAAGTTAAGATGACATCAAACACTGTATGAATCCTATATTCTATACTTAAAGGAGACTAGAGTGGTAAATGTGTGCTATACAAGGCAGAATACCATTGAAATAGAGAAAGAAACACGTTCGGCAGCTTTGGAAAGCCTTACACTTTACTGAAATGCAGTACTACACTCTATAACACAGTTGAGATACAACGTTCCCGAGCTGCCTCAGTTCATAGCAGTGTGTAGGAAGTTGTTTGATAAAGTGGGCAAATCTTATACTTGGACCAGAAGGCAGAATATAGGAAACGACATGAAAACATGGATTATTCAGAGAAAATGACTATAAACAGATGAGAACTTGATTAAAACAGCAAAAAGAGATTCTCCAAGTCAGTTCTTAGTGTAGAAAAGGTAGCTAAGAACAGGGAAATCCTTAAGTCGAGTTAAGATCACAAGAAACACTGTATGAATCCTATATTCTTTACTTAAAGGAGACTAGAGTGGTTAATGTGTGTTAAACAAGGCAGAATACCATTGAAGTAGAGAAAGAAACACGTTCGGCAGCTTTGGAAAGCCTTAAACTTCACTGAAATGTACTACTACACTCTATAACACAGTTGAGAGGCAATGTTCCCGAGCTGCCCCAGTTCATAACAGTGTGTAGGAAGTTGTTTGATAAAGTGTGCAAAGATTATACCTGTGCCAGAAGTCAGAATATAGGAAACTACATGAAAACATGGATAATTCAGAGAAAATGACTGTAAGCAAATGAGAACTCATTTAGAACAACTGAAAGAGATTCTCCAAGTCAGTTCTTAGTGTAGAAAAGGTAGCTAAGATCCGGGAAATCCTTAATTCGAGTTAAGATCACATGAAACACTGTATGAATCCTATATTCTTTACCTAAAGGAGAATAGAGTGGTAAATGTGTGTTATACAAGGCAGAATCCCATTGAAATAGAGAAAGAAACACTTTTGGCAGCTTTTGAAAGCCTTACACTTCACTGAAATGTAATACTACACTGTATAACACAGTTGAGACACAATGTTCCCGAGCTGCCTCAGTTCATAAAAGTGTGTAGGAAGTTGTTTGATAAAGTGGGAAATGCTTATACTTGGACCAGAAGGCAGAATATAGGAAACTACATGAAAACATGGATAATTCAGAGAAAATGACTGTAAACAGATGAGAACTTGATTAAAACAGCTGAAAGCGATTCTCCAAGTCAGTTCTTAGTGTAGAAAAGGTAGCTAAGATCCGGGAAATCCTTAATTCGAGTTAAGATGACATGAAACACTGTATGAATCCTATATTCTTTACGTAAAGGAGACTAGAGTGGTTAATGTGTGTTAAACAAGGCAGAATACCATTGAAGTAGAGAAAGAAACAAGTTCGGCAGCTTTGGAAAGCCTTAGACTTCACTGAAATGTACTACTACACTCTATAACACAGTTGAGAAACAATGTTCCCGAGCTGCCTCAGGTCAAAACAGTGTGTAGGAAGTTGTTTGATAAAGTGTGCAAAGCTTATACTTGGAACAGAAGGCAGAATATAGGAAACTACATGAAAACATGGATAATTCAGAGAAAATGACTGGAAACGGATGAGAACTTGATTAGAACAGCTGAAGGTGATTCTCCAAGTCAGTTCTTAGTGTAGAAAAGGTAGCTAAGATCCGGGAAATCCTTAATTCAAGTTAAGATGACATCAAACACTCTATCAATCCTATATTCTTTACTTAAAGGAGACTAGAGTGGTAAATGTGTGTTATATAAGGCAGAATACCATTGAAATAAAGAAAGAATCACGTTCGGCAGCTTTGGAAAGCCTTACACTTCACTGAAATGTAGTACTACACTCTATAACACAGTTGAGAGGCAATATTCCCGAGCTGCCTCAGTTCATAACAGTGTGTAGGAAGTTGTTTGATAAAGTGGGAAAAGCTTATACTTGGACCAGAAGGCAGAATATAGGAAACTCCATGAAAACATGGATAATTCAGAGAAAATGACTGTAAACAGATGAGAACTTGTTTAAAACAGCTGAAAGAGATTCTCCAAGTCAGTTCTTAGTGTAGAAAAGGTAGCTAAGATCCGGGAAATCCTTAATTCGAGTTAAGATCACATGAAACACTGTATGAATCCTATTTTCTTTACTTAAAGGAGACTAGAGTGGTAAATGTGTGTTATATAAGGCAGAATACCATTGTAATAGAGGAAGAATCACGTTCGGCAGCTCTGGAAAGCCTTACACTTCACTGAAATGTAGTACTACACTCTATAACACAGTTGAGAGGCAATATTCCCGAGCTGCCTCAGTTCATAACAGTGTGTAGGAAGTTGTTTGATAAAGTGGGCAAAGCTTATACTTGGACCAGAAGGCAGAATATAGGAAACTACATGAAAACATGGATAATTCAGAGAAAATGACTGTAAACAGATGAGAACTTGTTTAAAACAGCTGAAAGAGATTCTCCAAGTCAGTTCTTAGTGTAGAAAAGGTAGCTAAGATCCGGGAAATCCTTAATTCAAGTTAAGATGATATCAAACACTGTATGAATCCTATATTCTATACTTAAAGGAGACTAGAGTGGTAAATGTGTGCTATACAAGGCAGAATACCATTGAAATAGAGAAAGGAACACGTTCGGCAGCTTTGGAAAGCCTTACACTTTACTGAAATGCAGTACTACACTCTATAACACAATTGAGATACAACGTTCCCGAGCTGCCTCAGTTCATAGCAGTGTGTAGGAAGTTGTTCGATAAAGTGGGCAAAGCTTATACTTGGACCAGAAGGCAGAATATAGGAAACGACATGAAAACATGGATAATTCAGAGAAAATGACTATAAACCGATGAGAACTTGATTAAAACAGCAGAAAGAGATTCTCCAAGTCAGTTCTTAGTGTAGAAAAGGTAGGTAAGATCCGGGAAATCCTTAATTCGAGTTAAGATCACATGAAACACTGTATGAATCCTATATTCTTTACTTAAAAAAGACTATAGTGGGAAATGTGTGTTATACAAGGCAGAATACCATTGAAATAGAGAAAGAAACACGTTCCGCAGCTTTGGAAAGCCTTACACTTCACTGAAATGTAGTACTACATTCTATAACACATTTGCGAGACAATGTTCCCGAGCTGCATCAGTTCATAACAGTGTGAAGGAAGTTGTTTGATAAAGTGGGCAAAGATAATACCTGTGCCAGAAGTCAGAATATAGGAAACTACATGAAAACATGGATAATTCAGAGAAAATGACTGTAAGCAAATGAGAACTCATTTAGAACAACTGAAAGAGATTCTCCAAGTCAGTTCTTAGTGTAGAAAAGGTAGCTAAGATCCGGGAAATCCTTAATTCGAGTTAAGATCACATGAAACACTGTATGAATCCTATATTCTTTACCTAAAGGAGACTAGAGTGGTAAATGTGTGTTATACAAGGCAGAATCCCATTGAAATAGAGAAAGAAACACTTTCGGCAGCTTTTGAAAGCCTTACACTTCACTGAAATGTAATACTACACTGTATAACACAGTTGAGACACAATGTTCCCGAGCTGCCTCAGTTCATAACAGTGTGTAGGAAATGTTTGATAAAGCGTGCAAAGTTTATACTTGGACCAGAAGGCAGAATATAGGAAACTACATGAAAACATGAATAATTCAGTGAAAATGACAGTAAACAGATGAGAACTTGTTTAGAACAGCTGAAAGACATTCTCCAAGTCAGTTCTTAGTGTAGAAAAGGTAGCTAAGATCCGGGAAATACTTAATTTGAGTTAACATCACATGAAACACTGTATTAATCCTATATTCTTTACTTAAAGGAGACTAGAGTGGTAAATGTGTGTTATACAAGGCAGAATACCATTGAAATAGAGAAAGAAACATGTTCGGCAGCTTTGGAAAGCCTTACACTTCACTAAAATGTAGTACTACACTCTGTAACACAGTTGAGAGACAATGTTCCCGAGCTGCCTCAGTTCATAACAGAGTGTAGGAAGTTGTTTGATAAAGTGGGCAAAGCTTATACTTGGACCAGAAGGCAGAATATAGGAAACTACATGAAAACATGGATAATTCAGAGAAAATGACTGTAAACGGATGCGAACTTGATTAGAACAGCTGAAGGAGATTCTCCAAGTCAGTTCTTAGTGTAGAAAAGGTAGCTAAGATCCGGAAAATCCTTAATTCAAGTTAAGATGACATCAAACACTGTATGAATCCTATATTCTATACTTAAAGGAGACTAGAGTGGTAAATGTGTGCTATACAAGGCAGAATACCATTGAAATAGAGAAAGAAACACGTTCGGCAGCTTTGGAAAGCCTTACACTTTACTGAAATGCAGTACTACACTCTATAACACAGTTCAGATACAACGTTCCCGAGCTGCCTCAGTTCATAGCAGTGTGTAGGAAGTTGTTTGATAAAGTGGGCAAATCTTATACTTGGACCAGAAGGCAGAATATAGGAAACGACATGAAAACATGGATTATTCAGAGAAAATGACTATAAACAGATGAGAACTTGATTAAAACAGCAAAAAGAGATTCTCCAAGTCAGTTCTTAGTGTAGAAAAGGTAGCTAAGAACCGGGAAATCCTTAAGTCGAGTTAAGATCACAAGAAACACTGTATGAATCCTATATTCTTTACTTAAAGGAGACTAGAGTGGTTAATGTGTGTTAAACAAGGCAGAATACCATTGAAGTAGAGAAAGAAACACGTTCGGCAGCTTTGGAAAGCCTTAGACTTCACTGAAATGTACTACTACACTCTATAACACAGTTGAGAGGCAATGTTCCCGAGCTGCCCCAGTTCATAACAGTGTGTAGGAAGTTGTTTGATAAAGTGTGCAAAGATTATACCTGTGCCAGAAGTCAGAATATAGGAAACTACATGAAAACATGGATAATTCAGAGAAAATGACTGTAAGCAAATGAGAACTCATTTAGAACAACTGAAAGAGATTCTCCAAGTCAGTTCTTAGTGTAGAAAAGGTAGCTAAGATCCGGGAAATCCTTAATTCGAGTTAAGATCACATGAAACACTGTATGAATCCTATATTCTTTACCTAAAGGAGACTAGAGTGGTAAATGTGTGTTATACAAGGCAGAATCCCATTGAAATAGAGAAAGAAACACTTTTGGCAGCTTTTGAAAGCCTTACACTTCACTGAAATGTAATACTACACTGTATAACACAGTTGAGACACAATGTTCCCGAGCTGCCTCAGTTCATAAAAGTGT
Organism: Pipistrellus hanaki; assembly: GCF_964339955.1. Classification (NCBI taxonomy): domain Eukaryota; kingdom Metazoa; phylum Chordata; class Mammalia; order Chiroptera; family Vespertilionidae; genus Pipistrellus; species Pipistrellus hanaki. Next base: position 1,261,883 of record NC_140519.1, read on the forward strand.
GTAGGAAGTTGTTTGATAAAGTGGGAAATGCTTATACTTGGACCAGAAGGCAGAATATAGGAAACTACATGAAAACATGGATAATTCAGAGAAAATGACTGTAAACAGATGAGAACTTGATTAAAACAGCTGAAAGCGATTCTCCAAGTCAGTTCTTAGTGTAGAAAAGGTAGCTAAGATCCGGGAAATCCTTAATTCGAGTTAAGATGACATGAAACACTGTATGAATCCTATATTCTTTACGTAAAGGAGACTAGAGTGGTTAATGTGTGTTAAACAAGGCAGAATACCATTGAAGTAGAGAAAGAAACAAGTTCGGCAGCTTTGGAAAGCCTTAGACTTCACTGAAATGTACTACTACACTCTATAACACAGTTGAGAAACAATGTTCCCGAGCTGCCTCAGTTCAAAACAGTGTGTAGGAAGTTGTTTGATAAAGTGTGCAAAGCTTATACTTGGAAAAGAAGGCAAAATATAGGAAACTACATGAAAACATGGATAATTCAGAGAAAATGACTGGAAACGGATGAGAACTTGATTAGAACAGCTGAAGGTGATTCTCCAAGTCAGTTCTTAGTGTAGAAAAGGTAGCTAAGATCCGGGAAATCCTTAATTCAAGTTAAGATGACATCAAACACTCTATCAATCCTATATTCTTTACTTAAAGGAGACTAGAGTGGTAAATGTGTGTTATATAAGGCAGAATACCATTGAAATAAAGAAAGAATCACGTTCGGCAGCTTTGGAAAGCCTTACACTTCACTGAAATGTAGTACTACACTCTATAACACAGTTGAGAGGCAATATTCCCGAGCTGCCTCAGTTCATAACAGTGTGTAGGAAGTTGTTTGATAAAGTGGGAAAAGCTTATACTTGGACCAGAAGGCAGAATATAGGAAACTCCATGAAAACATGGATAATTCAGAGAAAATGACTGTAAACAGATGAGAACTTGTTTAAAACAGCTGAAAGAGATTCTCCAAGTCAGTTCTTAGTGTAGAAAAGGTAGCTAAGATCCGGGAAATCCTTAATTCGAGTTAAGATCACATGAAACACTGTATGAATCCTATATTCTTTACTTAAAAAAGACTATAGTGGGAAATGTGTGTTATACAAGGCAGAATACCATTGAAATAGAGAAAGAAACACGTTCCGCAGCTTTGGAAATCCTTACACTTCACTGAAATGTAGTACTACACTCTATAACACATTTGCGAGACAATGTTCCCGAGCTGCATCAGTTCATAACAGTGTGAAGGAAGTTGTTTGATAAAGTGGGCAAAGATTATACCTGTGCCAGAAGTCAGAATATAGGAAACTACATGAAAACATGGATAATTCAGAGAAAATGACTGTAAACAAATGACAACTCACTTAGAACAACTGAAAGAGATTCTCCAAGTCAGTTCTTAGTGTAGAAAAGGTAGCTAAGATCCGGGAAATCCTTAATTCGAGTTAAGATCACATGAAACACTGTATGAATCCTATATTATTTACCTAAAGGAGACTAGAGTGGTAAATGTGTGTTATACAAGGCAGAATCCCATTGAAATAGAGAAAGAAACACTTTCGGCAGCTTTTGAAAGCCTTACACTTCACTGAAATGTAGTACTACACTGTATAACACAGTTGAGACACAATGTTCCCGAGCTGCCTCAGTTCATAACAGTGTGTAGGAAATGTTTGATAAAGCGTGCAAAGTTTATACTTGGACCAGAAGGCAGAATATAGGAAACTACATGAAAGCATAAATAATTCAGTGAAAATGACAGTAAACAGATGAGAACTTGTTTAAAACAGCTGAAAGACATTCTCCAAGTGAGTTCTTAGTGTAGAAAAGGTAGCTAAGATCCGGGAAATACTTAATTCGAGTTAACATCACATGAAACACTGTATTAATCCTATATTCTTTACTTAAAGGAGACTAGAGTGGTAAATGTGTGTTATACAAGGCAGAATACCATTGAAATAGAGAAAGAAACATGTTCGGCAGCTTTGGAAAGCCTTACACTTCACTAAAATGTAGTACTACACTCTGTAACACAGTTGAGAGACAATGTTCCTGAGCTGCCTCAGTTCATAACAGAGTGTAGGAAGTTGTTTGATAAAGTGGGCAAAGCTTATACTTGGACCAGAAGGCAGAATATAGGAAACTACATGAAAACATGAATAATTCAATGAAAATGACTGTAAACAGATGAGAACTTGTTTAGAATAGCTGAAAGAAATTCTCCAAGTCAGTTCTTAGTGTAGAAAAGGTAGCTAAGATCCGGGAAATCCTTAATTCCAGTTAAGATCACATGAAACACTGTATGAATCCTATATTCTTTACTTAAAAAAGACTATAGAGGTAAATGTGTGTTATACAAGGCAGAATACCATTGAAATAGAGAAAGAAACACGTTCCGCAGCTTTGGAAAGCCATACACTTCACTGAAATGTAGTACTACACTCTATAACACATTTGCGAGACAATGTTCCCGAGCTGCATCAGTTCATAACAGTGTTAAAGAAGTTGTTTGATAAAGTGGGCAAAGATTATACCTGTGCCAGAAGTCAGAATATAGGAAACTACATGAAAACATGAATAATTCAGTGAAAATGACTGTAAACAGATGAGAACTTGTTTAGAAGAGCTGAAAGAGTTTCTCTAAGTCAGTTCTTAGTGTAGAAAAGGTAGCTAAGATCCCGGAATTCCTTAATTTGAGTTAAGATCACATGAAACAAAGTATAAATCCTATATTCTTTACTTAAAGGAGACTAGAGTGGTAAATGTGTGTTATACCTGGCAGAATACCATTGAAATAGAGAAAGAAACACGTTCGGCAGCTTTGGAAAGCCTTACACTTCACTGAAATGTAGTACTACACTCTATAATACAGTTGAGAGACAATCTTCCCGAGCTGCCTCAGTTCATAACAGTGTGTAGGAAGTTGTTTGATAAACTGGGCAAAGCTTATACTTAGACGAGAAGGCATAATATAGGAAACTACATGAAAATATGAAAAATTCAGTGAAAATGATTGTAAACCGATGAGAACTTCTTTAGAACAGCTGAAAGAGATTCTTCAACTCAGTTCTTATTGTAGAAAAGGTAGCTAAAATCTGGGAAATCCTTAATTCGAGTTAAGATCACATGAAACACTGTATGAATCCTATATTCTTTACTTAAAGGAGACTAGAGTGGTAAATGTGTGTTATGCAAGGCAAAATACCATTGAAATAGAGAGAGAAACACGTTCGGCAGCTTTGGAAAGCCTTACACTTCACTGAAATGTAGTACTACACTCTATAACACAGTTGAGAGACAATGTTCCCGAGCTGCCTCAGTTCATAACAGTGTGTAGGAAGTTGTTTGATAAGGTGGGCAAAGCTTATACTTGCACCAGAAGGCAGAATATAGGAAACTACATGAAAACATGGATAATTCAGAGAAAATGACTGTAAACAGATGAGAAATTATTTAGAACAGCTGAAAGAGATTCTCCAAGTCAGTTCTTAGTGTAGAAAAGGTAGCTAAGATCCGGGAAATCCTTAATTCGAGTTAAGATCACATGAAACACTGTATGAATCCTATATTCTTTACTAAATGGAGACTAGAGTGGTAAATGTGTGTTATACAAGGCAGAATACCATGGAAATATAGAAAGAAACACGTTCGGCAGCTTTGGAAAGTCTTACACTTCACTGAAATGTAGTACTACACTCTATAACACAGTTGAGAGACAATGTTCCAGAGCAGCCTCTGTTCAAAACAGTGTGTAGAAGTTGTTTGATAAACTGGGCAAAGCTTATACTTGGACCAGAAGACAGAATATAGGAAACGACATGAAAACATGAATAATTCAGTGAAAATGACAGTAAACAGATGAGAACTTGTTTAAAACAGCTGAAAGAGATTCTCCAAGTCAGTTCTTAGTGTAGAAAAGGTAGCTAAGATCCGGGAAATACTTAATTCGAGTTAACATCGCATGAAACACTGTATTCATCCTATATTCTTTACTTAAAGGAGACTAGAGTGGTAAATGTGTGTTATACAAGGCAGAATACCATTGAAATAGAGAAAGAAACATGTTCGGCAGCTTTGGAAAGCCTTACACTTCACTAAAATGTAGTACTACACTCTGTAACACAGATGAGAGACAATGTTCCCGAGCTGCCTCAGTTCATAACAGTGTGTAGGAAATTGTTTGATAAAGTGGGCAAAGCTTATACTTGGACCAGAAGGCAGAATATAGGAAACTACATGAAAACATGGATAATTAAGAAAAAATGACTGTAAACAGATGAGAACTAGATTATAACAACTGAAAGAGATTCTCCAAGTCAGTTCTTAGTGTAGAAAAGGTAGCGGATATCCGGGAAATCCTTAATTCGAGTTAAAATCACATGAAACACTGTATGAATCCTATATTCTTTACGTAAAGGAGACTAGAGTGGTAAATGTGTGTTATACAAGGCAGAATACCATTGAAATAGAGAAAGAAACACGTTCGGCAGCTTTGGAAAGCCTTACACTTCACTGAAATGTAGTACTACACTCTATAACACAGTTGAGAGACAATGTTCCCGAGCTGTCTCTGTTCATAACAGTGTGTAGGAAGTTGTTATAGAAAGTGGGCAAAGCTTATACTTGGACCAGAAGGCAGAATATGGGAAACTACATGAAAACATGAATAATTCAGTGAAAATGACTGTAAACAAATGAGAACTTGTTTAGAACAGCTGAAAGACATTCTTCAAGTCAGTTCTTAGTGTAGAAAAGTTAGCTATGATCCGGGAAATCCTTAATTCGAGTTAAAATCACATGAAACACTGTATGAATCCTATATTCTTTACTTAAAGGAGACTAGAGTGGTAAATGTGTGTTATACAAGGCAGAATACCATTGAAATAGAGAAGGAAACACGTTCGGCAGCTTTGGAAAGCCTTACACTTCACTGAAATGTAGTCCTACACTGTATAACACAGTTGAAAGACAATGTTTCCGAGCTGCCTCAGTTCATAACAGTGTGTAGGAAGTTGTTTGATAAAGTGGGCAAAGCTTATACTTGGACCAGAAGGCGGAATATAGGAAACTACATGAAAACATGAATAATTCAGTGAAAATGACTGTAAACAGATGAGAACTTGTTTAGAAGAGCTGAAAGAGTTTCTCTAAGTCAGTTCTTAGTGTAGAAAAGGTAGCTAAGATCCCGGAATTCCTTAATTTGAGTTAAGATCACATGAAACAAAGTATAAATCCTATATTCTTTACTTAAAGGAGACTAGAGTGGTAAATGTGTGTTATACCTGGCAGAATACCATTGAAATAGAGAAAGAAACACGTTCGGCAGCTTTGGAAAGCCTTACACTTCACTGAAATGTAGTACTACACTCTATAATACAGTTGAGAGACAATCTTCCCGAGCTGCCTCAGTTCATAACAGTGTGTAGGAAGTTGTTTGATAAACTGGGCAAAGCTTATACTTAGACGAGAAGGCATAATATAGGAAACTACATGAAAATATGAAAAATTCAGTGAAAATGATTGTAAACCGATGAGAACTTCTTTAGAACAGCTGAAAGAGATTCTTCAACTCAGTTCTTATTGTAGAAAAGGTAGCTAAAATCTGGGAAATCCTTAATTCGAGTTAAGATCACATGAAACACTGTATGAATCCTATATTCTTTACTTAAAGGAGACTAGAGTGGTAAATGTGTGTTATGCAAGGCAAAATACCATTGAAATAGAGAGAGAAACACGTTCGGCAGCTTTGGAAAGCCTTACACTTCACTGAAATGTAGTACTACACTCTATAACACAGTTGAGAGACAATGTTCCCGAGCTGCCTCAGTTCATAACAGTGTGTAGGAAGTTGTTTGATAAGGTGGGCAAAGCTTATACTTGCACCAGAAGGCAGAATATAGGAAACTACATGAAAACATGGATAATTCAGAGAAAATGACTGTAAACAGATGAGAAATTATTTAGAACAGCTGAAAGAGATTCTCCAAGTCAGTTCTTAGTGTAGAAAAGGTAGCTAAGATCCGGGAAATCCTTAATTCGAGTTAAGATCACATGAAACACTGTATGAATCCTATATTCTTTACTAAATGGAGACTAGAGTGGTAAATGTGTGTTATACAAGGCAGAATACCATTGAAATATAGAAAGAAACACGTTCGGCAGCTTTGGAAAGTCTTACACTTCACTGAAATGTAGTACTACACTCTATAACACAGTTGAGAGACAATGTTCCAGAGCTGCCTCTGTTCAAAACAGTGTGTAGGAAGTTGTTTGATAAACTGGGCAAAGCTTATACTTGGACCAGAAGGCAGAATATAGGAAACGACATGAAAACATGAATAATTCAGTGAAAATGACTGTAAACGGATGAGAACTTGTTTAGAACAGCTAAAAGAGATTCTCCAAGTCAGTTCTTAGTGTATTAAAGGTAGCTGAGATCCGGGAAATGCTTTATTGGAGTTAAGATCACATGAAACACTGTATGAATCCTATATTCTTTATTTAAAGGATACTAGAGTGGTAAATGTGTTATACAAAGCAGAAAGCATTGAAATACAGATAGAAACACGTTCGGCAGCTTTGGAAAGCGTTACACTTCACTGAAATTTAGTACTACACTCTATAACACAGTTGAGAGACAATGTTCCCGAGCTGCCTCAGTTCATAACAGTGTGTAGGAAGTTGTTTGATAAAGTGGGCAAAGCTTATACTTGGACTAGAAGGCAGAATATAGAAAACTACGTGAAAACATGGATAATTCAGAGAAAATGACTGTAAACAAATGAGAACTAATTTAGAACAGCTGAAAGAGAATCTCCAAGTCAGTTCTTATTGTAGAAAAGGTAGCTAAGGTCTGGGAAATCCTTAATTCGAGTTAAGATCACATGAAACACTGTATGAATCCTATATTCTTTACTTAAAGGAGACTAGAGTGCGAAATGTGTGTTATAAAGGCAGAATACCTTTGAAATAGAGAAAGAAACACTTTCGGCAGCTTTGGAAAGCCTTACACTTCACTGAAATGTAGTACTACACTCTGTAACATAGTTGAGAGACAATGTTCCCGAGCTGCCTCAGTTCATAACAGTGTGTAGGAAGTTGTTTGATAAAGTGGGCAAAGCTTATACTTGGACCAGAAGTCAGAATATAGGAAACTACATGAAAACATGGATAATTCAGAGAAAATGACTGTAAACAGATGAGAACTTGTTTAAAACAGCTGAAAGAGATTCTCCAAGTCAGTTCTTAGTGTAGAAAAGGTAGCTAAGATCCGGGAAATCCTTAATTCAAGTTAAGATGATATCAAACACTGTATGAATCCTATATTCTATACTTAAAGGAGACTAGAGTGGTAAATGTGTGCTATACAAGGCAGAATACCATTGAAATAGAGAAAGAAACACGTTCGGCAGCTTTGGAAAGCCTTACACTTTACTAAAATGCAGTACTACACTCTATAACACAGTTGAGATACAACGTTCCCGAGCTGCCTCAGTTCATAGCAGTGTGTAGGAAGTTGTTTGATAAAGTGGGCAAAGCTTATACTTGGACCAGAAGGCAGAATATAGGAAACGACATGAAAACATGGATAATTCAGAGAAAATGACTATAAACAGATGAGAACTTGATTAAAACAGCAGATAGAGATTCTCCAAGTCAGTTCTTAGTGTAGAAAAGGTAGCTAAGATCCGGGAAATCCTTAATTCGAGTTAAGATCACATGAAACACTGTATGAATCCTATATTCTCTACAAAGAGGAGACTAGAGTGGTAAATGTGTGTTATACAAGGCAGAATACCATTGAAATAGAGAAAGAAACACGTTCGGCAGCTTTGGAAAGCCTTACACTTCACTGAAATGTAGTACTACACTCTATAACACAGTTGAGAGACAATGTTCCCGAGCTGTCTCTGTTCATAACAGTGTGTAGGAAGTTGTTATAGAAAGTGGGCAAAGCTTATACTTGGACCAGAAGGCAGAATATGGGAAACTACATGAAAACATGAATAATTCAGTGAAAATGACTGTAAACAGATGAGAACTTGTTTAGAACAGCTGAAAGACATTCTTCAAGTCAGTTCTTAGTGTAGAAAAGTTAGCTATGATCCGGGAAATCCTTAATTCGAGTTAAAATCACATGAAACACTGTATGAATCCTATATTCTTTACTTAAAGGAGACTAGAGTGGTAAATGTGTGTTATACAAGGCAGAATACCATTGAAATAGAGAAGGAAACACGTTCGGCAGCTTTGGAAAGCCTTACACTTCACTGAAATGTAGTCCTACACTGTATAACACAGTTGAAAGACAATGTTTCCGAGCTGCCTCAGTTCATAACAGTGTGTAGGAAGTTGTTTGATAAAGTGGGCAAAGCTTATACTTGGACCAGAAGGCGGAATATAGGAAACTACATGAAAACATGAATAATTCAGTGAAAATGACTGTAAACAGATGAGAACTTGTTTAGAAGAGCTGAAAGAGTTTCTCTAAGTCAGTTCTTAGTGTAGAAAAGGTAGCTAAGATCCCGGAATTCCTTAATTTGAGTTAAGATCACATGAAACAAAGTATAAATCCTATATTCTTTACTTAAAGGAGACTAGAGTGGTAAATGTGTGTTATACCTGGCAGAATACCATTGAAATAGAGAAAGAAACACGTTCGGCAGCTTTGGAAAGCCTTACACTTCACTGAAATGTAGTACTACACTCTATAATACAGTTGAGAGACAATCTTCCCGAGCTGCCTCAGTTCATAACAGTGTGTAGGAAGTTGTTTGATAAACTGGGAAAAGCTTATACTTAGACGAGAAGGCATAATATAGGAAACTACATGAAAATATGAAAAATTCAGTGAAAATGATTGTAAACCGATGAGAACTTCTTTAGAACAGCTGAAAGAGATTCTTCAACTCAGTTCTTATTGTAGAAAAGGTAGCTAAAATCTGGGAAATCCTTAATTCGAGTTAAGATCACATGAAACACTGTATGAATCCTATATTCTTTACTTAAAGGAGACTAGAGTGGTAAATGTGTGTTATGCAAGGCAGAATACCATTGAAATAGAGAAAGAAACACGTTCGGCAGCTTTGGAAAGCCTTACACTTCACTGAAATGTAGTACTACACTCTATAACACAGTTGAGAGACAATGTTCCCGAGCTGCCTCAGTTCATAACAGTCTGTAGGAAGTTGTTTGATAAGGTGGGCAAAGCTTATACTTGGACCAGTAGGCAGAATATAGGAAACTACATGAAAACATGGATAATTCAGAGAAAATGACAGTAAACAGATGAGAACTTGTGTAGAACAGCTGAAAGAGATTCTCCAAGTCAGTTCTTAGTGTAGAAAAGGTAGGTAAGATCCGGGAAATCCTTAATTCGAGTTAAGATCACATGAAACACTGTGTGAATCCTATATTCTTTACTTAAAGGAGACTAGAGTGCGAAATGTGTGTTATAAAGGCAGAATTCCTTTGAAATAGAGAAAGAAACACTTTCGGCAGCTTTGGAAAGCCTTACACTTCACTGAAATGTAGTACTACACTCTATAACACAGTTGAGAGGCAATGTTCCCGAGCTGCCTCAGTTCATAACAGTGTGTAGGAAGTTGTTTGATAAAGTGGGCAAAGCTTATATTTTTACCAGAAGGCAGAATATAGGAAACTACATGAAAACATGAATAATTCGGAGAAAATGACTGTAAACAGATGAGAACTTGTTTAGAACAGCTGAAAGAGATTCTCCAAGTCAGTTCTTAGTGTAGAAAAGGTAGCTAAGATCCGGGAAATCCTTAATTCAAGTTAAGATGACATGAAACACTCTATCAATCCTATATTCTTTACTTAAAGGAGACTAGAGTGGTAAATGTGTGTTATACAAGGCAAAATACCATTGAAATGGAGAAAGAAACACGTTCGGCAGCTTTGGAAAGCCTTACACTTCACTGAAATGTAGTACTACACTCTATAACACAGTTGAGAGGCAATGTTCCCTAGCTGCCTCAGTTCATAACAGTGTGTAGGAAGTTGTTTGATAAAGTGCGCAAAGCTTATATTTTTACCAGAAGGCAGAATATAGGAAACTACATGAAAACATGAATAATTCGGAGAAAATGACTGTAAACAGATGAGAACTTGTTTAGAACAGCTGAAAGAGATTCTCCAAGTCAGTTCTTAGTGTAGAAAAGGTAGCTAAGATCCGGGAAATCCTTAATTAGAGTTAAGATCACATGAAACACTGTATGAATCCTATATTCTTTACTTAAAGGAGACTAGAGTGGTAAATGTGTGTTATATAAGGCAGAATACCATTGAAATAGAGAAAGAATCACGTTCGGCAGCTTTGGAAAGCCTTACACTTCACTGAAATGTAGTACTACACTCTATAACACAGTTGAGAGGCAATATTCCCGAGCTGCCTCAGTTCATAACAGTGTGTAGGAAGTTGTTTGATAAAGTGGGCAAAGCTTATACTTGGACCAGAAGTCAGAATATAGGAAAATACATGAAAACATGGATAATTCAGAGAAAATGACTGAACAGATGAGAACTTCTTTAAAACAGCTGAAAGAGATTCTCCAAGTCAGTTCTTAGTGTAGAAAAGGTAGCTAAGATCCGGGAAATCCTTAATTCAAGTTAAGATGATATCAAACACTGTATGAATCCTATATTCTATACTTAAAGGAGACTAGAGTGGTAAATGTGTGCTATACAAGGCAGAATACCATTGAAATAGAGAAAGAAACACGTTCGGCAGCTTTGGAAAGCCTTACACTTTACTGAAATGCAGTACTACACTCTATAACACAGTTGAGATACAACGTTCCCGAGCTGCCTCAGTTCATAGCAGTGTGTAGGAAGTTGTTTGATAAAGTGGGCAAAGCTTATACTTGGACCAGAAGGCAGAATATAGGAAACGACATGAAAACATGGATAATTCAGAGAAAATGACTATAAACAGATGAGAACTTGATTAAAACAGCAGAAAGAGATTCTCCAAGTCAGTTCTTAGTGTAGAAAAGGTAGCTAAGATCCGGGAAATCCTTAATTCGAGTTAAGATCACATGAAACACTGTATGAATCCTATATTCTCTACAAAGAGGAGACTAGAGTGGTAAATGTGTGTTATACAAGGCAGAATGCCATTGAAATAGAGAAAGAAACACGTTCGGCAGCTTTGGAAAGCCTTACACTTCACTGAAATGTAGTACTACACTCTGTAACACAGTTGAGAGACAATGTTCCCGAGCTGCCTCAGTTCATAACAGTGTGTAGGAAGTTGTTTGATAAGGTGGGCAAAGCTTATACTTGGACCAGAAGGCAGAATATAGGAAACTACATGAAAACATGGATAATTCAGAGAAAATGACTGTAAACAGATGAGAACTTATTTAGAACAGCTGAAAGAGATTCTCCAAGTCAGTTCCTAGTGTAGAAAAGGTAGCTAAGAACCGGGAAATCCTTAAGTCGAGTTAAGATCACATGAAACACTGTATGAATCCTATATTCTTTACTTAAAGGAGACTAGAGTGGTTAATGTGTGTTAAACAAGGCAGAATACCATTGAAGTAGAGAAAGAAACACGTTCGGCAGCTTTGGAAAGCCTTAGACTTCACTGAAATGTACTACTACACTCTATAACACAGTTGAGAGGCAATGTTCCCGAGCTGCCCCAGTTCATAACAGTGTGTAGGAAGTTGTTTGATAAAGTGTGCAAAGCTTATACTTGGAACAGAAGGCAGAATATAGGAAACTACATGAAAACATGGATAATTCAGAGAAAATGACTGTAAACGGATGAGAACTTGATTAGAACAGCTGAAGGAGATTCTCCAAGTCAGTTCTTAGTGTAGAAAAGGTAGCTAAGATCCGGGAAATCCTTAATTCGAGTTAAGATCACATGAAACACTGTATGAATCCTATATTCTCTACAAAGAGGAGACTAGAGTGGTAAATGTGTGTTATACAAGGCAGAATGCCATTGAAATAGAGAAAGAAACACGTTCGGCAGCTTTGGAAAGCCTTACACTTCACTGAAATGTAGTACTACACTCTGTAACACAGTTGAGAGACAATGTTCCCGAGCTGCCTCAGTTCATAACAGTGTGTAGGAAGTTGTTTGATAAGGTGGGCAAAGCTTATACTTGGACCAGAAGGCAGAATATAGGAAACTACATGAAAACATGGATAATTCAGAGAAAATTACTGTGAACAGATGAGAACTTGTTTAAAACACCTGAAAGAGATTCTCCAAGTCAGTTCTTAGTGTAGAAAAGGTAGCTAAGATCCGGGAAATACTTAATTCGAGTTAACATCACATGAAACACTGTATTAATCCTGTATTCTTTACCTAAAGGAGACTAGAGTGGTAAATGTGTGTTATACAAGCAGAATACCATTGAAATAGAGAAAGAAACATGTTCAGCAGCTTTGGAAAGCCTTACACTTCACTGAAATGTAGTACTACACTCTATAACAGTGTTGAGAGACAATGTTCCCGAACTGCGTCAGTTCATAACAGTGTGTAGGAAGTTGTTTGGTAAAGTGGGCAAAGATTATACTTGGTCCAGAAGAAGAATATAGGAAACTACATGAAAACATGAATAATTCAGTGAAAATGACTGTAAACAGATGAAAACTTGTATAGAACAGCTGAAAGAGATTCTCCAAGTCAGTTCTTACTGTAGAAAAGGTAGCTAAGATCTGAGAAATCCTTAAATCGAGTTAAGATCACATGAAACACTGTATGAGTCCTATATTCTTTACCTAAAGGAGACTAGAGCGGTAAATGTGTGTTATACAAGGCAGAATACCATTGAAATAGAGAAAGAAACACGTTCGTCAGCTTTGGAAAGCCTTACACTTCACTGAAATGTAGTACTACACTCTTTAACACAGTTGAGAGACAATGTTCCCGAGCTGCCTCAGTTCATAACATTGTGTAGGAAGTTTTTTGATAAAGTGGGCAAAGATTATACCTGTGCCAGAAGTCAGAATATAGGAAACTACATGAAAACATGGATAATTCAGAGAAAATGACTGTAAACAAATGACAACTCATTTAGAACAACTGAAAGAGATTCTCCAAGTCAGTTCTTAGTGTAGAAAAGGTAGCTAAGATCCGGGAAATCCTTAATTCGAGTTAAGATCACATGAAACACTGTATGAATCCTATATTCTTTACCTAAAGGAGACTAGAGTGGTAAATGTGTGTTATACAAGGCAGAATCCCATTGAAATAGAGAAAGAAACACTTTCGGCAGCTTTTGAAAGCCTTACACTTCACTGAAATGTAGTACTACACTGTATAACACAGTTGAGACACAATGTTCCCGAGCTGCCTCAGTTCATAACAGTGTGTAGGAAATGTTTGATAAAGCGTGCAAAGTTTATACTTGGACCAGAAGGCAGAATATAGGAAACTACATGAAAACATGAATAATTCAGTGAAAATGACAGTAAACAGATGAGAACTTGTTTAAAACAGCTGAAAGAGATTCTCCAAGTCAGTTCTTAGTGTAGAAAAGGTAGCTAAGATCCGGGAAATACTTAATTCGAGTTAATATCACATGAAACACTGTATTAATCCTATATTCTTTACTTAAAGGAGACTAGAGTGGTAAATGTGTGTTATACAAGGCAGAATACCATTGAAATAGAGAAAGAAACATGTTCGGCAGCTTTGGAAAGCCTTACACTTCACTGAAATGTAGTACTACACTCTGTAACACAGTTGAGAGACAATGTTCCCGAGCTGCCTCAGTTCATAACAGAGTGTAGGAAGTTGTTTGATAAAGTGGGCAAAGCTTATACTTGGACCAGAAGGCAGAATATAGGAAACTACATGAAAACATGAATAATTCAGTGAAAATGACTGTAAACAGATGAGAACTTGTTTAGAATAGCTCAAAGAAATTCTCCAAGTCAGTTCTTAGTGTAGAAAAGGTAGCTAAGATCCGGGAAATCCTTAATTCCAGTTAAGATCACATGAAACACTGTATGAATCCTATATTCTTTACTTAAAAAAGACTATAGTGGGAAATGTGTGTTATACAAGGCAGAATACCATTGAAATAGAGAAAGAAACACGTTCCGCAGCTTTGGAAAGCCATACACTTCACTGAAATGTAGTACTACACTCTATAACACATTTGCGAGACAATGTTCCCGAGCTGCATCAGTTCATAACAGTGTGAAGGAAGTTGTTTGATAAAGTGGGCAAAGATTATACCTGTGCCAGAAGTCAGAATATAGGAAACTACATGAAAACATGGATAATTCAGAGAAAATGACTGTAAACAAATGAGAACTCATTTAGAACAACTGAAAGAGATTCTCCAAGTCAGTTCTTAGTGTAGAAAAGGTAGCTAAGATCCGGGAAATCCTTAATTCGAGTTAAGATCACATGAAACACTGTATGAATCCTATATTCTTTACCTAAAGGAGACTAGAGTGGTAAATGTGTGTTATACAAGGCAGAATACCATTGAAATAGAGAAAGAAACACGTTCCACAGCTTTGGAAAGCCTTACACTTCACTGAAATGTAGTACTACACTGTATAACACAATTGAGACACAATGTTCCCGAGCTGCCTCAGTTCATAACAGTGTGTAGGAAATGTTTGATAAAGCGTGCAAAGTTTATAGTTGGACCACAAGGCAGAATATAGGAAACTACATGAAAACATGAATAATTCAGTGAAAATGACAGTAAACAGATGAGAACTTGTTTAAAACACCTGAAAGAGATTCTCCAAGTCAGTTCTTAGTGTAGAAAAGGTAGCTAAGATCCGGGAAATACTTAATTCGAGTTAACATCACATGAAACACTGTATTAATCCTATATTCTTTACTTAAAGGAGACTAGAGTGTTAAATGTGTGTTATACAAGGCAGAATACCATTGAAATAGAGAAAGAAACACGTTCGGCACCTTTGGAAAGCCTTACACTTCACTGAAATGTAGTACTACACTCTATAACACAGTTGAGAGACAATGTTCCCGAGCTGCCTCACTTCATAACAGTGTGTAGAGAGTTGTTTGATAAAGTGGGCAAAGATTACACTTTTGACAGAAGTCAGAATATAGGAAACTCCATGAAAACAAGAATAATTTAGAGAAAATGACTGTAAACTGATGAGAACTCGTTTAGAATAGCTGAAAGAGATTCTCCAAGTCAGTTCTTAGTGTAGAAAAGGTAGCTAAGATCCGGGAAATCCTTAATTCGAGTTAAGATCACATGAAACACTGTATGAATCCTATATTCTCTACAAAGAGGAGACTAGAGTGGTAAATGTGTGTTACACAAGGCAGAATACCATTGAAATAGAGAAAGAAACACGTTCGGCAGCTTTGGAAAGCCTTACACTTCACTGAAATGTAGTACTACACTCTGTAACACAGTTGAGAGACAATGTTCCCGAGCTGCCTCAGTTCATAACAGTGTGTAGGAAGTTGTTTGATAAGGTGGGCAAAGCTTATACTTGGACCAGAAGGCAGAATATAGGAAACTACATGAAAACATGAATAATTCAGTGAAAATGACTGTAATCAAATAAGAACTTGTTTAGAACAGCTGAAAGAGATTCTCCAAGTCAGTTCTTAGTGTAGAAAAGGTAGCTAAGATCCGGGAAATCTTTAATCGAGTTAAGATCAAATGAAACACTGTATGAATCCTATATTCTTTACCTAAAGGAGACTAGAGTGGTAAATGTGTGTTATACAAGCAGAATACCATTGAAATAGAGAAAGAAACATGTTCAGCAGCTTTGGAAAGCCTTACACTTCACTGAAATGTAGTACTACACTCTATAACAGTGTTGAGAGACAATGTTCCCGAACTGCGTCAGTTCATAACAGTGTGTAGGAAGTTGTTTGGTAAAGTGGGCAAAGATTTTACTTGGTCCAGAAGAAGAATATAGGAAACTACATGAAAACATGAATAATTCAGTGAAAATGACTGTAAACAGATGAGAACTTGTATAGAACAGCTGAAAGAGATTCTCCAAGTCAGTTCTTACTGTAGAAAAGTTAGCTAAGATCTGAGAAATCCTTAAATCGAGTTAAGATCACATGAAACACTGTATGAGTCCTATATTCTTTACCTAAAGGAGACTAGTTCGGTAAATGTGTGTAATACAAGGCAGAATACCATTGAAATAGAGAAAGAAACACGTTCGTCAGCTTTGGAAAGCCTTACACTTCACTGAAATGTAGTACTACACTCTTTAACACAGTTGAGAGACAATGTTCCCGAGCTGCCTCAGTTCATAACATTGTGTAGGAAGTTTTTTGATAAAGTGGGCAAAGATTATACCTGTGCCAGAAGTCAGAATATAGGAAACTACATGAAAACATGGATAATTCAGAGAAAATGACTGTAAACAAATGACAACTCATTTAGAACAACTGAAAGAGATTCTCCAAGTCAGTTCTTAGTGTAGAAAAGGTAGCTAAGATCCGGGAAATCTTTAATTCGAGTTAAGATCACATGAAACACTGTATGAATCCTATATACTTTACCTAAAGGAGACTAGAGTGGTAAATGTGTGTTATACAAGGCAGAATCCCATTGAAATAGAGAAAGAAACACTTTCGGCAGCTTTTGAAAGCCTTACACTTCACTGAAATGTAGTAATACACTGTATAACACAGTTGAGACACAATGTTCCCGAGCTGCCTCAGTTCATAACAGTGTGTAGGAAATGTTTGATAAAGCGTGCAAAGTTTATACTTGGACCAGAAGGCAGAATATAGGAAACTACATGAAAACATGAATAATTCAGTGGAAATGACAGTAAACAGATGAGAACTTGTTTAAAACAGCTGAAAGAGATTCTCCAAGTCAGTTCTTAGTGTAGAAAAGGTAGCTAAGATCCGGGAAATACTTAATTCGAGTTAACATCACATGAAACACTGTATTAATCCTATATTCTTTACTTAAAGGAGACTAGAGTGGTAAATGTGTGTTATACAAGGCAGAATACCATTGAAATAGAGAAAGAAACATGTTCGGCAGCTTTGGAAAGCCTTACACTTCACTAAAATGTAGTACTACACTCTGTAACACAGTTGAGAGACAATGTTCCCGAGCTGCCTCAGTTCATAACAGAGTGTAGGACGTTGTTTGATAAAGTGGGCAAAGCTTATACTTGGACCAGAAGGCAGAATATAGGAAACTACATGAAAACATGAATAATTCAGTGAAAATGACTGTAAACAGATGAGAACTTGTTTAGAATAGCTCAAAGAAATTCTCCAAGTCAGTTCTTAGTGTAGAAAAGGTAGCTAAGATCCGGGAAATCCTTAATTCCAGTTAAGATCACATGAAACACTGTATGAATCCTATATTCTTTACTTAAAAAAGACTATAGTGGGAAATGTGTGTTATACAAGGCAGAATACCATTGAAATAGAGAAAGAAACACGTTCCGCAGCTTTGGAAAGCCATACACTTCACTGAAATGTAGTACTACACTCTATAACACATTTGCGAGACAATGTTCCCGAGCTGCATCAGTTCATAACAGTGTGAAGGAAGTTGTTGGATAAAGTGGGCAAAGATTATACCTGTGCCAGAAGTCAGAATATAGGAAACTCCATGAAAACAAGGATAATTTAGAGAAAATGACTGTAAACTGATGAGAACTCGTTTAGAATAGCTGAAAGAGATTCTCCAAGTCACTTCTTAGTGTAGAAAAGGTAGCTAAGATCCGGGAAATCCTTAATTCGAGTTAAGATCACATGAAACACTGTATGAATCCTATATTCTCTACAAAGAGGAGACTAGAGTGGTAAATGTGTGTTACACAACGCAGAATACCATTGAAATAGAGAAAGAAACACGTTCGGCAGCTTTGGAAAGCCTTACACTTCACTGAAATGTAGTACTACACTCTGTAACACAGTTGAGAGACAATGTTCCCGAGCTGCCTCAGTTCATAACAGTGTGTAGGAAGTTGTTTGATAAGGTGGGCAAAGCTTATACTTGGACCAGAAGGCAGAATATAGGAAACTACATGAAAACATGAATAATTCAGTGAAAATGACTGTAATCAGATAAGAACTTGTTTAGAACAGCTGAAAGAGATTCTCCAAGTCAGTTCTTAGTGTAGAAAAGGTAGCTAAGATCCGGGAAATCTTTAATCGAGTTAAGATCAAATGAAACACTGTATGAATCCTATATTCTTTACCTAAAGGAGACTAGAGTGGTAAATGTGTGTTATACAAGCAGAATACCATTGAAATAGAGAAAGAAACATGTTCAGCAGCTTTGGAAAGCCTTACACTTCACTGAAATGTAGTACTACACTCTATAACAGTGTTGAGAGACAATGTTCTCGAACTGCCTCAGTTCATAACAGTGTGTAGGAAGTTGTTTGGTAAAGTGGGCAAAGATTATACTTGGTCCAGAAGAAGAATATAGGAAACTACATGAAAACATGAATAATTCAGTGAAAATGACTGTAAACAGATGAGAACTTGTATAGAACAGCTGAAAGAGATTCTCCAAGTCAGTTCTTACTGTAGAAAAGGTAGCTAAGATCTGAGAAATCCTTAAATCGAGTTAAGATCACATGAAACACTGTATGAGTCCTATATTCTTTACCTAAAGGAGACTAGAGCGGTAAATGTGTGTTATACAAGGCAGAATACCATTGAAATAGAGAAAGAAACACGTTCGTCAGCTTTGGAAAGCCTTACACTTCACTGAAATGTAGTACTACACTCTTTAACACAGTTGAGAGACAATGTTCCCGAGCTGCCTCAGTTCATAACATTGTGTAGGAAGTTGTTTGATAAAGTGGGCAAAGATTATACCTGTGCCAGAAGTCAGAATATAGGAAACTACATGAAAACATGGATAATTCAGAGAAAATGACTGTAAACAAATGACAACTCATTTAGAACAACTGAAAGAGATTCTCCAAGTCAGTTCTTAGTGTAGAAAAGGTAGCTAAGATCCGGGAAATCCTTAATTCGAGTTAAGATCACATGAAACACTGTATGAATCCTATATTCTTTACCTAAAGGAGACTAGAGTGGTAAATGTGTGTTACACAAGGCAGAATACCATTGAAATAGAGAAAGAAACACGTTCGGCAGCTTTGGAAAGCCTTACACTTCACTGAAATGTAGTACTACACTCTGTAACACAGTTGAGAGACAATGTTCCCGAGCTGCCTCAGTTCATAACAGTGTGTAGGAAGTTGTTTGATAAGGTGGGCAAAGCTTATACTTGGACCAGAAGGCAGAATATAGGAAACTACAAGAAAACATGAATAATTCAGTGAAAATGACTGTAATCAGATAAGAACTTGTTTAGAACAGCTGAAAGAGATTCTCCAAGTCAGTTCTTAGTGTAGAAAAGGTAGCTAAGATCCGGGAAATCTTTAATCGAGTTAAGATCAAATGAAACACTGTATGAATCCTATATTCTTTACCTAAAGGAGACTAGAGTGGTAAATGTGTGTTATACAAGCAGAATACCATTGAAATAGAGAAAGAAACATGTTCAGCAGCTTTGGAAAGCCTTACACTTCACTGAAATGTAGTACTACACTCTATAACAGTGTTGAGAGACAATGTTCCCGAACTGCGTCAGTTCATAACAGTGTGTAGGAAGTTGTTTGGTAAAGTGGGCAAAGATTTTACTTGGTCCAGAAGAAGAATATAGGAAACTACATGAAAACATGAATAATTCAGTGAAAATGACTGTAAACAGATGAGAACTTGTATAGAACAGCTGAAAGAGATTCTCCAAGTCAGTTCTTACTGTAGAAAAGTTAGCTAAGATCTGAGAAATCCTTAAATCGAGTTAAGATCACATGAAACACTGTATGAGTCCTATATTCTTTACCTAAAGGAGACTAGTTCGGTAAATGTGTGTAATACAAGGCAGAATACCATTGAAATAGAGAAAGAAACACGTTCGTCAGCTTTGGAAAGCCTTACACTTCACTGAAATGTAGTACTACACTCTTTAACACAGTTGAGAGACAATGTTCCCGAGCTGCCTCAGTTCATAACATTGTGTAGGAAGTTTTTTGATAAAGTGGGCAAAGATTATACCTGTGCCAGAAGTCAGAATATAGGAAACTACATGAAAACATGGATAATTCAGAGAAAATGACTGTAAACAAATGACAACTCATTTAGAACAACTGAAAGAGATTCTCCAAGTCAGTTCTTAGTGTAGAAAAGGTAGCTAAGATCCGGGAAATCTTTAATTCGAGTTAAGATCACATGAAACACTGTATGAATCCTATATACTTTACCTAAAGGAGACTAGAGTGGTAAATGTGTGTTATACAAGGCAGAATCCCATTGAAATAGAGAAAGAAACACTTTCGGCAGCTTTTGAAAGCCTTACACTTCACTGAAATGTAGTACTACACTGTATAACACAGTTGAGACACAATGTTCCCGAGCTGCCTCAGTTCATAACAGTGTGTAGGAAATGTTTGATAAAGCGTGCAAAGTTTATACTTGGACCAGAAGGCAGAATATAGGAAACTACATGAAAACATGAATAATTCAGTGGAAATGACAGTAAACAGATGAGAACTTGTTTAAAACAGCTGAAAGAGATTCTCCAAGTCAGTTCTTAGTGTAGAAAAGGTAGCTAAGATCCGGGAAATACTTAATTCGAGTTAACATCACATGAAACACTGTATTAATCCTATATTCTTTACTTAAAGGAGACTAGAGTGGTAAATGTGTGTTATACAAGGCAGAATACCATTGAAATAGAGAAAGAAACATGTTCGGCAGCTTTGGAAAGCCTTACACTTCACTAAAATGTAGTACTACACTCTGTAACACAGTTGAGAGACAATGTTCCCGAGCTGCCTCAGTTCATAACAGAGTGTAGGACGTTGTTTGATAAAGTGGGCAAAGCTTATACTTGGACCAGAAGGCAGAATATAGGAAACTACATGAAAACATGAATAATTCAGTGAAAATGACTGTAAACAGATGAGAACTTGTTTAGAATAGCTCAAAGAAATTCTCCAAGTCAGTTCTTAGTGTAGAAAAGGTAGCTAAGATCCGGGAAATCCTTAATTCCAGTTAAGATCACATGAAACACTGTATGAATCCTATATTCTTTACTTAAAAAAGACTATAGTGGGAAATGTGTGTTATACAAGGCAGAATACCATTGAAATAGAGAAAGAAACACGTTCCGCAGCTTTGGAAAGCCATACACTTCACTGAAATGTAGTACTACACTCTATAACACATTTGCGAGACAATGTTCCCGAGCTGCATCAGTTCATAACAGTGTGAAGGAAGTTGTTGGATAAAGTGGGCAAAGATTATACCTGTGCCAGAAGTCAGAATATAGGAAACTCCATGAAAACAAGGATAATTTAGAGAAAATGACTGTAAACTGATGAGAACTCGTTTAGAATAGCTGAAAGAGATTCTCCAAGTCACTTCTTAGTGTAGAAAAGGTAGCTAAGATCCGGGAAATCCTTAATTCGAGTTAAGATCACATGAAACACTGTATGAATCCTATATTCTCTACAAAGAGGAGACTAGAGTGGTAAATGTGTGTTACACAACGCAGAATACCATTGAAATAGAGAAAGAAACACGTTCGGCAGCTTTGGAAAGCCTTACACTTCACTGAAATGTAGTACTACACTCTGTAACACAGTTGAGAGACAATGTTCCCGAGCTGCCTCAGTTCATAACAGTGTGTAGGAAGTTGTTTGATAAGGTGGGCAAAGCTTATACTTGGACCAGAAGGCAGAATATAGGAAACTACATGAAAACATGAATAATTCAGTGAAAATGACTGTAATCAGATAAGAACTTGTTTAGAACAGCTGAAAGAGATTCTCCAAGTCAGTTCTTAGTGTAGAAAAGGTAGCTAAGATCCGGGAAATCTTTAATCGAGTTAAGATCAAATGAAACACTGTATGAATCCTATATTCTTTACCTAAAGGAGACTAGAGTGGTAAATGTGTGTTATACAAGCAGAATACCATTGAAATAGAGAAAGAAACATGTTCAGCAGCTTTGGAAAGCCTTACACTTCACTGAAATGTAGTACTACACTCTATAACAGTGTTGAGAGACAATGTTCTCGAACTGCCTCAGTTCATAACAGTGTGTAGGAAGTTGTTTGGTAAAGTGGGCAAAGATTATACTTGGTCCAGAAGAAGAATATAGGAAACTACATGAAAACATGAATAATTCAGTGAAAATGACTGTAAACAGATGAGAACTTGTATAGAACAGCTGAAAGAGATTCTCCAAGTCAGTTCTTACTGTAGAAAAGGTAGCTAAGATCTGAGAAATCCTTAAATCGAGTTAAGATCACATGAAACACTGTATGAGTCCTATATTCTTTACCTAAAGGAGACTAGAGCGGTAAATGTGTGTTATACAAGGCAGAATACCATTGAAATAGAGAAAGAAACACGTTCGTCAGCTTTGGAAAGCCTTACACTTCACTGAAATGTAGTACTACACTCTTTAACACAGTTGAGAGACAATGTTCCCGAGCTGCCTCAGTTCATAACATTGTGTAGGAAGTTGTTTGATAAAGTGGGCAAAGATTATACCTGTGCCAGAAGTCAGAATATAGGAAACTACATGAAAACATGGATAATTCAGAGAAAATGACTGTAAACAAATGACAACTCATTTAGAACAACTGAAAGAGATTCTCCAAGTCAGTTCTTAGTGTAGAAAAGGTAGCTAAGATCCGGGAAATCCTTAATTCGAGTTAAGATCACATGAAACACTGTATGAATCCTATATTCTTTACCTAAAGGAGACTAGAGTGGTAAATGTGTGTTACACAAGGCAGAATACCATTGAAATAGAGAAAGAAACACGTTCGGCAGCTTTGGAAAGCCTTACACTTCACTGAAATGTAGTACTACACTCTGTAACACAGTTGAGAGACAATGTTCCCGAGCTGCCTCAGTTCATAACAGTGTGTAGGAAGTTGTTTGATAAGGTGGGCAAAGCTTATACTTGGACCAGAAGGCAGAATATAGGAAACTACATGAAAACATGAATAATTCAGTGAAAATGACTGTAATCAGATAAGAACTTGTTTAGAACAGCTGAAAGAGATTCTCCAAGTCAGTTCTTAGTGTAGAAAAGGTAGCTAAGATCCGGGAAATCTTTAATCGAGTTAAGATCAAATGAAACACTGTATGAATCCTATATTCTTTACCTAAAGGAGACTAGAGTGGTAAATGTGTGTTATACAAGCAGAATACCATTGAAATAGAGAAAGAAACATGTTCAGCAGCTTTGGAAAGCCTTACACTTCACTGAAATGTAGTACTACACTCTATAACAGTGTTGAGAGACAATGTTCTCGAACTGCCTCAGTTCATAACAGTGTGTAGGAAGTTGTTTGGTAAAGTGGGCAAAGATTATACTTGGTCCAGAAGAAGAATATAGGAAACTACATGAAAACATGAATAATTCAGTGAAAATGACTGTAAACAGATGAGAACTTGTATAGAACAGCTGAAAGAGATTCTCCAAGTCAGTTCTTACTGTAGAAAAGGTAGCTAAGATCTGAGAAATCCTTAAATCGAGTTAAGATCACATGAAACACTGTATGAGTCCTATATTCTTTACCTAAAGGAGACTAGAGCGGTAAATGTGTGTTATACAAGGCAGAATACCATTGAAATAGAGAAAGAAACACGTTCGTCAGCTTTGGAAAGCCTTACACTTCACTGAAATGTAGTACTACACTCTTTAACACAGTTGAGAGACAATGTTCCCGAGCTGCCTCAGTTCATAACATTGTGTAGGAAGTTGTTTGATAAAGTGGGCAAAGATTATACCTGTGCCAGAAGTCAGAATATAGGAAACTACATGAAAACATGGATAATTCAGAGAAAATGACTGTAAACAAATGACAACTCATTTAGAACAACTGAAAGAGATTCTCCAAGTCAGTTCTTAGTGTAGAAAAGGTAGCTAAGATCCGGGAAATCCTTAATTCGAGTTAAGATCACATGAAACACTGTATGAATCCTATATTCTTTACCTAAAGGAGACTAGAGTGGTAAATGTGTGTTACACAAGGCAGAATACCATTGAAATAGAGAAAGAAACACGTTCGGCAGCTTTGGAAAGCCTTACACTTCACTGAAATGTAGTACTACACTCTGTAACACAGTTGAGAGACAATGTTCCCGAGCTGCCTCAGTTCATAACAGTGTGTAGGAAGTTGTTTGATAAGGTGGGCAAAGCTTATACTTGGACCAGAAGGCAGAATATAGGAAACTACATGAAAACATGAATAATTCAGTGAAAATGACTGTAATCAGATAAGAACTTGTTTAGAACAGCTGAAAGAGATTCTCCAAGTCAGTTCTTAGTGTAGAAAAGGTAGCTAAGATCCGGGAAATCTTTAATCGAGTTAAGATCAAATGAAACACTGTATGAATCCTATATTCTTTACCTAAAGGAGACTAGAGTGGTAAATGTGTGTTATACAAGCAGAATACCATTGAAATAGAGAAAGAAACATGTTCAGCAGCTTTGGAAAGCCTTACACTTCACTGAAATGTAGTACTACACTCTATAACAGTGTTGAGAGACAATGTTCTCGAACTGCCTCAGTTCATAACAGTGTGTAGGAAGTTGTTTGGTAAAGTGGGCAAAGATTATACTTGGTCCAGAAGAAGAATATAGGAAACTACATGAAAACATGAATAATTCAGTGAAAATGACTGTAAACAGATGAGAACTTGTATAGAACAGCTGAAAGAGATTCTCCAAGTCAGTTCTTACTGTAGAAAAGGTAGCTAAGATCTGAGAAATCCTTAAATCGAGTTAAGATCACATGAAACACTGTATGAGTCCTATATTCTTTACCTAAAGGAGACTAGAGCGGTAAATGTGTGTTATACAAGGCAGAATACCATTGAAATAGAGAAAGAAACACGTTCGTCAGCTTTGGAAAGCCTTACACTTCACTGAAATGTAGTACTACACTCTTTAACACAGTTGAGAGACAATGTTCCCGAGCTGCCTCAGTTCATAACATTGTGTAGGAAGTTGTTTGATAAAGTGGGCAAAGATTATACCTGTGCCAGAAGTCAGAATATAGGAAACTACATGAAAACATGGATAATTCAGAGAAAATGACTGTAAACAAATGACAACTCATTTAGAACAACTGAAAGAGATTCTCCAAGTCAGTTCTTAGTGTAGAAAAGGTAGCTAAGATCCGGGAAATCCTTAATTCGAGTTAAGATCACATGAAACACTGTATGAATCCTATATTCTTTACCTAAAGGAGACTAGAGTGGTAAATGTGTGTTACACAAGGCAGAATACCATTGAAATAGAGAAAGAAACACGTTCGGCAGCTTTGGAAAGCCTTACACTTCACTGAAATGTAGTACTACACTCTGTAACACAGTTGAGAGACAATGTTCCCGAGCTGCCTCAGTTCATAACAGTGTGTAGGAAGTTGTTTGATAAGGTGGGCAAAGCTTATACTTGGACCAGAAGGCAGAATATAGGAAACTACAAGAAAACATGAATAATTCAGTGAAAATGACTGTAATCAGATAAGAACTTGTTTAGAACAGCTGAAAGAGATTCTCCAAGTCAGTTCTTAGTGTAGAAAAGGTAGCTAAGATCCGGGAAATCTTTAATCGAGTTAAGATCAAATGAAACACTGTATGAATCCTATATTCTTTACCTAAAGGAGACTAGAGTGGTAAATGTGTGTTATACAAGCAGAATACCATTGAAATAGAGAAAGAAACATGTTCAGCAGCTTTGGAAAGCCTTACACTTCACTGAAATGTAGTACTACACTCTATAACAGTGTTGAGAGACAATGTTCCCGAACTGCGTCAGTTCATAACAGTGTGTAGGAAGTTGTTTGGTAAAGTGGGCAAAGATTTTACTTGGTCCAGAAGAAGAATATAGGAAACTACATGAAAACATGAATAATTCAGTGAAAATGACTGTAAACAGATGAGAACTTGTATAGAACAGCTGAAAGAGATTCTCCAAGTCAGTTCTTACTGTAGAAAAGTTAGCTAAGATCTGAGAAATCCTTAAATCGAGTTAAGATCACATGAAACACTGTATGAGTCCTATATTCTTTACCTAAAGGAGACTAGTTCGGTAAATGTGTGTAATACAAGGCAGAATACCATTGAAATAGAGAAAGAAACACGTTCGTCAGCTTTGGAAAGCCTTACACTTCACTGAAATGTAGTACTACACTCTTTAACACAGTTGAGAGACAATGTTCCCGAGCTGCCTCAGTTCATAACATTGTGTAGGAAGTTTTTTGATAAAGTGGGCAAAGATTATACCTGTGCCAGAAGTCAGAATATAGGAAACTACATGAAAACATGGATAATTCAGAGAAAATGACTGTAAACAAATGACAACTCATTTAGAACAACTGAAAGAGATTCTCCAAGTCAGTTCTTAGTGTAGAAAAGGTAGCTAAGATCCGGGAAATCTTTAATTCGAGTTAAGATCACATGAAACACTGTATGAATCCTATATACTTTACCTAAAGGAGACTAGAGTGGTAAATGTGTGTTATACAAGGCAGAATCCCATTGAAATAGAGAAAGAAACACTTTCGGCAGCTTTTGAAAGCCTTACACTTCACTGAAATGTAGTACTACACTGTATAACACAGTTGAGACACAATGATCCCGAGCTGCCTCAGTTCATAACAGTGTGTAGGAAATGTTTGATAAAGCGTGCAAAGTTTATACTTGGACCAGAAGGCAGAATATAGGAAACTACATGAAAACATGAATAATTCAGTGGAAATGACAGTAAACAGATGAGAACTTGTTTAAAACAGCTGGAAGAGATTCTCCAAGTCAGTTCTTAGTGTAGAAAAGGTAGCTAAGATCCGGGAAATACTTAATTCGAGTTAACATCACATGAAACACTGTATTAATCCTATATTCTTTACTTAAAGGAGACTAGAGTGGTAAATGTGTGTTATACAAGGCAGAATACCATTGAAATAGAGAAAGAAACATGTTCGGCAGCTTTGGAAAGCCTTACACTTCACTAAAATGTAGTACTACACTCTGTAACACAGTTGAGAGACAATGTTCCCGAGCTGCCTCAGTTCATAACAGAGTGTAGGACGTTGTTTGATAAAGTGGGCAAAGCTTATACTTGGACCAGAAGGCAGAATATAGGAAACTACATGAAAACATGAATAATTCAGTGAAAATGACTGTAAACAGATGAGAACTTGTTTAGAATAGCTCAAAGAAATTCTCCAAGTCAGTTCTTAGTGTAGAAAAGGTAGCTAAGATCCGGGAAATCCTTAATTCCAGTTAAGATCACATGAAACACTGTATGAATCCTATATTCTTTACTTAAAAATGACTATAGTGGGAAATGTGTGTTATACAAGGCAGAATACCATTGAAATAGAGAAAGAAACACGTTCCGCAGCTTTGGAAAGCCATACACTTCACTGAAATGTAGTACTACACTCTATAACACATTTGCGAGACAATGTTCCCGAGCTGCATCAGTTCATAACAGTGTGAAGGAAGTTGTTGGATAAAGTGGGCAAAGATTATACCTGTGCCAGAAGTCAGAATATAGGAAACTCCATGAAAACAAGGATAATTTAGAGAAAATGACTGTAAACTGATGAGAACTCGTTTAGAATAGCTGAAAGAGATTCTCCAAGTCACTTCTTAGTGTAGAAAAGGTAGCTAAGATCCGGGAAATCCTTAATTCGAGTTAAGATCACATGAAACACTGTATGAATCCTATATTCTCTACAAAGAGGAGACTAGAGTGGTAAATGTGTGTTACACAACGCAGAATACCATTGAAATAGAGAAAGAAACACGTTCGGCAGCTTTGGAAAGCCTTACACTTCACTGAAATGTAGTACTACACTCTGTAACACAGTTGAGAGACAATGTTCCCGAGCTGCCTCAGTTCATAACAGTGTGTAGGAAGTTGTTTGATAAGGTGGGCAAAGCTTATACTTGGACCAGAAGGCAGAATATAGGAAACTACATGAAAACATGAATAATTCAGTGAAAATGACTGTAATCAGATAAGAACTTGTTTAGAACAGCTGAAAGAGATTCTCCAAGTCAGTTCTTAGTGTAGAAAAGGTAGCTAAGATCCGGGAAATCTTTAATCGAGTTAAGATCAAATGAAACACTGTATGAATCCTATATTCTTTACCTAAAGGAGACTAGAGTGGTAAATGTGTGTTATACAAGCAGAATACCATTGAAATAGAGAAAGAAACATGTTCAGCAGCTTTGGAAAGCCTTACACTTCACTGAAATGTAGTACTACACTCTATAACAGTGTTGAGAGACAATGTTCTCGAACTGCCTCAGTTCATAACAGTGTGTAGGAAGTTGTTTGGTAAAGTGGGCAAAGATTATACTTGGTCCAGAAGAAGAATATAGGAAACTACATGAAAACATGAATAATTCAGTGAAAATGACTGTAAACAGATGAGAACTTGTATAGAACAGCTGAAAGAGATTCTCCAAGTCAGTTCTTACTGTAGAAAAGGTAGCTAAGATCTGAGAAATCCTTAAATCGAGTTAAGATCACATGAAACACTGTATGAGTCCTATATTCTTTACCTAAAGGAGACTAGAGCGGTAAATGTGTGTTATACAAGGCAGAATACCATTGAAATAGAGAAAGAAACACGTTCGTCAGCTTTGGAAAGCCTTACACTTCACTGAAATGTAGTACTACACTCTTTAACACAGTTGAGAGACAATGTTCCCGAGCTGCCTCAGTTCATAACATTGTGTAGGAAGTTGTTTGATAAAGTGGGCAAAGATTATACCTGTGCCAGAAGTCAGAATATAGGAAACTACATGAAAACATGGATAATTCAGAGAAAATGACTGTAAACAAATGACAACTCATTTAGAACAACTGAAAGAGATTCTCCAAGTCAGTTCTTAGTGTAGAAAAGGTAGCTAAGATCCGGGAAATCCTTAATTCGAGTTAAGATCACATGAAACACTGTATGAATCCTATATTCTTTACCTAAAGGAGACTAGAGTGGTAAATGTGTGTTACACAAGGCAGAATACCATTGAAATAGAGAAAGAAACACGTTCGGCAGCTTTGGAAAGCCTTACACTTCACTGAAATGTAGTACTACACTCTGTAACACAGTTGAGAGACAATGTTCCCGAGCTGCCTCAGTTCATAACAGTGTGTAGGAAGTTGTTTGATAAGGTGGGCAAAGCTTATACTTGGACCAGAAGGCAGAATATAGGAAACTACATGAAAACATGAATAATTCAGTGAAAATGACTGTAATCAGATAAGAACTTGTTTAGAACAGCTGAAAGAGATTCTCCAAGTCAGTTCTTAGTTTAGAAAAGGTAGCTAAGATCCGGGAAATCTTTAATCGAGTTAAGATCAAATGAAACACTGTATGAATCCTATATTCTTTACCTAAAGGAGACTAGAGTGGTAAATGTGTGTTATACAAGCAGAATACCATTGAAATAGAGAAAGAAACATGTTCAGCAGCTTTGGAAAGCCTTACACTTCACTGAAATGTAGTACTACACTCTATAACAGTGTTGAGAGACAATGTTCCCGAACTGCCTCAGTTCATAACAGTGTGTAGGAAGTTGTTTGGTAAAGTGGGCAAAGATTATACTTGGTCCAGAAGAAGAATATAGGAAACTACATGAAAACATGAATAATTCAGTGAAAATGACTGTAAACAGATGAGAACTTGTATAGAACAGCTGAAAGAGATTCTCCAAGTCAGTTCTTACTGTAGAAAAGGTAGCTAAGATCTGAGAAATCCTTAAATCGAGTTAAGATCACATGAAACACTGTATGAGTCCTATATTCTTTACCTAAAGGAGACTAGAGCGGTAAATGTGTGTTATACAAGGCAGAATACCATTGAAATAGAGAAAGAAACACGTTCCTCAGCTTTGGAAAGCCTTACACTTCACTGAAATGTAGTACTACACTCTTTAACACAGTTGAGAGACAATGTTCCCGAGCTGCCTCAGTTCATAACATTGTGTAGGAAGTTGTTTGATAAAGTGGGCAAAGATTATACCTGTGCCAGAAGTCAGAATATAGGAAACTACATGAAAACATGGATAATTCAGAGAAAATGACTGTAAACAAATGACAACTCATTTAGAACAACTGAAAGAGATTCTCCAAGTCAGTTCTTAGTGTAGAAAAGGTAGCTAAGATCCGGGAAATCCTTAATTCGAGTTAAGATCACATGAAACACTGTATGAATCCTATATTCTTTACCTAAAGGAGACTAGAGTGGTAAATGTGTGTTATACAAGGCAGAATCCCATTGAAATAGAGAAAGAAACACTTTCGGCAGCTTTTGAAAGCCTTACACTTCACTGAAATGTAGTACTACACTGTATAACACAGTTGAGACACAATGTTCCCGAGCTGCCTCAGTTCATAACAGTGTGTAGGAAATGTTTGATAAAGCGTGCAAAGTTTATACTTGGACCAGAAGGCAGAATATAAGAAACTACATAAAAACATGAATAATTCAGTGAAAATGACAGTAAACAGATGAGAACTCGTTTAAAACAGCTGAAAGAGATTCTCCAAGTCAGTTCTTAGTGTAGAAAAGGTAGCTAAGATCCGGGAAATACTTAATTCGAGTTAACATCACATGAAACACTGTATTAATCCTATATTCTTTACTTAAAGGAGACTAGAGTGGTAAATGTGTGTTATACAAGGCAGAATACCATTGAAATAGAGAAAGAAACATGTTCGGCAGCTTTGGAAAGCCTTACACTTCACTAAAATGTAGTACTACACTCTGTAACACAGTTGAGAGACAATGTTCCCGAGCTGCCTCAGTTCATAACAGAGTGTAGGAAGTTGTTTGATAAAGTGGGCAAAGCTTATACTTGGACCAGAAGGCAGAATATAGGAAACTACATGAAAACATGAATAATTCAGTGAAAATGACTGTAAACAGATGAGAACTTGTTTAGAATAGCTCAAAGAAATTCTCCAAGTCAGTTCTTAGTGTAGAAAAGGTAGCTAAGATCCGGGAAATCCTTAATTCCAGTTAAGATCACATGAAACACTGTATGAATCCTATATTCTTTACTTAAAAAAGACTATAGTGGGAAATGTGTGTTATACAAGGCAGAATACCATTGAAATAGAGAAAGAAACACGTTCCGCAGCTTTGGAAAGCCATACACTTCACTGAAATGTAGTACTACACTCTATAACACATTTGCGAGACAATGTTCCCGAGCTGCATCAGTTCATAACAGTGTGAAGGAAGTTGTTTGATAAAGTGGGCAAAGATTATACCTGTTCCAGAAGTCAGAATATAGGAAACTACATGAAAACATGGATAATTCAGAGAAAATGACTGTAAACAAATGAGAACTCATTTAGAACAACTGAAAGAGATTCTCCAAGTCAGTTCTTAGTGTAGAAAAGGTAGCTAAGATCCGGGAAATCCTTAATTCGAGTTAAGATCACAGGAAACACTATATGAATCCTATATTCTCTACAAAGAGGAGACTAGAGTGGTAAATGTGTGTTACACAAGGCAGAATACCATTGAAATAGAGAAAGAAACACGTTCCACAGCTTTGGAAAGCCTTACACTTCACTGAAATGTAGTACTACACTCTATAACACAGTTGAGAGACAATGTTCCCGAGCTGCCTCACTTCATAACAGTGTGTAGAGAGTTGTTTGATAAAGTGGGCAAAGATTATACTTTTGACAGAAGTCAGAATATAGGAAACTCCATGAAAACAAGGATAATTTAGAGAAAATGACTGTAAACTGATGAGAACTCGTTTAGAATAGCTGAAAGAGATTCTCCAAGTCACTTCTTAGTGTAGAAAAGGTAGCTAAGATCCGGGAAATCCTTAATTCGAGTTAAGATCACATGAAACACTATATGAATCCTATATTCTCTACAAAGAGGAGACTAGAGTGGTAAATGTGTGTTACACAAGGCAGAATACCATTGAAATAGAGAAAGAAACACGTTCGGCAGCTTTGGAAAGCCTTACACTTCACTGAAATGTAGTACTACACTCTGTAACACAGTTGAGAGACAATGTTCCCGAGCTGCCTCAGTTCATAACAGTGTGTAGGAAGTTGTTTGATAAGGTGGGCAAAGCTTATACTTGGACCAGAAGGCAGAATATAGGAAACTACATGAAAACATGAATAATTCAGTGAAAATGACTGTAATCAGATAAGAACTTGTTTAGAACAGCTGAAAGAGATTCTCCAAGTCAGTTCTTAGTGTAGAAAAGGTAGCTAAGATCCGGGAAATCCTTAATTCGAGTTAAGATCACATGAAACACTGTATGAATACTATATTCTTTACCTAAAGGAGACTAGAGTGGTAAATGTGTGTTATACAAGGCAGAATCCCATTGAAATAGAGAAAGAAACACTTTCGGCAGCTTTTGAAAGCCTTACACTTCACTGAAATGTAGTACTACACTGTATAACACAGTTGAGACACAATGTTCCCGAGCTGCCTCAGTTCATAACAGTGTGTAGGAAATGTTTGATAAAGCGTGCAAAGTTTATACTTGGACCAGAAGGCAGAATATAAGAAACTACATAAAAACATGAATAATTCAGTGAAAATGACAGTAAACAGATGAGAACTCGTTTAAAACAGCTGAAAGAGATTCTCCAAGTCAGTTCTTAGTGTAGAAAAGGTAGCTAAGATCCGGGAAATACTTAATTCGAGTTAACATCACATGAAACACTGTATTAATCCTATATTCTTTACTTAAAGGAGACTAGAGTGGTAAATGTGTGTTATACAAGGCAGAATACCATTGAAATAGAGAAAGAAACATGTTCGGCAGCTTTGGAAAGCCTTACACTTCACTAAAATGTAGTACTACACTCTGTAACACAGTTGAGAGACAATGTTCCCGAGCTGCCTCAGTTCATAACAGAGTGTAGGAAGTTGTTTGATAAAGTGGGCAAAGCTTATACTTGGACCAGAAGGCAGAATATAGGAAACTACATGAAAACATGAATAATTCAGTGAAAATGACTGTAAACAGATGAGAACTTGTTTAGAATAGCTCAAAGAAATTCTCCAAGTCAGTTCTTAGTGTAGAAAAGGTAGCTAAGATCCGGGAAATCCTTAATTCCAGTTAAGATCACATGAAACACTGTATGAATCCTATATTCTTTACTTAAAAAAGACTATAGTGGGAAATGTGTGTTATACAAGGCAGAATACCATTGAAATAGAGAAAGAAACACGTTCCGCAGCTTTGGAAAGCCATACACTTCACTGAAATGTAGTACTACACTCTATAACACATTTGCGAGACAATGTTCCCGAGCTGCATCAGTTCATAACAGTGTGAAGGAAGTTGTTTGATAAAGTGGGCAAAGATTATACCTGTTCCAGAAGTCAGAATATAGGAAACTACATGAAAACATGGATAATTCAGAGAAAATGACTGTAAACAAATGAGAACTCATTTAGAACAACTGAAAGAGATTCTCCAAGTCAGTTCTTAGTGTAGAAAAGGTAGCTAAGATCCGGGAAATCCTTAATTCGAGTTAAGATCACAGGAAACACTATATGAATCCTATATTCTCTACAAAGAGGAGACTAGAGTGGTAAATGTGTGTTACACAAGGCAGAATACCATTGAAATAGAGAAAGAAACACGTTCCACAGCTTTGGAAAGCCTTACACTTCACTGAAATGTAGTACTACACTCTATAACACAGTTGAGAGACAATGTTCCCGAGCTGCCTCACTTCATAACAGTGTGTAGAGAGTTGTTTGATAAAGTGGGCAAAGATTATACTTTTGACAGAAGTCAGAATATAGGAAACTCCATGAAAACAAGGATAATTTAGAGAAAATGACTGTAAACTGATGAGAACTCGTTTAGAATAGCTGAAAGAGATTCTCCAAGTCACTTCTTAGTGTAGAAAAGGTAGCTAAGATCCGGGAAATCCTTAATTCGAGTTAAGATCACATGAAACACTATATGAATCCTATATTCTCTACAAAGAGGAGACTAGAGTGGTAAATGTGTGTTACACAAGGCAGAATACCATTGAAATAGAGAAAGAAACACGTTCGGCAGCTTTGGAAAGCCTTACACTTCACTGAAATGTAGTACTACACTCTGTAACACAGTTGAGAGACAATGTTCCCGAGCTGCCTCAGTTCATAACAGTGTGTAGGAAGTTGTTTGATAAGGTGGGCAAAGCTTATACTTGGACCAGAAGGCAGAATATAGGAAACTACATGAAAACATGAATAATTCAGTGAAAATGACTGTAATCAGATAAGAACTTGTTTAGAACAGCTGAAAGAGATTCTCCAAGTCAGTTCTTAGTGTAGAAAAGGTAGCTAAGATCCGGGAAATCTTTAATCGAGTTAAGATCAAATGAAACACTGTATGAATCCTATATTCTTTACCTAAAGGAGACTAGAGTGGTAAATGTGTGTTATACAAGCAGAATACCATTGAAATAGAGAAAGAAACACGTTCCACAGCTTTGGAAAGCCTTACACTTCACTGAAATGTAGTACTACACTGTATAACACAATTGAGACACAATGTTCCCGAGCTGCCTCAGTTCATAGCAGTGTGTAGGAAGTTGTTTGATAAAGTGGGCAAATCTTATACATGGACCAGAAGGCAGAATATAGGAAACGACATGAAAACATGGATAATTCAGAGAAAATGACTATAAACAGATGAGAACTTGATTAAAACAGCAGAAAGAGATTCTCCAAGTCAGTTCTTAGTGTAGAAAAGGTAGCTAAGATCCGGGAAATCCTTAATTCGAGTTAAGATCACATGAAACACTGTATGAATCCTATATTCTCTACAAAGAGGAGACTAGAGTGGTAAATGTGTGTTATACAAGGCAGAATGCCATTGAAATAGAGAAAGAAACACGTTCGGCAGCTTTGGAAAGCCTTACACTTCACTGAAATGTAGTACTACACTCTGTAACACAGTTGAGAGACAATGTTCCCGAGCTGCCTCAGTTCATAACAGTGTGTAGGAAGTTGTTTGATAAGGTGGGCAAAGCTTATACTTGGACCAGAAGGCAGAATATAGGAAACTACATGAAAACATGGATAATTCAGAGAAAATGACTGTAAACAGATGAGAACTTATTTAGAACAGCTGAAAGAGATTCTCCAAGTCAGTTCTTAGTGTAGAAAAGGTAGCTAAGAACCGGGAAATCCTTAAGTCGAGTTAAGATCACATGAAACACTGTATGAATCCTATATTCTTTACTTAAAGGAGACTAGAGTGGTTAATGTGTGTTAAACAAGGCAGAATACCATTGAAGTAGAGAAAGAAACACGTTCGGCAGCTTTGGAAAGCCTTAGACTTCACTGAAATGTACTACTACACTCTTTAACACAGTTGAGAGGCAATGTTCCCGAGCTGCCCCAGTTCATAACAGTGTGTAGGAAGTTGTTTGATAAAGTGTGCAAAGCTTATACTTGGAACAGAAGGCAGAATATAGGAAACTACATGAAAACATGGATAATTCAGAGAAAATGACTGTAAACGGATGAGAACTTGATTAGAACAGCTGAAGGAGATTCTCCAAGTCAGTTCTCAGTGTAGAAAAGGTAGCTAAGATCCGGGAAATCCTTAATTCAAGTTAAGATGACATCAAACAGTGTATGAATCCTATATTCTATACTTAAAGGAGATAGAGTGGTAAATGTGTGCTATACAAGGCAGAATACCATTGAAATAGAGAAAGAAACACGTTCGGCAGCTTTGGAAAGCCTTACACTTCACTGAAATGTAGTACTACACTCTATAACACAGTTGAGAGGCAATGTTCCCGAGCTGCCTCAGTTCATAACAGTGTGTAGGAAGTTGTTTGATAAAGTGGGCAAAACTTATATTTTTACCAGAAGGCAGAATATAGGAAACTACATGAAAACATGAATAATTCGGAGAAAATGACTGTAAACAGATGGGAACTTGTTTAGAACAGCTGAAAGAGATTCTCCAAGTCAGTTCTTAGTGTAGAAAAGGTAGCTAAGATCCGGGAAATCCTTAATTCAAGTTAAGATGACATGAAACACTCTATCAATCCTATATTCTTTACTTAAAGGAGACTAGAGTGGTAAATGTGTGTTATATAAGGCAGAATACCATTGAAGTAGAGAAAGAAACACGTTCGGCAGCTTTGGAAAGCCTTAGACTTCACTGAAATGTACTACTACACTCTTTAACACAGTTGAGAGGCAATGTTCCCGAGCTGCCCCAGTTCATAACAGTGTGTAGGAAGTTGTTTGATAAAGTGTGCAAAGCTTATACTTGGACCAGAAGGCAGAATATAGGAAACTACATGAAAACATGGATAATTCAGAGAAAATGACTAAAAACAGATGAGAACTTGTTTAAAACAGCTGAAAGAGATTCTCCAAGTCAGTTCTTAGTGTAGAAAAGTTAGCTAAGATCCGGGAAATCCTGAATTCAAGTTAAGATGACATCAAACACTGTATGAATCCTATATTCTATACTTAAAGGAGACTAGAGTGGTAAATGTGTGCTATACAAGGCAGAATACCATTGAAATAGAGAAAGAAACACGTTCGGCAGCTTTGGAAAGCCTTACACTTTACTGAAATGCAGTACTACACTCTATAACACAGTTGAGATACAACGTTCCCGAGCTGCCTCAGTTCATAGCAGTGTGTAGGAAGTTGTTTGATAAAGTGGGCAAAGCTTATACTTGGACCAGAAGGCAGAATATAGGAAACGACATGAAAACATGGTTAATTCAGAGAAAATGACTATAAACAGATGAGAACTTGATTAAAACAGCAGAAAGAGATTCTCCAAGTCAGTTCTTAGTGTAGAAAAGGTAGCTAAGATCCGGGAAATCCTTAATTCGAGTTAAGATCACATGAAACACTGTATGAATCCTATATTCTTTACTTAAAAAAGACTATAGTAGGAAATGTGTGTTATACAAGGCAGAATACCATTGAAATAGAGAAAGAAACACGTTCCGCAGCTTTGGAAAGCCTTACACTTCACTGAAATGTAGTCCTACACTCTATAACACATTTGCGAGACAATGTTCCCGAGCTGCATCAGTTCATCACAGTGTGAAGGAAGTTGTTTGATAAAGTGGGCAAAGATTATACCTATGCCAGAAGTCAGAATATAGGAAACTACATGAAAACATGGATAATTCAGAGAAAATGACTGTAAACAAATGACAACTCATTTAGAACAACTGAAAGAGATTCTCCAAGTCAGTTCTTAGTGTAGAAAAGGTAGCTAAGATCCGGGAAATCCTTAATTCGAGTTAAGATCACATGAAACACTGTATGAATCCTATATTCTCTACAAAGAGGAGACTAGAGTGGTAAATGTGTGTTATACAAGGCAGAATGCCATTGAAATAGAGAAAGAAACACGTTCGGCAGCTTTGGAAAGCCTTACACTTCACTGAAATGTAGTACTACACTCTGTAACACAGTTGAGAGACAATGTTCCTGAGCTGCCTCAGTTCATAACAGTGTGTAGGAAGTTGTTTGATAAGGTGGGCAAAGCTTATACTTGGACCAGAAGGCAGAATATAGGCAACTACATGAAAACATGGATAATTCAGAGAAAATGACTGTAAACAGATGAGAACTTATTTAGAACAGCTGAAAGAGATTCTCCAAGTCAGTTCTTAGTGTAGAAAAGGTAGCTAAGAACCGGGAAATCCTTAAGTCGATTTAAGATCACATGAAACACTGTATGAATCCTATATTCTTTACTTAAAGGAGACTAGAGTGGTTAATGTGTGTTAAACAAGGCAGAATACCATTGAAGTAGAGAAAGAAACACGTTCGGCAGCTTTGGAAAGCCTTAGACTTCACTGAAATGTACTACTACACTCTTTAACACAGTTGAGAGGCAATGTTCCCGAGCTGCCCCAGTTCATAACAGTGTGTAGGAAGTTGTTTGATAAAGTGTGCAAAGCTTATACTTGGAACAGAAGGCAGAATATAGGAAACTACATGAAAACATGGATAATTCAGAGAAAATGACTGTAAACGGATGAGAACTTGATTAGAACAGCTGAAGGAGATTCTCCAAGTCAGTTCTCAGTGTAGAAAAGGTAGCTAAGATCCGGGAAATCCTTAATTCAAGTTAAGATGACATCAAACACTGTATGAATCCTATATTCTATACTTAAAGGAGACTAGAGTGGTAAATGTGTGCTATACAAGGCAGAATACCATTGAAATAGAGAAAGAAACACGTTCGGCAGCTTTGGAAAGCCTTACACTTCACTGAAATGTAGTACTACACTCTATAACACAGTTGAGAGGCAATGTTCCCGAGCTGCCTCAGTTCATAACAGTGTGTAGGAAGTTGTTTGATAAAGTGGGCAAAACTTATATTTTTACCAGAAGGCAGAATATAGGAAACTACATGAAAACATGAATAATTCGGAGAAAATGACTGTAAACAGATGGGAACTTGTTTAGAACAGCTGAAAGAGATTCTCCAAGTCAGTTCTTAGTGTAGAAAAGGTAGCTAAGATCCGGGAAATCCTTAATTCAAGTTAAGATGACATGAAACACTCTATCAATCCTATATTCTTTACTTAAAGGAGACTAGAGTGGTAAATGTGTGTTATATAAGGCAGAATACCATTGAAATAGAGAAAGAATCACGTTCGGCAGCTTTGGAAAGCCTTACACTTCACTGAAATGTAGTACTACACTCTATAACACAGTTGAGAGGCAATATTCCCGAGCTGCCTCAGTTCATAACAGTGTGTAGGAAGTTGTTTGATAAAGTGGCCAAAGCTTATACTTGGACCAGAAGGCAGAATATAGGAAACTACATGAAAACATGGATAATTCAGAGAAAATGACTATAAACAGATGAGAACTTGTTTAAAACAGCTGAAAGAGATTCTCCAAGTCAG
Source organism: Pipistrellus hanaki (assembly GCF_964339955.1). Lineage (NCBI taxonomy): Eukaryota > Metazoa > Chordata > Mammalia > Chiroptera > Vespertilionidae > Pipistrellus > Pipistrellus hanaki. The sequence continues at coordinate 1,300,861 of NC_140519.1, forward strand.
TTCTTAGTGTGGAAAAGTTAGCTAAGATCCGGGAAATCCTTAATTCAAGTTAAGATGACATCAAACACTGTATGAATCCTATATTCTATACTTAAAGGAGACTAGAGTGGTAAATGTGTGCTATACAAGGCAGAATACCATTGAAATAGAGAAAGAAACACGTTTGGCAGCTTTGGAAAGCCTTACACTTTACTGAAATGCAGTACTACACTCTATAACACAGTTGAGATACAACGTTCCCGAGCTGCCTCAGTTCATAGCAGTGTGTAGGAAGTTGTTTGATAAAGTGGGCAAAGCTTATACTTGGACCAGAAGGCAGAATATAGGAAACGACATGAAAACATGGATAATTCAGAGAAAATGACTATAAACAGATGAGAACTTGATTAAAACAGCAGAAAGAGATTCTCCAAGTCAGTTCTTAGTGTAGAAAAGGTAGCTAAGATCCGGGAAATCCTTAATTCGAGTTAAGATCACATGAAACACTGTATGAATCCAATATTCTTTACTTAAAAAAGACTATAGTGGGAAATGTGTGTTATACAAGGCAGAATACCATTGAAATAGAGAAAGAAACACGTTCCGCAGCTCTGGAAAGCCTTACACTTCACTGAAATGTAGTCCTACACTCTATAACACATTTGCGAGACAATGTTCCCGAGCTGCATCAGTTCATAACAGTGTGAAGGAAGTTGTTTGATAAAGTGGGCAAAGATTATACCTGTGCCAGAAGTCAGAATATAGGAAACTACATGAAAACATGGATAATTCAGAGAAAATGACTGTAAAGAAATGACAACTCATTTAGAACAACTGAAAGAGATTCTCCAAGTCAGTTCTTAGTGTAGAAAAGGTAGCTAAGATCCGGGAAATCCTTAATTCGAGTTAAGATCACATGAAACACTGTATGAATCCTATATTCTTTACCTAAAGGAGACTAGAGTGGTAAATGTGTGTTATACAAGGCAGAATCCCATTGAAATAGAGAAAGAAACACTTTCGGCAGCTTTTGAAAGCCTTACACTTCACTGAAATGTAGTACTACACTGTATAACACAGTTGAGACACAATGTTCCCGAGCTGCCTCAGTTCATAACAGTGTGTAGGAAATGTTTGATAAAGCGTGCAAAGTTTATACTTGGACCAGAATGCAGAATATAGGAAACTACATGAAAACATGAATAATTCAGTGAAAATGACTGTAAACAGATGAGAACTTGTTTAGAATAGCTGAAAGAAATTCTCCAAGTCAGTTCTTAGTGTAGAAAAGGTAGCTAAGATCCGGGAAATCCTTAATTCCAGTTAAGATCACATGAAACACTGTATGAATCCTATATTCTTTACTTAAAAAAGACTATAGTGGGAAATGTGTGTTATACAAGGCAGAATACCATTGAAATAGAGAGAGAAACACGTTCCGCAGCTTTGGAAAGCCATACACTTCACTGAAATGTAGTACTACACTCTATAACACATTTGCGAGACAATGTTCCCGAGCTGCATCAGTTCATAACAGTGTGAAGGAAGTTGTTTGATAAAGTGGGCAAAGATTATACCTGTGCCAGAAGTCAGAATATAGGAAACTACATGAAAACATGGATAATTCAGAGAAAATGACTGTAAACAAATGAGAACTCATTTAGAACAACTGAAAGAGATTCTCCAAGTCAGTTCTTAGTGTAGAAAAGGTAGCTAAGATCCGGGAAATCCTTAATTCGAGTTAAGATCACATGAAACACTGTATGAATCCTATATTCTTTACCTAAAGGAGACTAGAGTGGTAAATGTGTGTTATACAAGGCAGAATACCATTGAAATAGAGAAAGAAACACGTTCGGCAGCTTTGGAAAGCCTTACACTTCACTGAAATGTAGTACTACACTCTGTAACACAGTTGAGAGACAATGTTCCCGAGCTGCCTCAGTTCATAACAGTGTGTAGGAAGTTGTTTGATAAGGTGGGCAAAGCTTATACTTGGACCAGAAGGCAGAATATAGGAAACTACATGAAAACATGAATAATTCAGTGAAAATGACAGTAAACAGATGAGAACTTGTTTAAAACACCTGAAAGAGATTCTCCAAGTCAGTTCTTAGTGTAGAAAAGGTAGCTAAGATCCGGGAAATACTTAATTCGAGTTAAGATCACATGAAACACTGTATGAATCCTATATTCTCTACAAAGAGGAGACTAGAGTGGTAAATGTGTGTTATACAAGGCAGAATACCATTGAAATAGAGAAAGAAACACGTTCGGCAGCTTTGGAAAGCCTTACACTTCACTGAAATGTAGTACTACACTCTGTAACACAGTTGAGAGACAATGTTCCCGAGCTGCCTCAGTTCATAACAGTGTGTAGGAAGTTGTTTGATAAGGTGGGCAAAGCTTATACTTGGACCAGAAGGCAGAATATAGGAAACTACATGAAAACATGAATAATTCAGTGAAAATGACTGTAATCAGATAAGAACTTGTTTAGAACAGCTGAAAGAGATTCTCCAAGTCAGTTCTTAGTGTAGAAAAGGTAGCTAAGATCCGGGAAATCTTTAATCGATTTAAGATCAAATGAAACACTGTATGAATCCTATATTCTTTACCTAAAGGAGACTCGAGTGGTAAATGTGTGTTATACAAGCAGAATACCATTGAAATAGAGAAAGAAACATGTTCAGCAGCTTTGGAAAGCCTTACACTTCACTGAAATGTAGTACTACACTCTATAACAGTGTTGAGAGACAATATTCCCGAACTGCCTCAGTTCATAACAGTGTGTAGGAAGTTGTTTGGTAAAGTGGGCAAAGATTATACTTGGTCCAGAAGAAGAATATAGGAAACTACATGAAAACATGAATAATTCAGTGAAAATGACTGTAAACAGATGAGAACTTGTATAGAACAGCTGAAAGAGATTCTCCAAGTCAGTTCTTACTGTAGAAAAGGTAGCTAAGATCTGAGAAATCCTTAAATCGAGTTAAGATCACATGAAACACTGTATGAGTCCTATATTCTTTACCTAAAGGAGACTAGAGCGGTAAATGTGTGTTATACAAGGCAGAATACCATTGAAATAGAGAAAGAAACACGTTCGTCAGCTTTGGAAAGCCTTACACTTCACTGAAATGTAGTACTACACTCTTTAACACAGTTGAGAGACAATGTTCCCGAGCTGCCTCAGTTCATAACATTGTGTTGGAAGTTGTTTGATAAAGTGGGCAAAGATTATACCTGTGCCAGAAGTCAGAATATAGGAAATTACATGAAAACATGGATAATTCAGAGAAAATGACTGTAAACAAATGACAACTCATTTAGAACAACTGAAAGAGATTCTCCAAGTCAGTTCTTAGTGTAGAAAAGGTAGCTAAGATCCGGGAAATCCTTAATTCGAGTTAAGATCACATGAAACACTGTATGAATCCTATATTCTTTACCTAAAGGAGACTAGAGTGGTAAATGTGTGTTATACAAGGCAGAATCCCATTGAAATAGAGAAAGAAACACTTTCGGCAGCTTTGGAAAGCCTTACACTTCACTAAAATGTAGTACTACACTCTGTAACACAGTTGAGAGACAATGTTCCCGAGCTGCCTCAGTTCATAACAGAGTGTAGGAAGTTGTTTGATAAAGTGGGCAAAGCTTATACTTGGACCAGAAGGCAGAATATAGGAAACTACATGAAAACATGAATAATTCAGTTAAAATGACAGTAAACAGAAGAGAACTTGTTTAAAAGAGCTGAAAGAGATTCTCCAAGTCAGTTCTTAGTGTAGAAAAGGTAGCTAAGATCCGGGAAATACTTAATTGGAGTTAAGATCACATGAAACACGGTATGAAAACTATGTTCTTTACTTAAAGGAGACTAGAGTGGTAAATGTGTGTTATACAAGGCAGAATACCATTGAAATAGAGAAAGAAACACGTTCGGCAGCTTTGGAAAGCCTTACACGTCACTGAAATGTAGTACTACACTCTATAACACAGTTGAGAGACAATGTTCCCAAGCTGCGTCAGTTCATAACAGTGTGTAGGAAGTTGTTGGATAAAGTGGGCAAAGATTATACTTGTGCCAGAAGTCAGAATATAGGAAACTACATGAAAACATGAATAATTCAGTGAAAATGACTGTAAACAGATGAGAACTTGTTTAGAATAGCTGAAAGAGATTCTCCAAGTCAGTTCTTAGTGTAGAAAAGGTAGCTAACATCCCGGAAATCCTTAATTCGAGTTAAGATCACATGAAACACTGTATAAATCCTATATTCTTTACTTAAAGGGGACTAGAGTGCTAAATGTGTGTTACACAAGGCAGAATACCATTGAAATAGAGAAAGAAACACGTTCAGCAGCTTTGGAAAGCCTTACACTTCATAGAAATGTAGTACTACACTCTATAACACATTTGCGAGACAATGTTCCCGAGCTGCCTCAGTTCATAACAGTGTGTAGAGAGTTCTTTGATAAAGTGGGCAAAGATTATACTTTTGACAGAAGTAAGAATATAGGAAAATACATGAAAACAAGAATAATTTAGAGAAAATGACTGTAAACTGATGAGAACTCGTTTAGAATAGCTGAAAGAGATTCTCCAAGTCACTTCTTAGTGTAGAAAAGGTAGCTAAGATCCGGGAAATCCTTAATTCGAGTTAAGATCACATGAAACACTGTATGAATCCTATATTCTTTACTTAAAGGAGACTAGAGTGGTAAATGTGTGTTATACAAGGCAGAATACCATTGAAATAGAGAAAGAAACATGTTCGGCAGCTTTGGAAAGCCTTACACTTCACTAAAATGTAGTACTACACTCTATAACACAGTTGAGAGACAATGTTCCCGAGCTGCCTCAGTTCATAACAGTGTGTAGGAAGTTGTTTGATAAAGTGGGCAAAGCTTATACTTCGACCAGAAGGCAGAATATAGGAAACTACATGAAAACATGAATAATTCAGTGAAAATGACTGTAATCAGATAAGAACTTGTTTAGAACAGCTGAAAGAGATTCTCCAAGTCAGTTCTTAGTGTAGAAAATGTAGCTAAGATCCGGGAAATCTTTAATCGAGTTAAGATCAAATGAAACACTGTATGAATCCTATATTCTTTACCTAAAGGAGACTAGAGTGGTAAATGTGTGTTATACAAGCAGAATACCATTTAAATAGAGAAAAAAATATGTTCAGCAGCTTTGGAAAGCCTTACACTTCACTGAAATGTAGTACTACACTCTATAACAGTGTTGAGAGACAATGTTCCCGAACTGCCTCAGTTCATAACAGTGTGTAGGAAGTTGTTTGATAAAGTGGGCAAAGATTATACTTGGTCCAGAAGAAGAATATAGGAAACTACATGAAAACATGAATAATTCAGTGAAAATGACTGTAAACAGATGAGAACTTGTATAGAACAGCTGAAAGAGATTCTCCAAGTCAGTTCTTACTGTATAAAAGGTAGCTAAGATCTGAGAAATCCTTAAATCGAGTTAAGATCACATGAAACACTGTATGAGTCCTATATTCTTTACCTAAAGGAGACTAGAGCGGAAAATGTGTGTTATACAAGGCAGAATACCATTGAAATAGAGAAAGAAACACCTTCGGCAGCTTTGGAAAGCCGTATACTTCACTGAAATGTAGTACTACACTCTATAACACATTTACGAGACAATGTTCCCGAGCTGCATCAGTTCATAACAGTGTGAAGGAAGTTGCTTGATAAAGTGGGCAAAGATTATACCTGTGCCAGAAGTCAGAATATAGGAAACTACATGAAAACATGGATAATTCAGAGAAAATGACTGTAAACAAATGAGAACTCATTTAGAACAACTGAAAGAGATTCTCCAAGTCAGTTCTTAGTGTAGAAAAGGTAGCTATGATCCGGGAAATCCTTAATTCGAGTTAAGATTACATGAAACACTGTATGAATCCTATATTCTTTACCTAAAGGAGACTAGAGTGGTAAATGTGTGTTATACAAGGCAGAATCGCATTGAAATAGAGAAAGAAACACTTTCGGCAGCTTTTGAAAGCCTTACACTTCACTGAAATGTAGTACTACACTGTATAACACAGTTGAGACACAATGTTCCCGAGCTGCCTCAGTTCATAACAGTGTGTAGGAAGTTGTTTGATATAGCGTACAAAGTTTATACTTGGACCAGAAGGCAGAATATAGGAAACTACATGAAAACATGAATAATTCAGTAAAAATGACAGTAAACAGATGAGAACTTGTTTAAAACAGCTGAAAGAGATTCTCCAAGTCAGTTCTTAGTGTAGAAAAGGTAGCTAAGATCCGGGAAATCCTTAATTCGAGTTAAGATCACATGAAACACTGTATGAATCCTATATTCTTTACTTAAAGGAGACTAGAGTGCTAAATGTGTGTTACACAAGGCAGAATACCATTGAAATAGAGAAAGAAACACGTTCAGCAGCTTTGGAAAGCCTTACACTTCATAGAAATGTAGTACTACACTCTGTAACACAGTTGAGAGACAATGTTCCCGAGCTACCTCAGTTCATAACAGTGTGTAGAGAGTTGTTTGATAAAGTGGGCAAAGATTATACTTTTGACAGAAGTCAGAATATAGGAAACTACATGAAAACAAGGATATTTTAGAGAAAATGACTGTAAACCGATGAGAACTCGTTTAGAATAGCTGAAAGAGATTCTCCAAGTCACTTCTTAGTGTAGAAAAGGTAGCTAAGATCCGGGAAATCCTTAATTCGAGTTAAGATCACATGAAACACTGTATGAATCCTATATTCTTTACTTAAAGTAGATTAGAGTGGTAAATGTGATTTTTACAAGGCAGAATACCATTGAAATAGAGAAACTAACACGTTCAGAAGCTTTGGAAAGCCTTACAATTCACTGAAATGTAGTACTACACTCTATAACAGTGTTGAGAGACAATGTTCCCGAACTGCCTCAGTTCATAACAGTGTGTAGGAAGTTGTTTGATAAAGTGGGCAAAGATTATACTTGGTCCAGAAGAAGAATATAGGAAACTACATGAAAACATGAATAATTCAGTGAAAATGACTGTAAACAGATGAGAACTTGTATAGAACAGCTGAAAGAGATTCTCCAAGTCAGTTCTTACTGTATAAAAGGTAGCTAAGATCTGAGAAATCCTTAAATCGAGTTAAGATCACATGAAACACTGTATGAGTCCTATATTCTTTACCTAAAGGAGACTAGAGCGGAAAATGTGTGTTATACAAGGCAGAATACCATTGAAATAGAGAAAGAAACACCTTCGGCAGCTTTGGAAAGCCGTATACTTCACTGAAATGTAGTACTACACTCTATAACACATTTACGAGACAATGTTCCCGAGCTGCATCAGTTCATAACAGTGTGAAGGAAGTTGCTTGATAAAGTGGGCAAAGATTATACCTGTGCCAGAAGTCAGAATATAGGAAACTACATGAAAACATGGATAATTCAGAGAAAATGACTGTAAACAAATGAGAACTCATTTAGAACAACTGAAAGAGATTCTCCAAGTCAGTTCTTAGTGTAGAAAAGGTAGCTAAGATCCGGGAAATCCTTAATTCGAGTTAAGATTACATGAAACACTGTATGAATCCTATATTCTTTACCTAAAGGAGACTAGAGTGGTAAATGTGTGTTATACAAGGCAGAATCGCATTGAAATAGAGAAAGAAACACTTTCGGCAGCTTTTGAAAGCCTTACACTTCACTGAAATGTAGTACTACACTGTATAACACAGTTGAGACACAATGTTCCCGAGCTGCCTCAGTTCATAACAGTGTGTAGGAAGTTGTTTGATATAGCGTACAAAGTTTATACTTGGACCAGAAGGCAGAATATAGGAAACTACATGAAAACATGAATAATTCAGTGAAAATGACAGTAAACAGATGAGAACTTGTTTAAAACAGCTGAAAGAGATTCTCCAAGTCAGTTCTTAGTGTAGAAAAGGTAGCTAAGATCCGGGAAATACTTAATTCGAGTTAAGATTACATGAAACACTGTATTAATCCTATATTCTTTACTTAAAGGAGACTAGAGTGGTAAATGTGTGTTATACAAGGAAAAATCCCATTGAAATAGAGAAAGAAACACGTTCGGCAGCTTTGGAAAGCCTTACACTTTACTGAAATGTAGTACTACACTCTATAACACAGTTGAGACACAAAGTTCCCGAGCTGCCTCAGTTCATAACAGTGTGTAGGAAGTTTTTTGATAAAGTGTGCAAAGATTATACTTGGACCAGAAGGCAGAATATAGGAAACTACATGAAAACATGAATAATTCAGTGAAAATGACTGTAAACAGATGAGAACTTGTTTAAAACAGCTGAAAGAGATTCTCCAAGTCAGTTCTTAGTGTAGAAAAGGTAGCTAAGATCCGGGAAATACTTAATTCGAGTTAAGATCACATGAAACACTGTATGAATCCTATATTCTTTACTTAAAGGAGACTAGAGTGCTAAATGTGTGTTACACAAGGCAGAATACCATTGAAATAGAGAAAGAAACACGTTCAGCAGCTTTGGAAAGCCTTACACTTCATAGAAATGTAGTACTACACTCTGTAACACAGTTGAGAGACAATGTTCCCGAGCTACCTCAGTTCATAACAGTGTGTAGAGAGTTGTTTGATAAAGTGGGCAAAGATTATACTTTTGACAGAAGTCAGAATATACGAAACTACATGAAAACAAGGATATTTTAGAGAAAATGACTGTAAACCGATGAGAACTCGTTTAGAATAGCTGAAAGAGATTCTCCAAGTCACTTCTTAGTGTAGAAAAGGTAGCTAAGATCCGGGAAATCCTTAATTCGAGTTAAGATCACATGAAAGACTGTATGAATCCTATATTCTTTACTTAAAGTAGATTAGAGTGGTAAATGTGATTTTTACAAGGCAGAATACCATTGAAATAGAGAAACTAACACGTTCAGCAGCTTTGGAAAGCCTTACAATTCAGTGAAATGTAGTACTACACGCTATAACACAGTTGAGAGACAATGTTCCCTAGCTGCCTCAGATCATAACATTGGGTACGAAGTTGTTTGATAAAGTAGGTAAAGATTATACTTGGTCCAGAAGACAGAATATAGGAAACTACATGAAAAAATGAATAATTCAGTGAAAATGACTCTAAACAGATGAGAACTTGTTTAGAACAGCTGAAAGAGATTCTCCAAGTCAGTTCTTACTGTAGAAAAGGTAGCTAAGATCCGAGAAATCCATAATTCGAGTTTAGATCACATGAAACACTGTATGAATCCTATATTCTTTACCTAAAGGAGACTAGAGTGGTAAATGTGTGTTATACAAGGCAGAATCCCATTGAAATAGAGAAAGAAACATGTTCGGCAGCTTTGGAAAGCCATACACTTCACTGAAATGTAGTACTACACTCTATAACACAGTTGAGACACAATGTTCCCGAGCTGCCTCAGTTCATAACAGTGTGTAGGAAGTTGTTTGATAAAGTCTGCAAAGATTATAGTTGGACCAGAAGGCAGAATAAAGGAAACTACATAAAAACATGAATAATTCAGTGAAAATGACTGTAAACAGATGAGAACTTGTTTGAAACAGCTGAAAGAGATTCTCCAAGTCAGTTCTTAGTGTAGAAAAGGTCGCTAAGATCCGGGAAATACTTCATTCGAATTAAGATCACATGAAACACTGTATGAAAACTATGTTCTTTACTTAAAGGAGACTAGAGTGGTAAATGTGTGTTATACAAAGAAGAATACCATTGAAATAGAGAAAGAAACACATTCGGCAGCTTTGGAAAGCCTTACACGTCACTGAAATGTAGTACTACACTCTATAACACAGTTGAGAGACAATGTTCCCAAGCTGCGTCAGTTCATAACACTGTGTAGGAAGTTGTTGGATAAAGTGGGCAAAGATTATACTTGTGCCAGAAGTTAGAATATAGGAAACTACATGAAAACATCGATAATTTAGAGAAAATGACTGTAAACTGATGAGAACTCGTTTAGAATAGCTGAAAGAGATTCTCCAAGTCAGTTCTTAGTGTAGAAAAGGTAGCTAAGACCCCGGAAATCCTTAATTCGAGTTAAGATCACATGAAACACTGTATGAATCCTATATTCTTTACTTAAAGGAGACTAGAGTGCTAAATGTGTGTTACACAAGGCAGAATACCATTGAAATAGAGAAAGAAACATGTTCAGCAGCTTTGGAAAGCCTTACACTTCACTGAAATGTAGTACTGCACTCTATAACACAGTTGAGAGACAATGTTCCCGAGCTGCCTCAGTTCATAACAGTGTGTAGGAAGTTGTTTGAAAAAGTGGGCAAAGCTTATATTTGGACCAGAAGGCAGAATATAGGAAACTACATGAAAACATGAATAATTCATTGAAAATGACTGTAAATAGATGGGAACTTATTTAGAACAGCTGAAAGAGATTCTCCAAGTCAGTTCTTAGTGTAGAAAAGGTAGCTAAGATCCGGGAAATCCTTAATTCAAGTTAAGATCACATGAAACACTGTATGAATCCTATATTCTTTACTGAAAGGAGACTAGAGTGGTGAATGTGTGTTATACAAGGCAGAATACCATTGAAATAGAGAAAGAAACACGTTCCGCAGCTTTGGAAAGCCTTACACTTCACTGAAATGTAGTACTACACTCCATAACACAGTTGAGAGACAATGTTCCCGAGCTGCCTCAGTTCATAACAGTGTGTAGGAAGTTGTTAGATAAAGTGGGCAAAGATTATACTTGTACCAGAAGGCAGAATATAGGAAACTACATGAAAACATGGACAATACAGAGAAAATGACTGTAAACAGATGAGAACTTGTTTAGAACAGCTGAAAGAGATTCTCCAATTCGGTTCTTAGTGTAGAAAAGATAGCTAAGATCCGGGAAATACTTAATTCGAGTTAACATCACATGAAACTTTGTATGAATCCTATATTCTTTACTGAAAGGAGACTAGAGTGGTAAATGTGTGTTATACAAGGCAGAATACCATGGAAATAGAGAAAGAAACACGTCCGGCAGCTTTGGAAAGCCTTACAATTCACTGAATTGTAGTACTACACTCTATAACACAGTTGAGAGACAATGTTCCCGAGCTGCCTCAGTTCAAAACAGTGTGTAGGAAGTTGTTTGATAAATTGGGCAAAGATTCTACTTGTACCAGAAGGGATAATATAGAAACTACATGAAAGCATGGATAATTTAGAGAAAATTACTGTAAACTAATGAGAACTTGTTTAGAACAGGTTAAAGAGATTCTCCAAGTCAGTTCTTAGTGTATTAAAGGTAGCTGAGATCCGGGAAATCCTTAATTCGAGTTAATATCATATGAAACAGTGTATGAATCCTATATTCTTTACTTAAAGGATACTAGAGTGGTAAATGTGTTATTCAAGGCAGAATACCACTGAAATACAGAAAGAAACACGTTCAGCAGCTTTGGAAAGCGTTACACTTTACTGAAATTTAGTACTACACTCTATAACACAGTTGAGAGACAATGTTTCCGAGCTGCCTCAGTTCATAACAGTGTGTAGGAAGTTGTTTGACAAAGTGGGCAAAGCTTATACTTGGAATAGAAGGCAGAATATAGGAAACTACGTGAAAACATGAATAACTGAGTGAAAATAACTGTAAACAGATGAGAACTTGTTTAGAACAGCTGAAAGAGATTCTCCAAGTCAGTTCTTAGTGTAGAAAAGGTAGCTAAGATCCAGGAAATCCTTAATTCGAGTTAAGATCACATGAAACACTGTATGAATCCTATATTCTTTACTGAAAGGAGACTAGAGTGGTAAATGTGTGTTATATAAGGCAGAATACCATTCAAATACAGAAAGAAACACGTTCGGCAGCTTTGGAAAGCCTTACACTTCACTGAAATGTAGTACTACACTCTATTACACAGTTGAGAGACAATGTTCCCAAGCTGCCTCAGTTAAAAACAGTGTGTAGGAAGTTGTTTTATAAAGTGGGCAAAGATTTTACTTGTACCAGAAGGGTGAATATAGGAAACTACATGAAAACATGGATAATTCAGAGAAAATGACTGTAAACAGATGAGAACTAATTTAGAACAGCTGAAAGAGAATCTCCAAGTCAGTTCTTAGTGTAGAAAAGGTAGCTAAGATCCAGGAAATCCTTAATTCGAGTTAAGATCACATGAAACACTGTATGAATCCTATATTCTTTACTGAAAGGAGACTAGAGTGTTGAATGTGTGTTATACAAGGTAGAATACCATTGAAATAGAGAAAGAAACACGTTCCGCAGCTTTGGAAAGCCTTACACTTCACTGAAATGTAGTATACACTCTACAACACAGTTGAGAGACAATGTTCCCGAGCTGCCTCAGTTCGAAACAGTGTGTAGGAAGTTGTTTGATAAAGTGGGCAAAGATTTTACTTGTACCAGAGGGGAGAATATAGGAAACTACATGAAAACATGGATAATTCAGAGAAAATGACTGTAAACAGATGAGAACTTGTTTAGAACAGCTGAAAGAGAATCTCCAAGTCAGTTCTTATTGTAGAAAAGGAAGCTAAGATAAGGGAAATCCTTAATTCGAGTTCAGATCACATGAAACACTGTATAAATCATATATTCTTTACTTAAAGGAGACTAGAGTGGAAAATGTGTGTTATGCAAGGCAGAATACCATTGAAGTAGAGAAAGAAACACGATCGGCAGCTTTGGAAAGCCTTACAGTTCACTGAAATGTAGAACTACACTCTATAACACAGTTGAGAGATAATGTTCTCGAGCTACCTCAGTTCATAACATTGTGTAGGAAGTTGTTTGATAAAGTGGGCAAAGCTGATAATTGGACTAGAAGGCAGAATATAGGAAACTACATGAAAACATGAATAATTCAGTGAAAATGACTGTAAACCGATGAGAACTTGTTTAGAACAGTTGAAAGAGAATCTCCAAGTCAGTTCTTAGTGTAGAAAAGGTAGCTAAGATCCGGCAAATCCTTAATTCGAGTTTAGATCACATGAAACACTGTATGAATCCTATGTTCTTTACTTAAAGGAGACTAGAGTGGTAAATGTGTTATTCAAGGCAGAATACCATTGAAATACAGAAAGAAACACGTTCAGCAGCTTTGGAAAGCGTTACACTTCACTGAAATTTAGTACTACACTCTATAACACAGTTGAGAGACAATGTTCCAGAGCTGCTCAGTTCATAACAGTGTGTAGGAAGTTGTTTGATTAAGTTGGCAAAGATTATACTTGCACCAGAAGGGAGAATATAGGAAAATACATGAAAACATGGGTAATTCAGAGAAAATTACTGTTAACAGATGAGAACTCGTTTAGAACAGCTGAAAGAGATTCTCCAAGTCAGTTCTTAGTGTAGAAAAGGTAGCTAAGATCCGGGAAATACTTAATTCGAGTTAATAACACATGAAACACTGTATGAATCCTATATTCTTTACCTAAAGGAGACTAGAGTGGTAAATGTGTATTATACAAGGCAGAATCCCATTGAAATAGAGAAACACTTTCGGCAGCTTTGGAAAGCCTTACACTTCACTGAAATGTAGTACTACACTCTATAACACAGTTGAGAGACAATGTTCCTGAGCTGCCTCAGTTCATAACAGTGTGTAGGAAGTTGTTTGATAAAGTGGGCAAAGCTTATAATTGGACCAGAAGACAGAATATAGGAAACTACATGAAAACATGAATAATTCAGTGAAAATGACTGTAAACAGATGAGAACTTGTTTAAAACAGCTGAGATTCTCCAAGTCAGTTCTTAGTGTAGAAAAGCTAGCTAAGATCCGGGAAATACTTCATTCGAGTTAAGATCACATGAAACACTGTATGAATCCTATATTCTTTACCTAAAGGAGACTAGAGTGGTAAATGTGTGTTATACAAGGGAGAATACCATTGAAATAGAGAAAGAAACATGTTCAGCAGCTTTGGAAAGCCTTACACTTCACTGAAATGTAGTACTACACTCTATAACAGAGTTGAGAGACAATGTTCCCGAACTGCCTCAGTTCAGAACAGTGTGTAGGAAGTTGTTTGATAAAGCGTGCAAAGTTATACTTGGTCCAGAAGGCAGAATATAGGAAACTACATGAAAACATGAATAATTCAGTGAAAATGACTGTAAACAGATGAGAACTTGTTTAGAACAGCTGAAAGAGATTCTCCAAGTCAGTTCTTAGTGTAGAAAAGGTAGCTAAGATCCGGTAAATACTTAATTCGAGTTAAGATCACATGAAACACTGTATGAAAACTATGTTCTTTACTTAAAGGAGACTAGAGTGGTAAATGTGTGTTATACAAGGCAGAATACCATTGAAATAGAGAAAGAAACACGTTCGGCAGCTTTGGAAAGCCTTACACGTCACTGAAATGTAGTACTACACTCTATAACACAGTTGAGAGACAATGTTCCCGAGCTGCGTCAGTTCATAACAGTGTGTAGGAAGTTGTTGGATAAACTGGGCAAAGATTATACTTGTGCCAGAAGTCAGAATATAGGAAACTACATGAAAACAAGGATATTTTAGAGAAAATGACTGTAAACCGATGAGAACTCGTTTAGAATAGCTGAAAGAGATTCTCCAAGTCACTTCTTAGTGTAGAAAAGGTAGCAAAGATCCGGGAAATCCTTAATTCGAGTTAAGATCACATGAAAGACTGTATGAATCCTATATTCTTTACTTAAAGTAGATTAGAGTGGTAAATGTGATTTTTACAAGGCAGAATACCATTGAAATAGAGAAACTAACACGTTCAGCAGCTTTGGAAAGCCTTACAATTCACTGAAATGTAGTACTACACGCTATAACACAGTTGAGAGACAATGTTCCCTAGCTGCCTCAGATCATAACATTGGGTACGAAGTTGTTTGATAAAGTAGGTAAAGATTATACTTGGTCCAGAAGACAGAATATAGGAAACTACATGAAAACATGAATAATTCAGTGAAAATGACTCTAAACAGATGAGAACTTGTTTAGAACAGCTGAAAGAGATTCTCCAAGTCAGTTCTTACTGTAGAAAAGGTAGCTAAGATCCGAGAAATCCATAATTCGAGTTTAGATCACATGAAACACTGTATGAATCCTATATTCTTTACCTAAAGGAGACTAGAGTGGTAAATGTGTGTTATACAAGGCAGAATCCCATTGAAATAGAGAAAGAAACATGTTCGGCAGCTTTGGAAAGCCATACACTTCACTGAAATGTAGAACTACACTCTATAACACAGTTGAGACACAATGTTCCCGAGCTGCCTCAGTTCATAACAGTGTGTAGGAAGTTGTTTGATAAAGTGTGCAAAGATTATAGTTGGACCAGAAGGCAGAATAAAGGAAACTACATAAAAACATGAATAATTCAGTGAAAATGACTGTAAACAGATGAGAACTTGTTTGAAACAGCTGAAAGAGATTCTCCAAGTCAGTTCTTAGTGTAGAAAAGGTCGCTAAGATCCGGGAAATACTTCATTCGAATTAAGATCACATGAAACACTGTATGAAAACTATGTTCTTTACTTAAAGGAGACTAGAGTGGTAAATGTGTGTTATACAAAGAAGAATACCATTGAAATAGAGAAAGGAACACATTCGGCAGCTTTGGAAAGCCTTACACGTCACTGAAATGTAGTACTACACTCTATAACACAGTTGAGAGACAATGTTCCCAAGCTGCGTCAGTTCATAACAGTGTGTAGGAAGTTGTTGGATAAAGTGGGCAAAGATTATACTTGTGCCAGAAGTTAGAATATAGGAAACTACATGAAAACATCGATAATTTAGAGAAAATGACTGTAAACTGATGAGAACTCGTTTAGAATAGCTGAAAGAGATTCTCCAAGTCAGTTCTTAGTGTAGAAAAGGTAGCTAAGACCCCGGAAATCCTTAATTCGAGTTAAGATCACATGAAACACTGTATGAATCCTATATTCTTTACTTAAAGGAGACTAGAGTGCTAAATGTGTGTTACACAAGGCAGAATACCATTGAAATAGAGAAAGAAACATGTTCAGCAGCTTTGGAAAGCCTTACACTTCACTGAAATGTAGTACTGCACTCTATAACACAGTTGAGAGACAATGTTCCCGAGCTGCCTCAGTTCATAACAGTGTGTAGGAAGTTGTTTGAAAAAGTGGGCAAAGCTTATACTTGGACCAGAAGGCAGAATATAGGAAACTACATGAAAACATGAATAATTCATTGAAAATGACTGTAAATAGATGGGAACTTATTTAGAACAGCTTAAAGAGATTCTCCAAGTCAGTTCTTAGTGTAGAAAAGGTAGCTAAGATCCGGGAAATCCTTAATTCGAGTTAAGATCACATGAAACACTGTATGAATCCTATATTCTTTACTTAAAAGAGACTAGAGTGGTAAATGTGATTTATACAAGGGAGAATACCATTGAAATAGAGAAAGAAACACGTTCGGCAGCTTTGGAAAGCCTCACACTTCACTGAAATGTAGTACTACACTCTATAACACCGTTGAGAGACAATGTTCCTGAGCTGCGTCAGTTCATAACAGTGTGTAGGAAATTGTTTGATAAAGTGGGCAAATCTTATACTTGGACCAGAGGCAGAATATAGGAAACTACATGAAAATATGAATAATTCAGTGAAAATGACTGTAAACAGATGAGAACTTGTTTAGAACAGCTGAAAGAGATTCTCCAAGTCAGTTCTTAGTGTAGAAAAGGTAGCTAAGATCCGGGAAATCCTTAATTCAAGTTAAGATCACATGAAACACTGTATGAATCCTATATTCTTTACTGAAAGGAGACTAGAGTGGTGAATGTGTGTTATACAAGGCAGAATACCATTGAAATAGAGAAAGAAACACGTTCCGCAGCTTTGGAAAGCCTTACACTTCACTGAAATGTAGTACTACACTCCATAACACAGTTGAGAGACAATGTTCCCGAGCTGCCTCAGTTCATAACAGTGTGTAGGAAGTTGTTTGATAAAGTGGGCAAAGATTATACTTGTACCAGAAGGCAGAATATAGGAAACTACATGAAAACATGGACAATACAGAGAAAATGACTGTAAACAGATGAGAACTTGTTTAGAACAGCTGAAAGAGATTCTCCAAGTCGGTTCTTAGTGTAGAAAAGATAGCTAAGATCCGGGAAATACTTAATTCGAGTTAACATCACATGAAACTTTGTATGAATCCTATATTCTTTAGTGAAAGGAGACTAGAGTGGTAAATGTGTGTTATACAAGGCAGAATACCATGGAAATAGAGAAAGAAACACGTCCGGCAGCTTTGGAAAGCCTTACAATTCACTGAAATGTAGTACTACACTCTATAACACAGTTGAGAGACAATGTTCCCAAGCTGCCTCAGTTCAAAACAGTGTGTAGGAAGTTGTTTGATAAATTGGGCAAAGATTCTACTTGTACCAGAAGGGATAATATAGAAACTACATGAAAACATGGATAATTTAGAGAAAATTACTGTAAACTAATGAGAACTTGTTTAGAACAGGTTAAAGAGATTCTCCAAGTCAGTTCTTAGTGTATTAAAGGTAGCTGAGATCCGGGAAATCCTTAATTCGAGTTAATATCATATGAAACAGTGTATGAATCCTATATTCTTTACTTAAAGGATACTAGAGTGGTAAATGTGTTATTCAAGGCAGAATACCACTGAAATACAGAAAGAAACACATTCAGCAGCTTTGGAAAGCGTTACACTTCACTGAAATTTAGTACTACACTCTATAACACAGTTGAGAGACAATGTTTCCGAGCTGCCTCAGTTCATAACAGTGTGTAGGAAGTTGTTTGACAAAGTGGGCAAAGCTTATACTTGGAATAGAAGGCAGAATATAGGAAACTACGTGAAAACATGAATAATTGAGTGAAAATAACTGTAAACAGATGAGAACTTGTTTAGAACAGCTGAAAGAGATTCTCCAAGTCAGTTCTTAGTGTAGAAAAGGTAGCTAAGATCCAGGAAATCCTTAATTCGAGTTAAGATCACATGAAACACTGTATGAATCCTATATTCTTTACTGAAAGGAGACTAGAGTGGTAAATGTGTGTTATATAAGGCAGAATACCATTCAAATACAGAAAGAAACACGTTCGGCAGCTTTGGAAAGCCTTACACTTCACTGAAATGTAGTACTACACTCTATTACACAGTTGAGAGACAATGTTCCCAAGCTGCCTCAGTTAAAAACAGTGTGTAGGAAGTTGTTTTATAAAGTGGGCAAAGATTTTACTTGTACCAGAAGGGTGAATATAGGAAACTACATGAAAACATGGATAATTCAGAGAAAATGACTGTAAACAGATGAGAACTAATTTAGAACAGCTGAAAGAGAATCTCCAAGTCAGTTCTTAGTGTAGAAAAGGTAGCTAAGATCCGGGAATTCCTTAATCCGAGTTAAGATCACATGAAACACTGTATGAATCCTATATTCTTTACTGAAAGGAGACTAGAGTGTTGAATGTGTGTTAAACAAGGTAGAATACCATTGAAATAGAGAAAGAAACACGTTCCGCAGCTTTGGAAAGCCTTACACTTCACTGAAATGTAGTATACACTCTACAACACAGTTGAGAGACAATGTTCCCGAGCTGCCTCAGTTCGAAACAGTGTGTAGGAAGTTGTTTGATAAAGTGGGCAAAGATTTTACTTGTACCAGAGGGGAGAATATAGGAAACTACATGAAAACATGGATAATTCAGAGAAAATGACTGTAAACAGATGAGAACTTGTTTAGAACAGCTGAAAGAGAATCTCCAAGTCAGTTCTTATTGTAGAAAAGGAAGCTAAGATAAGGGAAATCCTTAATTCGAGTTCAGATCACATGAAACACTGTATAAATCATATATTCTTTACTTAAAGGAGACTAGAGTGGAAAATGTGTGTTATGCAAGGCAGAATACCATTGAAGTAGAGAAAGAAACACGATCGGCAGCTTTGGAAAGCCTTACAGTTCACTGAAATGTAGAACTACACTCTATAACACAGTTGAGAGATAATGTTCTCGAGCTACCTCATTTCATAACATTGTGTAGGAAGTTGTTTGATAAAGTGGGCAAAGCTGATAATTGGACTAGAAGGCAGAATATAGGAAACTACATGAAAACATGAATAATTCAGTGAAAATGACTGTAAACCGATGAGAACTTGTTTAGAACAGTTGAAAGAGAATCTCCAAGTCAGTTCTTAGTGTAGAAAAGGTAGCTAAGATCCGGCAAATCTTTAATTCGAGTTTAGATCACATGAAACACTGTATGAATCCTATGTTCTTTGCTTAAAGGAGACTAGAGTGGTAAATGTGTTATTCAAGGCAGAATACCATTGAAATACAGAAAGAAACACGTTCAGCAGCTTTGGAAAGGGTTACACTTCACTGAAATTTAGTACTACACTCTATAACACAGTTGAGAGACAATGTTCCAGAGCTGCTCAGTTCATAACAGTGTGTAGGAAGTTGTTTGATTAAGTTGGCAAAGATTATACTTGCACCAGAAGGGAGAATATAGGAAAATACATGAAAACATGGGTAATTCAGAGAAAATTACTGTTAACAGATGAGAACTCGTTTAGAACAGCTGAAAGAGATTCTCCAAGTCAGTTCTTAGTGTAGAAAAGGTAGCTAAGATCCGGGAAATACTTAATTCGAGTTAATAACCCATGAAACACTGTATGAATCCTATATTCTTTACCTAAAGGAGACTAGAGTGGTAAATGTGTATTATACAAGGCAGAATCCCATTGAAATAGAGAAACACTTTCGGCAGCTTTGGAAAGCCTTACACTTCACTGAAATGTAGTACTACACTCTATAACACAGTTGAGAGACAATGTTCCTGAGCTGCCTCAGTTCATAACAGTGTGTAGGAAGTTGTTTGATAAAGTGGGCAAAGCTTATAATTGGACCAGAAGGCAGAATATAGGAAACTACATGAAAACATGAATAATTCAGTGAAAATGACTGTAAACAGATGAGAACTTGTTTAAAACAGCTGAGATTCTCCAAGTCAGTTCTTAGTGTAGAAAAGCTAGCTAAGATCCGGGAAATACTTCATTCGAGTTAAGATCACATGAAACACTGTATGAATCCTATATTCTTTACCTAAAGGAGACTAGAGTGGTAAATGTGTGTTATACAAGGGAGAATACCATTGAAATAGAGAAAGAAATATGTTCAGCAGCTTTGGAAAGCCTTACACTTCACTGAAATGTAGTACTACACTCTATAACAGAGTTGAGAGACAATGTTCCCGAACTGCCTCAGTTCAGAACAGTGTGTAGGAAGTTGTTTGATAAAGCGTACAAAGTTATACTTGGTCCAGAAGGCAGAATATAGGAAACTACATGAAAACATGAATAATTCAGTGAAAATGACTGTAAACAGATGAGAACTTTTTTAGAACAGCTGAAAGAGATTCTCCAAGTCAGTTCTTAGTGTAGAAAAGGTAGCTAAGATCGGTAAATACTTAATTCGAGTTAAGATCACATGAAACACTGTATGAAAACTATGTTCTTTACTTAAAGGAGACTAGAGTGGTAAATGTGTGTTATAGAAGGCAGAATAACATTGAAATAGAGAAAGAAACACGTTCGGCAGCTTTGGAAAGCCTTACACGTCACTGAAATGTAGTACTACACTCTATAACACAGTTGAGAGACAATGTTCCCGAGCTGCGTCAGTTCATAGCAGTGTGTAGGAAGTTGGTGGATAAAGTGGGCAAAGCTTAAACTTGTGCCAGAAGTCAGAATATAGGAAACTACATGAAAACATCGATAATTTAGAGAAAATGACTGTAAACTGATGAGAACTCGTTTAGAATAGCTGAAAAAGATTCTCCAAGTCAGTTCTTAGTGTAGAAAAGGTAGCTAAGATCCCGGAAATCCTTAATTCGAGTTAAGATCACATGAAACACTGTATGAATCCTATATTCTTTACTTAAAAAAGACTAGAGTAGTAAATGTGTGTTACACAAGGCAGAATACCATTGAAATAGAGAAAGAAACACGTTCAGCAGCTTTGGAAAGCCTTACACTTCATTGAAATATAGTACTACACTCTATAACACATTTCCGAGACAATGTTCCCGACCTGCCTCAGTTCATAACAGTGTGTAGAGAGTTGTTTGATAAAGTGGGCAAAGATTATACTTTTGACAGAAGTCAGAATATAGGAAACTACATGAAAACAAGGATAATTTAGAGAAAATGACTGTAAACTAATGAGAACTTGTTTAGAATAGCTGAAAGAGATTCTCCAAGTCACTTCTTAGTGTAGAAAAGGTAGCTAAGATCCGGGAAATCCTTAATTCGAGTTAAGATCACATGAAACACTGTATGAATCCTATATTCTTTACCTAAAGGAGACTAGAGTGGTAAATGTGTGTTATACAAGGCAGAATTCCATTGAAATAGAGAAAGAAACATGTTCGGCAGCTTTGGAAAGCTTGACACCTCACTGAAATGTAGTACTACACTCTATAACACAGTTGAGAGACAATGTTCCCGAGCTGCCTCAGTTCATAACAGTGTGTAGAAAGTTTTTTGATAAAGTGTGCAAAGATTATACTTGGACCAGAAGGCAGAATATAGGAAACTACATGAAAACATGAATAATTCAGTGAAAATGAATGTAAACAGATGAGAACTTGTTTAAAACAGCTGAAACAGATTCTCCAAGTCAGTTCTTAGTGTAGAAAAGTTAGCTAAGATCCGGGAAATACTTAATTCGAGTTAAGATCACATGAAACACTGTATGAAAACTATGTTCTTTACTTAAAGGAGACTAGAGTGGTAAATGTGTGTTATAGAAGGCAGAATAACATTGAAATAGAGAAAGAAACACGTTCGGCAGCTTTGGAAAGCCTTACAGGTCACTGAAATGTAGTACTACACTCTCTAACACAGTTGAGAGACAATGTTCCCGAGCTGCGTCAGTTCATAACAGTGTGTAGGAAGTTGTTGGATAAAGTGGGCAAAGATTATTCTTGTGCCAGAAGTCAGAATATAGGAAACTACATGAAAACATCGATAAGATGGAGAAAATGACTGTAAACTGATGAGAACTCGTTTAGAATAGCTGAAAGAGATTCTCCAAGTCAGTTCATAGTGTAGAAAAGGTAGCTAAGATCCCGGAAATCCTTAATTCGAGTTAAGATCACATGAAACACTGTATGAATCCTATATTCTTTACTTAAAAAAGACTAGAGTAGTAAATGTGTGTTACACAAGGCAGAATACCATTGAAATAGAGAAAGAAACACGTTCAGCAGCCTTGGAAAGCCTTACACTTCATTGAAATATAGTACTACACTCTATACCACATTTGCGAGACAATGTTCCCGAGCTGCCTCAGTTCATAACAGTATGTAGAGATTTGTTTGATAAAGTGGGCAAAGATTATACTTGTGCCAGAAATCAGAATATAGGAAACTACATGAAAACATGGAGAATTTAGAGAAAATGACTGTAAACTGATGAGAACTCGTTTGGAATAGCTGAAAGAGATTCTCCAAGTCAGTTCTTAGTGTAGAAAAGGTAGCTAAGATCCGGGAAAACTTTAATCGACTTAAGATCACATGAAACACTGTATGAAAACTATGTTCTTTACTTAAAGGAGACTAGAGTGGTAAATGTGTGTTATACAAGGCAGAATACCATTGAAATAGAGAAAGAAACATGTTCCGCAGCTTTGGAAAGCCTTACACTTCACTAAAATGTAGTATTACACTCTATAACACAGTTGAGAGACAATGTTCCCGAGCTGCCTCAGTTCATAACAGTGTGTAGGAAGTTCTTTGATAAAGCGTGCAAAGTTATACTTGGTCCAGAAGGCAGAATATAGGAAACTACATGAAAACATGAATAATTCAGTGAAAATGACTGTAAACAGATGAGAACTTGTTTAGAACAGCTGAAAGAGATTCTCCAAGTCAGTTCTTCCTGTAGAAAAGGTAGCTAAGATCCGGGAAATACTTAATTCGAGTTAAGATCACATGAAACACTGTATGAATCCTATATTCTTTACCTAAAGGAGACTAGAGTGGTAAATGTGTGTTATACAAGGGAGAATACCATTGAAATAGAGAAAGAAACATGTTCAGCAGCTTTGGAAAGCCTTACACTTCACTGAAATGTAGTACTACACTCTATAACAGAGTTGAGAGACAATGTTCCCGAACTGCCTCAGTTCAGAACAGTGTGTAGGAAGTTGTTTGATAAAGCGTGCAAAGTTATACTTGGTCCAGAAGGCAGAATATAGGAAACTACATGAAAACATGAATAATTCAGTGAAAATGACTGTAAACAGATGAGAACTTTTTTAGAACAGCTGAAAGAGATTCTCCAAGTCAGTTCTTAGTGTAGAAAAGGTAGCTAAGATCGGTAAATACTTAATTCGAGTTAAGATCACATGAAACACTGTATGAAAACTATGTTCTTTACTTAAAGGAGACTAGAGTGGAAAATGTGTGTTATAGAAGGCAGAATAACATTGAAATAGAGAAAGAAACACGTTCGGCAGCTTTGGAAAGCCTTACACGTCACTGAAATGTAGTACTACACTCTATAACACAGTTGAGAGACAATGTTCCCGAGCTGCGTCAGTTCATAGCAGTGTGTAGGAAGTTGGTGGATAAAGTGGGCAAAGCTTAAACTTGTGCCAGAAGTCAGAATATAGGAAACTACATGAAAACTTCGATAATTTAGAGAAAATGACTGTAAACTGATGAGAACTCGTTTAGAATAGCTGAAAAAGATTCTCCAAGTCAGTTCTTAGTGTAGAAAAGGTAGCTAAGATCCCGGAAATCCTTAATTCGAGTTAAGATCACATGAAACACTGTATGAATCCTATATTCTTTACTTAAAAAAGACTAGAGTAGTAAATGTGTGTTACACAAGGCAGAATACCATTGAAATAGAGAAAGAAACACGTTCAGCAGCTTTGGAAAGCCTTACACTTCATTGAAATATAGTACTACACTCTATAACACATTTCCGAGACAATGTTCCCGACCTGCCTCAGTTCATAACAGTGTGTAGAGAGTTGTTTGATAAAGTGGGCAAAGATTATACTTTTGACAGAAGTCAGAATATAGGAAACTACATGAAAACAAGGATAATTTAGAGAAAATGACTGTAAACTAATGAGAACTTGTTTAGAATAGCTGAAAGAGATTCTCCAAGTCACTTCTTAGTGTAGAAAAGGTAGCTAAGATCCGGGAAATCCTTAATTCGAGTTAAGATCACATGAAACACTGTATGAATCCTATATTCTTTACCTAAAGGAGACTAGAGTGGTAAATGTGTGTTATACAAGGCAGAATTCCATTGAAATAGAGAAAGAAACATGTTCGGCAGCTTTGGAAAGCTTGACACCTCACTGAAATGTAGTACTACACTCTATAACACAGTTGAGAGACAATGTTCCCGAGCTGCCTCAGTTCATAACAGTGTGTAGAAAGTTTTTTGATAAAGTGTGCAAAGATTATACTTGGACCAGAAGGCAGAATATAGGAAACTACATGAAAACATGAATATTTCAGTGAAAATGACTGTAAACAGATGAGAACTTGTTTAAAACAGCTGAAACAGATTCTCCAAGTCAGTTCTTAGTGTAGAAATTTAGCTAAGATCCGGGAAATACTTAATTCGAGTTAAGATCACATGAAACACTGTATGAAAACTATGTTCTTTACTTAAAGGAGACTAGAGTGGTAAATGTGTGTTATAGAAGGCAGAATAACATTGAAATAGAGAAAGAAACACGTTCGGCAGCTTTGGAAAGCCTTACAGGTCACTGAAATGTAGTACTACACTCTATAACACAGTTGAGAGACAATGTTCCCGAGCTGCCTCAGTTCATAACAGTGTGTAGGAAGTTGTTTGATAAGGTGGGCAAAGCTTATACTTGGGCCAGAAGGCAGAATATAGGAAACTACATGAAAACATGAATAATTCAGTGAAAAGGACTGTAATCAGATAAGAACTTGTTTAGAACAACTGAAAGAGTTTCTCCAAGTCAGTTCTTAGTGTAGAAAAGGTAGCTAAGATCCGGGAAATCTTTAATCGAGTTAAGATTAAATGAAACACTATATGAATCGTATATTCTTTACCGAAAGGAGACTAGAGTGGTAAATGTGTGTTATACAAGGCAGAATACCATTGAAATAGAGAAAGAAACATGTTCAGCAGCTTTGGAAAGCCTTACACTTAACTGAAATGTAGTACTACACTCTATAACACCGTTGAGAGACAATGTTCCCGAGCTGCCTCAGTTCATAACAGTGTGTAGGAAGATTTTGATAACGTGGTCAAAGATTATCCTTGCGCCAGAAGGCAGAATATAGGAAACTACATGAAAACATGGAAAATTCAGAGAAAATGACTGTAAACTGATAAGAACTTATTTAGAACAGCTGAAAGAGATTCTCCAAGTCAGTTCTTAGTGTAGAAAAGGTAGCTAAGATCCGGAAAATCTTTAATCAAGTTAACACCACATGAAACACTGTATGAATCCTATATTCTTTGCCTAAAGGAGACTAGATTGGTAAATGTGTGTTATACAAGGCAGAATACCATTGAAATAATGAAAGGAACATGTTCGGCAGCTTTGGAAAGCCTTACACTTCACTGAAATGTAGTACTACACTCTATAACACAGTTGAGAGACAATGTTCCCTAGCTGCCTCAGTTCATAACACTTTGTAGGAAGTTGTTTGATAAAGTGTGCAAAGATTATACTTGGTCCAGAAGGCAGAATACAGGAAACTACATGAAAACATGAATAATTCAGTGAAAATGACTGTAAACAGATGAGAACTTGTTTAAAACACCTGAAAGAGATTCTCCAAGTCCGTTCTTAGTGTAGAAAAGGTAGCTAAGATCCGGGAAATCCTTAATTTGAGTTAAGATCACATGAATCCTATATTCTTTACTTAAAAAAGACTAGAGTGGTAAATGTGTGTTATACAAGGCAGAATACCATTGAAATAGAGAAAGAAACACGTTCGGCAGCTTTGGAAAGCCTTACACTTCTCTGAAATGTAGTACTACACTCTACAACACAGTTGAGAGACAATGTTCCCGAGCTGCCTCAGTTCATAACAGTGTGTAGGAAGTTGTTTGATAAAGTGGGTAAAGATTATACTTGTGCCAGAAGTCAGAATATAGGAAACTACATGAAAACATGGATAATTTAGAGAAAATGACTGTAAACTGATGAGAACTCGTTAAAATAGCTGAAAGAGATTCTACAAGTCAGCTCTTAGTGTAGAAAAGGTAGCTAAGATCCGGGAAATCCTTAATTCGAGTTAAGATCACATGAAACACTGTATGAATCCTATATTCTTTACTTAAAGGCGACTAGACTGGTAAATGTGTGTTATACAAGGCAGAATACCATTGAAATAGAGAAAGAAATACGTTCGGCAGCTTTGGAAAGCCTTACAATTCACTGAAATGTAGTACTACACTTTATAACACAGTTGAGAGACAATGTTCCCGAGCTGCCTCAGTTCATAACAGTGTGTAGGAAGTTGTTTGATAAAGAGTGCAAAGAATATACTTGGACCAGAAGGCAGAATATAGGAAACTACATGAAAACATGAATAATTTAGTGAAAATGACTGTAAACAGATGAGAACTTGTTTAGAACAGCTGAAAGAGATTCTCCAACTCAGCTCTTAGTGTAGAAAAGGTAGCTAAGATCCGGGAAATCCTTAATTCCAGTTAAGATCACATGAAACACTGTAGGAATCCTATATTCTTTACTTAAAAAACACTAGAGTGGTAAATGTGTGTTATACAAGGCAGAATACCATTGAAATAGAGAAAGAAACACGTTCGGCAGCTTTGGAAAGCCTTACACGTCACTGAAATGTAGTACTACACTCTATAACACAGTTGAGAGACAATGTTCCCGAGCTGCCTCAGTTCATAACAGTGTGAAGGAAGTTGTTTGATAAAGTGGGCAAAGATTATACTTGTGCCAGAAGTCAGAATATAGGAAACTACATGAAAACATAGAGAATTTAGAGAAAATGACTGTAAACTGATGAGAACTCGTTAAAATAGCTGAAAGAGATTCTCCAAGTCAGTTCTTAGTGTAGAAAAGGTAGCTAAGATCCGGGAAATCCTTAATTCGAGTTAAGATCACATGAAACACTGTATGAATCCTATATTCTTTACGTAAAGTAGACTAGAGTGCTAAATGTGTGTTATACAAGGCAGAATACCATTGAAATAGAGAAAGAAACACATTAAGCAGCTTTGGAAAGCCTTACACTTCATTGAAATGTAGTACTACACTCTATAACACAGTTGAGAGACAATGTTCCCGAGCTGCCTCAGTTCAAAATAGTGTGTAGGAAGTTGTTTGATAAAGTGGGCAAAGATTTTACTTGTACCAGAAGGGAGAATATAGGAAACTACATGAAAACATGGATAATTCAGAGAAAATGACTGTAAACAGATGAGAACTTGTTTAGAACAGGTAAAAGAGATTCTCCAAGTCATTTCTTAGTGTAGAAAAGGGAGCTAAGATCCGGGAAATCCTTAATTCGAGTTAAGATCACATGCAACACTGTATGAATCCTATATTCTTTACCTAAAGGAGACTAGAGTGGTAAATGTGTGTTATACAAGGCAGAATACCATTGAAATAGAGAAAGAAACACGTTCGGCAGCTTTGGAAAGCCTTACACTTCTCTGAAATGTAGTACTACACTCTACAACACAGTTGAGAGACAATGTTCCCGAGCTGCCTC
Source organism: Pipistrellus hanaki (assembly GCF_964339955.1). NCBI lineage: Eukaryota > Metazoa > Chordata > Mammalia > Chiroptera > Vespertilionidae > Pipistrellus > Pipistrellus hanaki. Next base: position 1,328,636 of record NC_140519.1, read on the forward strand.
AGTTCATAACAGTGTGTAGGAAGTTGTTTGATAAAGTGGGCAAAGCTTATAATTGGACCAGAAGGCAGAATATAGGAAAGTACGTGAAAACATGAATAATTCAGTGAAAATGACTGTAAACAGATGAGAACTTGTTTAGAACAGCTGAAAGAGATTCTCCAAGTCATTTCTTAGTGTAGAAAAGGGAGCTAAGATCCGGGAAATCCTTAATTCGAGTTTAGATCACATGAAACACTGTATGAATCCTATATTCTTAACTAAAAGGAGACTAGAGTGGTAAATGTGAGTTATACAAGGCAGAATCCCATTGAAATAGAGAAAGAAACACGTTCAGCAGCTTTGGAAAGCCATACACTTCACTGAAATGTAGTACTACACTCTATAACACAGTTGAGAGAAAATGTTCCCGAGCTGCGTCAGTTCATAACAGTGTGTAGGAAATTCTTGGATAAAGTGGGCAAAGATTATACTTGTGCCAGAAGTCAGAATATAGGAAACTACATGAAAACATCGATAATTTAGAGAAAATGACTGTAAACTGATGAGAACTCGTTTAGAATAGCTGAAAGAGATTCTCCAAGTCAGTTCTTAGTGTATAAAAGGTAGCTAAGATCCGGGAAATCCTTAATTTGAGTTAAGATCACATGAATCCTATATTCTTTACTTAAAAAAGACTAGAGTGGTAAATGTGTGTTATACAAGGCAGAATACCATTGAAATAGAGAAAGAAAAACGTTCGGCAGCTTTGGAAAGCCTTACACTTCTCTGAAATGTAGTACTACACTCTACAACACAGTTGAGAGACAATGTTCCCGAGCTGCCTCAGTTCATAACAGTGTGTAGGAAGTTGTTTGATAAAGTGGGTAAAGATTATACTTGTGCCAGAAGTCAGAATATAGAAAACTACATGAAAACATGGATAATTTAGAGAAAATGACTGTAAACTGATGAGAACTCCTTAAAATAGCTGAAAGAGATTCTACAAGTCAGCTCTTAGTGTAGAAAAGGTAGCTAAGATCCGGGAAATCCTTAATTCGAGTTAAGATCACATGAAACACTGTATGAATCCTATATTCTTTTCCTAAAGGCGACTAGACTGGTAAATGTGTGTTATACAAAGCAGAATACCATTGAAATAGAGAAAGAAATACGTTCGGCAGCTTTGGAAAGCCTTACAATTCACTGAAATGTAGTACTACACTCTATAACACAGTTGAGAGACAATGTTCCCGAGCTGCCTCAGTTCATAACAGTGTGTAGGAAGTTGTTTGATAAAGAGTGCAAAGAATATACTTGGACCAGAAGGCAGAATATAGGAAACTACATGAAAACATGAATAATTTAGTGAAAATGACTGTAAACAGATGAGAACTCATTAAAATAGCTGAAAAAGATTCTCCAAGTCAGTTCTTAGTGTAGAAAAGGTAGCTAAGATCCATGAAATCCTTAATTCGACTTAAGATCACATGAAACACTATATGAATCCTATATTCTTTACGTAAAGGAGACTAGAGTGCTAAATGTGTGTTATACAAGGCAGAATACCATTGAAATAGAGAAAGAAACACATTCAGCAGCTTTGGAAAGCCTTACACTTCATTGAAATGTAGTACTACACTCTATAACACAGTTGAGAGACAATGTTCCCGAGCTGCCTCAGTTCGTAACAGTGTGTAGGAAGTTGTTTGATAAAGTGGGCAAAGATTATACTTGTGCCAGAAGTCAGAATATAGGAAACTACATGAGAACATGGATAATTTAGAGAAAATGATTGTAAACTGATGAGAACTCGTTTAGAATAACTGAAAGAGATTCTCCAAGTCAGTTCTTAGTGTAGAAAAGGAAGCTAAGAACCGAGAAATCCTTAATTCGAGTTAAGATCACATGAAACACTGTATGAATCCTACATTCTTTACGTAAAGGAGACTAGAGTGGTAAATGTGTGTTATACAAGGCAGAATCCCATTGAAATAGAGAAAGAAACACGTTCAGCAGCTTTGGAAAGCCATACACTTCACTGAAATGTAGTACTACACTCTATAACACAGTTGAGAGAAAATGTTCCCGAGCTGCGTCAGTTCATAACAGTGTGTAGGAAATTCTTGGATAAAGTGGGCAAAGATTATACTTGTGCCAGAAGTCAGAATATAGGAAACTACATGAAAACATCGATAATTTAGAGAAAATGACTGTAAACTGATGAGAACTCGTTTAGAATAGCTGAAAGAGATTCTCCAAGTCAGTTCTTAGTGTATAAAAGGTAGCTAAGATCCGGGAAATCCTTAATTTGAGTTAAGATCACATGAATCCTATATTCTTTACTTAAAAAAGACTAGAGTGGTAAATGTGTGTTATACAAGGCAGAATACCATTGAAATAGAGAAAGAAAAACGTTCGGCAGCTTTGGAAAGCCTTACACTTCTCTGAAATGTAGTACTACACTCTACAACACAGTTGAGAGACAATGTTCCCGAGCTGCCTCAGTTCATAACAGTGTGTAGGAAGTTGTTTGATAAAGTGGGTAAAGATTATACTTGTGCCAGAAGTCAGAATATAGAAAACTACATGAAAACATGGATAATTTAGAGAAAATGACTGTAAACTGATGAGAACTCCTTAAAATAGCTGAAAGAGATTCTACAAGTCAGCTCTTAGTGTAGAAAAGGTAGCTAAGATCCGGGAAATCCTTAATTCGAGTTAAGATCACATGAAACACTGTATGAATCCTATATTCTTTTCCTAAAGGCGACTAGACTGGTAAATGTGTGTTATACAAAGCAGAATACCATTGAAATAGAGAAAGAAATACGTTCGGCAGCTTTGGAAAGCCTTACAATTCACTGAAATGTAGTACTACACTCTATAACACAGTTGAGAGACAATGTTCCCGAGCTGCCTCAGTTCATAACAGTGTGTAGGAAGTTGTTTGATAAAGAGTGCAAAGAATATACTTGGACCAGAAGGCAGAATATAGGAAACTACATGAAAACATGAATAATTTAGTGAAAATGACTGTAAACAGATGAGAACTCATTAAAATAGCTGAAAAAGATTCTCCAAGTCAGTTCTTAGTGTAGAAAAGGTAGCTAAGATCCATGAAATCCTTAATTCGACTTAAGATCACATGAAACACTATATGAATCCTATATTCTTTACGTAAAGGAGACTAGAGTGCTAAATGTGTGTTATACAAGGCAGAATACCATTGAAATAGAGAAAGAAACACATTCAGCAGCTTTGGAAAGCCTTACACTTCATTGAAATGTAGTACTACACTCTATAACACAGTTGAGAGACAATGTTCCCGAGCTGCCTCAGTTCGTAACAGTGTGTAGGAAGTTGTTTGATAAAGTGGGCAAAGATTATACTTGTGCCAGAAGTCAGAATATAGGAAACTACATGAGAACATGGATAATTTAGAGAAAATGATTGTAAACTGATGAGAACTCGTTTAGAATAACTGAAAGAGATTCTCCAAGTCAGTTCTTAGTGTAGAAAAGGAAGCTAAGAACCGAGAAATCCTTAATTCGAGTTAAGATCACATGAAACACTGTATGAATCCTACATTCTTTACGTAAAGGAGACTAGAGTGGTAAATGTGTGTTATACAAGGCAGAATCCCATTGAAATAGAGAAAGAAACACGTTCCGCAGCTTTGGAAAGCCTTACACTTCACTGAAATGTAGTACTACACTCTATAACACAGTTGAGAGACAATGTTCCCGAGCTGCCTCAGTTCATAACAGTGTGTAGGAAATTCTTGGATAAAGTGGGCAAAGATTATACTTGTGCAAGAAGTCAGAATATAGGAAACTACATGAAAACATCGATAATTTAGAGAAAATGACTGTAAACTGATGAGAACTCGTTTAGAATAGCTGAAAGAGATTCTCCAACTCAGTTCTTAGTGTATAAAAGGAAGCTAAGATCCGGGAAATCCTTAATTTGAGTTAAGATCACATGAAACACTCTATGAATCCTATAATCTTTACTTAAAGTAGACTAGACTGGTAAGTGTGTGTTATACAAGGCAGAATACCATTGAAATAGAGAAAGAAACGTGTTCGGCAGCTTTGGAAAGCCTTACAATTCACAGAAATGTAGTACTACACTATATAAACCAGTTGGGAGACAATGTTCCCGAGCTGCCTCAGTTCATAACAGTGTGTAGGAAGTTGTTTGATAAAGTGGGCAAAGATTATACTTCTGCCAGAAGTCAGAATATAGGAAACTACATGAAAACATGGAGAATTTAGAGAAAATGACTGTAAACTGATGAGAACTCATTTAGAATAGCTGAAAGAGATTCTCCAAGTCAGTTCTTAGTGTACAAAAGGTAGCTAAGATCCGGGAAAACTTTAATCGAGTTAAGATCACATGAAACACTGTATGAATCCTATATTCTTTACCTAAAGGAGACTAGAGTGGTAAATGTGTGTTATACAAGGCAGAATACCATTGAAATAGAGAAAGAATCATGGTCGGCAGCTTTGGAAAGCCTTACACTTCACTGAAATGTAGTACTACACTCTATAACACAGTTGAGAGACAATGTTCCCGAGATGCCTCAGTTCATCACACTGTGTAGGAAGTTGTTTGATGAAGTGTGCAAAGATTATACTTGGACCAGAAGGCAGAATATAGGAAACTACATGAAAACATGAATAATTCAGTGAAAATGACTCTAAAAAGATAAGAACTTGTTTAGAACAGCTGAAAGAGATTCGCCAAGTCAGTTCTTAGTGTAGAAAAGGTAGCTAAGATCCGGGAAATCCTTAATTCGAGTTAAGATCACATGAAACACTGTATGAATCCTATATTCTTTACTTAAAGGAGACTAGACTGGTAAATGTGTGTTATACAAGGCAGAATACCATTGAAATAGAGAAAGAAACATGTTCGGCAGCTTTGGAAAGCCTTACACTTCACTGAAATGTAGTACTACACTCTATAACACAGTTGAGAGACAATGTTCCCGAGCTGCCTCAGTTCATAACAGTGTGTAGGAAGTTGTTTGATAAAGTGGGTAAAGATTATACTTGTGCCAGAAGTCAGAATATAGGAAACTACATGAAAACATGGATAATTTAGAGAAAATGACTGTAAACTGATGAGAACTCCTTAAAATAGCTGAAAGAGATTCTACAAGTCAGCTCTTAGTGTAGAAAAGGTAGCTAAGATCCGGGAAATCCGTAATTCGAATTAAGATCACATGAAACACTGTATGAATCCTATATTCTTTACTTAAAGGCGACTAGACTGGTAAATGTGTGTTATACAAGGCAGAATACCATTGAAATAGAGAAAGAAATACGTTCGACAGCTTTGGAAAGCCTTACAATTCACTGAAATGTAGTACTACACTCTATAACACAGTTGAGAGACAATGTTCCCGAGCTGCCTCAGTTCATAACAGTGTGTAGGAAGTTGTTTGATAAAGAGTGCAAAGAATATACTTGGACCAGAAGGCAGAATATAGGAAACTACATGAAAACATGAATAATTTAGTGAAAATGACTGTAAACAGATGAGAACTTGTTTAGAACAGCTGAAAGAGATTCTCCAAGTCAGTTCTTAGTGTAGAAAAGGTAGCTAAGATCTGGCAAATCCTTAATTCCAGTTAAGATCACATGAAACACTGTATGAATCCTATATTCTTTACGTAAAGGAGACTAGAGTGCTAAATGTGTGTTATACAAGGCAGAATACCATTGAAATAGAGAAAGAAACACATTCAGCAGCTTTGGAAAGCCTTACACTTCATTGAAATGTAGTACTACACTCTATAACACAGTTGAGAGACAATGTTCCCGAGCTGCCTCAGTTCCTAACAGTCTGTAGGAAGTTGTTTGATAAAGTGGGCAAAGATTATACTTGTGCCAGAAGTCAAAATATAGGAAACTACATGAGAACATGGATAATTTAGAGAAAATGATTGTAAACTGATGAGAACTCGTTTAGAATAACTGAAAGAGATTCTCCAAGTCAGTTCTTAGTGTAGAAAAGGAAGCTAAGAACCGAGAAATCCTTAATTCGAGTTAAGATCACATGAAACACTGTATGAATCCTATATTCTTAACTAAAAGGAGACTAGAGTGGTAAATGTGTGTTATACAAGGCAGAATCCCATTGAAATAAAGAAAGAAACACGTTCTGCAGCTTTGGAAAGCCTTACACTTCACTGAAATGTAGTACTACACTTTATAACACAGTTGAGAGACAATGTTCCCGAGCTGCGTCAGTTCATAACAGTGTGTAGGAAATTCTTGGATAAAGTGGGCAAAGATTATACTTGTGCCAGAAGTCAGAATATAGGAAACTACATGAAAACATCGATAATTTAGAGAAAATGACTGTAAATTGATGAGAACTCGTTTAGAATAGCTGAAAGAGATTCTCCAAGTCAGTTCTTAGTGTACAAAAGGAAGCTAAGATCCGGGAAATCCTTAATTTGAGTTAAGATCACATGAAACACTGTATGAATCCTATAATCTTTACTTAAAGGAGACTAGACTGGTAAGTGTGTGTTATACAAGGCAGAATACCATTGAAATAGAGAAAGAAACGTGTTCGGCAGCTTTGGAAAGCCTTACAATTCACTGAAATGTAGTACTACACTCTATAAACCAGTTGGGAGACAATGTTCCCGAGCTGCCTCAGTTCATAACAGTGTGTAGGAAGTTGTTTGATAAAGTGGGCAAAGATTATACTTGTGCCAGAAGTCAGAATATAGGAAACAACATGAAAACATGGAGAATTTAGAGAAAATGACTGTAAACTGATGAGAACTCGTTTAGAATAGCTGAAAGCGCTTCTCCAAGTCAGTTCTTAGTGTAGAAAAGGTAGCTAAGATCCGGGAAAACTTTAATCGACTTAAGATCATATGAAACACTGTATGAATCCTATATTCTTTACCTAAAGGAGACTAGAGTGGTAAATGTGTGTTATACAAGGCAGAATACCATTGAAATAGAGAAAGAAACATGGTCGGCAGCTTTGGAAAGCCTTACACTTCACTGAAATGTAGTACTACACTCTATAACACAGTTGAGAGACAATGTTCCTGAGATGCCTCAGTTCATCACAGTGTGTAGGAAGTTTTTTGATGAAGTGTGCATAGATTATACTTGGACCAGAAGGCAGAATATAGGAAACTACATGAAAACATGAATAATTCAGTGAAAATGACTGTAAACAGATGAGGACTTGTTTAAAAGAGCTGAAAGTGATTATCCAAGTCAGTTCTTAGTGTAGAAAAGGTAGCTAAGATCCGGGAAATCCTTAATTCGAGTTAAGATCACATGAAACACTGTATGAAAACTATATTCTTTACTTAAAGGAGACTAGAGTGGTAAATGTGTGTTATACAAGGCAGAATCCCATTGAAATAGAGAAAGAAACACGTTCCGCAGCTTTGGAAAGCCTTACACTTCTCTGAAATGTAGTATTACACTCTGTAACACAGTTGAGAGACAATGTTCCCGAGCTGCCTCAGTTCATAACAGTGTGTAGGAAGTTGTTTGATAAAGTGGGTAAAGATTATACTTGTGCCAGAAGTCAGAATATAGGAAACTACATGAAAACATGGATAATTTAGAGAAAAAAAACTGTAAACTGATGAGAACTCGTTAAATTAGCTGAAAGAGATTCTACAAGTCAGCTCTTAGTGTAGAAAAGGTAGCTAAGATCCGGGAAATCCGTAATTCGAGTTAAGATCACATGAAACACTGTATGAATCCTATATTCTTTACTTAAAGGCGACTAGACTGGTAAATGTGTGTTATACAAGGCAGAATACCATTGAAATAGAGAAAGAAATACGTTCGGCAGCTTTGGAAAGCCTTACAATTCACTGAAATGTAGTACTACACTCTATAACACAGTTGAGAGACAATGTTCCCGAGCTGCCTCAGTTCATAACAGTGTGTAGGAAGTTGTTTGATAAAGAGTGCAAAGAATATACTTGGACCAGAAGGCAGAATATAGGAAGCTACATGAAAACATGAATAATTTAGTGAAAATGACTGTAAACAGATGAGAACTTGTTTAGAACAGCTGAAAGAGATTCTCCAAGTCAGTTCTTAGTGTAGAAAAGGTAGCTAAGATCCGGCAAATCCTTAATTCCAGTTAAGATCACATGAAACACTGTATGAATCCTATATTCTTTACGTAAAGGAGACTAGAGTGCTAAATGTGTGTTATACAAGGCAGAATACCATTGAAATAGAGAAAGAAACACATTCAGCAGCTTTGGAAAGCCTTACACTTCATTGAAATGTAGTACTACACTCTATAACACAGTTGAGAGACAATGTTCCCGAGCTGCCTCAGTTCCTAACAGTCTGTAGGAAGTTGTTTGATAAAGTGGGCAAAGATTATACTTGTGCCAGAAGTCAAAATATAGGAAACTACATGAGAACATGGATAATTTAGAGAAAATGATTGTAAACTGATGAGAACTCGTTTAGAATAACTGAAAGAGATTCTCCAAGTCAGTTCTTAGTGTAGAAAAGGAAGCTAAGAACCGAGAAATCCTTAATTCGAGTTAAGATCACATGAAACACTGTATGAATCCTATATTCTTAACTAAAAGGAGACTAGAGTGGTAAATGTGTGTTATACAAGGCAGAATCCCATTGAAATAAAGAAAGAAACACGTTCTGCAGCTTTGGAAAGCCTTACACTTCACTGAAATGTAGTACTACACTTTATAACACAGTTGAGAGACAATGTTCCCGAGCTGCGTCAGTTCATAACAGTGTGTAGGAAATTCTTGGATAAAGTGGGCAAAGATTATACTTGTGCCAGAAGTCAGAATATAGGAAACTACATGAAAACATCGATAATTTAGAGAAAATGACTGTAAATTGATGAGAACTCGTTTAGAATAGCTGAAAGAGATTCTCCAAGTCAGTTCTTAGTGTACAAAAGGAAGCTAAGATCCGGGAAATCCTTAATTTGAGTTAAGATCACATGAAACACTGTATGAATCCTATAATCTTTACTTAAAGGAGACTAGACTGGTAAGTGTGTGTTATACAAGGCAGAATACCATTGAAATAGAGAAAGAAACGTGTTCGGCAGCTTTGGAAAGCCTTACAATTCACTGAAATGTAGTACTACACTCTATAAACCAGTTGGGAGACAATGTTCCCGAGCTGCCTCAGTTCATAACAGTGTGTAGGAAGTTGTTTGATAAAGTGGGCAAAGATTATACTTGTGCCAGAAGTCAGAATATAGGAAACAACATGAAAACATGGAGAATTTAGAGAAAATGACTGTAAACTGATGAGAACTCGTTTAGAATAGCTGAAAGCGCTTCTCCAAGTCAGTTCTTAGTGTAGAAAAGGTAGCTAAGATCCGGGAAAACTTTAATCGACTTAAGATCATATGAAACACTGTATGAATCCTATATTCTTTACCTAAAGGAGACTAGAGTGGTAAATGTGTGTTATACAAGGCAGAATACCATTGAAATAGAGAAAGAAACATGGTCGGCAGCTTTGGAAAGCCTTACACTTCACTGAAATGTAGTACTACACTCTATAACACAGTTGAGAGACAATGTTCCTGAGATGCCTCAGTTCATCACAGTGTGTAGGAAGTTTTTTGATGAAGTGTGCATAGATTATACTTGGACCAGAAGGCAGAATATAGGAAACTACATGAAAACATGAATAATTCAGTGAAAATGACTGTAAACAGATGAGGACTTGTTTAAAAGAGCTGAAAGTGATTATCCAAGTCAGTTCTTAGTGTAGAAAAGGTAGCTAAGATCCGGGAAATCCTTAATTCGAGTTAAGATCACATGAAACACTGTATGAAAACTATATTCTTTACTTAAAGGAGACTAGAGTGGTAAATGTGTGTTATACAAGGCAGAATCCCATTGAAATAGAGAAAGAAACACGTTCCGCAGCTTTGGAAAGCCTTACACTTCTCTGAAATGTAGTATTACACTCTGTAACACAGTTGAGAGACAATGTTCCCGAGCTGCCTCAGTTCATAACAGTGTGTAGGAAGTTGTTTGATAAAGTGGGTAAAGATTATACTTGTGCCAGAAGTCAGAATATAGGAAACTACATGAAAACATGGATAATTTAGAGAAAAAAAACTGTAAACTGATGAGAACTCGTTAAATTAGCTGAAAGAGATTCTACAAGTCAGCTCTTAGTGTAGAAAAGGTAGCTAAGATCCGGGAAATCCGTAATTCGAGTTAAGATCACATGAAACACTGTATGAATCCTATATTCTTTACTTAAAGGCGACTAGACTGGTAAATGTGTGTTATACAAGGCAGAATACCATTGAAATAGAGAAAGAAATACGTTCGGCAGCTTTGGAAAGCCTTACAATTCACTGAAATGTAGTACTACACTCTATAACACAGTTGAGAGACAATGTTCCCGAGCTGCCTCAGTTCATAACAGTGTGTAGGAAGTTGTTTGATAAAGAGTGCAAAGAATATACTTGGACCAGAAGGCAGAATATAGGAAACTACATGAAAACATGAATAATTTAGTGAAAATGACTGTAAACAGATGAGAACTTGTTTAGAACAGCTGAAAGAGATTCTCCAAGTCAGTTCTTAGTGTAGAAAAGGTAGCTAAGATCCGGCAAATCCTTAATTCCAGTTAAGATCACATGAAACACTGTATGAATCCTATATTCTTTACGTAAAGGAGACTAGAGTGCTAAATGTGTGTTATACAAGGCAGAATACCATTGAAATAGAGAAAGAAACACATTCAGCAGCTTTGGAAAGCCTTACACTTCATTGAAATGTAGTACTACACTCTATAACACAGTTGAGAGACAATGTTCCCGAGCTGCCTCAGTTCCTAACAGTCTGTAGGAAGTTGTTTGATAAAGTGGGCAAAGATTATACTTGTGCCAGAAGTCAAAATATAGGAAACTACATGAGAACATGGATAATTTAGAGAAAATGATTGTAAACTGATGAGAACTCGTTTAGAATAACTGAAAGAGATTCTCCAAGTCAGTTCTTAGTGTAGAAAAGGAAGCTAAGAACCGAGAAATCCTTAATTCGAGTTAAGATCACATGAAACACTGTATGAATCCTATATTCTTAACTAAAAGGAGACTAGAGTGGTAAATGTGTGTTATACAAGGCAGAATCCCATTGAAATAAAGAAAGAAACACGTTCTGCAGCTTTGGAAAGCCTTACACTTCACTGAAATGTAGTACTACACTTTATAACACAGTTGAGAGACAATGTTCCCGAGCTGCGTCAGTTCATAACAGTGTGTAGGAAATTCTTGGATAAAGTGGGCAAAGATTATACTTGTGCCAGAAGTCAGAATATAGGAAACTACATGAAAACATCGATAATTTAGAGAAAATGACTGTAAATTGATGAGAACTCGTTTAGAATAGCTGAAAGAGATTCTCCAAGTCAGTTCTTAGTGTACAAAAGGAAGCTAAGATCCGGGAAATCCTTAATTTGAGTTAAGATCACATGAAACACTGTATGAATCCTATAATCTTTACTTAAAGGAGACTAGACTGGTAAGTGTGTGTTATACAAGGCAGAATACCATTGAAATAGAGAAAGAAACGTGTTCGGCAGCTTTGGAAAGCCTTACAATTCACTGAAATGTAGTACTACACTCTATAAACCAGTTGGGAGACAATGTTCCCGAGCTGCCTCAGTTCATAACAGTGTGTAGGAAGTTGTTTGATAAAGTGGGCAAAGATTATACTTGTGCCAGAAGTCAGAATATAGGAAACTACATGAAAACATGGAGAATTTAGAGAAAATGACTGTAAACTGATGAGAACTCGTTTAGAATAGCTGAAAGCGCTTCTCCAAGTCAGTTCTTAGTGTAGAAAAGGTAGCTAAGATCCGGGAAAACTTTAATCGACTTAAGATCACATGAAACACTGTATGAATCCTATATTCTTTACCTAAAGGAGACTAGAGTGGTAAATGTGTGTTATACAAGGCAGAATACCATTGAAATAGAGAAAGAAACATGGTCGGCAGCTTTGGAAAGCCTTACACTTCACTGAAATATAGTACTACACTCTATAACACAGTTGAGAGACAATGTTCCTGAGATGCCTCAGTTCATCACAGTGTGTAGGAAGTTTTTTGATGAAGTGTGCATAGATTATACTTGGACCAGAAGGCAGAATATAGGAAACTACATGAAAACATGAATAATTCAGTGAAAATGACTGTAAACAGATGAGGACTTGTTTAAAAGAGCTGAAAGTGATTATCCAAGTCAGTTCTTAGTGTAGAAAAGGTAGCTAAGATCCGGGAAATCCTTAATTCGAGTTAAGATCACATGAAACACTGTATGAAAACTATATTCTTTACTTAAAGGAGACTAGAGTGGTAAATGTGTGTTATACAAGGCAGAATCCCATTGAAATAGAGAAAGAAACACGTTCCGCAGCTTTGGAAAGCCTTACACTTCACTGAAATGTAGTACTACACTCTATAAACCAGTTGAGAGACAATGTTCCCGAGCTGCCTCAGTTCATAACAGTGTGTAGGAAGTTGTTTGATATAGTGGGCAAAGCGTATACTTGGACCAGAAGGCAGAATATAGGAAACTACATGAAAACATTAATAATTCAGTGAAAATGACTGTAAACAGATAAGAACTTGTTTAGAACAGCTGAAAGAGATTCTGCAAGTCAGTTCTTAGTGTAGAAAAGATAGCTAAGATCCGGAAAATCTTTAATGGAGTTAACATCACGTGAAACACTGTATGAATCCTATATTCTTTACCTAAAGGAGACTAGAATGTTAAATGGGTGTTATACAAGGCAGAATGCCATTGAAATAGAGAAAGAAACAGGTTCGGCAGCTTTGGAAAGCCTACACTTCACTGAAATGTAGTACTACACTCTATAACACAGTTGAGAGACAATGTTCCCGAGCTGCCTCAGTTCATAACAGTGTGTAGGAAGTTGTTGGTTAAAGTGGGCAAAGCTTTTACTTGGACCAGAAGTCAGAATATAGGAAACTACATGAAAACATGGAGAATTTAGAGAAAATGACTGTAAACTGATGAGAACTCGTTTAGAATAGCTGAAAGAGATTCTCCAAGTCAGTTCTTAGTGTAGAAAAGGTAGCTAAGATCCGGGAAAACTTTAATCGACTTAAGATCACATGAAACACTGTATGAATCCTACATTCTTTACCTAAAGGAGACTAGAGTGGTAAATGTGTGTTATACAAGGCAGAATACCATTGAAATAGAGAAAGAAACATGGTCGGCAGCTTTGGAAAGCCTTACACTTAACTGAAATGTAGTACTACACTCTATAACACAGTTGAGAGACAATGTTCCCGAGCTGCCTCATTTCATCACAGTGTGTAGGAAGTTGTTTGATGAAGTGTGCAAAGATTATACTTGGGCCAGAAGGCACAATATAGGAAACTACATGAAAACATGAATAATTCAGTGAAAATGACTGTAAACAGATGAGAACTTGTTTAAAACAGCTGAAAGAGATTCTCCAAGTCAGTTCTTAGTGTAGAAAAGGTAGCTAAGATCCGGGAAATCCTTAATTCGAGTTAAGATCACATGAAACACTGTATGAAAACTATATTCTTTACTGAAAGGAGACTAGAGTGGTAAATGTGTGTTATACAAGGCAGAATACCATTGAAATAGATAAAGAAATACGTTCGGCAGCTTTGGAAAGCCTTACAATTCACTGAAATGTAGTACTACACTCTATAACACAGTTGAGAGACAATGTTCCCGAGCTGCCTCTGTTCATAACAGTGTGTAGGAAGTTGTTTGATAAAGAGTGCAAAGAATATACTTGGACCAGAAGGCAGAATATAGGAAACTACATGAAAACATGAATAATTTAGTGAAAATGACTGTAAACAGATGAGGACTTGTTTAAAAGAGCTGAAAGTGATTATCCAAGTCAGTTCTTAGTGTAGAAAAGGTAGCTAAGATCCGGGAAATTCTTAATTGGAGTTAAGATCACATGAAACACTGTATGAAAACTATATTCTTTACTTAAAGGAGACTAGAGTGGTAAATGTGTGTTATACAAGGCAGAATCCCATTGAAATAGAGAAAGAAACACGTTCCGCAGCTTTGGAAAGCCTTACACTTCACTGAAATGTAGTACTACACTCTATATCACAGTTGAGAGACAATGTTCCCGAGCTTCCTCAGTTCATCACAGTGTGTAGGAAGTTGTTTGATGAAGTGTGCAAAGATTATACTTGGACCCTAAGACAGAATATAGGAAACTACATGAAAACATGAATAATTCAGTGAAAATGACTGTAAACAGATGAGAACTTGTTTAGAACAGCTGAAAGAGATTCTGCAAGTCAGTTCTTAGTGTAGAAAAGATAGCTAAGATCGGGAAAATCTTTAATCGAGTTAACATCACATGAAACACTGTATGAATCCTATATTCTTTACCTAAAGGAGACTAGAATGGTAAATGTGTGTTATACAAGGCAGAATACCATTGAAATAGAGAAAGAAACATGTTCGGCAGCTTTGGAAAGCCTTACACTTTACTGAAATGTAGTACTACACTCTATAACACCGTTGAGAGACAATGTTCCCGAGCTGCCTCAGTTCATAACAGTGTGTAGGAAGATTTTGATAACGTGGTCAAAGATTATCCTTGCGCCAGAAGGCAGAATACAGGAAACTACATGAAAACATGGAAAATTCAGAGAAAATGACTGTAAACTGATAAGAACTTATTTAGAACAGCTGAAAGAGATTCTCCAAGTCAGTTCTTAGTGTAGAAAAGGTAGCTAAGATCCGGAAAATCTTTAATCAAGTTAACATCACATGAAACACTGTATGAATCCTATATTCTTTGCCTAAAGGAGACTAGATTGGTAAATGTGTGTTATACAAGGCAGAATACCATTGAAATAGAGAAAGGAACATGTTCGGCAGCTTTGGAAAGCCTTACACTTCACTGAAATGTAGTACTACACTCTATAACACAGTTGAGAGACAATGTTCCCGAGCTGCCTCAGTTCATAACAGTTTGTAGGAAGTTGTTTGATAAAGTGTGCAAAGATTATACTTGGTCCAGAAGGCAGAATACAGGAAAATACATGAAAACATGAATAATTCAGTGAACACGACTGTAAACAGATGAGAACTTGTTTAAAACACCTGAAAGAGATTCTCCAAGTCCGTTCTTAGTGTAGAAAAGGTAGCTAAGATCCTGGAAATACTTAATTCGAGTTAAGATCACATGAAACACTGTATGAAAACTATATTCTTTACTTAAAGGAAACTAGAGTGCTAAATGTGTCTTATACAAGGCAGAATACCATTGAAATAGAGAAAGAAACACTTTCGGCAGCTTTGGAAAGCCTTACACTTCACTGAAATGTAGTACTACACTCTATAACACAGTTGAGAGACAATGTTCCCGAGCTGTGTCAGTTCATAACAGTGTGTAGGAAGTTGTTGGATAAAGTGGGCAAAGATTATACTTGTGCCAGAAGTCAGAATATAGGAAACTACATGAAAACACCGATAATTTAGAGAAAATGACTGTAAACTGATGAGAACTCGTTTAGAACAGCTGAAAGAGATTCTCCAAGTCAGATCTTAGTGTAGAAAAGGTAGCTAAGATCCGGGAAATCCTTAATTCAAGTTAAGATCACATGAAACACTGTATGAATCCTATATTCTTTACTTAAAAAAGACTAGAGTAGTAAATGTGTGTTACACAAGGCAGAATACCATTGAAATAGAGAAAGAAACACGTTCAGCAGCTTTGGAAAGCCTTACACTTCATTGAAATATAGTACTACACTCTATAACACATTTCCGAGACAATGTTCCCGACCTGCCTCAGTTCATAACAGTGTGTAGAGAGTTGTTTGATAAAGTGGGCAAAGATTATACTTTTGACAGAAGTCAGAATATAGGAAACTACATGAAAACAAGGATAATTTAGAGAAAATGACTGTAAACTAATGAGAACTTGTTTAGAATAGCTGAAAGAGATTCTCCAAGTCACTTCTTAGTGTAGAAAAGGTAGCTAAGATCCGGGAAATCCTTAATTCGAGTTAAGATCACATGAAACACTGTATGAATCCTATATTCTTTACCTAAAGGAGACTAGAGTGGTAAATGTGTGTTATACAAGGCAGAATTCCATTGAAATAGAGAAAGAAACATGTTCGGCAGCTTTGGAAAGCTTGACACCTCACTGAAATGTAGTACTACACTCTATAACACAGTTGAGAGACAATGTTCCCGAGCTGCCTCAGTTCATAACAGTGTGTAGAAAGTTTTTTGATAAAGTGTGCAAAGATTATACTTGGACCAGAAGGCAGAATATAGGAAACTACATGAAAACATGAATAATTCAGTGAAAATGACTGTAAACAGATGAGAACTTGTTTAAAACAGCTGAAACAGATTCTCCAAGTCAGTTCTTAGTGTAGAAATTTAGCTAAGATCCGGGAAATACTTAATTCGAGTTAAGATCACATGAAACACTGTATGAAAACTATGTTCTTTACTTAAAGGAGACTAGAGTGGTAAATGTGTGTTATAGAAGGCAGAATAACATTGAAATAGAGAAAGAAACACGTTTGGCAGCTTTGGAAAGCCTTACAGGTCACTGAAATGTAGTACTACACTCTATAACACAGTTGAGAGACAATGTTCCCGAGCTGCCTCAGTTCATAACAGTGTGTAGGAAGTTGTTGGATAAAGTGGGCAAAGCTTTTACTTGGACCAGAAGTCAGAATATAGGAAACTACATGAAAACATGGATAATTTACAGAAAATGACTGTAAACTGATGAGAACTCGTTAAAATAGTTGAAAGAGATTCTCCAAGTCAGTTCTTAGTGTAGAAAAGGCAGCTAAAATCCGGGAAATCCTTAATTCGAGTTAAGATCATATGAAACACTGTATGAGTCGTATATTCTTTACTTAAAGGTGACTAGAGTGCTAAATGTGTGTTATACAAGGCAGAATACCATTGAAATAGAGAAAGAAACACGTTCAGCAGGTTTCGAAAGCCTTACACTTCATTGAAATGTAGTACTACACTCTATAACACATTTGCGAGACAATGTTCCCGAGCTGCCTGAGTTCATAACAGTGTGTAGGAAGTTGTTTGATAAAGTAGTCAAAGCTTATACTTGGACCAGAGGGAGGAATATAGGAAACTACATGAAAACATGAATAATTCAGTGAAAAGGACTGTAATCCGATAAGAACTTGTTTAGAACAGCTGAAAGAGTTTCTCCAAGTCAGTTCTTAGTGTAGAAAAGGTAGCTAAGATCCGGGAAATCTTTAATCGAGTTAAGATTAAATGAAACACTATATGAATCGTATATTCTTTACCGAAAGGAGACTAGAGTGGTAAATGTGTGTTATACAAGGCAGAATACCATTGAAATAGAGAAAGAAACATGTTCAGCAGCTTTGGAAAGCCTTACACTTAACTGAAATGTAGTACTACACTCTATAACACCGTTGAGAGACAATGTTCCCGAGCTGCCTCAGTTCATAACAGTGTGTAGGAAGATTATGATAACGTGGTCAAAGATTATCCTTGCGCCAGAAGGCAGAATATAGGAAACTACATGAAAACATGGAAAATTCAGAGAAAATGACTGTAAACTGATAAGAACTTATTTAGAACAGCTGAAAGAGATTCTCCAAGTCAGTTCTTAGTGTAGAAAAGGTAGCTAAGATCCGGAAAATCTTTAATCAAGTTAACACCACATGAAACACTGTATGAATCCTATATTCTTTGCCTAAAGGAGACTAGATTGGTAAATGTGTGTTATACAAGGCAGAATACCATTGAAATAGAGAAAGGAACATGTTCGGCAGCTTTGGAAAGCCTTACACTTCACTGAAATGTAGTACTACACTCTATAACACAGTTGAGAGACAATGTTCCCTAGCTGCCTCAGTTCATAACACTTTGTAGGAAGTTGTTTGATAAAGTGTGCAAAGATTATACTTGGTCCAGAAGGCAGAATACAGGAAACTACATGAAAACATGAATAATTCAGTGAAAATGACTGTAAACAGATGAGAACTTGTTTAAAACACCTGAAAGAGATTCTCCAATTCCGTTCTTAGTGTAGAAAAGGTAGCTAAGATCCGGGAAATCCTTAATTCGAGTTAAGATCACATGAAACACTGTATGAAAACTATATTCTTTACTGAAAGGAGACTAGAGTGGTAAATGTGTGTTATACAAGGCAGAATCCCATTGAAATAGAGAAAGAAACACGTTCCACTGCTTTGGAAAGCCTTACACTTCACTGAAATGTAGTACTACACTCTATAACACAGTTGAGAGACAATGTTCCCGAGCTGCCTCAGTTCATAACAGTGTGTAGGAAGTTGTTTGATATAGTGGGCAAAGCGTATACTTGGACCAGAAGACAGAATATAGGAAACTACATGAAAACATGAATAATTCAGTTAAAATGACTCTAAAAAGATAAGAACTTGTTTAGAACAGCTGAAAGAGATTCTCCAAGTCAGTTCTTAGTGTAGAAAAGGTAGCTAAGATCCGGGAAATCCTTAATTTGAGTTAAGATCACATGAATCCTATATTCTTTACTTAAAAAAGACTAGAGTGGTAAATGTGTGTTATACAAGGCAGAATACCATTGAAATAGAGAAAGAAACACGTTCGGCAGCTTTGGAAAGCCTTACACTTCTCTGAAATGTAGTACTACACTCTACAACACAGTTGAGAGACAATGTTCCCGAGCTGCCTCAGTTCATAACAGTGTGTAGGAAGTTGTTTGATAAAGTGGGTAAAGATTATACTTGTGCCAGAAGTCAGAATATAGGAAACTACATGAAAACATGGATAATTTAGAGAAAATGACTGTAAACTGATGAGAACTCGTTAAAATAGCTGAAAGAGATTCTACAAGTCAGCTCTTAGTGTAGAAAAGGTAGCTAAGATCCGGGAAATCCTTAATTCGAGTTAAGATCACATGAAACACTGTATGAATCCTATATTCTTTACTTAAAGGCGACTAGACTGGTAAATGTGTGTTATACAAGGAAGAATACCATTGAAATAGAGAAAGAAATACGTTCGGCAGCTTTGGAAAGCCTTACAATTCACTGAAATGTAGTACTACACTTTATAACACAGTTGAGAGACAATGTTCCCGAGCTGCCTCAGTTCATAACAGTGTGTAGGAAGTTGTTTGATAAAGAGTGCAAAGAATATACTTGGACCAGAAGGCAGAATATAGGAAACTACATGAAAACATGAATAATTTAGTGAAAATGACTGTAAACAGATGAGAACTTGTTTAGAACAGCTGAAAGAGATTCTCCAAGTCAGCTCTTAGTGTAGAAAAGGTAGCTAAGATCCGGGAAATCCTTAATTCCAGTTAAGATCACATGAAACACTGTAGGAATCCTATATTCTTTACTTAAAAAACACTAGAGTGGTAAATGTGTGTTATACAAGGCAGAATACCATTGAAATAGAGAAAGAAACACGTTCGGCAGCTTTGGAAAGCCTTACACGTCACTGAAATGTAGTACTACACTCTATAACACAGTTGAGAGACAATGTTCCCGAGCTGCCTCAGTTCATAACAGTGTGAAGGAAGTTGTTTGATAAAGTGGGCAAAGATTATACTTGTGCCAGAAGTCAGAATATAGGAAACTACATGAAAACATAGAGAATTTAGAGAAAATGACTGTAAACTGATGAGAACTCGTTAAAATAGCTGAAAGAGATTCTCCAAGTCAGTTCTTAGTGTAGAAAAGGTAGCTAAGATCCGGGAAATCCTTAATTCGAGTTAAGATCACATGAAACACTGTATGAATCCTATATTCTTTACGTAAAGTAGACTAGAGTGCTAAATGTGTGTTATACAAGGCAGAATACCATTGAAATAGAGAAAGAAACACATTAAGCAGCTTTGGAAAGCCTTACACTTCATTGAAATGTAGTACTACACTCTATAACACAGTTGAGAGACAATGTTCCCGAGCTGCCTCAGTTCAAAATAGTGTGTAGGAAGTTGTTTGATAAAGTGGGCAAAGATTTTACTTGTACCAGAAGGGAGAATATAGGAAACTACATGAAAACATGGATAATTCAGAGAAAATGACTGTAAACAGATGAGAACTTGTTTAGAACAGGTGAAAGAGATTCTCCAAGTCATTTCTTAGTGTAGAAAAGGGAGCTAAGATCCGGGAAATCCTTAATTCGAGTTAAGATCACATGCAACACTGTATGAATCCTATATTCTTTACCTAAAGGAGACTAGAGTGGTAAATGTGTGTTATACAAGGCAGAATACCATTGAAATAGAGAAAGAAACACGTTCGGCAGCTTTGGAAAGCCTTACACTTCTCTGAAATGTAGTACTACACTCTACAACACAGTTGAGAGACAATGTTCCCGAGCTGCCTCAGTTCATAACAGTGTGTAGGAAGTTGTTTGATAAAGTGGGCAAAGCTTATAATTGGACCAGAAGGCAGAATATAGGAAAGTACGTGAAAACATGAATAATTCAGTGAAAATGACTGTAAACAGATGAGAACTTGTTTAGAACAGCTGAAAGAGATTCTCCAAGTCATTTCTTAGTGTAGAAAAGGGAGCTAAGATCCGGGAAATCCTTAATTCGAGTTTAGATCACATGAAACACTGTATGAATCCTATATTCTTAACTAAAAGGAGACTAGAGTGGTAAATGTGTGTTATACAAGGCAGAATCCCATTGAAATAGAGAAAGAAACACGTTCAGCAGCTTTGGAAAGCCATACACTTCACTGAAATGTAGTACTACACTCTATAACACAGTTGAGAGAAAATGTTCCCGAGCTGCGTCAGTTCATAACAGTGTGTAGGAAATTCTTGGATAAAGTGGGCAAAGATTATACTTGTGCCAGAAGTCAGAATATAGGAAACTACATGAAAACATCGATAATTTAGAGAAAATGACTGTAAACTGATGAGAACTCGTTGAAATAGCTGAAAGAGATTCTACAAGTCAGCTCTTAGTGTAGAAAAGGTAGCTAAGATCCGGGAAATCCTTAATTCGAGTTAAGATCACATGAAACACTGTATGAATCCTATATTCTTTTCTTAAAGGCGACTAGACTGGTAAATGTGTGTTATACAAAGCAGAATACCATTGAAATAGAGAAAGAAATACGTTCGGCAGCTTTGGAAAGCTTTACAATTCACTGAAATGTAGTACTACACTCTATAACACAGTTGAGAGACAATGTTCCCGAGCTGCCTCAGTTCATAACAGTGTGTAGGAAGTTGTTTGATAAAGAGTGCAAAGAATATACTTGGACCAGAAGGCAGAATATAGGAAACTACATGAAAACATGAATAATTTAGTGAAAATGACTGTAAACAGATGAGAACTCATTAAAATAGCTGAAAGAGATTCTCCAAGTCAGTTCTTAGTGTAGAAAAGGTAGCTAAGATCCAGGAAATCCTTAATTCGACTTAAGATCACATGAAACACTATATGAATCCTATATTCTTTATGTAAAGCAGACTAGAGTGCTAAATGTGTGTTATACAAGGCAGAATACCATTGAAATAGAGAAAGAAACACATTAAGCAGCTTTGGAAAGCCTTACACTTCATTGAAATGTAGTACTACACTCTATCACACAGTTGAGAGACAATGTTCCCGAGCTGCCTCAGTTTGTAACAGTGTGTAGGAAGTTGTTTGATAAAGTGGGCAAAAATTATACTTGTGCCAGAAGTCAGAATATAGGAAACTACATGAGAACATGGATAATTTAGAGAAAATGATTGTAAACTGATGAGAACTCGTTTAGAATAACTGAAAGAGATTCTCCAAGTCAGTTCTTAGTGTAGAAAAGGAAGCTAAGAACCGAGAAATCCTTAATTTGAGTTAAGATCACATGAAACACTGTATGAATCCTACATTCTTTACGTAAAGGAGACTAGAGTGGTAAATGTGTGTTATACAAGGCAGAATCCCATTGAAATAGAGAAAGAAACACGTTCCGCAGCTTTGGAAAGCCTTACACTTCACTGAAATGTAGTACTACACTCTATAACACAGTTGAGAGACAATGTTCCCGAGCTGCGTCAGTTCATAACAGTGTGTAGGAAATTCTTGGATAAAGTGGGCAAAGATTATACTTGTGCAAGAAGTCAGAATATAGGAAACTACATGAAAACATCGATAATTTAGAGAAAATGACTGTAAACTGATGAGAACTCGTTTAGAATAGCTGAAAGAGATTCTCCAACTCAGTTCTTAGTGTATAAAAGGAAGCTAAGATCCGGGAAATCCTTAATTTGAGTTAAGATCACATGAAACACTGTATGAATCCTATAATCTTTACTTAAAGGAGAATAGACTGGTAAGTGTGTGTTATACAAGGCAGAATACCATTGAAATAGAGAAAGAAACGTGTTCGGCAGCTTTGGAAAGCCTTACAATTCACAGAAATGTAGTACTACACTATATAAACCAGTTGGGAGACAATGTTCCCGAGCTGCCTCAGTTCATAACAGTGTGTAGGAAGTTGTTTGATAAAGTGGGCAAAGATTATACTTGTGCCAGAAGTCAGAATATAGGAAACTACATGAAAACATGGAGAATTTAGAGAAAATGACTATAAACTGATGAGAACTCGTTTAGAATAGCTGAAAGAGATTCTCCAAGTCAGTTCTTAGTGTACAAAAGGTAGCTAAGATCCGGGAAAACTTTAATCGAGTTAAGATCACATGAAACACTGTATGAATCCTATATTCTTTACCTAAAGGAGACTAGAGTGGTAAATGTGTGTTATACAAGGCAGAATACCATTGAAATAGAGAAAGAATCATGGTCGGCAGCTTTGGAAAGCCTTACACTTCACTGAAATGTAGTACTACACTCTATAACACAGTTGAGAGACAATGTTCCCGAGATGCCTCAGTTCATCACACTGTGTAGGAACTTGTTTGATGAAGTGTGCAAAGATTATACTTGGACCAGAAGGCAGAATATAGGAAACTACATGAAAACATGAATAATTCAGTGAAAATGACTATAAACAGATGAGAACTTGTTTAAAAGAGCTGAAAGTGATTATCCAAGTCAGTTCTTAGTGTAGAAAAGGTAGCTAAGATCCGGGAAATCCTTAATTCGAGTTAAGATCACATGAAACACTGTATGAAAACTATATTCTTTACTTAAAGGAGACTAGAGTGGTAAATGTGTGTTATACAAGGCAGAATCCCATTGAAATAGAGAAAGAAACACGTTCCGCAGCTTTGGAAAGCCTTACACTTCACGGAAATGTAGTACTACACTCTATAACACAGTTGAGAGACAATGTTCCCGAGCTGCCTCAGTTCATAACCGTGTGTAGGAAGTTGTTTGATATAGTGGGCAAAGCGTATACTTGGACCAGAAGGCAGAATATAGGAAACTACATGAAAACATGAATAATTCAGTGAAAATGACTGTAAACAGATGAGAACTTGTTTAAAACAGCTGAAACAGATTCTCCAAGTCAGTTCTTAGTGTAGAAATTTAGCTAAGATCCGGGAAATACTTAATTCGAGTTAAGATCACATGAAACACTGTATGAAAACTACCTTCTTTACTTAAAGGAGACTAGAGTGGTAAATGTGTGTTATAGAAGGCAGAATAACATTGAAATAGAGAAAGAAACACGTTCGGCAGCTTTGGAAAGCTTTACAGGTCACTGAAATGTAGTACTACACTCTATAACACAGTTGAGAGACAATGTTCCCGAGCTGCCTCAGTTCATAACAGTGTGTAGGAAGTTGTTGGATAAAGTGGGCAAAGCTTTTACTTGGACCAGAAGTCAGAATATAGGAAACTACATGAAAACATGGATAATTTACAGAAAATGACTGTAAACTGATGAGAACTCGTTAAAATAGTTGAAAGAGATTCTCCAAGTCAGTTCTTAGTGTAGAAAAGGCAGCTAAAATCCGGGAAATCCTTAATTCGAGTTAAGATCATATGAAACACTGTATGAGTCGTATATTCTTTACTTAAAGGTGACTAGAGTGCTAAATGTGTGTTATACAAGGCAGAATACCATTGAAATAGAGAAAGAAACACGTTCAGCAGGTTTCGAAAGCCTTACACTTCATTGAAATGTAGTACTACACTCTATAACACATTTGCGAGACAATGTTCCCGAGCTGCCTGAGTTCATAACAGTGTGTAGGAAGTTGTTTGATAAAGTAGTCAAAGCTTATACTTGGACCAGAGGGAGGAATATAGGAAACTACATGAAAACATGAATAATTCAGTGAAAAGGACTGTAATCCGATAAGAACTTGTTTAGAACAGCTGAAAGAGTTTCTCCAAGTCAGTTCTTAGTGTAGAAAAGGTAGCTAAGATCCGGGAAATCTTTAATCGAGTTAAGATTAAATGAAACACTATATGAATCGTATATTCTTTACCGAAAGGAGACTAGAGTGGTAAATGTGTGTTATACAAGGCAGAATACCATTGAAATAGAGAAAGAAACATGTTCAGCAGCTTTGGAAAGCCTTACACTTAACTGAAATGTAGTACTACACTCTATAACACCGTTGAGAGACAATGTTCCCGAGCTGCCTCAGTTCATAACAGTGTGTAGGAAGATTATGATAACGTGGTCAAAGATTATCCTTGCGCCAGAAGGCAGAATATAGGAAACTACATGAAAACATGGAAAATTCAGAGAAAATGACTGTAAACTGATAAGAACTTATTTAGAACAGCTGAAAGAGATTCTCCAAGTCAGTTCTTAGTGTAGAAAAGGTAGCTAAGATCCGGAAAATCTTTAATCAAGTTAACACCACATGAAACACTGTATGAATCCTATATTCTTTGCCTAAAGGAGACTAGATTGGTAAATGTGTGTTATACAAGGCAGAATACCATTGAAATAGAGAAAGGAACATGTTCGGCAGCTTTGGAAAGCCTTACACTTCACTGAAATGTAGTACTACACTCTATAACACAGTTGAGAGACAATGTTCCCTAGCTGCCTCAGTTCATAACACTTTGTAGGAAGTTGTTTGATAAAGTGTGCAAAGATTATACTTGGTCCAGAAGGCAGAATACAGGAAACTACATGAAAACATGAATAATTCAGTGAAAATGACTGTAAACAGATGAGAACTTGTTTAAAACACCTGAAAGAGATTCTCCAATTCCGTTCTTAGTGTAGAAAAGGTAGCTAAGATCCGGGAAATCCTTAATTCGAGTTAAGATCACATGAAACACTGTATGAAAACTATATTCTTTACTGAAAGGAGACTAGAGTGGTAAATGTGTGTTATACAAGGCAGAATCCCATTGAAATAGAGAAAGAAACACGTTCCACTGCTTTGGAAAGCCTTACACTTCACTGAAATGTAGTACTACACTCTATAACACAGTTGAGAGACAATGTTCCCGAGCTGCCTCAGTTCATAACAGTGTGTAGGAAGTTGTTTGATATAGTGGGCAAAGCGTATACTTGGACCAGAAGACAGAATATAGGAAACTACATGAAAACATGAATAATTCAGTTAAAATGACTCTAAAAAGATAAGAACTTGTTTAGAACAGCTGAAAGAGATTCTCCAAGTCAGTTCTTAGTGTAGAAAAGGTAGCTAAGATCCGGGAAATCCTTAATTTGAGTTAAGATCACATGAATCCTATATTCTTTACTTAAAAAAGACTAGAGTGGTAAATGTGTATTATACAAGGCAGAATACCATTGAAATAGAGAAAGAAACACGTTCGGCAGCTTTGGAAAGCCTTACACTTCTCTGAAATGTAGTACTACACTCTACAACACAGTTGAGAGACAATGTTCCCGAGCTGCCTCAGTTCATAACAGTGTGTAGGAAGTTGTTTGATAAAGTGGGTAAAGATTATACTTGTGCCAGAAGTCAGAATATAGGAAACTACATGAAAACATGGATAATTTAGAGAAAATGACTGTAAACTGATGAGAACTCGTTAAAATAGCTGAAAGAGATTCTACAAGTCAGCTCTTAGTGTAGAAAAGGTAGCTAAGATCCGGGAAATCCTTAATTCGAGTTAAGATCACATGAAACACTGTATGAATCCTATATTCTTTACTTAAAGGCGACTAGACTGGTAAATGTGTGTTATACAAGGCAGAATACCATTGAAATAGAGAAAGAAATACGTTCGGCAGCTTTGGAAAGCCTTACAATTCACTGAAATGTAGTACTACAATTTATAACACAGTTGAGAGACAATGTTCCCGAGCTGCCTCAGTTCATAACAGTGTGTAGGAAGTTGTTTGATAAAGAGTGCAAAGAATATACTTGGACCAGAAGGCAGAATATAGGAAACTACATGAAAACATGAATAATTTAGTGAAAATGACTGTAAACAGATGAGAACTTGTTTAGAACAGCTGAAAGAGATTCTCCAAGTCAGCTCTTAGTGTAGAAAAGGTAGCTAAGATCCGGGAAATCCTTAATTCCAGTTAAGATCACATGAAACACTGTAGGAATCCTATATTCTTTACTTAAAAAACACTAGAGTGGTAAATGTGTGTTATACAAGGCAGAATACCATTGAAATAGAGAAAGAAACACGTTCGGCAGCTTTGGAAAGCCTTACACGTCACTGAAATGTAGTACTACACTCTATAACACAGTTGAGAGACAATGTTCCCGAGCTGCCTCAGTTCATAACAGTGTGAAGGAAGTTGTTTGATAAAGTGGGCAAAGATTATACTTGTGCCAGAAGTCAGAATATAGGAAACTACATGAAAACATAGAGAATTTAGAGAAAATGACTGTAAACTGATGAGAACTCGTTAAAATAGCTGAAAGAGATTCTCCAAGTCAGTTCTTAGTGTAGAAAAGGTAGCTAAGATCCGGGAAATCCTTAATTCGAGTTAAGATCACATGAAACACTGTATGAATCCTATATTCTTTACGTAAAGTAGACTAGAGTGCTAAATGTGTGTTATACAAGGCAGAATACCATTGAAATAGAGAAAGAAACACATTAAGCAGCTTTGGAAAGCCTTACACTTCATTGAAATGTAGTACTACACTCTATAACACAGTTGAGAGACAATGTTCCCGAGCTGCCTCAGTTCAAAATAGTGTGTAGGAAGTTGTTTGATAAAGTGGGCAAAGATTTTACTTGTACCAGAAGGGAGAATATAGGAAACTACATGAAAACATGGATAATTCAGAGAAAATGACTGTAAACAGATGAGAACTTGTTTAGAACAGGTGAAAGAGATTCTCCAAGTCATTTCTTAGTGTAGAAAAGGGAGCTAAGATCCGGGAAATCCTTAATTCGAGTTAAGATCACATGCAACACTGTATGAATCCTATATTCTTTACCTAAAGGAGACTAGAGTGGTAAATGTGTGTTATACAAGGCAGAATACCATTGAAATAGAGAAAGAAACACGTTCGGCAGCTTTGGAAAGCCTTACACTTCTCTGAAATGTAGTACTACACTCTACAACACAGTTGAGAGACAATGTTCCCGAGCTGCCTCAGTTCATAACAGTGTGTAGGAAGTTGTTTGATAAAGTGGGCAAAGCTTATAATTGGACCAGAAGGCAGAATATAGGAAAGTACGTGAAAACATGAATAATTCAGTGAAAATGACTGTAAACAGATGAGAACTTGTTTAGAACAGCTGAAAGAGATTCTCCAAGTCATTTCTTAGTGTAGAAAAGGGAGCTAAGATCCGGGAAATCCTTAATTCGAGTTTAGATCACATGAAACACTGTATGAATCCTATATTCTTAACTAAAAGGAGACTAGAGTGGTAAATGTGTGTTATACAAGGCAGAATCCCATTGAAATAGAGAAAGAAACACGTTCAGCAGCTTTGGAAAGCCATACACTTCACTGAAATGTAGTACTACACTCTATAACACAGTTGAGAGAAAATGTTCCCGAGCTGCGTCAGTTCATAACAGTGTGTAGGAAATTCTTGGATAAAGTGGGCAAAGATTATACTTGTGCCAGAAGTCAGAATATAGGAAACTACATGAAAACATCGATAATTTAGAGAAAATGACTGTAAACTGATGAGAACTCGTTGAAATAGCTGAAAGAGATTCTACAAGTCAGCTCTTAGTGTAGAAAAGGTAGCTAAGATCCGGGAAATCCTTAATTCGAGTTAAGATCACATGAAACACTGTATGAATCCTATATTCTTTTCTTAAAGGCGACTAGACTGGTAAATGTGTGTTATACAAAGCAGAATACCATTGAAATAGAGAAAGAAATACGTTCGGCAGCTTTGGAAAGCTTTACAATTCACTGAAATGTAGTACTACACTCTATAACACAGTTGAGAGACAATGTTCCCGAGCTGCCTCAGTTCATAACAGTGTGTAGGAAGTTGTTTGATAAAGAGTGCAAAGAATATACTTGGACCAGAAGGCAGAATATAGGAAACTACATGAAAACATGAATAATTTAGTGAAAATGACTGTAAACAGATGAGAACTCATTAAAATAGCTGAAAGAGATTCTCCAAGTCAGTTCTTAGTGTAGAAAAGGTAGCTAAGATCCAGGAAATCCTTAATTCGACTTAAGATCACATGAAACACTATATGAATCCTATATTCTTTACGTAAAGGAGACTAGAGTGCTAAATGTGTGTTATACAAGGCAGAATACCATTGAAATAGAGAAAGAAACACATTAAGCAGCTTTGGAAAGCCTTACACTTCATTGAAATGTAGTACTACACTCTATAACACAGTTGAGAGACAATGTTCCCGAGCTGCCTCAGTTCGTAACAGTGTGTAGGAAGTTGTTTGATAAAGTGGGCAAAAATTATACTTGTGCCAGAAGTCAGAATATAGGAAACTACATGAGAACATGGATAATTTAGAGAAAATGATTGTAAACTGATGAGAACTCGTTTAGAATAACTGAAAGAGATTCTCCAAGTCAGTTCTTAGTGTAGAAAAGGAAGCTAAGAACCGAGAAATCCTTAATTTGAGTTAAGATCACATGAAACACTGTATGAATCCTACATTCTTTACGTAAAGGAGACTAGAGTGGTAAATGTGTGTTATACAAGGCAGAATCCCATTGAAATAGAGGAAGAAACACGTTCCGCAGCTTTGGAAAGCCTTACACTTCACTGAAATGTAGTACTACACTCTATAACACAGTTGAGAGACAATGTTCCCGAGATGCCTCAGTTCATCACACTGTGTAGGAACTTGTTTGATGAAGTGTGCAAAGATTATACTTGGACCAGAAGGCAGAATATAGGAAACTACATGAAAACATGAATAATTCAGTGAAAATGACTATAAACAGATGAGAACTTGTTTAAAAGAGCTGAAAGTGATTATCCAAGTCAGTTCTTAGTGTAGAAAAGGTAGCTAAGATCCGGGAAATCCTTAATTCGACTTAAGATCACATGAAACTCTGTATGAAAACTATGTTCTTTACTTAAAGGAGACTAGAGTGGTAAATGTGTGTTATAGAAGGCAGAATAACATTGAAATAGAGAAAGAAACACGTTCGGCAGCTTTGGAAAGCCTTACAGGTCACTGAAATGTAGTACTACACTCTATAACACAGTTGAGAGACAATGTTCCCGAGCTGCCTCAGTTCATAACAGTGTGTAGGAAGTTGTTGGATAAAGTGGGCAAAGCTTTTACTTGGACCAGAAGTCAGAATATAGGAAACTACATGAAAACATGGATAATTTACAGAAAATGACTGTAAACTGATGAGAACTCGTTAAAATAGTTGAAAGAGATTCTCCAAGTCAGTTCTTAGTGTAGAAAAGGCAGCTAAAATCCGGGAAATCCTTAATTCGAGTTAAGATCATATGAAACACTGTATGAGTCGTATATTCTTTACTTAAAGGTGACTAGAGTGCTAAATGTGTGTTATACAAGGCAGAATACCATTGAAATAGAGAAAGAAACACGTTCAGCAGGTTTCGAAAGCCTTACACTTCATTGAAATGTAGTACTACACTCTATAACACATTTGCGAGACAATGTTCCCGAGCTGCCTGAGTTCATAACAGTGTGTAGGAAGTTGTTTGATAAAGTAGTCAAAGCTTATACTTGGACCAGAGGGAGGAATATAGGAAACTACATGAAAACATGAATAATTCAGTGAAAAGGACTGTAATCCGATAAGAACTTGTTTAGAACAGCTGAAAGAGTTTCTCCAAGTCAGTTCTTAGTGTAGAAAAGGTAGCTAAGATCCGGGAAATCTTTAATCGAGTTAAGATTAAATGAAACACTATATGAATCGTATATTCTTTACCGAAAGGAGACTAGAGTGGTAAATGTGTGTTATACAAGGCAGAATACCATTGAAATAGAGAAAGAAACATGTTCAGCAGCTTTGGAAAGCCTTACACTTAACTGAAATGTAGTACTACACTCTATAACACCGTTGAGAGACAATGTTCCCGAGCTGCCTCAGTTCATAACAGTGTGTAGGAAGATTATGATAACGTGGTCAAAGATTATCCTTGCGCCAGAAGGCAGAATATAGGAAACTACATGAAAACATGGAAAATTCAGAGAAAATGACTGTAAACTGATAAGAACTTATTTAGAACAGCTGAAAGAGATTCTCCAAGTCAGTTCTTAGTGTAGAAAAGGTAGCTAAGATCCGGAAAATCTTTAATCAAGTTAACACCACATGAAACACTGTATGAATCCTATATTCTTTGCCTAAAGGAGACTAGATTGGTAAATGTGTGTTATACAAGGCAGAATACCATTGAAATAGAGAAAGGAACATGTTCGGCAGCTTTGGAAAGCCTTACACTTCACTGAAATGTAGTACTACACTCTATAACACAGTTGAGAGACAATGTTCCCTAGCTGCCTCAGTTCATAACACTTTGTAGGAAGTTGTTTGATAAAGTGTGCAAAGATTATACTTGGTCCAGAAGGCAGAATACAGGAAACTACATGAAAACATGAATAATTCAGTGAAAATGACTGTAAACAGATGAGAACTTGTTTAAAACACCTGAAAGAGATTCTCCAATTCCGTTCTTAGTGTAGAAAAGGTAGCTAAGATCCGGGAAATCCTTAATTCGAGTTAAGATCACATGAAACACTGTATGAAAACTATATTCTTTACTGAAAGGAGACTAGAGTGGTAAATGTGTGTTATACAAGGCAGAATCCCATTGAAATAGAGAAAGAAACACGTTCCACTGCTTTGGAAAGCCTTACACTTCACTGAAATGTAGTACTACACTCTATAACACAGTTGAGAGACAATGTTCCCGAGATGCCTCAGTTCATCACACTGTGTAGGAACTTGTTTGATGAAGTGTGCAAAGATTAAACTTGGACCAGAAGGCAGAATATAGGAAACTACATGAAAACATGAATAATTCAGTGAAAATGACTATAAACAGATGAGAACTTGTTTAAAAGAGCTGAAAGTGATTATCCAAGTCAGTTCTTAGTGTAGAAAAGGTAGCTAAGATACGGGAAATCCTTAATTCGAGTTAAGATCACATGAAACACTGTATGAAAACTATATTCTTTACTTAAAGTAGACTAGAGTGGTAAATGTGTGTTATACAAGGCAGAATCCCATTGAAATAGAGAAAGAAACACGTTCCGCAGCTTTGAAAAGCCTTACACTTCACGGAAATGTAGTACTACACTCTATAACACAGTTGAGAGACAATGTTCCCGAGCTGCCTCAGTTCATAACCGTGTGTAGGAAATTCTTGGATAAAGTGGGCAAAGATTATACTTGTGCCAGAAGTCAGAATATAGGAAACTACATGAAAACATCGATAATTTAGAGAAAATGACTGTAAACTGATGAGAACTCGTTGAAATAGCTGAAAGAGATTCTACAAGTCAGCTCTTAGTGTAGAAAAGGTAGCTAAGATCCGGGAAATCCTTAATTCGAGTTAAGATCACATGAAACACTGTATGAATCCTATATTCTTTTCTTAAAGGCGACTAGACTGGTAAATGTGTGTTATACAAAGCAGAATACCATTGAAATAGAGAAAGAAATACGTTCGGCAGCTTTGGAAAGCTTTACAATTCACTGAAATGTAGTACTACACTCTATAACACAGTTGAGAGACAATGTTCCCGAGCTGCCTCAGTTCATAACAGTGTGTAGGAAGTTGTTTGATAAAGAGTGCAAAGAATATACTTGGACCAGAAGGCAGAATATAGGAAACTACATGAAAACATGAATAATTTAGTGAAAATGACTGTAAACAGATGAGAACTCATTAAAATAGCTGAAAGAGATTCTCCAAGTCAGTTCTTAGTGTAGAAAAGGTAGCTAAGATCCAGGAAATCCTTAATTCGACTTAAGATCACATGAAACACTATATGAATCCTATATTCTTTACGTAAAGGAGACTAGAGTGCTAAATGTGTGTTATACAAGGCAGAATACCATTGAAATAGAGAAAGAAACACATTAAGCAGCTTTGGAAAGCCTTACACTTCATTGAAATGTAGTACTACACTCTATAACACAGTTGAGAGACAATGTTCCCGAGCTGCCTCAGTTCGTAACAGTGTGTAGGAAGTTGTTTGATAAAGTGGGCAAAAATTATACTTGTGCCAGAAGTCAGAATATAGGAAACTACATGAGAACATGGATAATTTAGAGAAAATGATTGTAAACTGATGAGAACTCGTTTAGAATAACTGAAAGAGATTCTCCAAGTCAGTTCTTAGTGTAGAAAAGGAAGCTAAGAACCGAGAAATCCTTAATTTGAGTTAAGATCACATGAAACACTGTATGAATCCTACATTCTTTACGTAAAGGAGACTAGAGTGGTAAATGTGTGTTATACAAGGCAGAATCCCATTGAAATAGAGAAAGAAACACGTTCCGCAGCTTTGGAAAGCCTTACACTTCACTGAAATGTAGTACTACACTCTATAACACAGTTGAGAGACAATGTTCCCGAGCTGCGTCAGTTCATAACAGTGTGTAGGAAATTCTTGGATAAAGTGGGCAAAGATTATACTTGTGCAAGAAGTCAGAATATAGGAAACTACATGAAAACATCGATAATTTAGAGAAAATGACTGTAAACTGATGAGAACTCGTTTAGAATAGCTGAAAGAGATTCTCCAACTCAGTTCTTAGTGTATAAAAGGAAGCTAAGATCCGGGAAATCCTTAATTTGAGTTAAGATCACATGAAACACTGTATGAATCCTATAATCTTTACTTAAAGGAGAATAGACTGGTAAGTGTGTGTTATACAAGGCAGAATACCATTGAAATAGAGAAAGAAACGTGTTCGGCAGCTTTGGAAAGCCTTACAATTCACAGAAATGTAGTACTACACTATATAAACCAGTTGGGAGACAATGTTCCCGAGCTGCCTCAGTTCATAACAGTGTGTAGGAAGTTGTTTGATAAAGTGGGCAAAGATTATACTTGTGCCAGAAGTCAGAATATAGGAAACTACATGAAAACATGGAGAATTTAGAGAAAATGACTATAAACTGATGAGAACTCGTTTAGAATAGCTGAAAGAGATTCTCCAAGTCAGTTCTTAGTGTACAAAAGGTAGCTAAGATCCGGGAAAACTTTAATCGAGTTAAGATCACATGAAACACTGTATGAATCCTATATTCTTTACCTAAAGGAGACTAGAGTGGTAAATGTGTGTTATACAAGGCAGAATACCATTGAAATAGAGAAAGAATCATGGTCGGCAGCTTTGGAAAGCCTTACACTTCACTGAAATGTAGTACTACACTCTATAACACAGTTGAGAGACAATGTTTCCGAGCTGCCTCAGTTCATAACCGTGTGTAGGAAGTTGTTTGATATAGTGGGCAAAGCGTATACTTGGACCAGAAGGCAGAATATAGGAAACTACATGAAAACATTAATAATTCAGTGAAAATGACTGTAAACAGATAAGAACTTGTTTAGAACAGCTGAAAGAGATTCTGCAAGTCAGTTCTTAGTGTAGAAAAGATAGCTAATATCCGGAAAATCTTTAATCGAGTTAACATCACGTGAAACACTGTATGAATCCTATATTCTTTACCTAAAGGAGACTAGAATGGTAAATGTGTGTTATACAAGGCAGAATACCATTGAAATAGAGAAAGAAACAGGTTCGGCAGCTTTGGAAAGCCTTACACTTCACTGAAATGTAGTACTACACTCTATAACACAGTTGAGAGACAATGTTCCCGAGCTGCCTCAGTTCATAACAGTGTGTAGGAAATTGTTGGATAAAGTGGGCAAAGGTTATACTTGGACCAGAAGTCAGAATATAGGAAACTACATGAAAACATGGATAATTTAGAGAAAATGACTGTAAACTGATGAGAACTCGTTAAAATAGTTGAAAGAGATTCTCCAAGTCAGTTCTTAGTGTAGAAAGGGCAGCTAAGATCCGGGAAATCCTTAATTCGAGTTAAGATCACATGAAACACTGTATGAGTCGTATATTCTTTACTTAAAGGAGACTAGAGTGCTAAATGTGTGTTATACAAGGCAGAATACCATTGAAATAGAGAAAGAAACACGTTCAGCAGGTTTGGAAAGCCTTACACTTCATTGAAATGTAGTACTACACTCTATAACACATTTGCGAGACAATGTTCCCGAGCTGCCTCAGTTTATAACAGTGTGTAGGAAGTTGTTTGATAAAGTGGGCAAAGCTTATACTTGGACCAGAGGGAGGAATATAGGAAACTACATGAAAACATGAATAATTCAGTAAAAAGGACTGTAATCAGATAAGAACTTGTTTAGAACAGCTGAAAGAGTTTCTCCAAGTCAGTTCTTAGTGTAGAAAAGGTAGCTAAGATCCGGGAAATCCTTAATTCGAGTTAAGATCACATGAAACACTGTATGAATCCTATATTCTTTACTTAAAGGAGACTAGACTGGTAAATGTGTGTTATACAAGACAGAATACCATTGAAATAGAGAAAGAAACATGTTCGGCAGCTTTGGAAAGCCTTACACTTCACTGAAATATAGTACTACACTCTATAACACAGTTGGGAGACAATGTTCCTGAGCTGCCTCAGTTCATAACAGTGTGTAGGAAGTTGTTTGATAAAGTGGGCAAAGATTATACTTGTGCCAGAAGTCAGAATATAGGAAACTACATGAAAACATTAATAATTCAGTGAAAATGACTGTAAACAGATAAGAACTTGTTTAGAACAGCTGAAAGAGATTCTGCAAGTCAGTTCTTAGTGTAGAAAAGATAGCTAAGATCCGGAAAATCTTTAATCGAGTTAACATCACGTGAAACACTGTATGAATCCTATATTCTTTACCTAAAGGAGACTAGAATGGTAAATGTGTGTTATACAAGGCAGAATACCATTGAAATAGAGAAAGAAACACGTTCGGCAGCTTTGTAAAGCCTTACACTTCTCTGAAATGTAGTACTACACTCTATAACACAGTTGAGAGACAATGTTCCCGAGCTGCCTCAGTTCATAACAGTGTGTAGGAAGTTGTTTGATAAAGAGTGCAAAGAATATACTTGGACCAGAAGGCAGAATATAGGAAACTACATGAAAACATGAATAATTTAGTGAAAATGACTGTAAACTGATGAGAACTCGTTTAGAACAGCTGAGATTCTCCAAGTCAGATCTTAGTGTAGAAAAGGTAGCTAAGATCCGGGAAATCCTTAATTCCAGTTAAGATCACATGAAACACTGTATGAATCCTATATTCTTTACTTAAAAAAGACTAGAGTGGTAAATGTGTGTTATACAAGGCAGAATACCATTGAAATAGAGAAAGAAATACGTTCGGCAGCTTTGGAAAGCCTTACACTTCTCTGAAATGTAGTACTACACTCTATAACACAGTTGAGAGACAATGTTCCCGAGCTGCCTCAGTTCATAACAGTGTGTAGGAAGTTGTTGGATAAAGTGGACAAAGCTTATACTTGGACCAGAAGTCAGAATATAGGAAACTACATGAAAACATGGATAATTTAGAGAAAATGACTGTAAACTGATGAGAACTTGTTAAAATAGTTGAAAGAGATTCTCCAAGTCAGTTCTTAGTGTAGAAAGGGCAGCTAAGATCCGGGAAATCCTTAATTCGAGTTAAGATCACATGAAACACTGTATGAGTCGTATATTCTTTACTTAAAGGAGACTAGAGTGCTAAATGTGTGTTATACAAGGCAGAATACCATTGAAATAGAGAAAGAAACACGTTCAGCAGGTTTGGAAAGCCTTACACTTCTCTGAAATGTAGTACTACACTCTATAACACAGTTGAGAGACAATGTTCCCGAGCTGCCTCAGTTCATAACAGTGTGTAGGAAGTTGTTGGATAAAGTGGACAAAGCTTATACTTGGACCAGAAGTCAGAATATAGGAAACTACATGAAAACATGGATAATTTAGAGAAAATGACTGTAAACTGATGAGAACTTGTTAAAATAGTTGAAAGAGATTCTCCAAGTCAGTTCTTAGTGTAGAAAGGGCAGCTAAGATCCGGGAAATCCTTAATTCGAGTTAAGATCACATGAAACACTGTATGAGTCGTATATTCTTTACTTAAAGGAGACTAGAGTGCTAAATGTGTGTTATACAAGGCAGAATACCATTGAAATAGAGAAAGAAACACGTTCAGCAGGTTTGGAAAGCCTTACACTTCATTGAAATGTAGTACTACAATCTATAACACATTTGCGAGACAATGTTCCCGAGCTGCCTCAGTTTATAACAGTGTGTAGGAAGTTGTTTGATGAAGTGGGCAAAGCTTATACTTGGACCAGAGGGAGGAATATAGGAAACTACATGAAAACATGAATAATTCAGTAAAAAGGACTGTAATCAGATAAGAACTTGTTTAGAACAGCTGAAAGAGTTTCTCCAAGTCAGTTCTTAGTGTAGAAAAGGTAGCTAAGATCCGGGAAATCCTTAATTCGAGTTAAGATCACATGAAACACTGTATGAATCCTATATTCTTTACTTAAAGGAGACTAGACTGGTAAATGTGTGTTATACAAGACAGAATACCATTGAAATAGAGAAAGAAACATGTTCGGCAGCTTTGGAAAGCCTTACACTTCACTGAAATATAGTACTACACTCTATAACACAGTTGGGAGACAATGTTCCTGAGCTGCCTCAGTTCATAACAGTGTGTAGGAAGTTGTTTGATAAAGTGGGCAAAGATTATACTTGTGCCAGAAGTCAGAATATAGGAAACTACATGAAAACATTAATAATTCAGTGAAAATGACTGTAAACAGATAAGAACTTGTTTAGAACAGCTGAAAGAGATTCTGCAAGTCAGTTCTTAGTGTAGAAAAGATAGCTAAGATCCCGAAAATCTTTAATCGAGTTAACATCACGTGAAACACTGTATGAATCCTATATTCTTTACCTAAAGCAGACTAGAATGGTAAATGTGTGTTATACAAGGCAGAATACCATTGAAATAGAGAAAGAAACACGTTCGGCAGCTTTGTAAAGCCTTACACTTCTCTGAAATGTAGTACTACACTCTATAACACAGTTGAGAGACAATGTTCCCGAGCTGCCTCAGTTCATAACAGTGTGTAGGAAGTTGTTTGATAAAGAGTGCAAAGAATATACTTGGACCAGAAGGCAGAATATAGGAAACTACATGAAAACATGAATAATTTAGTGAAAATGACTGTAAACTGATGAGAACTCGTTTAGAACAGCTGAGATTCTCCAAGTCAGATCTTAGTGTAGAAAAGGTAGCTAAGATCCGGGAAATCCTTAATTCCAGTTAAGATCACATGAAACACTGTATAAATCCTATATTCTTTACTTAAAAAAGACTAGAGTGGTAAATGTGTGTTATACAAGGCAGAATACCATTGAAATAGAGAAAGAAATACGTTCGGCAGCTTTGGAAAGCCTTACACTTCTCTGAAATGTAGTACTACACTCTATAACACAGTTGAGAGACAATGTTCCCGAGCTGCCTCAGTTCATAACAGTGTGTAGGAAGTTGTTGGATAAAGTGGACAAAGCTTATACTTGGACCAGAGGTCAGAATATAGGAAACTACATGAAAACATGGATAATTTAGAGAAAATGACTGTAAACTGATGAGAACTCGTTAAAATAGTTGAAAGAGATTCTCCAAGTCAGTTCTTAGTGTAGAAAGGGCAGCTAAGATCCGGGAAATCCTTAATTCGAGTTAAGATCACATGAAACACTGTATGAGTCGTATATTCTTTACTTAAAGGAGACTAGAGTGCTAAATGTGTGTTATACAAGGCAGAATACCATTGAAATAGAGAAAGAAACACGTTCAGCAGGTTTGGAAAACCTTACACTTCATTGAAATGTAGTACTACACTCTATAACACATTTGCGAGACAATGTTCCCGAGCTGCCTCAGTTTATAACAGTGTGTAGGAAGTTGTTTGATAAAGTGGGCAAAGCTTATACTTGGACCAGAGGGAGGAATATAGGAAACTACATGAAAACATGAATAATTCAGTAAAAAGGACTGTAATCAGATAAGCACTTGTTTAGAACAGCTGAAAGAGTTTCTCCAAGTCAGTTCTAAGTGTAGAAAAGGTAGCTAAGATCCTGGAAATCTTTAATCGAGTTAAGATTAAATGAAACACTATATGAATCGTATATTCTTTACCGAAAGGAGACTAGAGTGGTAAATGTGTGTTATACAAGGCAGAATACCATTGAAATAGAGAAAGAAACATGTTCAGCAGCTTTGGAAAGCCTTACAATTAACTGAAATGTAGTACTTCACTCTATAACACAGTTGAGAGAGAATGTTCCCGAGCTGCCTCAGTTCATAACAGTGTGTAGGAAGTTGT
Source organism: Pipistrellus hanaki (assembly GCF_964339955.1). Lineage (NCBI taxonomy): Eukaryota > Metazoa > Chordata > Mammalia > Chiroptera > Vespertilionidae > Pipistrellus > Pipistrellus hanaki. The sequence continues at coordinate 1,367,432 of NC_140519.1, forward strand.
TTGATAAAGTGGGCAAAGCTTATACTTGGACCAGAAGGCAGAATATAGGAAACAACGTGTAAACATGAATAATTTAGTCAAAATGACTGTAAACAGATGAGAACTTGTTTTGAACAGCTGAAAGAGATTCTCCAAGTCAGTTCTTAGTGTAGAAAAGGAAGCTAAGATCCGGGAAATCCTTAATTCGAGTTAAGATCACATGAAACACTGTATGAATCCTATATTCTTTACTTAAAGGAGACTAGACTGGTAAATGTGTGTTATACAAGGCAGAATACCCTTGAAAAAGAGAAAGAAACATGTTCGGCAGCTTTGGAAATCCTTACACTTCACTGAAATGTAGTACTACACTCTATAACACAGTTGGGAGACAATGTTCCCTAGCTGCCTCAGTTCATAACAGTGTGTAGGAAGTTGTTTGATAAAGTGGGCAAAGATTATACTTGTGGCAGAAGTCAGAATATAGGAAACTACATGAAAACATGGAGAATTTAGAGAAAATGACTGTAAACTGATGAGAACTCGTTTAGAATAGCTGAAAGAGATTCTCCAAGTCAGTTCTTAGTGTAGAAAAGGTAGCTAAGATCCGGGAAAACTTTAATCGACTTAAGATCACATGAAACACTGTATGAATCCTATATTCTTTACCTAAAGGAGACTAGAGTGGTAAATGTGTGTTATACAAGGCAGAATACCATTGAAATAGAGAAAGAAACATGGTCGGCAGCTTTGGAAAGCCTTACACTTCACTGAAATGTAGTACTACACTCTACAACACAGTTGAGAGACAATGTTCCCGAGCTGCCTCAGTTCATCACAGTGTGTAGGAAGCTTTTTGATGAAGTGTGCAAAGATTATACTTGGACCAGAATTCAGAATATAGGAAACTACATGAAAACATGAATAATTCAGTGAAAATGACTGTAAACAGATGAGAACTTGTTTAAAACAGCTGAAAGAGATTCTCCAAGTCAATTCTTAGTGTAGAAAAGGTAGCTAAGATCCGGGAAATCCTTAATTCGAGTTAAGATCACATGAAACACTGTATGAAAACTATATTCTTTACTGAAAGGAGACTAGAGTGGTAAATGTGTGTTATACAAGGCAGAATCCCATTGAAATAGAGAAAAAAACACGTTCCACAGCTTTGGAAAACCTTACACTTCAATGAAATGTAATACTACACTCTATAACACAGTTGAGAGACAATGTTCCCGAGCTGCCTCAGTTCATAACAGTGTGTAGGAAGGTGTTTGATATAGTGGGCAAAGCGTATACTTGGACCAGAAGACAGAATATAGGAAACTACATGAAAACATGAATAATTCAGTTAAAATGACTCTAAAAAGATAAGAACTTGTTTAGAACAGCTGAAAGAGATTCTCCAAGTCAGTTCTTAGTGTAGAAAAGGTAGCTAAGATCCGGGAAATCCTTAATTCGAGTTAAGATCACATGAAACACTGTATGAATCCTATATTCTTTACTTAAAGGAGACTAGACTGGTAAATGTGTGTTATACAAGGCAGAATACCATTGAAATAGAGAAAGAAACATGTTCGGCAGCTTTGGAAAGCCTTACACTTCACTGAAATGTAGTACTACACTCTATAACACAGTTGAGAGACAATGTTCCCGAGCTGCCTCAGTTCATAACAGTGTGTAGGAAGTTGTTTGATAAAGTGGGTAAAGATTATACTTGTGCCAGAAGTCAGAATATAGGAAACTACATGAAAACATGGATAATTTAGAGAAAATGACTGTAAACTGATGAGAACTCGTTAAAATAGCTGAAAGAGATTCTACAAGTCAGCTCTTAGTGTAGAAAAGGTAGCTAAGATCCGGGAAATCCGTAATTCGAGTTAAGTTCACATGAAACACTGTATGAATCCTATATTCTTTACTTAAAGGCGACTAGACTGGTAAATGTGTGTTATACAAGGCAGAATACCATTGAAATAGAGAAAGAAATACGTTCGGCAGCTTTGGAAAGCCTTACAATTCACTGAAATGTAGTACTACACTCTATAACACAGTTGAGAGACAATGTTCCCGAGTTGCCTCAGTTCATAACAGTGTGTACGAAGTTGTTTGATAAAGTGTGCAAAGAATATACTTGGACCAGAAGGCAGAATATAGGAAACTACATGAAAACATGAATAATTTAGTGAAAATGACTGTAAACAGAAGAGAACTTGTTTAGAACAGCTGAAAGAGATTCTCCAAGTCAGTTCTTAGTTTAGAAAAGGTAGCTAAGATCCGGGAAATCCTTAATTCCAGTTAAGATCACATGAAACACTGTAGGAATCCTATATTCTTTACTTATAAAAGACTAGAGTGGTAAATGTGTGTTATACAAGGCAGAATACCATTGAAATAGAGAAAGAAACACGTTCGGCAGCTTTGTAAAGCCTTACACTTCACTGAAATGTAGTACTACACTCTATAACACAGTTGAGAGACAATGTTCCCGAGCTGCCTCAGTTCATAACAGTGTGTAGGAAGTTGTTTGATAAAGTGGGCAAAGATTATACTTGTGCCAGAAGTCAGAATATAGGAAACTACATGAAAACATGGAGAATTTAGAGAAAATGACTGTAAAGTGATGAGAACTCGTTAAAATATCTGAAAGAGATTCTCCAAGTCAGTTCTTAGTGTAGAAAAGGTAGCTAAGATCCGGGAAATACTTAATTCGAGTTAAGATCACATGAAACACTGTATGAATCCTATATTCTTTACGTAAAGGAGACTAGAGTGCTAAATGTGTGTTATACAAGGCAGAATACCATTGAAATAGAGAAAGAAACACATTCAGCAGCTTTGGAAAGCCTTACACTTCATTGAAATGTAGTACTACACTCTAAAACACAGTTGAGGGACAATGTTCCCGAGCTGCCTCAGTTCGTAACAGTGTGTAGGAAGTTGTTTGATAAAGTGGGCAAAGATTATACTTGTGCCAGAAGTGAGAATATAGGAAACTACATGAGAACATGGATAATTTAAAGAAAATGATTGTAAACTGATGAGAACTCGTTTAGAATAACTGAAAGAGATTCTCCAAGTCAGTTCTTAGTGTAGAAAAGGAAGCTAAGAACCGAGAAATCCTTAATTCGAGTTAAGATCACATGAAACACTGTATGAATCCTATATTCTTAACTAAAAGGAGACTAGAGTGGTAAATGTGTGTTATACAAGGCAGAATCCCATTGAAATAGAGAAAGAAACACGTTCTGCAGCTTTGGAAAGCCTTACACTTCACTGAAATGTAGTACTACACTCTATAACACAGTTGAGAGACAATGTTCCCGAGCTGCCTCAGTTCATAACAGTGTGTAGGAAGTTGTTTGATAAAGAGTGCAAAGAATATACTTGGACCAGAAGGCAGAATATACGAAACTACATGAAAACATGAATAATTTAGTGAAAATGACTGTAAACTGATGAGAACTCGTTTAGAACAGCTGAGATTCTCCAAGTCAGTTCTTAGTGTAGAAAAGGTAGCTAAGATCCGGGAAATCCTTAATTCCAGTTAAGATCACATGAAACACTGTATGAATCCTATATTCTTTACTTAAAAAAGACTAGAGTGGTAAATGTGTGTTATACAAGGCAGAATACCATTGAAATAGAGAAAGAAATACGTTCAGCAGCTTTGGAAAGCCTTACACTTCTCTGAAATGTAGTACTACACTCTATAACACAGTTGAGAGACAATGTTCCCGAGCTGCCTCAGTTCATAACAGTGTCTAGGAAGTTGTTTGATAAAGTGGGTAAAGATTATACTTGTGCCAGAAGTCAGAATATAGGAAACTACATGAAAACATGGATAATTTAGAGAAAAAAACTGTAAACTGATGAGAACTCGTTAAAATAGCTGAAAGAGATTCTACAAGTCAGCTCTTAGTGTAGAAAAGGTAGCTAAGATCCGGGAAATCCTTAGTTCGAGTTAAGATCACATGAAACACTGTATGAATCCTATATTCTTTACTTAAAGGCGACTAGACTGGTAAATGTGTGTTATACAAGGCAGAATACCATTGAAATAGAGAAAGAAATACGTTCGGCAGCTTTGGAAAGCCTTACAATTCACTGAAATGTAGTACTACACTCTATAACACAGTTGAGAGACAATGTTCCCGAGCTGCCTCAGTTCATAACAGTGTGTAGGAAGTTGTTTGATAAAGAGTGCAAAGAATATACTTGGACCAGAAGGCAGAATATAGGAAACTACATGAAAACATGAATAATTTAGTGAAAATGACTGTAAACAGATGAGAACTTGTTTAGAACAGCTGAAAGAGATTCTCCAAGTCAGTTCTTAGTGTAGAAAAGGTAGCTAAGATCCGGGAAATCCTTAATTCGAGTTAAGATCACATGAAACACTGTAGGAATCCTATATTCTTTACGTAAAGGAGACTAGAGTGCTAAATGTGTGTTATACAAGGCAGAATACCATTGAAATAGAGAAAGAAACACATTCAGCAGCTTTGGAAAGCCTTACACTTCATTGAAATGTAGTACTACACTCTATAACACAGTTGAGGGACAATGTTCCCGAGCTGCCTCAGTTCGTAACAGTGTGTAGGAAGTTGTTTGATAAAGTGGGCAAAGATTATACTTGTGCCAGAAGTCAGAATATAGGAAACTACATGAAAACATGGATAATTTAGAGAAAAAAACTGTAAACTGATGAGAACTCGTTAAAATAGCTGAAAGAGATTCTACAAGTCAGCTCTTAGTGTAGAAAAGGTAGCTAAGATCCGGGAAATCCTTAGTTCGAGTTAAGATCACATGAAACACTGTATGAATCCTATATTCTTTACTTAAAGGCGACTAGACTGGTAAATGTGTGTTATACAAGGCAGAATACCATTGAAATAGAGAAAGAAATACGTTCGGCAGCTTTGGAAAGCCTTACAATTCACTGAAATGTAGTACTACACTCTATAACACAGTTGAGAGACAATGTTCCCGAGCTGCCTCAGTTCATAACAGTGTGTAGGAAGTTGTTTGATAAAGAGTGCAAAGAATATACTTGGACCAGAAGGCAGAATATAGGAAACTACATGAAAACATGAATAATTTAGTGAAAATGACTGTAAACAGATGAGAACTTGTTTAGAACAGCTGAAAGAGATTCTCCAAGTCAGTTCTTAGTGTAGAAAAGGTAGCTAAGATCCGGGAAATCCTTAATTCGAGTTAAGATCACATGAAACACTGTAGGAATCCTATATTCTTTACGTAAAGGAGACTAGAGTGCTAAATGTGTGTTATACAAGGCAGAATACCATTGAAATAGAGAAAGAAACACATTCAGCAGCTTTGGAAAGCCTTACACTTCATTGAAATGTAGTACTACACTCTATAACACAGTTGAGGGACAATGTTCCCGAGCTGCCTCAGTTCGTAACAGTGTGTAGGAAGTTGTTTGATAAAGTGGGCAAAGATTATACTTGTGCCAGAAGTGAGAATATAGGAAACTACATGAGAACATGGATAATTTACAGAAAATGATTGTAAACTGATGAGAACTCGTTTAGAATAACTGAAAGAGATTCTCCAAGTCAGTTCTTAGTGTAGAAAAGGAAGCTAAGATCCGGGAAATCCTTAATTCGAGTTAAGATCACATGAAACACTGTATGAATCCTATATTCTTTACTTAAAGGAGACTAGACTGGTAAATGTGTGTTATACAAGGCAGAATACCATTGAAAAAGAGAAAGAAACATGTTCGGCAGCTTTGGAAAGCCTTACACTTCACTGAAATGTAGTACTACACTCTATAACACAGTTGGGAGACAATGTTCCCTAGCTGCCTCAATTCATAACCGTGTGTAGGAAGTTGTTTGATAAAGTGGGCAAAGATTATACTTGTGCCAGAAGTCAGAATATAGGAAACTACATGAAAACATGGAGAATTTAGAGAAAATGACTGTAAACTGATGAGAACTCATTTAGAATAGCTGAAAGAGATTCTCCAAGTCAGTTCTTAGTGTAGAAAAGGTAGCTAAGATCCGGGAAAACTTTAATCGACTTAAGATCACATGAAACACTGTATGAATCCTATATTCTTTACTTAAAAAAGACTAGAGTGGTAAATGTGTGTTATACAAGGCAGAATACCATTGAAATAGAGAAAGAAACACGTTCGGCAGCTTTGTAAAGCCTTACACTTCTCTGAAATGTAGTACTACACTCTATAACACAGTTGAGAGACAATGTTCCCGAGCTGCCTCAGTTCATAACAGTGTGTAGGAAGTTGTTTGATAAAGAGTGCAAAGAATATACTTGGACCAGAAGGCAGAATATAGGAAACTACATGAAAACATGAATAATTTAGTGAAAATGACTGTAAACTGATGAGAACTCGTTTAGAACAGCTGAGATTCTCCAAGTCAGTTCTTAGTGTAGAAAAGGTAGCTAAGATCCGGAAAATCCTTAATTCCAGTTAAGATCACATGAAACACTGTATGAATCCTATATTCTTTACTTAAAAAAGACTAGAGTGGTAAATTTGTGTTATACAAGGCAGAATACCATTGAAATAGAGAAAGAAATACGTTCGGCAGCTTTGGAAAGCCTTACAATTCACTGAAATGTAGTACTACACTCTATAACACAGTTGAGAGACAATGTTCCCGAGCTGCCTCAGTTCATAACAGTGTGTAGGAAGTTGTTTGATAAAGAGTGCAAAGAATATACTTGGACCAGAAGGCAGAATATAGGAAACTACATGAAAACATGAATAATTTAGTGAAAATGACTGTAAACAGATGAGAACTTGTTTAGAACAGCTGAAAGAGATTCTCCAAGTCAGTTCTTAGTGTAGAAAAGGTAGCTAAGATCCGGCAAATCCTTAATTCCAGTTAAGATCACATGAAACACTGTATGAATCCTATATTCTTTACGTAAAGGAGACTAGAGTGCTAAATGTGTGTTATACAAGGCAGAATACCATTGAAATAGAGAAAGAAACACATTCAGCAGCTTTGGAAAGCCTTACACTTCATTGAAATGTAGTACTACACTCTATAACACAGTAGAGAGACAATGTTCCCGAGCTGCCTCAGTTCCTAACAGTCTGTAGGAAGTTGTTTGATAAAGTGGGCAAAGATTATACTTGTGCCAGAAGTCAAAATATAGGAAACTACATGAGAACATGGATAATTTAGACAAAATGATTGTAAACTGATGAGAACTCGTTTAGAATAACTGAAAGAGATTCTCCAAGTCAGTTCTTAGTGTAGAAAAGGAAGCTAAGAACCGAGAAATCCTTAATTCGAGTTAAGATCACATGAAACACTGTATGAATCCTATATTCTTAACTAAAAGGAGACTAGAGTGGTAAATGTGTGTTATACAAGGCAGAATCCCATTGAAATAAAGAAAGAAACACGTTCTGCAGCTTTGGAAAGCCTTACACTTCACTGAAATGTAGTACTACACTTTATGACACAGTTGAGAGACAATGTTCCCGAGCTGCGTCAGTTCATAACAGTGTGTAGGAAATTCTTGGATAAAGTGGGCAAAGATTATACTTGTGCCAGAAGTCAGAATATAGGAAACTACATGAAAACATCGATAATTTAGAGAAAATGACTGTAAATTGATGAGAACTCGTTTAGAATAGCTGAAAGAGATTCTCCAAGTCAGTTCTTAGTGTACAAAAGGAAGCTAAGATCCGGGAAATCCTTAATTTGAGTTAAGATCACATGAAACACTGTATGAATCCTATAATCTTTACTTAAAGGAGACTAGACTGGTAAGTGTGTGTTATACAAGGCAGAATACCATTGAAATAGAGAAAGAAACGTGTTCGGCAGCTTTGGAAAGCCTTACAATTCACTGAAATGTAGTACTACACTCTATAAACCAGTTGGGAGACAATGTTCCCCAGCTGCCTCAGTTCATAACAGTGTGTAGGAAGTTGTTTGATAAAGTGGGCAAAGATTATACTTGTGCCAGAAGTCAGAATATAGGAAACTACATGATAACATGGAGAATTTAGAGAAAATGACTGTAAACTGATGAGAACTCGTTTAGAATAGCTGAAAGCGCTTCTCCAAGTCAGTTCTTAGTGTAGAAAAGGTATCTAAGATCCGGGAAAACTTTAATCGACTTAAGATCACATGAAACACTGTATGAATCCTATATTCTTTACCTAAAGGAGACTAGAGTGGTAAATGTGTGTTATACAAGGCAGAATACCATTGAAATAGAGAAAGAAACATGGTCGGCAGCTTTGGAAAGCCTTACACTTCACTGAAATGTAGTACTACACTCTATAACACAGTTGAGAGACAATGTTCCTGAGATGCCTCAGTTCATCACAGTGTGTAGGAAGTTTTTTGATGAAGTGTGCATAGATTATACTTGGACCAGAAGGCAGAATATAGGAAACTACATGAAAACATGAATAATTCAGTGAAAATGACTGTAAACAGATGAGGACTTGTTTAAAAGAGCTGAAAGTGATTATCCAAGTCAGTTCTTAGTGTAGAAAAGGTAGCTAAGATCCGGGAAATCCTTAATTCGAGTTAAGATCACATGAAACACTGTATGAAAACTATATTCTTTACTTAAAGGAGACTAGAGTGGTAAATGTGTGTTATACAAGGCAGAATCCCATTGAAATAGAGAAAGAAACACGTTCCGCAGCTTTGGAAAGCCTTACACTTCACTGAAATGTAGTACTACACTCTATAACACAGTTGAGAGACAATGTTCCCGAGCTGCCTCAGTTCATAACAGTGTGTAGGAAGTTGTTTGATATAGTGGGCAAAGCGTATACTTGGACCAGAAGGCAGAATATAGGAAACTACATGAAAACATTAATAATTCAGTGAAAATGACTGTAAACAGATAAGAACTTGTTTAGAACAGCTGAAAGAGATTCTGCAAGTCAGTTCTTAGTGTAGAAAAGATAGCTAAGATCCTGAAAATCTTTAATGGAGTTAACATCACGTGAAACACTGTATGAATCCTATATTCTTTACCTAAAGGAGACTAGAATGGTAAATGGGTGTTATACAAGGCAGAATGCCATTGAAATAGAGAAAGAAACAGGTTCGGCAGCTTTGGAAAGCCTTACAATTCACTGAAATGTAGTACTACACTCTATAACACAGTTGAGAGACAATGTTCCCGAGCTGCCTCAGTTCATAACAGTGTGTAGGAAGTTGTTTGATAAAGAGTGCAAAGAATATACTTGGACCAGAAGGCAGAATATAGGAAACTACATGAAAACATGAATAATTTAGTGAAAATGACTGTAAACAGATGAGAACTTGTTTAGAACAGCTGAAAGAGATTCTCCAAGTCAGTTCTTAGTGTAGAAAAGGTAGCTAAGATCCGGGAAATCCTTAATTCGAGTTAAGATCACATGAAACACTGTAGGAATCCTATATTCTTTACGTAAAGGAGACTAGAGTGCTAAATGTGTGTTATACAAGGCAGAATACCATTGAAATAGAGAAAGAAACACATTCAGCAGCTTTGGAAAGCCTTACACTTCATTGAAATGTAGTACTACACTCTATAACACAGTTGAGGGACAATGTTCCCGAGCTGCCTCAGTTCGTAACAGTGTGTAGGAAGTTGTTTGATAAAGTGGGCAAAGATTATACTTGTGCCAGAAGTGAGAATATAGGAAACTACATGAGAACATGGATAATTTACAGAAAATGATTGTAAACTGATGAGAACTCGTTTAGAATAACTGAAAGAGATTCTCCAAGTCAGTTCTTAGTGTAGAAAAGGAAGCTAAGATCCGGGAAATCCTTAATTCGAGTTAAGATCACATGAAACACTGTATGAATCCTATATTCTTTACTTAAAGGAGACTAGACTGGTAAATGTGTGTTATACAAGGCAGAATACCATTGAAAAAGAGAAAGAAACATGTTCGGCAGCTTTGGAAAGCCTTACACTTCACTGAAATGTAGTACTACACTCTATAACACAGTTGGGAGACAATGTTCCCTAGCTGCCTCAATTCATAACCGTGTGTAGGAAGTTGTTTGATAAAGTGGGCAAAGATTATACTTGTGCCAGAAGTCAGAATATAGGAAACTACATGAAAACATGGAGAATTTAGAGAAAATGACTGTAAACTGATGAGAACTCATTTAGAATAGCTGAAAGAGATTCTCCAAGTCAGTTCTTAGTGTAGAAAAGGTAGCTAAGATCCGGGAAAACTTTAATCGACTTAAGATCACATGAAACACTGTATGAATCCTATATTCTTTACTTAAAAAAGACTAGAGTGGTAAATGTGTGTTATACAAGGCAGAATACCATTGAAATAGAGAAAGAAACACGTTCGGCAGCTTTGTAAAGCCTTACACTTCTCTGAAATGTAGTACTACACTCTATAACACAGTTGAGAGACAATGTTCCCGAGCTGCCTCAGTTCATAACAGTGTGTAGGAAGTTGTTTGATAAAGAGTGCAAAGAATATACTTGGACCAGAAGGCAGAATATAGGAAACTACATGAAAACATGAATAATTTAGTGAAAATGACTGTAAACTGATGAGAACTCGTTTAGAACAGCTGAGATTCTCCAAGTCAGTTCTTAGTGTAGAAAAGGTAGCTAAGATCCGGAAAATCCTTAATTCCAGTTAAGATCACATGAAACACTGTATGAATCCTATATTCTTTACTTAAAAAAGACTAGAGTGGTAAATTTGTGTTATACAAGGCAGAATACCATTGAAATAGAGAAAGAAATACGTTCGGCAGCTTTGGAAAGCCTTACAATTCACTGAAATGTAGTACTACACTCTATAACACAGTTGAGAGACAATGTTCCCGAGCTGCCTCAGTTCATAACAGTGTGTAGGAAGTTGTTTGATAAAGAGTGCAAAGAATATACTTGGACCAGAAGGCAGAATATAGGAAACTACATGAAAACATGAATAATTTAGTGAAAATGACTGTAAACAGATGAGAACTTGTTTAGAACAGCTGAAAGAGATTCTCCAAGTCAGTTCTTAGTGTAGAAAAGGTAGCTAAGATCCGGCAAATCCTTAATTCCAGTTAAGATCACATGAAACACTGTATGAATCCTATATTCTTTACGTAAAGGAGACTAGAGTGCTAAATGTGTGTTATACAAGGCAGAATACCATTGAAATAGAGAAAGAAACACATTCAGCAGCTTTGGAAAGCCTTACACTTCATTGAAATGTAGTACTACACTCTATAACACAGTAGAGAGACAATGTTCCCGAGCTGCCTCAGTTCCTAACAGTCTGTAGGAAGTTGTTTGATAAAGTGGGCAAAGATTATACTTGTGCCAGAAGTCAAAATATAGGAAACTACATGAGAACATGGATAATTTAGACAAAATGATTGTAAACTGATGAGAACTCGTTTAGAATAACTGAAAGAGATTCTCCAAGTCAGTTCTTAGTGTAGAAAAGGAAGCTAAGAACCGAGAAATCCTTAATTCGAGTTAAGATCACATGAAACACTGTATGAATCCTATATTCTTAACTAAAAGGAGACTAGAGTGGTAAATGTGTGTTATACAAGGCAGAATCCCATTGAAATAAAGAAAGAAACACGTTCTGCAGCTTTGGAAAGCCTTACACTTCACTGAAATGTAGTACTACACTTTATGACACAGTTGAGAGACAATGTTCCCGAGCTGCGTCAGTTCATAACAGTGTGTAGGAAATTCTTGGATAAAGTGGGCAAAGATTATACTTGTGCCAGAAGTCAGAATATAGGAAACTACATGAAAACATCGATAATTTAGAGAAAATGACTGTAAATTGATGAGAACTCGTTTAGAATAGCTGAAAGAGATTCTCCAAGTCAGTTCTTAGTGTACAAAAGGAAGCTAAGATCCGGGAAATCCTTAATTTGAGTTAAGATCACATGAAACACTGTATGAATCCTATAATCTTTACTTAAAGGAGACTAGACTGGTAAGTGTGTGTTATACAAGGCAGAATACCATTGAAATAGAGAAAGAAACGTGTTCGGCAGCTTTGGAAAGCCTTACAATTCACTGAAATGTAGTACTACACTCTATAAACCAGTTGGGAGACAATGTTCCCCAGCTGCCTCAGTTCATAACAGTGTGTAGGAAGTTGTTTGATAAAGTGGGCAAAGATTATACTTGTGCCAGAAGTCAGAATATAGGAAACTACATGATAACATGGAGAATTTAGAGAAAATGACTGTAAACTGATGAGAACTCGTTTAGAATAGCTGAAAGCGCTTCTCCAAGTCAGTTCTTAGTGTAGAAAAGGTATCTAAGATCCGGGAAAACTTTAATCGACTTAAGATCACATGAAACACTGTATGAATCCTATATTCTTTACCTAAAGGAGACTAGAGTGGTAAATGTGTGTTATACAAGGCAGAATACCATTGAAATAGAGAAAGAAACATGGTCGGCAGCTTTGGAAAGCCTTACACTTCACTGAAATGTAGTACTACACTCTATAACACAGTTGAGAGACAATGTTCCTGAGATGCCTCAGTTCATCACAGTGTGTAGGAAGTTTTTTGATGAAGTGTGCATAGATTATACTTGGACCAGAAGGCAGAATATAGGAAACTACATGAAAACATGAATAATTCAGTGAAAATGACTGTAAACAGATGAGGACTTGTTTAAAAGAGCTGAAAGTGATTATCCAAGTCAGTTCTTAGTGTAGAAAAGGTAGCTAAGATCCGGGAAATCCTTAATTCGAGTTAAGATCACATGAAACACTGTATGAAAACTATATTCTTTACTTAAAGGAGACTAGAGTGGTAAATGTGTGTTATACAAGGCAGAATCCCATTGAAATAGAGAAAGAAACACGTTCCGCAGCTTTGGAAAGCCTTACACTTCACTGAAATGTAGTACTACACTCTATAACACAGTTGAGAGACAATGTTCCCGAGCTGCCTCAGTTCATAACAGTGTGTAGGAAGTTGTTTGATATAGTGGGCAAAGCGTATACTTGGACCAGAAGGCAGAATATAGGAAACTACATGAAAACATTAATAATTCAGTGAAAATGACTGTAAACAGATAAGAACTTGTTTAGAACAGCTGAAAGAGATTCTGCAAGTCAGTTCTTAGTGTAGAAAAGATAGCTAAGATCCTGAAAATCTTTAATGGAGTTAACATCACGTGAAACACTGTATGAATCCTATATTCTTTACCTAAAGGAGACTAGAATGGTAAATGGGTGTTATACAAGGCAGAATGCCATTGAAATAGAGAAAGAAACAGGTTCGGCAGCTTTGGAAAGCCTTACACTTCACTGAAATGTACTACTACACTCTATAACACAGTTGAGAGACAATGTTCCCGAGCTGCCTCAGTTCATAACAGTGTGTAGGAAGTTGTTGGTTAAAGTGGGCAAAGCTTTTACTTGGACCAGAAGTCAGAATATAGGAAACTACATGAAAACATGGAGAATTTAGAGAAAATGACTGTAAACTGATGAGAACTCGTTTAGAATAGCTGAAAGAGATTCTCCAAGTCAGTTCTTAGTGTAGAAAAGGTAGCTAAGATCCGGGAAAACTTTAATCGACTTAAGATCACATGAAACACTGTATGAATCCTATATTCTTTACCTAAAGGAGACTAGAGTGGTAAATGTGTGTTATACAAGGCAGAATACCATTGAAATAGAGAAAGAAACATGGTCGGCAGCTTTGGAAAGCCTTACACTTAACTGAAATGTAGTACTACACTCTATAACACAGTTGAGAGACAATGTTCCCGAGCTGCCTCAGTTCATCACAGTGTGTAGGAAGTTGTTTGATGAAGTGTGCAAAGATTATACCTGGGCCAGAAGGCACAATATAGGAAACTACATGAAAACATGAATAATTCAGTGAAAATGACTGTAAACAGATGAGAACTTGTTTAAAACAGCTGAAAGAGATTCTCCAAGTCAGTTCTTAGTGTAGAAAAGGTAGCTAAGATCCGGGAAATCCTTAATTCGAGTTAAGATCACATGAAACACTGTATGAAAACTATATTCTTTACTGAAAGGAGACTAGAGTGGTAAATGTGTGTTATACAAGGCAGAATACCATTGAAATAGATAAAGAAATACGTTCGGCAGCTTTGGAAAGCCTTACAATTCAGTGAAATGTAGTACTACACTCTATAACACAGTTGAGAGACAATGTTCCCGAGCTGCCTCAGTTCATAACAGTGTGTAGGAAGTTGTTTGATAAAGAGTGCAAAGAATATACTTGGACCAGAAGGCAGAATATAGGAAACTACATGAAAACATGAATAATTTAGTGAAAATGACTGTAAACAGATGAGGACTTGTTTAAAAGAGCTGAAAGTGATTATCCAAGTCAGTTCTTAGTGTAGAAAAGGTAGCTAAGATCCGGGAAATCCTTAATTGGAGTTAAGATCACATGAAACACTGTATGAAAACTATATTCTTTACTTAAAGGAGACTAGAGTGGTAAATGTGTGTTATACAAGGCAGAATCCCATTGAAATAGAGAAAGAAACACGTTCCCCAGCTTTGGAAAGCCTTACACTTCACTGAAATGTAGTACTACACTCTATATCACAGTTGAGAGACAATGTTCCCGAGCTTCCTCAGTTCATCACAGTGTGTAGGAAGTTGTTTGATGAAGTGTGCAAAGATTATACTTGGACCCTAAGACAGAATATAGGAAACTACATGAAAACATGAATAATTCAGTGAAAATGACTGTAAACAGATAACTTGTTTAGAACAACTCAAAGAGCTTCTCCAAGTCAGTTCTTAGTGTAGAAAAGGTAGGTAAGATCCGGGAAATCCTTAATTCGAGTTAAGATCACATGAAACACTGTATGAATCCTATATTCTTTACTTAAAAAAGACTATAGTGGGAAATGTGTGTTATACAAGGCAGAATACCATTGAAATAGAGAAAGAAACACGTTCCGCAGCTTTGGAAAGCCTTACACTTCACTGAAATGTAGTACTACACTCTATAACACATTTGCGAGACAATGTTCCCGAGCTGCATCAGTTCATAACAGTGTGAAGGAAGTTGTTTGATAAAGTGGGCAAAGATTATACCTGTGCCAGAAGTCAGAATATAGGAAACTACATGAAAACATGGATAATTCAGAGAAAATGACTGTAAGCAAATGAGAACTCATTTAGAACAACTGAAAGAGATTCTCCAAGTCAGTTCTTAGTGTAGAAAAGGTAGCTAAGATCCGGGAAATCCTTAATTCGAGTTAAGATCACATGAAACACTGTATGAATCCTATATTCTTTACCTAAAGGAGACTAGAGTGGTAAATGTGTGTTATACAAGGCAGAATCCCATTGAAATAGAGAAAGAAACACTTTCGGCAGCTTTTGAAAACCTTACACTTCACTGAAATGTAATACTACACTGTATAACACAGTTGAGACACAATGTTCCCGAGCTGCCTCAGTTCATAACAGTGTGTAGGAAATGTTTGATAAAGCGTGCAAAGTTTATACTTGGACCAGAAGGCAGAATATAGGAAACTACATGAAAACATGAATAATTCAGTGAAAATGACAGTAAACAGATGAGAACTTGTTTAGAACAGCTGAAAGACATTCTCCAAGTCAGTTCTTAGTGTAGAAAAGGTAGCTAAGATCCGGGAAATACTTAATTCGAGTTAACATCACATGAAACACTGTATTAATCCTATATTCTTTACTTAAAGGAGACTAGAGTGGTAAATGTGTGTTATACAAGGCAGAATACCATTGAAATAGAGAAAGAAACATGTTCGGCAGCTTTGGAAAGCCTTACACTTCACTGAAATGTAGTACTACACTCTATAACACCGTTGAGAGACAATGTTCCCGAGCTGCCTCAGTTCATAACAGTGTGTAGGAAGATTTTGATAACGTGGTCAAAGATTATCCTTGCGCCAGAATGCAGAATACAGGAAACTACATGAAAACATGGAAAATTCAGAGAAAATGACTGTAAACTGATAAGAACTTATTTAGAACAGCTGAAAGAGATTCTCCAAGTCAGTTCTTAGTGTAGAAAAGATAGCTAAGATCCGGAAAATCTTTAATCAAGTTAACATCACATGAAACACTGTATGAATCCTATATTCTTTGCCTAAAGGAGACTAGATTGGTAAATGTGTGTTATACAAGGCAGAATGCCATTGAAATAGAGAAAGGAACATGTTCGGCAGCTTTGGAAAGCCTTACACTTCACTGAAATGTAGTACTACACTCTATAACACAGTTGAGAGACAATGTTCCCGAGCTGCCTCAGTTCATAACACTTTGTAGGAAGTTGTTTAATAAAGTGTGCAAAGATTATACTTGGTCCAGAAGGCAGAATACAGGAAACTACATGAAAACATGAATAATTCAGTGAACATGACTGTAAACAGATGAGAACTTGTTTAAAACACCTGAAAGAGATTCTCCAAGCCCGTTCTTAGTGTAGAAAAGGTAGCTAAGATCCTGGAAATACTTAATTCGAGTTAAGATCACATGAAACACTGTATGAAAACTATATTCTTTACTTAAAGGAAACTAGAGTGCTAAATGTGTCTTATACAAGGCAGAATACCATTGAAATAGAGAAAGAAACATGGTCGGCAGCTTTGGAAAGCCTTACACTTCACTGAAATGTAGTACTACACTCTATAACACAGTTGGGAGACAATGTTCCCTAGCTGCCTCAGTTCATAACAGTGTGTAGGAAGTTGTTTGATAAAGTGGGCAAAGATTATACTTGTGCTAGAAGTCAGAATATAGGAAACTACATTAAAACATGGAGAATTTAGAGAAAATGACTGTAAACTGATGAGAACTCGTTTAGAATAGCTGAAAGATATTCGCCAAGTCAGTTCTTAGTGTAGAAAAGGTAGCTAAGATCCGGAAAATCTTTAATCAAGTTAACATCACATGAAACACTGTATGAATTCTATATTCTTTGCCTAAAGGAGACTAGAGTGGTAAATGTGTGTTATACAAGGCAGAATACCATTGAAATAGAGAAAGAAACAAGTTCAGCAGCTTTGGAAAGCCTTACACTTCACTGAAATGTAGTACTAAACTCTATAACACAGTTGAGAGACAATGTTCCCGAGCTGCCTCAGTTCATAACAGTGTGTAGGAAGTTGTTTGATAAAGTGTGCAAAGATTATACTTGGTCCAGAAGGCAGAATACAGGAAACTACATGAAAACATGAATAATTCAGTGAAAATGACTGTAAACAGATGAGAACTTGTTTAAAACAGCTGAAAGAGATTCTCCAAGTCAGTTCTTAGTGTAGAAAAGGTAGCTAAGATCCGGGAAATCCTTAATTCGAGTTAAGATCACATGAAACACTGTATGAAAACTATATTCTTTACTGAAAGGAGACTAGAGTGCTAAATGTGTGTTATACAAGGCAGAATCTCATTGAAATAGAGAAAGAAACACGTTCCACAGCTTTGGAAAGCCTTACACTTCACTGAAATGTAGTACTACACTGTATAACACAGTTGAGAGACAATGTTCCCGAGCTGCCTCACTTCATAACAGTGTGTAGGAAGTTGATTGATATAGTGGGCAAAGCGTATACTTGGACCAGAAGACAGAATATAGGAAACTACATGAAAACATGAATAATTCAGTTAAAATGACTCTAAAAAGATAAGAACTTGTTTAGAACAGCTGAAAGAGATTCTCCAAGTCAGTTCTTAGTGTAGAAAAGGTAGCTAAGATCCGGGAAATCCTTAATTCGAGTTAAGATCACATGAAACACTGTATGAATCCTATATTCTTTACTTAAAGGAGACTAGACTGGTAAATGTGTGTTATACAAGGCAGAATACCATTGAAATAGAGAAAGAAACATGTTCGGCAGCTTTGGAAAGCCTTACACTTCACTGAAATATAGTACTACACTCTATAACACATTTGAGAGACAATGTTCCCGAGCTGCCTCAGTTCATAACAGTGTGTAGGAAGTTGTTTGATATAGTGGGCAAAGATTATACTTGTGCTAGAAGTCAGAATATAGGAAACTACATGAAAACATGGAGAATTTAGAGAAAATGACTGTACACTGATGAGAACTCGTTTAGAATAGCTGAAAGAGATTCTCCAAGTCAGTTCTTAGTGTAGAAAAGGTAGCTAAGATCCGGGAAAACTTTAGTCGAGTTAAGATCACATGAAACACTGTATGAATCCTATATTCTTTACCTAAAGGAGACTAGAGTGGTAAATGTGTGTTATACAAGGCAGAATACCATTGAAATAGAGAAAGAAACATGTTCGGCAGCTTTGGAAAGCCTTACACTTCACTGAAATGTAGTACTACACTCTATAACACAGTTGAGAGACAATGTTCCCGAGCTGCCTCAGTTCATCACAGTGTGTAGGAAGTTGTTTGATGAAGTGTGCAAAGATTATATTTGGACCAGTAGGCAGAATATAGGAAACTACATGAAAACATGAATAATTCAGTGAAAATGACTGTAAACAGATGAGAACTTGTTTAGAACAGCTGAAAGAGATTCTCCAAGTCAGTTCTTAGTGTAGAAAAGATAGCTAAGATCCGGAAAATCATTAATCGGGTTAACATCACGTGAAACACTGTATGAATCCTATATTCTTTACCTAAAGGAGACTAGAATGGTAAATGTGTGTTATACAAGGCAGAATACCATTGAAATAGAGAAAGAAACAGGTTCGGCAGCTTTGGAAAGCCTTACACTTCACTGAAATGTAGTACTACACTCTATAACACCATTGAGAGACAATGTTCCCGAGCTGCCTCAGTTCATAACAGTGTGTAGGAAGATTTTGATAACGTGGGCAAAGATTATCCTTGCGCCAGAAGGCAGAATATGGGAAACTACATGAAAACATGGAAAATTCAGAGAAAATGACTGTAAACAGATGAGAACTTTTTTAAAACACCTGAACGATATTCTCCAAGTCCGTTCTTAGTGTAGAAAAGCAAGCTAAGATCCGGGAAATCCTTAATTCGAGTTAAGATCACATGAAACACTGTATGAATCCTATATTCTTTACTTAAAGGAGACTAGACTGGTAAATGTGTGTTATACAAGGCAGAATACCATTGAAAAAGAGAAAGAAACATGTTCTGCAGCTTTGGAAAGCCTTACACGTCACTGAAATGTAGTACTACACTCTATAACACAGTTGAGAGACAATGTTCCCGAGCTTCCTCAGTTCATAACAGTGTGTAGGAAGTTGTTTGATGAAGTGGGCAAAGATTATACTTGTGCCAGAAGTCAGAATATAGGAAACTACATGAAAACATGGAGAATTTAGAGAAAATGACTGTAAACTGATGAGAACTCGTTTAGAATAGCTGAAAGAGATTCTCCAAGTCAGTTCTTAGTGTAGAAAAGGTAGCTAAGATCCGGGAAAGCTTTAATCGAGTTAAGATCACATGAAACACTGTATGAATCCTATATTCTTCACCTAAAGGAGACTAGAGTGGTAAATGTGTGTTATACAAGGCAGAATACCATTTAAATAGAGAAAGAAACATGTTCGGCAGCTTTGGAAAGCCTTACACGTCACTGAAATGTAGTACTACACTCTATAACACAGTTGAGAGACAATGTTCCCGAGCTTCCTCAGTTCATCACAGTGTGTAGGAAGTTGTTTGATGAAGTGTGCAAAGATTATACTTGGACCAGAAGGCAGAATATAGAAAACTCCATGAAAACATGAATAATTCAGTGAAAATGACTGTAAACAGATGAGAACTTGTTTAAAACAGCTGAAAGAGATTCTCCAAGTCAGTTCTTAGTGTAGAAAAGGTAGCTAAGATCCAGGAAATCCTTAATTCGAGTTAAGATCACATGAAACACTGTATTAAAACTATATTCTTTACTGAAAGGAGACTAGAGTGGTAAATGTGTGTTATACAAGGCAGAATCCCATTGAAATAGAGAAAGAAACACGTTCCACAGCTTTAGAAAGCCTTACACTTCACTGAAATGTAGTACTACACTCTATAACACAGTTGAGAGACAATGTTCCCGAGCTGTCTCAGTTCATAACAGTGTGTAGGAAGTTGTTTGATATAGTGGGCAAAGCGTATACTTGGACCAGAAGACAGAATATAGGAAACTACATGAAAACATGAATAATTCAGTTAAAATGACTCTAAAAAGATAAGAACTTGTTTGGAACAGCTGAAAGAGCTTCTCCAAGTCAGTTCTTAGTGTAGAAAAGGTAGCTAAGATCCGGGAAATCCTTAATTCGAGTTAAGATCACATGAAACACTGTATGAAAACTATATTCTTTACTGAAAGGAGACTAGAGTGGTAAATGTGTGATATACAAGGCAGAATCCCATTGAAATAGAGAAAGAAACACATTCCGCAGCTTTGGAAAGACTTACACTTCACTGAAATGTAGTACTACACTCTATAACACCGTTGAGAGACAATGTTCCCGAGCTGCCTCAGTTCATAACAGTGTTTAGGAAGATTTTGATAACGTGGGCAAAGATTATCCTTGCGCCAGAAGGCAGAATATAGGAAACTACATGAAAACATGGAAAATTCAGAGAAAATGACTGTAAACTGATAAGAACTTATTTAGAACAGCTGAAAGAGATTCTCCAAGTCAGTTCTTAGTGTACAAAAGGTAGCTAAGATCCGGAAAATCTTTAATCAAGTTAACATCACATGAAACACTGTATAAATCCCATATTCTTTGCCTAAAGGAGACTAGAGTGGTAAATGTGTGTTATACAAGGCAGAATACCATTGAAATAGATAAAGGAACATGTTCGGCAGCTTTGGAAAGCCTTACACTTCACTGAAATGTAGTACTACACTCTATAACACAGTTGAGAGACAATGTTCCCGAGCTGCCTCAGTTCATAACAGTGTCTAGGAAGTTGTTTGATAAAGTGTGCAAAGATTATACTTGGTCCAGAAGGCAGAATACAGGAAACTACATGAAAACATGAATAATTCAGTGAAAATGACTGTAAACAGATGAGAACTTGTTTAAAACACCTGAAAGAGATTCTCCAAGTCCGTTCTTACTGTAGAAAAGGTAGCTAAGATCCTGGAAATACTTAATTCGAGTTAAGATCACATGAAACACTGTATGAAAACTATATTCTTTACTTAAAGGAGACTAGAGTGCTAAATGTGTGTTATACAAGGCAGAATACCATTGAAATAGAGAAAGAAACATGTTCGGCAGCTTTGGAAAGCCTTACACTTCACTGAAATGTAGTACTACACTCTATAACACAGTTGAGAGACAATGATCCGGAGCTGCGTCAGTTCATAACAGTGTGTAGGAAGTTGTTGGATAAAGTGGGCAAAGATTATACTTGTGCCAGAAGTCAGAATATAGGAAACTACATGAAAACATCGATAATTTAGAGAAAATGACTGTAAACTGATGAGAACTCGTTTAGAACAGCTGAAAGAGATTCTCCAAGTCAATTCTTAGTGTAGAAAAGGTAGCTAAGATCCGGGAAATCCTTAATTCCAGTTAAGATCACATGAAACACTGTATGAATTCTATATTCTTTACTTAAAAAAGACTAGAGTGGTAAATGTGTGTTATACAAGGCAGAATACCATTGAAATAGAGAAAGAAACATGTTTGGCAGCTTTGGAAAGCCTTACACTTCACTGAAATGTAGTACTACACTCTATAACACAGTTGAGAGACAATGTTCTCGAGCTGCCTCAATTCATAACAGTGTGTAGGAAGTTGTTTGATAAAGTGGGCAAAGATTATACTTGTGCCAGAAGTCAGAATATAGGAAACTACATGAAAACATGAATAATTCAGTTAAAATGACTCTAAAAAGATAAGAACTTGTTTGGAACAGCTGAAAGAGCTTCTCCAAGTCAGTTCTTAGTGTAGAAAAGGTAGCTAAGATCCGGGAAAACTTTAGTCGAGTTAAGATCACATGAAACACTGTATGAATCCTATATTCTTTACCTAAAGGAGACTAGAGTGGTAAATGTGTGTTATACAAGGCAGAATACCATTGAAATAGAGAAAGAAACATGTTCGGCAGCTTTGGAAAGCCTTACACTTCACTGAAATGTAGTACTACACTCTATAACACAGTTGAGAGACAATGTTCCCGAGCTGCCTCAGTTCATCACAGTGTGTAGGAAGTTGTTTGATGAAGTGTGCAAAGATTATATTTGGACCAGTAGGCAGAATATAGGAAACTACATGAAAACATGAATAATTCAGTGAAAATGACTGTAAACAGATGAGAACTTGTTTAGAACAGCTGAAAGAGATTCTCCAAGTCAGTTCTTAGTGTAGAAAAGATAGCTAAGATCCGGAAAATCATTAATCGGGTTAACATCACGTGAAACACTGTATGAATCCTATATTCTTTACCTAAAGGAGACTAGAATGGTAAATGTGTGTTATACAAGGCAGAATACCATTGAAATAGAGAAAGAAACAGGTTCGGCAGCTTTGGAAAGCCTTACACTTCACTGAAATGTAGTACTACACTCTATAACACCATTGAGAGACAATGTTCCCGAGCTGCCTCAGTTCATAACAGTGTGTAGGAAGATTTTGATAACGTGGGCAAAGATTATCCTTGCGCCAGAAGGCAGAATATGGGAAACTACATGAAAACATGGAAAATTCAGAGAAAATGACTGTAAACAGATGAGAACTTTTTTAAAACACCTGAACGATATTCTCCAAGTCCGTTCTTAGTGTAGAAAAGCAAGCTAAGATCCGGGAAATCCTTAATTCGAGTTAAGATCACATGAAACACTGTATGAATCCTATATTCTTTACTTAAAGGAGACTAGACTGGTAAATGTGTGTTATACAAGGCAGAATACCATTGAAAAAGAGAAAGAAACATGTTCTGCAGCTTTGGAAAGCCTTACACGTCACTGAAATGTAGTACTACACTCTATAACACAGTTGAGAGACAATGTTCCCGAGCTTCCTCAGTTCATAACAGTGTGTAGGAAGTTGTTTGATGAAGTGGGCAAAGATTATACTTGTGCCAGAAGTCAGAATATAGGAAACTAGATGAAAACATGGAGAATTTAGAGAAAATGACTGTAAACTGATGAGAACTCGTTTAGAATAGCTGAAAGAGATTCTCCAAGTCAGTTCTTAGTGTAGAAAAGGTAGCTAAGATCCGGGAAAGCTTTAATCGAGTTAAGATCACATGAAACACTGTATGAATCCTATATTCTTCACCTAAAGGAGACTAGAGTGGTAAATGTGTGTTATACAAGGCAGAATACCATTTAAATAGAGAAAGAAACATGTTCGGCAGCTTTGGAAAGCCTTACACGTCACTGAAATGTAGTACTACACTCTATAACACAGTTGAGAGACAATGTTCCCGAGCTTCCTCAGTTCATCACAGTGTGTAGGAAGTTGTTTGATGAAGTGTGCAAAGATTATACTTGGACCAGAAGGCAGAATATAGAAAACTCCATGAAAACATGAATAATTCAGTGAAAATGACTGTAAACAGATGAGAACTTGTTTAAAACAGCTGAAAGAGATTCTCCAAGTCAGTTCTTAGTGTAGAAAAGGTAGCTAAGATCCAGGAAATCCTTAATTCGAGTTAAGATCACATGAAACACTGTATTAAAACTATATTCTTTACTGAAAGGAGACTAGAGTGGTAAATGTGTGTTATACAAGGCAGAATCCCATTGAAATAGAGAAAGAAACACGTTCCACAGCTTTAGAAAGCCTTACACTTCACTGAAATGTAGTACTACACTCTATAACACAGTTGAGAGACAATGTTCCCGAGCTGTCTCAGTTCATAACAGTGTGTAGGAAGTTGTTTGATATAGTGGGCAAAGCGTATACTTGGACCAGAAGACAGAATATAGGAAACTACATGAAAACATGAATAATTCAGTTAAAATGACTCTAAAAAGATAAGAACTTGTTTGGAACAGCTGAAAGAGCTTCTCCAAGTCAGTTCTTAGTGTAGAAAAGGTAGCTAAGATCCGGGAAATCCTTAATTCGAGTTAAGATCACATGAAACACTGTATGAAAACTATATTCTTTACTGAAAGGAGACTAGAGTGGTAAATGTGTGATATACAAGGCAGAATCCCATTGAAATAGAGAAAGAAACACATTCCGCAGCTTTGGAAAGACTTACACTTCACTGAAATGTAGTACTACACTCTATAACACCGTTGAGAGACAATGTTCCCGAGCTGCCTCAGTTCATAACAGTGTTTAGGAAGATTTTGATAACGTGGGCAAAGATTATCCTTGCGCCAGAAGGCAGAATATAGGAAACTACATGAAAACATGGAAAATTCAGAGAAAATGACTGTAAACTGATAAGAACTTATTTAGAACAGCTGAAAGAGATTCTCCAAGTCAGTTCTTAGTGTACAAAAGGTAGCTAAGATCCGGAAAATCTTTAATCAAGTTAACATCACATGAAACACTGTATAAATCCCATATTCTTTGCCTAAAGGAGACTAGAGTGGTAAATGTGTGTTATACAAGGCAGAATACCATTGAAATAGATAAAGGAACATGTTCGGCAGCTTTGGAAAGCCTTACACTTCACTGAAATGTAGTACTACACTCTATAACACAGTTGAGAGACAATGTTCCCGAGCTGCCTCAGTTCATAACAGTGTCTAGGAAGTTGTTTGATAAAGTGTGCAAAGATTATACTTGGTCCAGAAGGCAGAATACAGGAAACTACATGAAAACATGAATAATTCAGTGAAAATGACTGTAAACAGATGAGAACTTGTTTAAAACACCTGAAAGAGATTCTCCAAGTCCGTTCTTACTGTAGAAAAGGTAGCTAAGATCCTGGAAATACTTAATTCGAGTTAAGATCACATGAAACACTGTATGAAAACTATATTCTTTACTTAAAGGAGACTAGAGTGCTAAATGTGTGTTATACAAGGCAGAATACCATTGAAATAGAGAAAGAAACATGTTCGGCAGCTTTGGAAAGCCTTACACTTCACTGAAATGTAGTACTACACTCTATAACACAGTTGAGAGACAATGATCCGGAGCTGCGTCAGTTCATAACAGTGTGTAGGAAGTTGTTGGATAAAGTGGGCAAAGATTATACTTGTGCCAGAAGTCAGAATATAGGAAACTACATGAAAACATCGATAATTTAGAGAAAATGACTGTAAACTGATGAGAACTCGTTTAGAACAGCTGAAAGAGATTCTCCAAGTCAATTCTTAGTGTAGAAAAGGTAGCTAAGATCCGGGAAATCCTTAATTCCAGTTAAGATCACATGAAACACTGTATGAATTCTATATTCTTTACTTAAAAAAGACTAGAGTGGTAAATGTGTGTTATACAAGGCAGAATACCATTGAAATAGAGAAAGAAACATGTTTGGCAGCTTTGGAAAGCCTTACACTTCACTGAAATGTAGTACTACACTCTATAACACAGTTGAGAGACAATGTTCTCGAGCTGCCTCAGTTCATAACAGTGTGTAGGAAGTTGTTTGATAAAGTGGGCAAAGATTATACTTGTGCCAGAAGTCAGAATATAGGAAACTACATGAAAACATGAATAATTCAGTTAAAATGACTCTAAAAAGATAAGAACTTGTTTGGAACAGCTGAAAGAGCTTCTCCAAGTCAGTTCTTAGTGTAGAAAAGGTAGCTAAGATCCGGGAAATCCTTAATTCGAGTTAAGATCACATGAAACACTGTATGAAAACTATATTCTTTACTGAAAGGAGACTAGAGTGGTAAATGTGTGATATACAAGGCAGAATCCCATTGAAATAGAGAAAGAAACACATTCCGCAGCTTTGGAAAGACTTACACTTCACTGAAATGTAGTACTACACTCTATAACACCGTTGAGAGACAATGTTCCCGAGCTGCCTCAGTTCATAACAGTGTTTAGGAAGATTTTGATAACGTGGGCAAAGATTATCCTTGCGCCAGAAGGCAGAATATAGGAAACTACATGAAAACATGGAAAATTCAGAGAAAATGACTGTAAACTGATAAGAACTTATTTAGAACAGCTGAAAGAGATTCTCCAAGTCAGTTCTTAGTGTACAAAAGGTAGCTAAGATCCGGAAAATCTTTAATCAAGTTAACATCACATGAAACACTGTATAAATCCCATATTCTTTGCCTAAAGGAGACTAGAGTGGTAAATGTGTGTTATACAAGGCAGAATACCATTGAAATAGATAAAGGAACATGTTCGGCAGCTTTGGAAAGCCTTACACTTCACTGAAATGTAGTACTACACTCTATAACACAGTTGAGAGACAATGTTCCCGAGCTGCCTCAGTTCATAACAGTGTCTAGGAAGTTGTTTGATAAAGTGTGCAAAGATTATACTTGGTCCAGAAGGCAGAATACAGGAAACTACATGAAAACATGAATAATTCAGTGAAAATGACTGTAAACAGATGAGAACTTGTTTAAAACACCTGAAAGAGATTCTCCAAGTCCGTTCTTACTGTAGAAAAGGTAGCTAAGATCCTGGAAATACTTAATTCGAGTTAAGATCACATGAAACACTGTATGAAAACTATATTCTTTACTTAAAGGAGACTAGAGTGCTAAATGTGTGTTATACAAGGCAGAATACCATTGAAATAGAGAAAGAAACATGTTCGGCAGCTTTGGAAAGCCTTACACTTCACTGAAATGTAGTACTACACTCTATAACACAGTTGAGAGACAATGATCCGGAGCTGCGTCAGTTCATAACAGTGTGTAGGAAGTTGTTGGATAAAGTGGGCAAAGATTATACTTGTGCCAGAAGTCAGAATATAGGAAACTACATGAAAACATCGATAATTTAGAGAAAATGACTGTAAACTGATGAGAACTCGTTTAGAACAGCTGAAAGAGATTCTCCAAGTCAATTCTTAGTGTAGAAAAGGTAGCTAAGATCCGGGAAATCCTTAATTCCAGTTAAGATCACATGAAACACTGTATGAATTCTATATTCTTTACTTAAAAAAGACTAGAGTGGTAAATGTGTGTTATACAAGGCAGAATACCATTGAAATAGAGAAAGAAACATGTTTGGCAGCTTTGGAAAGCCTTACACTTCACTGAAATGTAGTACTACACTCTATAACACAGTTGAGAGACAATGTTCTCGAGCTGCCTCAGTTCATAACAGTGTGTAGGAAGTTGTTTGATAAAGTCGGCAAAGATTATACTTGTGCCAGAAGTCAGAATATAGGAAACTACATGAAAACATGGATAACTTAGAGAAAATGACTGTAAACTGATGAGAACTCATTAAAATAGCTGAAAGAGATTCTCCAAGTCAGTTCTTAGTGTAGAAAAGGTAGCTAAGATCCGGGAAATACTTAATTCCAGTTAAGATCACATGAAACACTGTATGAATCCTATATTCTTTACGTAAAGGAGACTAGAATGCTAAATATGTGTTATACAAGGCAGAATACCATTGAAATAGAGAAAGAAACACATTCAGCAGCTTTGGAAAGCCTTACACTTCATTGAAATGTAGTACTACACTCTATAACACAGTTGAGAGACAATGTTCCCGAGCTGCCTCAGTGCATAACAGTGTGTAGGAAGTTGTTTGATAAAGTGGGCAAAGATTATACTTGTGCCAGAAGTCAGAATATAGGAAACTACATGAGAACATGGATAATTTAGAGAAAATGATTGTAAACTGATGAGAACTCGTTTAGAATAACTGAAAGAGATTCTCCAAGTCAGTTCTTAGTGTAGAAAAGGAAGCTAAGATCCGGGAAATCCTTAATTCGAATTAAGATCACATGAAACACTGTATGAATCCTATATTCTTTACTTAAAGGAGACTAGACTGGTAAATGTGTGTTATACAAGGCAGAATACCATTGAAAAAGAGAAAGAAACATGTTCGGCACCTTTGGAAAGCCTTACACTTCACTGAAATGTAGTACTACACTGTATAACACAGTTGAGAGACAATGTTCCCGAGCTGCCTCAGTTCATAACAGTGTGTAGGAAGTTGTTTGATAAAGTGTGCAAAGATTATACTTGGTCCAGAAGGCAGAATACAGGAAACTACATAAAAACATGAATAATTCAGTGAAAATGACAGTAAACAGATGAGAACTTGTTTAACACAGCTGAAAGTGATTCTCCAAGTCAGTTCTTAGTGTAGAAAAGTTAGCTAAGATCCGGGAAATACTTAATTCTAGTTAAGATCACATGAAACACTGTATGAAAACTATATTCTTTACTTAAAGGAGACTAGAGTGGTAAATGTGTGTTATACAAGGCAGAATACCATTGAAATAGAGAAAGAAACACGTTCGGCAGCTTTGGAAAGCCTTACACTTCACTGAAATGTAGTACTACACTCTATAACACAGTTGAGAGACAATGTACCCTAGCTGCCTCAGTTCATAACAGTGTGTAGGAAGTTGTTTGATATAGTGGGCAAAGCGTATACTTGGACCAGAAGGCAGAATATAGGAAACTACATGAAAACATTAATAATTCAGTGAAAATGACTGTAAACAGATAAGAACTTGTTTAGAACAGCTGAAAGAGATTCTGCAAGTCAGTTCTTAGTGTAGAAAAGATAGCTAAGATCCGGAAAATCTTTAATCGAGTTAACATCACGTGAAACACTGTATAAATCCTATATTCTTTACCTAAAGGAGACTAGAATGGTAAATGTGTGTTATACAAGGCAGAATACCATTGAAATAGAGAAAGAAACATGTTTGGCAGCTTTGGAAAGCCTTACACTTCACTGAAATGTAGTACTACACCCTATAACACCGTTGAGAGACAATGTTCCCGAGCTGCCTCAGTTCATAACAGTGTGTAGGAAGATTTTGATAAGGTGGGCAAAGATTATCCTTGTGCCAGAAGGCAGAATATAGAAAACTACATGAAAACATGGAAAATTCAGAGAAAATGACTGTAAACTGATAAGAACTTATTGAGAACAGCTGAAAGAGATTCTCCAAGTCAGTTCTTAGTGTAGAAAAGGTAGCTAAGATCCGGAAAATCTTTAATCGAGTTAACATCAGAGGAAACACTGTATGAATCCTATATTCTTTGCCCAAAGGATACTAGAGTGGTAAATGTGTGTTATACAAGGCAGAATACCATTGAAATAGAGAAAGAAACATGTTCGGCAGCTTTGGAAAGCCTTACGCTTAACTGAAATGTAGTACTACACTCTATAACACAGTTGAGAGACAATGTTCCCGAGCTGCCTCAGTTCATAACAGTGTGTAGGAAGTTGTTTGATAAAGTGTGCAAAGATTATACTTGGACCAGAAGGCAGAATATAGGAAACTACATGAAAAGATGAATAATTCAGTGAAAATGACTGTAAACAGATGTGAACTTGTTTAAAACAGCTGAAAGAGATTCTCCAAGTCAGTTCTTAGTGTAGAAAAGGTAGCTAAGATCCGGGAAATACTTAATTCGAGTTAAGATCACATGAAACACTGTATGAAAACTATATTCTTTACTTAAAGGAGACTAGAGTGGTAAATGTGTGTTATACAAGGCAGAATACCATTGAAATAGAGAAAGAAACACATTCGGCAGCTTTGGAAAGCCTTACACTTCTCTGAAATGTAGTACTACACTCTATAACACAGTTGAGAGACAATGTTCCCGAGCTGCCTCAGTTCATAACAGTGTGTAGGAAGTTGTTTGATAAAGTGTGCAAAGATTATACTTGTGCCAGAAGTCACAATATAGGAAACTACATGAAAACATGGATAATTTAGAGAAAATGACTGTAAACTGATGAGAACTCGTTAAAATAGCTGAAAGAGATTCTCCAAGTCAGTTCTTAGTGTAGAAAAGGTAGCTAACATCCGGGAAAATTTTAATCGAGTTAAGATCACATGAAACACTGTATGAATCCTATATTCTTTACCTAAAGTAGACTAGAGTGGTAAATGTGTGTTATACAACGCAGAATACCATTGAAATAGAGAAAGAAACATGTTCGGCAGCTATGGAAAGCCTTACACTTCACTGAAATGTAGTACTACACTCTATAACACAGTTGAGAGACAATGTTCCCGAGCTGCCTCAGTTCATCACAGTGTGTAGGAAGTTCTTTGATGAAGTGTGCAAAGATTATACTTAGACCAGAAGGCAGAATATAGGAAACTACATGAAAACATGAATAATTCAGTGAAAATGACTGTAAACAGATGAGAACTTGTTTAAAACAGCTGAAAGAGATTCTCCAAGTCAGTTCTTAGTGTAGAAAAGGTAGCTAAGATCTGGGAAATCCTTAATTCGAGTTAAGATCACATGAAACACTGTATGAAAACTATATTCTTTACTTAAAGGAGACTAGAGTGGTAAATGTGTGTTATACAAGGCAGAATCCCATTTAAATAGAGAAAGAAACACGTTCCGCAGCTTTGGAAAGCCTTACACTTCACTGAAATGTAGTACTACACTCTATAACACAGTTGAGAGACAATGTTCCCTAGCTGCCTCAGTTCATAACAGTGTGTAGGAAGTTGTTTGATATAGTGGGCAAAGTGTATACTTGGACCAGAAGGCAGAATATAGGAAACTACATGAAAACATTAATAATTCAGTGAAAATGACTGTAAAAAGATAAGAACTTGTTTAGAACAGCTGAAAGAGATTCTGCAAGTCAGTTCTTAGTGTAGAAAAGATAGCTAAGATCCGGAAAATCTTTAATCGAGTTAACATCACGTGAAACACTGTATAAATCCTATATTCTTTACCTAAAGGAGACTAGAATGGTAAATGTGTGTTATACAAGGCAGAATACCATTGAAATAGAGAAAGAAACACGTTCGGCAGCTTTGGAAAGCCTTACCCTTCACTGAAATGTAGTACTACACTCTATAACACCGTTGAGAGACAATGTTCCCGAGCTGCCTCAGTTCATAACAGTGTGAAGGAAGATTTTGATAAGGTGGGCAAAGATTATCCTTGTGCCAGAAGGCAGAATATAGAAAACTACATGAAAACATGGAAAATTCAGAGAAAATGACTGTAAACTGATAAGAACTTATTGAGAACAGCTGAAAGAGATTCTCCAAGTCAGTTCTTAGTGTAGAAAAGGTAGCTAAGATCCGGAAAATCTTTAATCGAGTTAACATCACAGGAAACACTGTATGAATCCTATATTCTTTGCCTAAAGGATACTAGAGTGGTAAATGTGTGTTATAAAAGGCAGAATACCATTGAAATAGAGAAAGAAACACGTTCGGCAGCTTTGGAAAGCCTTACACTTCACTGAAATATAGTACTACACTCTATAACACAGTTGAGAGACAATGTTCCCGAGCTGCCTCAGTTCATAACAGTGTGTAGTAAGTTGTTTGATAAAGTGGGCAAAGCTTATACTTGGACCAGAAGGCAGAATATAGGAAACTACGTGAAAACATGAATAATTTAGTCAAAATGACTGTAAACAGATGAAAACTTGTTTAGAACAGCTGAAAGAGATTCTCCAAGTCAGTTCTTAGTGTAGAAAAGGTAGCTAAGATCCGGGAAATCCTTAATTCGAGTTAAGATCACATGAAACACTGTATGAATCCTATATTCTTTACGTAAAGGAGACTAGAGTGCTAAATGTGTGTTATACAAGGCAGAATACCATTGAAATAGAGAAAGAAACACGTTCGGCAGCTTTGGAAAGCCTTACACTTCACTGAAATGTAGTACTACACTCTATAACACAGTTGAGAGAGAATGTTCCCGAACTGCCTCAGTTCATAACAGTGTGTAGTAAGTTGTTTGATAAAGTGGGCAAAGATTATCCTTGTGCCAGAAGGCAGAATATAGAAAACTACATGAAAACATGGAAAATTCAGAGAAAATGACTGTAAACTGATAAGAACTTATTGAGAACAGCTGAAAGAGATTCTCCAAGTCAGTTCTTAGTGTAGAAAAGATAGCTAAGATCCGGAAAATCTTTAATCGAGTTAGCATCACGTGAAACACTGTATAAATCCTATATTCTTTACCTAAAGGAGACTAGAATGGTAAATGTGTGTTATACAAGGCAGAATACCATTGAAATAAAGAAAGAAACATGTTCGGCAGCTTTGGAAAACCTTACACTTCACTGAAATATAGTACTACACTCTATAACACCGTTGAGAGACAATGATCCCGAGCTGCCTCAGTTCATAACAGTGTGTAGGAAGATTTTGATAAGGTTGGCAAAGATTATCCTTGTGCCAGAAGGCAGAATATAGGAAACTACATGAAAACATGGAAAATTCAGAGAAAATGACTGTAAACTGATAAGAACTTATTGAGAACAGCTGAAAGAGATTCTCCAAGTCAATTCTTAGTGTAGAAAAGGTAGCTAAGATCCGGGAAATCTTTAATCGTGTTAAGATTAAATGAAACACTATATGAATCGTATATACTTTACAGAAAGAAGACTAGAGTGGTAAATGTGTGTTATACAAGGCAGAATACCATTGAAATAGAGAAAGAAACATGTTCGGCAGCATTGGAAAGCCTTACACTTCACTGAAATGTAGGACTACACTCTATAACACAGTTGAGAGACAATGTTCCAGAGCTGCCTCAGTTCATAACAGTGTGTAGGAAGTTGTTGGATAAAGTGGGCAAAGATTATATTTGGACCAGAAGGCAGAATATACGAAACTACATGAAAACATGAATAATTCAGTGAAAATGACTGTAAACAGATGAGAACTTGTTTAAAATAGCTGAAAAAGATTCTCCAAGTCAGTTCTTAGTGTAGAAAAGGTAGCTAAGATCCGGGAAATACTTAATTCGAGTTAAGATCACATGAAACACTGTATGAATCCTATATTCTTTACTTAAAGGAGACTAGAGTGGTAAATGTGTGTTATACAAGGGAGAATACCATTGAAATAGAGAAAGAAACACGTTCGGCAGCTTTGGAAAGCCTTACACTTCACTGAAATGTAGGACTACACTCTATAACACAGTTGAGAGAAAATGTTCCCGAGCTGCCTCAGTTCATAACAGTGTGTAGGAAGTTGTTGGATAAAGTGGGCAAAGATTATATTTGGACCAGAAGGCAGAATATAGGAAACTACATGAAAACATGAATAATTCAGTGAAAATGACTGTAAACAGGTAAGAACTTGTTAAGAACAGCTGAAAAAGATTCTCCAAGTCAGTTCTTAGTGTAGAAAAGGTAGCTAAGATCCGGGAAATAATTAAATTGAGTTAAGATCACATGAAACACTGTATGAAAACTATATTCTTTACTTAAAGGAGACTAGAGTGATAAATGTGTGTTATACAAGACAGAATACCATTGAAATAGAGAAAGAAACACGTTCGGCAGCTTTTGAAAGCCTTACACTTCACTGAAATGTAGTACTACACTCTATAACACAGTTGAGAGACAATGTTCCCGAGCTGCCTCAATTCATAACAATGTGTAGGAAGTTGTTTGATAAAGTGGGCAAAGATTATACTTGTGCCAGAAGGCAGAATATAGGAAACTACATGAAAACATGGATAATTCAGAGAAAATGACTGTAAAAAAATGAGAACTCATTTAGAACAGCTGAAAGAGATTCTCCAAGTCAGTTCTTAGTGAAGAATAGGTAGCTAAGATCCGGGAAATCCTTAATTCGAGTTAAGATCACATGAAACACTGTATGAATCCTATATTCTTTACTTAAAGGAGACTAGAGTGGTAAATGTGTGTTATACAAGGCAGAATACCATTGAAATAGAGAAAGAAACATGTTCGGCAGCTTTGGAAAGCCTTACACTTCACTGAAATGTAGTACTACACTCTATAACACCGTTGAGAGACAATGTTCCCTAGCTGCCTCAGTTCATGACAGTGTGTAGGAAGATTTTGATAACGTGGGCAAAGATTATCCTTGTGCCAGAAGACAGAATATAGGAAAATACATGAAAACATGGAAAATTCAGAGAAAATAACTGTAAACTGATAAGAACTTATTTAGAACAGCTGAAAGAGATTCTCCAAGTCAGTTCTTAGTGTAGAAAAGGTAGCTAAGATCCGGAAAATCTTTAATCGAGTTAAGATCAAAGGAAACACTGTATGAATCCTATATTCTTTGCCTAAAGGAGACTAGAGTGGTAAATGTGTGTTATACAAGGCAGAATACCATTGAAATAGAGAAAGAAACATGTTCGGCAGCTTTGGAAAGCCTTACACTTCACTGAAATGTAGTACTACACTCTATAACACAGTTGAGAGACAATGTTCCCGAGCTGCCTCAGTTCATAACAGTTTGTAGGAAGTTGTTTGATAAAGTGTGCAAAGATTATACTTGGACCAGAAGGCAGAATACAGGAAACTACATGAAAACATGAATAATTCAGTGAAAATGACTGTAAACAGATGAGAACTTGTTTAAAACAACTGAAAGAGATTCTCCAAGTCAGTTCTTAGTGTAGAAAAGGTAGCTAAGATCCGGGAAATCCTTAATTCGAGTTAAGATCAAAGGAAACACTGTATGAATCCTATATTCTTTACTTAAAAAAGACTAGAGTGGTAAATGTGTGTTATACAAGGCAGAATACCATTGAAATAGAGAAAGAAACACGTTCGGCAGCTTTGGAAAGCCTTACACTTCACTGAAATGTAGTACTACACTCTATAACACAGTTGAGAGACAATGTTCCGGAGCTGCCTCAGTTCATAACAGTGTGTAGGAAGTTGTTTGATATAGTGGGCTAAGCGTATACTTGGACCAGAAGGCAGAATATAGGAAACTACATGAAAACATTAATAATTCAGTGAAAATGACTGTAAACAGATAAGAACTTGTTTAGAACAGCTGAAAGAGATTCTGCAAGTCAGTTCTTAGTGTAGAAAAGATAGCTAAGATCCGGAAAATCTTTAATGGAGTTAACATCACGTGAAACACTGTATAAATCCTATATTCTTTACCTAAAGGAGACTAGAATGGTAAATGTGTGTTATACAAGGCAGAATACCATTGAAATAGAAAAAGAAACATGTTCGGCAGCTTTGGAAAGCCTTACACTTCACTGAAATGTAGTACTACACTCTATAACACCGTTGAGAGACAATGTTCCCGAGCTGCCTCAGTTCATAACAGTGTGTAGGAAGATTTTGATAAGGTGGGCAAAGATTATCCTTGTGCCAGAAGGCAGAATATAGAAAACTACATGAAAACATGGAAAATTCAGAGAAAATGACTGTAAACTGATAAGAACTTATTGAGAACAGCTGAAAGAGATTCTCCAAGTCAGTTCTTAGTGTAGAAAAGGTAGCTAAGATCCGGAAAATCTTTAATCGAGTTCACATAACAGGAAACACTGTATGAATCCTATATTCTTTGCCTAAAGGATACTAGAGTGGTAAATGTGTGTTATACAAGGCAGAATACCATTGAAATAGAGAAAGAAACACGTTCGGCAGCTTTGGAAAGCCTTCCACGTCACTGAAATGTAGTACTACACTCTACAACACAGTTGAGAGACAATGTTCTCGAGCTGCGTCAGTACATAACAGTGTGTAGGAAGTTGTTTGATAAAGTGGGCAAAGCTTATACTTGGACCAGAAGGAGGAATATAGGAAACTATATGAAAACATGAATAATTCAGTGAAAAGGACTGTAATCAGATAAGAACTTGTTTAGAACAGCTGAAAGAGTTTCTCCAAGTCAGTTCTTAGTGTAGAAAAGGTAGCTAAGATCCGGGAAATCTTTAATCGAGTTAAGATTAAATGAAACACTATATGAATCGTATATTCTTTACAGAAAGAAGACTAGAGTGGTAAATGTGTGTTATACAAGGCAGAATACCATTGAAATAGAGAAAGAAACATGTTCAGCAGCTTTGGAAAGCCTTACACTTCACTGAAATGTAGTACTACACTCTATAACACAGTTGAGAGAGAATGTTCCCGAGCTGCCTCAGTTCATAACAGTGTGTAGTAAGTTGTTTGATAAAGTGGGCAAAGCTTATACTTGGACCAGAAGGCAGAATATAGGAAACTACGTGAAAACATGAATAATTTAGTCAAAATGACTGTAAACAGATGAGAACTTGTTTAGAACGGCTGAAAGAGATTCTTCAAGTCAGTTCTTAGTGTAGAAAAGGTAGCTAAGATCCGGGAAATCCTTAATTCGAGTTAAGATCACATGAAACACTGTATGAATCCTATATTCTTTACGTAAAGGAGACTAGAGTGCTAAATGTGTGTTATACAAGGCAGAATACCATTGAAATAGAGAAAGAAACACTTTCAGCAGCTTTGGAAAGCCTTACACTTCATTGAAATGTAGTACTACACTCTATAACACAGTTGAGAGACAATGTTCCCGAGCTGCCTCAGTTCATAACAGTGTGTAGGAAGTTGTTTGATAAAGTGGGCAAAGATTATACTTGTGCCAGAAGTCAGAACATAGGAAACTACATGAGAACATGGATAATTTAGAGAAAATGATTGTAAACTGATGAGAACTCGTTTAGAATAACTGAAAGAGATTCTCCAAGTCAGTTGTTACTGTAGAAAAGGAAGCTAAGATCCGAGAAATCCTTAAATCGACATAAGATCACATGAAACACTGTATGAATCCTATATTCTTTACCTAAAGGAGACTAGAGCGGTAAATGTGTGTTATACAAGGCAGAATACCATTGAAATAGAGAAAGAAACAGGTTCGGCAGCTTTGGAAAGCCTTACACTTCACTGAAATGTAGTACTACACTCTATAACACAGTTGAGAGACAATTTTCCCGAGCTGCCTCAGTTCATAACAGCGTGAAAGAAGTTGTTTGATAAAGTGGGCAAAGATTATACTTGTGCCATAAGGCAGAATATAGGAAACTACATGACAACATGGAAAATTCAGAGAAAATGACTGTAAACAAATGAGAACTCATTTAGAACAGCTGAAAGAGATTCTCCAAGTCAGTTCTTAGTGTAGAATAGGTAGCTAAGATCCGGGAAATCCTTAATTCGAGTTAAGATCACATGAAACACTTATGAATCCTATATTCTTTACCTAAAGGGGACTAGAGCGGTAAATGTGTGTTATACAAGGCAGAATACCATTGAAATAGAGAAAGAAACACGTTCGGCAGCTTTGGAAAGCCTTACACTTCACTGAAATGTAGTACTACACTCTATAACACACTTGGGAGACAATGTTCCCGAGCTACCTCAGTTCATAACAGTGTGTAGGAAGTTGTTTTATAAAGTGGGCAAAGCTTATACTTGGACCAGAAGGTAGAATATAGGAAACTACATGAAAACATGAATAATTCAGTTAAAATGACTGTAAACAAATGAGAACTCATTTAGAACAGCTGAAAGAGATTCTCCAAGTCAGTACTTAGTGTAGAAAAGGTAGCTAAGATCCAGAAATCCTTAATTCGAGTTAAGATCACATGAAACACTGTATGAATCCTATATTCTTTACTTAAAGGAGACTAGAGTGGTAAATGTGTGTTATACAAGGCAGAATCCCATTGAAATAGAGAAAGAAACACGTTCGGCAGCTTTGGAAAGCCTTACACTTCACTGAAATGTAGTACTACGCTCTATAACACAGTTGAGAGACAATGTTTCCGAGCTGCCTCAGTTCATACCAGTGTGTAGGAAGTTGTTTGATAAAGTGGGCAAAGCTTATACTTGGACCAGAAGGCAGAATATAGGAAACTACATGAAAACATGGATAATTCAGAGAAAATGATTGTAAACAGATGAAAACTCGGTTAGAACAGCGGAAAGAGATTCTCGAAGTCAGTTCCTAGTGTATTAAAGGTAGCTAAGATCTGGGAAATCCTTAATTCGAGTTAGGATCACATGAAACACTGTATGAATTTTTTATTCTTTACTTAAAGGAGACTAGAGTGGTAAATGGGTGTCATACAAGACAGTATACTACAGAAATAGAGAAAGAAACACGTTCGGCAGCTTTGGAAAGCGTTACACTTCACTGAAAAGTAGTACTACATTCTATAACACAGTTGGGAGACAATGTTGCCGAGCTGCCTGTGTTCATAACAGTAGGAAGTTGTTTGTATATGTGGGCAAAGCTTATACATGGACAAGAAGGTAGAATATAGGAAACTGCATGAAAACATGAATAATTCAGAGAAAATGACTGTAAACAGATGAGAACTTGTTTAGAAAGGCTGAAAGAGATTCTCCAAGTCAGTTCTTAGTGTAGAAAAGGTAGCTAAGATAAGGGAAATCCTTAATTCCAGTTAAGATCACATGAAACACTGTATGAATCCAATATTCTTTACTTAAAAGAGACTAGAGTGGTAAATGTGTGCTATACAAGGCAGAATACCATTGAAATAGAGAAAGAAACACGTTCGGCAGCTTTGGAAAGCCTTAAACTTCACTGAAATGTAGTACTACACTCTATAACACAGTTGAGAGACAATGTTCCCTAGCTCCCTCAGTTTATAACAGTGTGTAGGAAGTTGTTTGATAAAGTGGCCAAAGCTTATACTTGGGCCAGAAGTCAGAATATAGGAAACTACATGAAAACATGAATAATTCAGTGAAAATGACTGTAAACAGATGAGAACTTGTTTTAGAACAGCTGAAAGAGATTCTCCAAGTCAGTTCTTAGTGTAGAAAAGGTAACTAAGATAAGGGAAATCCTTAATTCCAGTTAAGATCACATGAAACACTGTATGAATCCAATATTCTTTACTTAAAAGACACTAGAGTGGTAAATGTGTGCTATACAAGGCAGAATACCATTGAAATAGAGAAAGAAACACGTTCGGCAGCTTTGGAAAGCCTTACACTTCACTGAAATGTAGTACTACACTCTATAACACAGTTGAGAGACAATGTTCCCTAGCTCCCTCAGTTTATAACAGTGTGTAGGAAGTTGTTTGATAAAGTGGGCAAAGCTTATACTTGGACCAAAAGGCAGAATATAGGAAACTACATGAAAACATTCATAATTCAGTGAAAATGACTGTAAGCAGATGATAACTTGTTTAGAAAAGTTGAAAGAGAATCTCCAAGTCAGTTCTTAGTGTAGAAAAGGTAGCTAAGATAAGGGAAATCCTTAATTCGAGTTAAGATAACATCAAACACTGTATGAATCCCATATTCATTACTTAAAGGAGACTAGAGTGGTAAATGTGTGTTATAGAAGGCAGAATACCATTGAAATAGAGATAGAAACATGTTCGGCAGCTTTGGAAAGCCTTACACTTCACTGAAATGTAGTACTACACTCTATAACACAGTTGAGAGACAATGTTCCCTAGCTGCCTCAGTTCATAACAGTGTGTAGGAAGTTGTTTGATAAAGTGGGCAAAGCTTATACTTGGGCCAGAAGGCAGAATATTGGAAACTACATGAAAACATGAATAATTCAGTGAAAATGACTGTAAACAGATGAGAACTTGTTTAGAACAGCTGAAAGAGAATCTCCAAGTCAGTTCTTAGTGTAGAAAAGGTAGCTAAGATAAGGGAAATCCTTAATTCGAGTTAAGATAACATCAAACACTGTATGAATCCTATATTGTTTACTTAAAGGAGACTAGAGTGGTAAATGTGTGTTATATAAGGCAGAATACCATTGAAATAGAGAAAGAAACACGTTCGGCAGCTTTGGAAATCCTTACCCTTCACTGAAATGTAGTACTACACTCTATAACACAGTTGAGAGACAATGTTCCCTAGCTCCCTCAGTTTATAACAGTGTGTAGGAAGTTGTTTGATAAAGTGGGCAAAGCTTATGCTTGGGCCAGAAGGCAGAATATATTAAACTACATGAAAACATGAATAATTCAGTGAAAATGACTGTAAACAGACGAGAACTTGTTTAGAACAGCTGAAAGAGATTCTCCAAGTCAGTTCTTAGTGTAGAAAAGGTAGTTAAGATCCGGGAAATCCTTAATTGGAGTTAAGATCACATGAAACACTGTAGGAATCCTATATTCTTTACTTAAAGGAGACTAGAGTGGTAAATGTGTGTTATACAAGGCAGAATACCATTGAAATAGAGAAAGAAACACGTTCGGCAGCTTTGGAAAGCCTAACACTACACTGAAATGTAGTACTACACTCTATAACACATTTGAGAGACAATGTTCCCGAGCTGCCTCAGTTCATAACAGTGTGTAGGAAGTTTTTTGATAAAGTGGGCAAAGATTATACTTGTACCAAAAGGCAGAATATAGGAAACTACATATAAACATAGATAAGTGAGAGAAAATGACTGTAAACAGATGAGAACTCGTTCAGAACAGCTGAAAGAGATTCTCGAAGTCAGTTCCTAGTGTATTAAAGGTAGCTAAGATCTGGGAAATCCTTAATTCGAGTTAAGATCACATGAAACACTGTATGAATTTTTTATTCTTTACTTAAAGGAGACTAGAGTGGTAAATGGGTGTCATACAAGACAGTATACTATAGAAATAGAGAAAGAAACACGTTCGGCAGCTTTGAAAGCCTTACACTTCACTGAAATGTAGTACTACATTCTATAACACAGTTGAGAGACAATGTTGCCGAGCTGCCTGTGTTCATAACAGTGTGTAGGAAGTTTTTTGATAAACTGGGCAAAGCTTATACTTGTACAAGAAGGCCGAATATAGGAAACTAAGTGAAAACATGAATTATTCAGAGAAAATGACTGTAAACAGATGAGAACTCGTTTAGAACAGCGGAAAGAGATTCTCCAAGTCAGTTCTTAGTGTAGAAAAGGTAGCTAAGATCCGGGAAATCCTTAATTTGAGTTAAGGTCACATGTAACACTATATGAATCCTATATTGTTTACTTAGAGGAGACTAGAGTGGTGTGTGTGATACAAGGCAGGATACCATTGAAATAGAGAAAGAAACACGTTTGGCATCTTTGGAAAGCCTTACACTTCACTGCAATGTAGTACAGTGGTGCCTCCCATAAAGAACACCTCGCACAGCGATCGCTGCACACAAGGAACTTCATTTCATGATTCATACAACGAACTTCGTTTCACACAACGAAGTCGCCCGAGCTTCCACGACTGCTTTGCGGTCAAGGATCAACGAACTTTACTGCTATACTCTTGTCCGTTATTTCCAGTAGATGTTGAAGAAAAGAGAAAAACAAACGACTTTGGACAGGTTTTTCATGAAACCTTTGGCCAAAAAGCAGAAAATGGATGAAGATGTGCAAGATTCGGTAGACTCTACTTAGTCTGCGTTAAATTAAAAAAATGTGTGTTGTTTTTTTAAAAAAAATGATGGTTTTAGATGTATCTAAATAAAAATAATAACAAAAAATTTATCTTTTTTAAGTCATCTTAGCATATTTTATGCTAAAGAACGAATTATTTTTTTTAACATGCATTGTTATGGGAAAACGCGTTTCACATAACGAACTTTTCGCATAACAAACTTGCTCCTGGAACGAATTAAGTTCGTTGTGTGAGGTACCACTGTACTACACTCTATAACATAATTGAAAGACATTGTTCCCGAGCTGCTTCTGTTCATAACAGTGTGCAGGAAGTTGTTTGATAAAGTGGGCAAAGATTATACTTGGACCAGAAGGCAGAATATAGGAAACTACATGCAAACATGAATAATTCAGAGAAAATGACTGCAAACAGTTGAGAACTCATTTAGAACAGCTGAAAGAGATTCTCCAAGTCAGTTCTTAGTGTAGAAAAGGTAGCTAATATCCGGGAAATCCTTAATTCGAGTTAAGATCACATGAAACACAGTATGATTCCTATATTCTTTGCTTTAAGGAAACTAGACTGCTAAATGTTTGTTATACAAGGCAGAATACCATTGAAATAGAGAAAGAAACACGTTCGGCAGCTTTGGAAAGCCTTACACTTCACTAAAATGTATTACTACACTGTATAACATAGGTGAGACACAATGTTCCCGATATGCCTCTGTTCATAACAGTGTGTAGCAAGTTGTTTGTATATGTGGGCAAAGCTTATACTTGTACCAGAAAGCAGAATATAGGAAACTACATGAAAACATGAATCATTCAGGGAAAATGACTGCAAACAGATGAGAACTCGTTTAGAACAGCTGAAAGAGATTCTTCAAGTCAGTTCTTAGTGTAGAAAAGGTAGCTAAGATCCTGCAAATCCTTAATTTGAGATAAGATTACATGAAACACTGTATGAATCCTATATTCTTTACATAA
Organism: Pipistrellus hanaki; assembly: GCF_964339955.1. Classification (NCBI taxonomy): domain Eukaryota; kingdom Metazoa; phylum Chordata; class Mammalia; order Chiroptera; family Vespertilionidae; genus Pipistrellus; species Pipistrellus hanaki. The sequence goes on from NC_140519.1 coordinate 1,409,513, forward strand.
AGGAGACTAGAGTGGTAAATGTGTGTTATACAAGGCAGAATACCATTGAAATAGAGAAAGAAACACGTTCGGCAGCTTTGGAAAGCCTTACACTTCACTGCAATGTAGTACTACACTCTATAACGTAGTTGAGAGACAATGTTCCTGAGCTCCTTCTGTTCATAACAGTGTGTAGGAAGTTGTTTGATAAAGTGGGCAAAGCTTATACATGAACCAGAAGGCAGAATTTAGGAAACTACATGAAAACATGAATAATTCAGAGAAAATGACTGTAAACAGATGAGAACTCGTTTAGAACAACTGAAAGAGATTCTCCAAGTCAGTTCTTAGTGTAGAAAAGGTAGCTAAGATCTGGGAAATCCTTAATTCGAGTTAAGATTACATGAAACACAGTATGATTCCTATATTCTTTGCTTTAAGGAAACTAGACTGGTAAATGTTTGTTATGCAAGGCAGAATACCATTGAAATAGAGATAGGAACACGTTCGGCAGCTTTGGAAAACCTTACACTTCACTGAAATATATTACTACACTGTATAACATAGGTGAGACACAATGTTCCCGATCTGCCTCTGTTCATAACAGTGTGTAGCAAGTTGTTTTTATATGTGGGCAAAGCTTATACTTGTACCAGAAAGCAGAATATAGGAAACTACATGAAAACATGAATCATTCAGAGAAAATGACTGTAAACAGATGAGAACTCGTTTAGAACAGCTGAAAGAGATTCTCCAAGTCAGTTCTTAGTGTAGAAAAGGTAGCTAAGATCCTGGAAATCCTTAATTCGAGATAAGATTACATGAAACACTGTAGGAATCCTATATTCTTTACATAAAGGAGACTAGAGTGGTAAATGTGTGTTATACAAGGCAGAATACCATTGAAATAGAGAAAGAAACAGGTTTGGCAGCTTTGGAAAGCCTTACACTTCACTGAAATGTAGTACTACACTGTATAACATAGTTGAGAGACAGTGTTCCCTAGCTGCTTCTGTACATAACAGTGTGTAGGAAGTTGTTTGATAAAGTGGGCAAAGCTAATACTTGGACCAGAAGGCAGAATATAGGAAACTACATGCAAACATGAATAATTCAGAGAAAATGAATGTAAACAGATGAGAACTCGTTTAGAACAGCTGAAAGAGAATCTCCAAGTCAGTTCTTAGTGTAGAAAAGGTAGCTAAGAGCCGGGAAATCCTTAATTCGAGTTAAGATCACATGAAACACTGTATGAATCCTATATTGTTTACTTAAAGGAGTCTAGAGTTGTAAATGTGAGTCATACAAGGCAGAATACCATTGAAATAGAGAAAGACACACGTACGGCAGCTTTGGAAAGCCTTACACTTCACTGCAATGTATTAGTACACTAACATAAATGAGAGACAATGTTCCCGAGCTGCTTCTGTTCATAACAGTGTGTAGGAAGTTGTGTGTATATGTGGGCAAAGCTTATATTGGGACTAGAAGGCAGAATATAGGAAACTACATGAAAACATGGATAATACAGAGAAAATGACTGTAAACAGATGAGAACTCGTTTAGAAGAGCTGAAAGAGATTCTCCCAGTCAGTTGTTAGTGTAGAAAAGGTAGCTAAGATCCGGGAAATCCTTAATTCGAGTTAAGATCTCATAAAACACAGTATGAATCCTATATTGTTTACTTAAAGAGCCTAGAGTGGTAAATGGGTGTTATGCAAGGCAGAATACCACTGAAATAGAGAAAGAAACACGTTCGGCAGCTTTGGAAAGCCTTACACATCACAGCCATGTAGTACTACACTCTATAACATAGTTGAGAGACAATGTTCCTGAGCTGCTTCTGTTCATAACAGTGTGTAGGAAGTTGTTAGATAAAGTGGGCAAAGCTTATACTTGGAACAGTAGGCAGAATATAGGAAATTACATGACATCATGAAAAATTGAGAGAAAATGACTGTAAACATGAGAACTCTTTTAGAACAGCTGAAAGAGATTCTCCATATCAGTTCTTAGTGTAGAAAAGGTAGCTAATATCCGGGAAATCCTTAATTCGAGTTAAGATCACATGAAACACAGTATGATTCCTATATTCTTTGCTTTAAGGAAACTAGACTGGTAAATGTTTGTTATACAAGGCAGAATACCACTGAAATAGAGAAAGAAACACGTTCGGCAGCTTTGGAAAGCCTTACACTTCACTGAAATGTATTACTACACTGTATAACATAGGTGAGACACAATGTTCCCGATCTGCCTCTGTTCATAACAGTGTGTAGCAAGTTGTTTGTATATGTGGGCAAAGCTTATACTTGTACCAGAAAGCAGGATATAGGAAACTACATGAATCATTCAGAGAAAATGACTGCAAACAGATGAGAACTCGTTTAGAACAGCTGAAAGAGATTCTCCAAGTCAGTTCTTAGTGTAGAAAAGGTAGCTAAGATCCTGGAAATCCTTAATTCGAGTTAAGATTACATGAAACACTGTAGGAATCCTATATTCTTTACATACAGGAGACTAGAGTGGTAAATGTGTGTTATACAAGGCAGAATACCATTGAAATAGATAATGAAACACGTTTGGCAGCTTTGAAATAGAGAAAGAAACACCTTACACTTCACTGCAATGTAGTACTACACTCTGTAAAATATTTGAGAAACAATGTTCCCGAGCTGCTTCTGTTCCTAACAGTGTTTAGGAAGTTGTTTGATAAAGTGGGCAAAGCTTATACTTGGACCAGTAGGCAGAATTTAGGAAACTACATGAAAACATGTATAATTCAGAGAAAACGACTGTAAACAGATGAGAACTCCTTTAGAACAGCTGAAAGTGATACTCCAAGTCAGTTCTTAGTGTAGAAAAGAAAGCTAAGATCCGGGAAATCCTTAATTCGAGTTAAGATCACATGATACATAGTATGAATCCTATATTGTTTACTTAAAGGAGACTAGAGTGGTAAATGCATGTCATACAATGCAGAATACCATTGAAATAGAGAAAGAAACACGTTTGGCAGCTTTGGAAAGCCTTACACATCACTGCAATCTAGTACAGTGGTGCCTCGCATAAAGAACGCCTTGCACAGCTAACGCTGCACACAAGGAACTTCATTTCATGATTCATAGAACGAACTTCGTTTCACACAACGAAGTCGCCCGAGCTTCCACGATCGCTACTGATGTATTGCATCCTTCTGTGCAGGCACTGCAGGCAGTCGTTAGTCACCGCGCTTAACTTAAGCAAGTATCGCGGCAATTGTTCTTCATTACAAATTAAATCACTCACGTATCAGGGCAGTCGTCCTTTTAAGTTAAACTCAATATTTTTTTTATATCATGGCTTCTAAAAAAAGCAGGAAGGTGATTTCTGTTGAAATGAAACAGGAAATAATTAGAAGGAGTGAATGTGGGGTAAAACAGTGTGACCTCGTCAAAGAGTTTGGCCTCAGCAAGACCACCATTTTCACCATTTTGACAAATAAGGATGCAATCAAATCAGCCAAAGTAGCCAAAGGAGTATCAAAACTATTTCATGAAAATCATAGGTCTTCAATCCACGAGGAAATGGAGAGGCTATTAGCGATTTGGATTAAGGACAGGCAGGTGAAAGGTGATGTAACAACCCAAGATATTATCTGTCACAAAGCCAAGAGAATTTATGACGATCTAAAGAAAAACGTCCCTGGAAGTAGCAGCAATCAAGATAATGAAGAAGAATTCAAAGCCAGCAGGGGGTGGTTTTTTAGATTTAAGAAAAGGTGTGGAATCCACAGCGTTACTATGCATGGTGAGGCTGGCAGTGCTAACAAGAAAGAAGCAGAAAAGTTCTCTATTAACTTTCAAAAAGGTATTAAGGATGAAGGATACTGCCCACAACAAGTGTTCAATGCCGATGAAACTGGTCTTTTCTGGAAAAGAATGCCGAGCAGAACCTTCATTACAAAAGAGGAGAAGCAATTGCCAGGACACAAAGCCATGAAGGACAGACTTACCCTTATGTTTTCGTCTAATGCCAGCAGAGACCTCAAGATCAAACCTCTATTGGTTTATCACTCTGAAAATCCAAGAATTTTCAAGAAAAATAACGTTATTAAGTCCAAACTGCCCATCCATTGGAAGTCCAATCAAAAAGCCTGGGTGACCCAAGTTATCTTCAACGAATGGATTCTGGAAACCTTTGCTCCTGCCGTGAAGAAATTCTTGCTGGAAAAACAACTGCCTCTCAAAGCCCTTATGATACTTGACAATGCCCCTTCTCACCCAAAAGACCTAGAGGAAATATTGCAGGAAAATTATCCTTTTATCAAGGTGCAGTATTTGCCACCAAACACCACATCCATTCTTCAGCCAATGGATCAGCAAGTTATTGCGAACTTTAAAAAACTCTACACTAGAGCCCTCTTTAATAAGGTGTTTGAAGAATGAGAGTTTGGTGGAGACAATATGACTGTCCAAAAGTTTTGGAAGGCGAAATTTGATGTCCTTATGGCAATACGACTTATACAGAAGGCCTGGGAAGAAGTGTCACAAAGGACCCTCATTTCTGCTTGGAAGATGCTTGTGCCTTTGTGGACCCAGGAGGAAGCAGTAGTTGATGACACAGAAGTGGTGAAGGACATCATCACAGTGGCCCAAAGGTTGGAATTAGAGGTAGAGGAAGAGGATGTAGAGGAGCTTATTGAGGAACACGAAGAAGAGCTGACAACTGAAGAGCTCCAAGCACTTCTGGTCCAGCAACAGGACAATGCTCAAAGGGAAGCGTCATCTGATAACGAGGAGCAACAATCAAACAATCAACCAATCCCAACTGCTGACATCAAGAACATCCTGGTCAAATGGAAAGCAGTTCAGGAGTTTACCAATGCCCACTATCCAGATTCAGCTGAAGCAAACAGGATCAACGATCTTTACTCAGATACTCTTGTCCGTTATTTCCGGCAGATGTTGGAGAAAAGAGAAAAACAAACGACTTTGGACAGGTTTTTCATGAAACCATCGGCCAAAAAGCAGAAAATGGATGAAGATGTGCAAGATTCGGTAGACTCTACTTAGTCTGTCTTAAAATTAAAAAAATGTGTGTTTTTTTTTAAAACAAATTATGTTTTTAGATGCATCAAAATAAAAATAATAACAAAAATTTATCTTTTTTTATGTCATCTTAGCATATTTTATGCTACAGAATGAATTATTTTTTTTAACATGTATTGTTATGAGAAAACGCGTTTCACATAATGAACTTTTCGCATAACAAACTTGCTCGTGGAAGAGGTTAAGTTCGTTGTGTGAGGAACAACTGTACTACACTCTATAACATAGTTGAGAGACAATGTTCCTGAGCTGCTTCTGTTCAAACAGTGTGTAGGAAGTTGTTAGATAAAGTGGGCAAAGCTTATACTTGGAACAGAAGGCAGAATATAGGAAATTACATAAAATCATGAAAAATTCAGAGAAAATGACTGTAAACAGATGAAAACTCATTTAGAACAGCTGAAAGAGATTCTCCAAGTCAGTTCTTAGTGTTGAAAAGGTAGCTAAGATCCGGGAAATCATTAATTCGAGTTAAGATCACATGAAACACAGTATGAATCCTATATTGTTTACTTAAAGGAGCCTAGAGTGGTAAATGCGTGTCCTACAAGGCAGAATACCATTGAAATAGAGAAAGAAACACGTTCGGCAGCTTTGGAAAGCCTCACACTTCACTGAAATGTAGTACTACACTCTATAACATAGTTGAGAGACAATGTTCCCGAGCTGCGTCTGTTCATAACAGTGTGTTGGAAGTTGTTTGTATATGTGGGCAAAGCTTATACTTCGATAAAAAGGCAGCATATAGGAAACTACATGAAAACATGAATAATTCAAAGAAAATGACTGTAAACAGAGGAGAACTCGTTTAGAAGAGCTGAAAGAGATTCTCCAAGTCAGTTTTTAGTGTAGAAACGTAGCTAAGATCCGGGAAATCCTTACTTCGAGTTAAGATCACATGAAACACTGTATGAATCCTATATTCTTTACTTAAATGAGACTAGAGTGGTAAATGTGTGTTATACGAGCCAGAATACCATTGAAATAGAGAAAGAAACACATTCGGCAGCTTTAGAAAGCCTTACACTTCAATGCAATGTAGTACTACACTCTATAACATAGTAGAGACAATGTTCCCTAGCTGCCTCTGTTCATAACAGTGTGTAGGAAGTTGTTTGATAAAGTGGGCAAAGATTATACTTGGACCAGAAGGCAGAATATAGGAAACTACATGAAAACATGCATAATTCAGAGAAAATGACTGTAAACAGATGAGAACTCATTCAGAACAGCTGAAACAGATTCTCCAAGTCAGTTCTTAGTGTAGAAAAGGTAGATTAGATCCAGGAAATCCTTCATTAGAGTTAAGATCCCATGAAACACTGTATGAATCCAATATTGTTTACTTAAAGGAGCCTAGGGTGGTAAATGTGTGTCATACAAGGCAGAATACCATTGAAATAGAGAAAGAAACACGTTGTGCAGCTCTGGATAGCCTTACACTTCACTGCAATGTAGTACTACACTTTTTAACATAGTTGAGAGACAATGTTCCCGAGCTTCTTCTGTTCATAACAGTGTGTAGGAGGTTGTTTTTATATGTGAGCTATACTTATACATGGACAAGAAAGCCTAATATAGGAAACTACAAGAAACCATGAATAATTCAGAGAAAATGTCAGTAAATATTGTAGATGAGAACTCGTTTAGAACAGCCGAAACAGATTCTCCAAGTCAGTTTTTAGTGTAGAAAACGTATCTAAGATCCAGGAAATACTTAATTTATTTAAGAGCACATTAAACAGTGTATGAAACCTCTTTTATTTACTTAAAGTAGCCTAGAACTCCACATGTGTGTCAAACAAGGCTTGAAAGTGAGAAATGAGCAAATTGAACAGCTTTGGAAAGCCTTACAGTTCACTGTAATGTACCATTACTCTCCATAACATAGTTGAGGGAAAATGTTCTCGAGCTTCTTCTGTTCATAACAGTGTATAGGAAGTTTTTTGTATATGTGGGCAATATTATACTTGGACAAGAAGGCCTAATATAGGAAACTACATGAAAACATGTATAATTCTGAGAAAATGACAGTAAATAGATGAGAACTCGTTTAGAACAGCTGAAACAGCTTCTCCAAGTCAGTTCTTAGTGTTGAAATGGTATCTAACATCCAGGAATTCCTTAAGTCGAGTTGAGAACACATTAAACAGTGTATGAATCCTATATTTTTTTATTTAAAGGAGCCTAGAACTTTACATGTATGTCACACAAAATTGAAATGAGAAATATAAGCAAATTAAGTAGCTTTGGAAATCCTTAAACTTCACTAAAATGTATCATTAAACTGTATAACATATTTGAGAGACAATGTTCCTGAGTTTTTCAGGTTCATAACAGTGTTTAGGTAGTTGTTTGTCCATGTTCCCAATGCTTATACCTGGACAAGAAATCCGAATGTTAGAAGCCAGGAGAAAACATCAGAAATTCTGGAAAAATAACAGTAAATAGATGAGAACTCGACTAGAACATATATAAAACACTTCTCCATGTCTGCTCTTAGTTTATAAAAGGTATCTAAGATTCAGGAAATCCTAAATTAGAGATAAGATCACATGAAACATTGTATGAATCCTATATTGTTTACTGAAAGGAGCCTAGAACAGTAAATGTGTGTCACACAAGGCAGAATACCATTGAAATAGAGAAACAAACACATTAAGCAGGTTTGGAAATCCTTACACTTCACTGCAATGTAGTATTACACTCTATAACATAGTTGAGAGACAATGTTCCCAAGCTTCTTCTGTTCATAACAGTGTGTAGGAGGTTGTTTTTATATGTGGACTATGCTTATCCTTGGACAAGAAGGCCTAATATAGGAAAGTACATGAAAACATGAATAATTAAGAGAAAGTGTCAGTAAATAGATGAGAACTCGTTTAGAACAGCCGAAACAGATTCTCCAAGTCAGTTTTTAGTGTAGAAAAGGTATCTAAGTTCCAGGAAATACGTAATTAGTGTTAAGAGCACATTTAACAGTGTATGAAACCTCTTTTTTTTACTTAAAGTAGCCTAGAACTCCACATGTGTGTCAAACAAGGCATGAAAGTCAGAAATGAGCAAAATGAACAGCTTTGGAAAGCCTTACACTTCACTGTACTGTAGCATTACACTCTATAGCATAGTTGAGGGACAATGTTCTCGAGTTTCTTCTGTTCATAACAGTGTATAGGAAGTTGTTTGTATATGTGGGCAATGCTTATACTTGGATAAGAAGGCCGAATATAGGAAACTACATGAAAACATGTATAATTCAGAGAAAATGACAGTAAATAGATGAGAACTCATTTAGAACAGCTGAAACAGCTTCTCCAAGTCAGTTCTTAGTGTTGAAAAGGTATCTAACATCCAGGAATTCCTTAATTCGTGTTGAGAGCACATTAAACAGTGTATGAATCCAATATGTTTTACTTAAAGGAGCCTAGATCTTTAAAAGTATGTCACACAAAGCTAGAGAGAAATAAGCAAATTGGGTAGCTTTGGAAAGCCTTGCAATTCACTGAAATGTATCATTAAACTGTATAACATAGTTCAGAGACAATGTTCCCGAGCTTTTCAGTTTCATAACAGTGTATAGGTAGTTGTTTGTCCATGTTACCATTGCTTATACCTGGACAAGAAGGCCAAATGTTAGAAACCAGGAGAAAACATTAGTAATTCTGGGAAAATAACAGTAAATAGATGAGAACTAGTATAGAACATGTATAAAGCACTTCTCCATGTCTGTTGTTAGTGTATAAAAGTTATCAAAGATCCAGGAAATCCTAAATTAGAGTTAAGATCACATGAAACATTGTATGAATCCTATATTATTTACTGAAAGGAGCCTAGAACAGTAAATGTGTGTCACACAAGGCAGAATACCATTGAAATAGAGAAACAAACACATTAAGCAGGTTTGGAAATCCTTACACTTCACTGCAATGTAGTATTACACTCTATAACATAGTTGAGAGACAATGTTCCCAAGCTTCTTCTGTTCATAACAGTGTGTAGGAGGTTGTTTTTATATGTGGACTATGCTTATCGTTGGACAAGAAGGCCTAATATAGGAAACTACATGAATACATGAATAATTCAGAGAAAATGTCAGTAAATAGATGAGAACAGCCGTTTAGAACAGCCGAAACAATGTCAGTAAATAGATGAGAACAGCCGTTTAGAACAGCCGAAACAGATTCTCCAAGTCAGTTTTTAGTGTAGAAAAGGTATCTAAGATCTAGGAAATACATAATTAGTGTTAAGAGCACATTAAACAGTGTATGAAACCTCCTTTTTTACTTAAAGTAGCCTAGAACTCCACATGTGTGTCAAACAAGGCTTGAAAGTGAGAAATGAGCAAAATGAACAGCTTTGGAAAGCCTTACAGTTCACTCTAATGTAGCATTAATCTCTACAGCATAGTTGAGGGACAATGTTCTCGAGCTTTTCAGGTTCATAACAGTGTTTAGGTAGTTGTTTATCCATGTTCCCAATGCTTATACCTGGGCAAAAAGGCCGAATGTTAGATACCAGGAGAAAACATCAGTAATTCTGGGAAAATAACAGTAAATAGATGAGAACTCTCACAGAACATGTATAAAACACTACCCCATATCTTTTGTTAGTTTATAAAAGGTATCTAAGATTCAGGAAATCCTAAATTAGAGATAAGATCACATGAAACATTGTATGAATTCTATATTGTTTATTTAAAGGAGCCTAGAACAGTAAATGTGTGTCACACAAGGCAGATTACCATTGCAATAGAGAAACAAACACATTAAGCAGCTTTGGAAAGCCTTACACTTCACTGCAATGTAGTACTACACTCTATAACATAGTTGAGAGACAATGTTCCCAAGCTTCTTCTGTTCATAACAGTGGGTAGGAAGTTGTTTTTATATGTGGGCTATGCTTATACATGGACAAGAAGGCCTAATATAGGAAACTACATGAAAACATGAATAATTCAGAGAAAATGTCAGTATATAGATGAGAACTCATTTAGAACAGCCGAAACAGATTCTACAAGTCAGGTTTTAGTTTAGAAAATGTATCTAAGATCCAGGAAATCCTTAATTTGTGTTAAGAGCACATTAAACAATGTATGAAACCTCTTTTATTTACTTAAAGTAGCCTAGAACTCCACATGTGTGTCAAACAAAGCTTGAAAGTGAGAAATGACCAAACTGAGCAGCTTTGGAAAGCCTTAGAGTTCACTGTAATGTAGCATTACACTCTATTACATAGTTGAGGGACAATGTTCTCAAGCTTCTTCTCTTCATAACAGTGTATAGGAAGTTGTTTGTATATGTGGGCCATGCTTATACTTGGACAAGAAGGCAGAATATAGGAAACTACATGAAAACATGTATAATTCTGAGAAAAGGACAGTAAATAGATGAGAACTCATTTAGAAAAGCTGAAACAGCTTCTCCAAGTCAGTTCTTAGTATTGAAAAGGTATCTAACATCCAGGAATTCCTTAATTCATGTTGAGAGCACATTAAACAGTGTATGAATACTATATTTTTTACTTAAAGGGGCCTAGATCTTTTAATGTATGTCACACGAAGCTAGAAAGAGAGAAATAAGCAAATTACGTAGCTTTGGAAAGTCTTGCACTTTACTGAAATGTATCATTAAACTGTATAACATAGTTGAGAGACTATGTTCCCGAGCTTTTCAGGTTCATAACAGTGTCTAGGTAGTTGTTTGTCCATGTTGCCAATGCCTATACCTGGACAAGAAGGCCAAATGTTAGAAACCAGGAGAAAACATCAGTAATTCTGGGGAAATAACAGTAAATAGATGAGAACTTGCATAGAACATGTATAAAACACTTCTCCATGTCTGTTGTTAGTGTATAAAACGTACCTAAGATCCAGGAAACCCTAAATTAGAGTTACGATCACATGAAACATTGTATGAATCTTATATTGTTTACTTAAAGGAACCTAGAACAGTAAATGTGTGTCATACAAGGCAGAATACCATTGAAATAGAGAAATAAACACATTCAGCAGCTTTGGAAATCCTTACACTTTACTGCAATGAAGTTTTACACTCTATAACATAGTTGAGAGACAATGTTCCCAAGCTTCTTCTGTTCATAACAGTGTGTAGGAGGTTGTTTTTCTATGTGGGCTATGCTTAAACTTGGACAAGAAGGCCTAATATAGGAAACTACATGAAAACATGAGTAATTCAGAGATAATGTCAGTAAATAGATGAAAACTTGTTTAGAACAGCTGAAACAGATTCTCCAAGTCAGTTTTTAGTGTAGAAAAGGTATCTAAGATCCAGGAAATCCTTAATTAGTGTTTAGAGCACATTAAACAGTGTAAGAAATGTCTTTTATTTACTTAAAGTTGCCTAAAACTCCACATGTGTGTCAAACAAGGCTTGAAAGTGAGAAATAACCAAATTGAACAGCTTTGGAAAGCCTTACAATTCACTGGAATGTAGCATTACACTCTATAACATAGTGGAGGGACAATGTTCTCGAGCTTCTTCTGTTCATAACAGTGTATAGGAAGTTGTTTGTATATGTGGGCAATGCTTATACTTGGACAATAAGGCCGAATATAGGAAACTACATGAAAACATGTATAATTCTGAGAAAATGACAGTAAATAGATGAGAACTAATTTAGAACAGCTGAAACAGCTTCTCCAAGTCAGTTCTTAGTGTTGAAAAGGTAGCTAACATCCAGCAATTCCTTAATTTGTGCTGAGAGCACATTAAACAGTGTATGAATCCTATATTTTTAACTTAAAGGAGCCCAGATCTTAAAATGTATGTCACACAAAGCTAGAAAGAGAGAAATAGTCACATTACATAGCTTTGGAAAGCCTTGCACTTCATTGAAATGTATCATTAAACTGTATAACATAGTTGAGAGACAATGTTCCCGAGCTTTTCAGTTTCATAACAGTGTTTAGGTAGTTTTTTGTCCATGTTCTAATGTAGGGGTGTCGAACTCAATCAGAGAAGGGCCCAAAATCTAAAATCCAGCCTAAATCGCGGGCCGAATGGTTTACTGAACAGTCATAAACTGACAATGTCATAAACTGACAGCGGAGGGCAGTGATGACAGCGCGGTGCAGGCCACATTGCAAGGCCTGGCGGGCTGGATTTGGCCCGCGGGCCTTGTGTTTGACACATGTGTAATGCTTATACCTGGACAAGAAGGACGAATGTTAGAAACTATGAAAAAGCAACAGTAACTCTGGGAAAATAACAGTAAATGGATGAGAACTCGCATAGAACATGTATAAAACACTTCTCCAAGTCTGTTGTTAGTTTATAAAAGCTATCTAAGATCCAGGAAATCCTAAATTAGAGTTAAGATCACATGAAACATCATATGAATCCTATATCATTTCCTTAAGGAGTCTAGAACAGTAATTGTGTGTCATACGAGGCAGAATACAATTGAAATACAGAAATAAACACATTCAGCAGCTTTGGAAATCCTTACACTTCACTGCAATGTAGTATTACACTCTATAACATAGTTGAGAGACATTGTTTCCAAGCTTCTTCCGGTCATAACAGTGGGTAGGAAGTTGTTTTTATATGTGGGCTGTGCTTATACTTGGACAAGAAGGCCTAATATAGGAAACTACATGAAAACATGAATAATTCTTAGAAAATGTCAGTAAATAGATGAGAACTCGTTTAGAACAGCTGAAACAGATTCTCCAAGACAGATTTTAGTGTAGAAAAGGTATCTAAAATCCAGGAAATCCTTAATTAGTGTTAAGAGCACATTGAACAGTGTATGAAACCTCTTTTACTTACTTAAAGTAGCCTAGAACTCTACATGTGTGTCAAACAAGGCTTGAAAGTGAGAAATAAGCAAATTGAACAGCTTCCGAAAGCCTGAAAGTTCACTGTAATGTAGCATTACACTCTATAACATAGTTGAGGGACAATGTTCTCAAGCTTCTTCTGTTCATAACAGTTTATAGGAAGTTCTTTGTATATGTGGGCAATGCTTATACTTTGACAAGAAGACCTAATATAGGAAACTATATGAAAACAAGTATAATTCAGAGAAAATGACAGTAAATAGATGAGAACTCATTTAGAACAGCTGAAACAGCTTCTCCAAGTTAGTTCATCGTGTTGAAAAGTTATCTAAGATCCAGAAATTCCTAAATTCAAGTTGAGAGCACAATAAACAAAGTATGAATTCTATATATTTTACTTAAAGGAGCCTAGAACTTTAAATGTATGTCACACAAAGCTAGAAAGAGAGAAATAAGCAATTTACGTAGCTTTGGAAAGCCTTACACTTCACTGAAATGTTTCATTAAACTGTATAACATAGTTGAGAGACAATGTTCCCGAGCTATTCGGGTTCATAACATTGTTTAGGTAGTTGTTTGTCCAAATTCCCAATGCTTTTACCTGGAAAAGAAAGGCCTAATGTTAGAAACCAAGTGAAAACATCAGTAATTCTGGGAAAATAACAGTAAATAGATGAGAACTCATATAGAACATGTATAAAACACATCTCCAAATCTGTTGTTAGTTTTTAAAATGTATCTAAGATCCAGGAAAACCTAAATTAGAGTTAAGGTCACATGAAACATTGTATGAATCCTATATTGTTTACTTAAAGGAGCATAGAAATGTAAATGGGTGTCATACAAGGCAGAATACCATTGAAATAGAGAAATGAACACTTAAGCAGCTTTGGAAATCCTTACACTTCACTGCAATGTAGTATTCCTCTCAATAGCATAGTTGAGAGACAATATTCCCAAGCTTCTTCTGGTCATAACAGTGTGTACTTAGTTGTTTTTATATGTGGACTATGCTTATTCTTGGACAAGAAGGCCTAATATAGGAAACTACGTGAAAACATGAATAATTCAAAGAAAATGTAAGTAAATAGATGAGAACTTGTTTAGTATAGCTGAAACAGATTCTCCAAGTCAGTTTTTAGTGTAGAAAAGGAATCTAAGATCCAGGAAATCCTTAATTAGAGTTAAGAGCACATGAAACAGTGTATGAAACCTCTTTTATTTTCTTAAAGTAGCCTAAAACTCTACATGTGTGTCCAAAAAGGCTTTAAAGTGAGAATGAGCAAGTTGAACAGCTTTGGAAAGCCTTACAGTTCAATGTAATGTAGCATTACACTCTATAACATAGTTGAGGGACAGTGTTCTCGAACTTCTTCTGTTCATAACAGTGTATAGTAATTTGTTTGTATATGTGGGCAATGCTTATACTTGGACAAGAAGGCCTAATATAGGAAACTACATGAAAACATGTATAATTCAGAGAAAATGACAGTAAATAGATGAGAACTCGTTTAAAACAGCTGAAAGAGCTTCTCCAAGTCAGTTCTTAATGTTGAAAAGGAATCTAACATCCAGGATTTCCTTAATTCGAATTGAGAACACATTAAACAGTGTATGAATCCTATAATTTTTACTTAAAGAAGCCTAGATCTTTAAATGTGTGTCAGACAAAGCTAGAAAGCGAGAAATAAACAAATTACGTAGCTTTGGAAAGAATTGCACTTCACTAAAATGTATCATTAAACTGTATAACATAGTTGAGAGACAATGTTCCCGAGCTTTTCAGGTTCATAACAGTGTTTAGGTAGTTGTTTGTCCATGTTGCCAATGCTTATACCTGGACAAGAAGGCCGAATGTTAGAACTATGAGAAAACATTAGTATTTCTGAGAAAATAACAGTATATAGATGAGAACTCGCATAGAACATGTATAAAACACTTTTCCAAGTCTTTTGTTAGTTTATAAAAGGTATCTAAGATGCAGGAAATCCTAAATTAGAGTTAAGATCACATGAAACATTGTATGAATCCTATATTGTTTACCAAAAGGAGCCTAGAACGGTAAATGTGTTTCATACAAGGCAGAATATAATTTAAATAGAGAAATAAACACATTCAGCAGCTTTGGAAATCCTTACACTTCACTGCAATGTAGTATTACACTCTATAATAGGGGTGTTGAACTCAATCAGAGAAGGGGCCAAAATCTAAAATCCAGCCTAAATCGCGGGCCGAATGGTTTACTGAACAGTCATAAACTGACAATGTCATAAACTGACAGCGGAGTGCAGTGATGACAGCGCGGTGCGGGCCACATTGCAAGGCCTGGCGGGCTGGATTTGGCCCGCCAGCCTTGTGTTTGACACATGTGCTCTATAACATTGTTGAGAGACAACGTTCCCATGCTTCTTCTGGTCATAAAAGTGTATAGGAAGCTGTTTGTATATGTGGGCAATGTTTATACTTGGACAAGAAGGCCTAATATAGGAAACTACATAAAAACATGTATAATTCAGAGAAAATGTCAGTAAATAGATGAGAACTCATTTAGAAAAGCTGAAACAGCTTCTCCAAGTCAGTTCTTAGTGTTGAAAAGGTATCTAACATCCAAGAATTCCTTAATTCGAGTTGAGAACACATTAAACAGTGTATGAAACCTCTTTTATTTACTGAAAATAGCCTAGAACACTACACGTGTGTCAAACAAGGCTTGAAAGTGAGAAATGAGCAAATTGAACAGCTTTGGAAAGCCTTACAGTTCACTGCAATGTAGCCTTACACTCTATAACATAGTTGAGGAACAATGTTCTCGAGCTTCTTCTGTTCATAACAGTGTATAGAATGCTCTTTTTATATGTGGGCAATGCTTATACTTGGACAAGAAGGCCTAATATAGGAAACTACATGAAAACATGTATAATTCAGAGAAAATGACAGTAAATAGATGAGAACTCATTTAGAACAGCTGAAACAGCTTCTCCAAGTCAGTTCTTGGTGTTGCAAAGGTATCTAACATCCAGGAATTCCTTAATTCGAGTTGAGAACACATTAAATAGTGTATGAATTCTATATTTTTTACTTAGAGGAGCCTAGAACTTTAAATGTATGTCACACAAAGCTAGAAAGAGAGAAATAAGCAAATTAAGTAGCTTTGGAAAGCCTTACACCTCACTGAAATGTATCATTAAACTGTTTAACATAGTTGAGAGACAATGTTCCCGAGCTTTTCAGTTTCATGACAGTGTTTAGGTAGTTATTTGTCCATGTACCCAATGCTTATACCTGGACAAGAAGGCGGAATGTTAGAAACTACGAGAAAACTTCAGTAATTCTGGGAAAATTACAGTAAATATATGCGAACTCGCATAGAACATGTATAAAACACTTCTCCAAGTCTGTTGTTAGTTTATAAAAGGTATCTAAGATCCAGGAAATCATAAATTAGAATTAAGATCACATGAAACATTGTATGAATCCTATATTGTTTACCTAAAGGAGCCTAGAATGGTAAATGTGTATCATACAAGGCAGAATAGCATTGAAATAGAGAAATAAACACATTCAGCAGATTTGGAAATCCTTACACTTTACTGCAATGTGTTCCCAAGCTTCTTCTGGTCATAACAGAGTATAGAAAGCTCTTTGTATATGTGGGCAATGCTTATACTTGGATAAGAAGGGCTAATATAGGAAACTACATAAAAACATGAATAATTTAGAGAAAATGTCAGTAAATAGATGAGAACTCATTTAGAACAGCTGAAACAGATTATCCAAGTCAGTTTTTAGTTAAAAAAAAGGTATCTAAGATCCAGGAAATTCTTAATTAGTGTTAAGAGCACATTAAACAGTGTCTGAAACCTCTTTTATTTACTTAAGCTAGCCTAGAACCCTACATGTGTGTCAAACAAGGCTTGAAAGTTAGCAAGGAGCAAATTGAACAGCTTTGGAAAGCCTTACAGTTCAATGTTATGTAGCATTACACTCTATAACATAGTTGAGGGACAATGTTCTCGAGCTTCTTCTGTTCATAACAGTGTATAGGACGTTGTTTGTATATGTTGGCAATGCTTATACTTGGACAAGAAGGCCTAATATAGGAAACTACATGAAAACATGAATAATTCAGAGAAATTGTCAGTAAATAGATGAGAACTCATTTAGAACAGCTGAAACAGCTTCTCCAAGTCAGTTCTTACTGTTGAAAAGGTATCTAAGATCCAGGAATTCCTTAATTCGAGTTGAGAGCACATTAAACAGTGTATGAATCCTATATTTTTTACTTAAAGGAGCCTAGAACTTTAAATGTATGTCACACAATGCTAGAAAGAGAGAAATAAGCAAATTTAGTAGCTTTGGAAAGCCTTACACTTCACTGAAATGTATCATTTCAGTGAAGTGTAAGGCTTCATGGAAAGATAATTGTCTTTTGAGAGCCTGGAAAACACCTCCACGTTCTATGGGCTCAGACTGCTCAGTGCCCTTGCCCTCAGGACTAGGCAAGGGCACTGAGCAGCCTGAGCCCATAGAACCTGGAGGTGTTTTCCAGGTTCTTAACAGACCATTATCTTTCCATGAATTCCTTCAAATGCAGAATTGATTAGATTTGTGGAGCTTATTTTAGGGCCTCGCACACTTGTGGCCTCTGAGATGGTAGAGTCTTGGGACTGTGAGCCGCTCTTGTAGCTCTTGGACTTGGGGATTTTAAGTCCAGAATTCTAAAGCCAGTACTAGCCCTACATGAAGTGGACCTTGCTTTTGGCAACCAGGGTAATGAGCAGGAAGTCCTACAGGGCCTAGGTTCTAGAATGTGCCAAGTCTTGGAGTGAAGAGTTAGCTGATTCTGAACTCCACAGGTATTTAAAAATATATATTTTTAAGCCCTTTTGTAGCATAAATTTATACATTTAATCTGCATTGTTTACATTCTCCAGTACACTTTTTTGAAGTTTAAGCATTGAATAATACATTAAGTGAAGTCTAGATTTATATTTGTTACTCTTCCTGGTATAAATACTCTCATCATTGTCATTTGCAAGCTACTAAAATTATGGCACTGAACATAAACATGTTAAGATATATCACTAGCAGATCGTTATATTTTATTTAAATATGCTGATATAGTAGGTACAAATATGCTCAAGAACCCTCATAATAAAATAAAATTATTGGGAACTGTTCATTTTTAAAACTTTTTAAAAGTTTTTGATGTAAGAATATTTGATTTAAAGTATATGTTTTTAAGCATATGCTTTTGTATTTCCATGCATTCCTGCATTGCTGAAACACAGATTCTCTGCCCTTATCAGTTGCAGTGGGAGGAGTATGTCCTGAGGTCCCCTGCCAAGCCCCACCAGGTAGGGGCTTTGGCCTCAGGTCCCCTGGCCCAGTGCTAGTGCAGGGGAGTGCAGCCTGAGGTCCCTTGTCAATCCCCGTTGGGCACAGGGTGTGGTCTGAGGTCCCCCATCTAGACCTGCTGGGTGGTGGGCAAAGCCTAAGGTCCACCAGCCTGGCACCAAGGGGGGATGCAGCCTGAGGTCCCCAGTCAAGTCCCATGGGGTTAGTTGGGACCAACCTCAGGTCCCTGCTGATTGCTCCTTAAGGCTCATTACAGGACCTTGGCCTCCGCTGTGGGTGCAGCCATCTTTGTTATGGAAGCCCCCGCCTCCTCTGTGGGCACCACCATCTTTGTGGCATAGTCAATTTACACATTTCCTCTTTATTATATAGGATAGATAATCTGCTATAGGGGCCCTGTGCAGAGTAAATGGAAGGTTCAAGGCCAACTTGCCATGTCCATGCATACAGAAAAGGACACAGCAGTATTACAATGGCAAAGGCCCCTTATGCCCTTTTTATGTGCGGGCACAATCCCTCAGCAGTAGCACTATGTATACTGCATTAGAGAACACTTATACAACCTGTTTGTGTTCATTTAGCTTGAGCACCACTCATTGACATGAGACCTCTTTTGTTTGAGTGTGTAAATATGCTGCCACTGACCTGGTTTGGGCTGCTCTGTTTCTAATAAACCATCAACCACCTGTAGGCACCCAGGGGTTCTTCCAGATTCCTGCACGAGATGGCTCAACTCCCTGATGGAAGAGCTTGTCACAAACACCTGTTTTTCTCTTCATAGTGTGATATTTTCACATGGAAAGCAAGAAATGGTCCTCTGGGGTTGGTTCAATTGGTTGTGCATGCTCCCATGCGCAGAAATATTTCCAGTTCTAATCTCAGCGAGGGCACACAGGAGGGGGCATGTCAGCTCGGTCCTCAGTGTGGGTCCTTGCAGAAGGCAGCCAATCAGTGTTTTTCTCTTTCAGTCCCTTTAAAAATCAATTTAAACAGTATGTCTATAAATCTGTTATTATTTGTGATCTTCAGGAATAATTGAAACAATAATTTTTACTTCAATGAGCATTCTGAGCATCATAGAATCTGAAATAATATCTTAAAACTAGAGATCAATTGAAAACAACACATGCAAATTATGAGACTTGTAATTTTCTAGTGTAACTGGGTTGCCCGGACTCCCATATTTGCAATGATCAGTCAGTGATTGGGATCCTAATGCCAACTGTTGGTTCTGAAAATGTAAGCTACCAAAGGGCATGCATTGTTAACATTCTCTGATATTCCTGTTTAAGTCCAAGCCTTCAGTAATGCATTAAGTGAAGTATACATTGTTCATCTTTAATATCACCAGTGTAAATACTCTCATCATTTGAGGTTTAAACTGCCAAAATGATGGAATTAAGCATGGATGAGATAAGATATTTCAGTAACACATCATTATATTTTATTTCAAATATGCTGATATAGCAATATGAAATATGCCCAAGAACTTTTATAATAAGTGTAAAATTATTGGGAAACATCAAGTTTAAACATTTTTAAAAATTTGATTTAAGTAGAATTAATTTAAAATGTACATTCAAAAAAAAAAAGAAAGAAGGATACATGCTCTTTTGGTGTTTCCCTGCATGTTGTGTCACTGAAACCAAGTTTCTTAGGCCCTTATTGGTGCTTTGTTTTTGTCATAAAAAAATAACTGATGCAAAAATACAGTCTACCTTTCGAACAGCTTACTTGAAATATATTAAATGTGAAAAATGTGAAAAAGATACAAATTTAATCCTATGAACCCTATTCCAGCCTTATACTACTATCTATCATCATGATTTTTTGTTGTTTTTATTTTTTGTATCTATCTATTCCCAGGTACATTATTGAATTATTTTACTTAAAATTCCACATATGTTTGACCATGCAGTGAGTCAAAAAAAACATCTCAATAATGCCAAGGTTACAAGTTCCATCCCTGGTCAAGAACCAAACAAAAATGTATAAAAATAATGGATATCTCTTTCTCTCTCTCTCTCTCTCTCTCTCTCTCTCTCTCTCTCTCTCTCTCTCTCTCTCTCTTTCTATATATATATATATATATATATATATATATATATATATATATATATATTTTCCCCTCACTCTCTAAAATATATATATATATGTTTTAATCACCCAATTAATCCACACACTTGTGAACACCAGCACAGCCCAGGGCCCGTGGTGACCAGCAGCTGGGGTTCCCATGAGGGCAGAACAGGCAATGACCCAGAGAACAGTATGGGAGCTGCCATTGCTGTCAGTGTAGCAGGTGGGGAACCAGGGCTGAGCTGCACACTCACCCCCAGGGGATGATGGCATCAGTGTGATCTCTGTGATTAAAAGCACCAGGAGAATTATCCTCCAGGACAGGCCCTCGTGGTCCCTGCACCTTCCAGCTGGATGTGGACAATGACCTATTTCAGATTCAGGGGAATGAAGTGTCCTGATTCCTTTCAGTTATCAAGGCTGTGAGCAGGACAGGGTCCAGGGAATCTTCCAGAAAGAATTGGTGCTGAGCCATGTGTGTGGCTCTGAGGCCCTCCCTAGTCGTAGTCCAGGCTGGTGGCCCCTCTGTTCTTTGGGGCCTTGGGAAATGGAGCAAGCTCTGCTGCAGGAGTCCCTGGGAGTCATGACCTGGGAGTCAGCATGTGCTCCAAGAAAACTGTGACCTAGGCAGGGCCTGCCTAGTCCACTATAATGAAGTGCTCCAGCCATTGCTCTACCCAGAGGGGAAGAGAGCTGTCTCTGCAGAGGCTGATTCCCTGTCTATCTTGCAGGTGGGGCTGCAGGCTGCTGAGCCAGGTGGTCCTCTGCTGGGTTACAAGTATCTTCAAGTTTAGGCACTAAAGGATGTTCTAGATATTTATCAATCCAGAGAGAGAAAGTGTCCCTGATCTTTCCTTCCTGGGTAAGCATCCCCTGCTGCATGAGACTGGTCTACTGCCTGCACTGCCCACCCCTCTACACTCTTTCCTGGCTGTGCCTGGAATGTTTCCACTAAAGATGAGATATAGTTCTCAAGTGAGTTGATGTACCCTGAACTCTGAGCAAACTGTGCTACTGGTTTGTGTGAGTGAAGGAGTAGAGAGGTGGTGGTCTGGGACAGGGCTGGAGAGGGGCACGGTCCTTGAGTGGGTGGGCTGAGGGAAGGCTCTAGGGATGAGAATTTGAATCATACTGGATGTAGAGGCAGCAGCCAATTGCGTACAGAGGTGAGACCTGTAAGTAACAAGGGCATGGACACTGTTGACCCCAATTGTTCCAGAGATATAGAGGCCCCTTCCCTTAGGAGTTGGTGTTCTAGTGGAGGACGGCCCACAGACAATGAACAGCATAGCCATGAGAGGTGACTGGAGCTCAGGCATAAGGTAAAGCCAGTGGTAGTTACTGGGGGCCTCCCTGAGAAAATCTGAGCAGGCATGGTAGAGTCCAGTTGAAAAGCCTGCTAGCAAATTTCACCCCCTATTCCCCCCATTTGGGAGATGAAGGGAGGTCACTGTGGCTGCTTTGGACAACTGAAATTAGAAAGGGGGTCCTGGCTGGCATGTGGGCGCTGTGGCAGGACTTGACCTTCTCCTCAGGAGGCCTCACAGTTTGCCTTCAGCCCTAGGCTGCCCTCAGAAAAGCTGATGGGCAGCCCCTTCTGAAAAATCATTGCCAGATGGGAATTCACAGTCCTAAATGCACATAAAGAATCCAGGGGCTTAACCATGTTTGCTTAT